>NC_138383.1:36583629-36601759 GCF_054177405.1 Leptonychotes weddellii
AAAGACACAAATGGTAGCGATATTAGCATGACTGACACACAGGCTTGGAAGGGAGAGGGAAGCAACAGAAGAAAAATAAGGCTACCTAAAAGTAAAAAATAAGAGGCTTTCCAGTGTTGTTTAAAAATAAACTGTGGGAAAAACATTTTAAAAATTAAAATAAAAAAAAAGAAACTGTGAAAAAAGAAAGACACAAAGTACATGAAATCAGTTGCCCTAGGATTATGTTCCAAACATTTACTTTGCAAGTAATCCTGTATTGGCTTTATATTTTCTATTACAGCCTTACTGTTGTTATTTGACTTTAAATATTCCTGCCTCATTCCCTTAACTACATTTTAACCAACGCAGTGAGCAACAGAAGTTGAAAGGGGGGCGATGGGCTCTGGAAACTGGCAGACCTTGAATCTCTGCTCCATTCCATTCCTTCCTGTGTAACTCCTTCATTTTCTCCTCTAAAAACTCATGACAGGGGTGCCTGGGTGGCTCAGTCGATTAAGCATCTGCCTTGGGCTCGGGTCGTGGTCTCCAGGTCCTGGGATCGAGCCCCATGTTGGCTTCCTGGCTCAGCGGAGAGTCTGCTTCTCCCTCTCCCTCTGCCGCTCTCCCTGTTTGTGCTCTCTCTCAAATGAATAAATAAAATCTTTAAAAAAAAAAAAAAAGGGGGGCGCCTGGGTGGCTCAGTTGGTTGGGCGACTGCCTTCGGCTCAGGTCATGATCCTGGAGTCCCCGGATCGAGTCCCGCATCGGGCTCCCTGCTCAGCAGGGAGTCTGCTTCTCCCTCTGACCCTCCCCCCTCTCATGTACTCCCTCTTTCTCATTCTCTCTCTCTCAAATAAAAATAAAATCTTAAAAAAAAAAACTCATGACAGTATCACCTTATAGAATAATTGTGAGAACTAAATGAAATAGAGTAAATAATAGCAGAGTTCTTCCACTTCTCTTCTAATCCCATTCCTCTTAAGGCCAAATATTCAGAGCTTCTATTGCAATAAAAAAGTTAATGGGACGCCTGGGTGGCTGAGTTGGTTAAGTGTCTGCCTTTGGCTCACGTCATGATCCCAGGGTCCTGGGATCGAGACCCGCATCGGGCTCCTTGCTGAGCAGTAGCCTGCTTCTCCCTCTCCCTCTGCCTGCCACTCCCCCTGCTTGTGCTCTCTCCCTCTCTCTGACAAATAAATAAAAAAACCTTAAAAAAAAAAAAAGGTGGAAAGTCATTAAAAAAAAAAAGTTACTGATTATTTCAGAAATTTATAAAAACATGCTAAGCTATGTAATTTTAGATTAAAAGCATTCATTTGGAAATAGAGTCTGTAAGACTAAAGGCAAAAGGAACTGTATATAATTAACAATCCTACTATACTTGTAAAGTTTTTTTTTCTTTTTTTTAATTTTATCTATTTATTTGACACAGAGAGAGACAGTGAGAGAGAAGGAACACAAGCAGGGGGAGTGGGAGAGGGAGAAGCAGGCTTCCCACCAAGCAGGGAGCCCGACGTGGGGCTCGATCCCAGGACGCTGGGATCATGACCTGAGCCGAAGGCAGACGCTTAATGACTGAGCCACCCAGGCGTCCCTATACTTGTAAAGTTTTGAGTGCAACTTTTGTTGATTGTGTATTTGTTTATTGCTGTGTATTTTTTTTTTTTTTTTTTAAGTAGGCTTTAGGCCCAGCATGGAGCCTAACACGGGCTTGAACTCATTACCCTGAGATCAAGGCCTGAGCTGAGATCAAGAGTCAGACACTGGGGCACCTGAGTGGCTGTCAGTTAAGTGTGCCTTCGGCTCAGGTCATGATCCCAGGATCCTGGGATGGAGTCCTGTGTCAGGCTCCCTCCAGGGAGCCTGCTTCTCCCTGGCCCTCTGCCTGCTGCTCCCCCTGCTTGTGCACTGTTAAATAAATAAATAAAATCTTAAAAAAAAAAAAGCATCTGACTTTGGCTGGGGTCTTAATCTTGGGGTCCTGGTATCAAGCCCTGCATCAGGCTCCACGCTCAGCAGTGAGTCTGCTTCTCCCTCTCCCTCTACTCCAACCCCTGCTCGTGCTCTCTCTCTCACATAAATTTTTTTTTTTTTTAAATGCTGACGATATAACATCTTTTTTTTCAAGATTTTATTTATTTATTTATTTATTTATTTGACAGAGAGAGACAGCGAGAGAGGGAACACAAGCAGGGGGAGTGGGAGAGGGAGAAGCAGGCTTCCCGCAGAGCAGAGAGCCCGATGCGGGGCTCGATCCCAGGACCCTGGGATCATGACCTGAGCCGAAGGCAGACACCCAACGACTGAGCCACCCAGGCGCCCCTCACATAAATTTCTTAAAAAAAAGTCATTTAACCAACCAAGCCACCCAGGCGCCCCACAATTCTATACTTGTATATAGAACTGAACAAGTAAATAGATGACAGTGGTGGAAACCAGGTATCTGTGTGGAAATTTACAAATAAATAAAGGAAGGAGGCTAGAATGATCTAAATGGTAATGGATTATAGTTGGAGACATCAATAGAAATTCATGTTTAACGTAATACAGATACAGATGTTATACATAAAAATACTCATAGTTATGTCTATATATACATACACATCCTTCTTTGTTCTGTCAGGTGAGAAGGCCTAAAAGAGACAACACCCCAGCAGCAACAAGCTCATGTAAGGGCTAAGATCATGGTTTCTAATATCATTCTCCAAAAAAAGGAAACAGAACTCCTTGGAGAAATAGCTGATTCTAGGACTGGGGCAAGAAATATACAAGATGAGCCTAGAATATCTTTTAGTGCCAGAAAGAAAGGAAGGGTTAACACACACACATACACAAAAATGGGAGTATGTCAAATGGACACAGGAGACAAGTAAGAGAGCTCCCAATGGCCAAAGTTGGAACAACTTGAGCAACAAAATAAAGGCAGTGGTATGGGATCATAACTCAAAGTATAAAATATTCATGAATCCATACTGATATGAATAAATGATTGAATAAACAAGTAAAGGAGAGACAAATACCCATGCAGAAAAATTCCAAATAAATTTTTTAGCTAATCTATCTAAAGGAGAGGGAGCATAACTCTGCATTCCTTAAGTGGGGGCTACGCATAATGACGTACTTCCAAAAACACAATATAGAAAGGTGGGGGGGGTGAGATGAAAAGAATAGCTTTATAGGATGGGCGCCTGGGTGGCTCAGATGGTTAAGCGTCTGCCTTCGGCTCAGGTCATGATCCCAGGGTCCTGGGATCGAGCCCCGCATCGGGCTCTCTGCTCTGCGGGAAGCCTGCTTCTCCCTCTCCCACTCCCCCTGCTTGTGTTCCCTCTCTCGCTGTCTCTCTCTGTCAAATATATAAATAAATAAATAAATAAATAAATAAATAAATAAATATTTTAAAAAATTATTTTAGTGGGCGCCTGGGTGGCTCAGTCGTTAAGCGTCTGCCTTCGGCTCAGGTCATGATCCCAGGGTCCTGGGATCGAGCCCCGCATCGGGCTCCCTGCTTGGCAGGGAGCCTGCTTCTCCCTCTCCCTCTACTGTTCCCCCTGCTTGTGCTCTCTCACTCTATCAAATAAATAAATAAAATCTTTAAAAAAAAAAAAAAAGAATAGCTTTATAGGAGAAACATCACAAACACTATTTCAGTAGTTATAAATCATGTACATAGTATGTACCTGTGACATGATGTGATAAAAATGGCACTTTACCCCTGTGGCCTTCCTCCTAAAAACATTTCTAAGTCTGATCTAATCATGACAAAAACATCAGACAAATCCTAATGGAGGAGCACCCTATAGTATACTTGACCAGCATTCCTCAAAACAGTGATATTTACAATATCACTAACTATACTCCCTATGCCCTACCTTTTATCCCTGTGACTTATTCGTTGCATAACTGGAAGCCTGTAATCTCCCACTCCCCTTCACCCATTCTGCCCATCTCCTCACACCCTTCCTCTCTGACAACCATCAGTTTGTTCTCTACATTTATAGGTCTGATTCTGCTTTTTGTTTGTTCATTTGTTTTCTTATATTCCACATATAAGTGAAATCATATGATATTCGTCTTTCTCTGCATTTCATTTAGCCTAATACCCTTTAGGTCCACCCACGTTGCCACAAATGGCAAGAATTCATTCTTTTTTATGGCTGAGTAATATTCTATCGTGTATATATGTATACACTATATCTTCTTCACCCATTCATCTATTTTTTTTTTTTTAAGATTTTATTTATTTGACAGAAAGAGACACAGCGAGAGAGGGAACACAAGCAAGGGGAGTGGGAGAGGGAGAAGCAGGCTTCCCATGGAGCAGGGAGCCCAATGCAGGGCTCGATCCCAGGACCCTGAGATCATGACCTGAGCCGAAGGCAGACGCTTAATGACTGAGCCAACCAGGCAACCCCCCATTCATCTACTGATGTACACTTGGTTTGCTTCTGTATCTTGGCTATTGTAAATAATGCTGCAATAAACACAGGGGTACACATCTTTCCAAATTAGTGTTTTCTTTTTTTTAAGAATTTATTCATTTGACAGAGAGAGACACAGCCAGAGAGGGAACACAAGCAGGGGGAGAGGGAGAAGCAGACTTCCTGCAGAGCAAGGACCCCGGGATCATGAGCTGGGCCGAAGGCAGATTCTTAACAACTGAGCCACCCAGGCGCCCCGTTTTCATTTTCTTTAGGTAAATACACAATAGTGGAATTACTGGATCATATGATATTTCTATTTTTAATTTTTTGAGGAACCTCCATACTGTTTTCCAAAGTGGCTACACCAATTTACATTCCCAACAACCGTGCACAAGGGTTCCCTTTTCTCCACATCCTCACCAACACATGTTATTTCTTATTTTTTGATTATAACCATTCTGTCAGGTATAAGGTGATATCTTTACTATGGTTTTGATTCACATTTCCCCGATGATTAGTGATGTTGAGTTCTTTTCATGTGTCAACATTGGGTTTCTTTACTGTAGAATTTATCAAGATGACTTATGATATGCTTCTACCTATTTTGTCTTTTCTCATTTCTTGATTTCATCTAGATGTAAAGTCTCTATTTTGCCCAGAAACAATTTCCTTCACACTTATGAGACAAAGCCAATTCTCCATGTCTGCACAAAAAAGAACAGCTACACCTAGAAAAGAAAGGGCTAAGAACCAAGATATTAGACAACTCAACTGAGTAATGCACAGGGCACGAGTGATCCACAGGATGCCACCTCACCTGGTTTCCAGAAAGAGGTGAGGTGAAGTGGTGACTATGGAGGTTTCGGCCAGTGTTGACATGTGTCAGCCGGATGGGTTGGCCACATTTGATGGGGGTTCCTCTCTCACACACTGTAGCCGTCTTCCCCCGTATCCTCCAGTAACTATTGCTGTCGTCCACAGAGGTTACACCTGTCACTGACTGCTGCCCACTACCTGCAGTCCAAAAAAGAAAAGAAGAGTGAGCTCAACCTAATCCCCCTCTTTCCTAAGGCCAATAATGTGCCCTGTATTATAAAACAGGTTTGGAGGAGTGGAGAGGAAACCCTATGCTTGATATTTCTTTGTCTACAACATTATAAAAATACACAAAAAATACTAAATAGGTTTATATAGTATTGTTATCTGATAAATTATACTTAAATGTGTGATAGAAAACTCTAAGAATGTGCATCAAACAGAACTAAATAAATAAACTTACGTTCATTTTTTTGAAACACAAGTATTATGTATCTATATACAATAACCTGGATAGTCCTTAAAATATGTCAGTACATGTACATATATATATAAGTATTATATACCTATAGACAGTAACTTGGGTAGCCCCTAGTATATGTCACATAATTGAAACATGTTTAATATTATTCAATGTTCACTATGCATGACAATCAAAACATCTGTCACATTTCACAACAGAGACCAGCTTTTGCTGTCAACTTTAATCCAAGCAATCACTGCAGCTCCCGAATTTCCCCATGAGTGATCAATAGGTTATAAAAGTATTCATAAGTCCTCTAAATTTGGTTAATACTGCCTAAAGAGGTACAGTTATGGTTAAAAGGTACCAGGTTAAACACATAGCTGCAGGCTTAAAAAGAAGAAGGAAAATATACATATAATAATTGCTAGCCAGCTAATGTGTACTGAGCACTTTCTAAATGTCAGATACCAGGGCGCCTGGGTGGCTCTGTTGTTAAGCGTCTGCCTTCAGTTCAGGTCATGATCCCAGAGTCCTGGGATCGAGCCCCGCATCGGGCTCCCTGCTTGGCGGGAGGCCTGCTTCTTCCTCTCCCACTCCCCCTGCTTGTGTTCCTGCTCTTGCCATCTCTCTCTGTCAAATAAATAAAATCTTTAAAAAATAAATAAATAAATGTCCGATACCAAACCAAACCTTTTACCTGAATATTCTTATTTGATAGCATGCGTATATTCTCTAAGGTAGGTATTACTGTTATCATCATCCCCAATTTACACTGGAGTCTCAGAAAAGCTAAATAGTACACCCCAGGTCACACAGCACCAAGACACAGTGCTGGGGTTTGAACTTAGATGGCCCTACTCTAGAACTCACACTCTTAACCACTCTACCACATGGCCTCCCAAGAAACTATTTTCTGTCAAGTTATATCAGAGACCACTCTCATATAAACTCCAGGGATATTCTCTTCCCTAAGCCTTCATCTACTACTCAATTCTTTAAATGCACTCAAGACACTTTCCTAGTTACTCTCGCCTGTTCCTCCTAGCTTTGCCTTCAGTCATTGCCATGCTTCACTAAACCACAGTCTATACTTTGTGCCTTCTACTTTTTCAGGTTCTGTTCAACCCTTCACTTCCTCTCCCATCATTCAGAGATCAGACAGGACGGAGTGCGTTCAGGGTGGTATGGCTGTAGACTCCTCTCCCACCCTTAAACCTTGGGATTACCCAGAGTTCTATCCTTATCCATTCTTAAATACTTATTGGAGATCAGAACAAAAGCATCTATACATGCTTCAACAGGTTTTTCAAGTGATTCAAATCGACACCAGATTGAGAACCACAGTGCATCCTGCGCAATCTCACTTACTCTCCCCATATCTTTAACTCCCCCCCGAACCCCCACCCAGTACCATGATGTACTTAACTCTACCTCAGGCTCCGCACAGACTGAATCTGGTTCTCAAATCTGGCTGCCCATTAGAAGCACCTGAAGAATTTTTCAAATCTATAGATTCCTATTGTCAGGCCTCTCTCCCACATTCTGATTTAGTAGAGCCAAACTAGGAAACTAGATCAAATTAAAAAGTAGTGAGCTGGACACAAGACAAGTGTTCACTGAATGGCTGCTAGGATCATAAAACATACCAACAATGACAACTCAGTCCTTTCCTAGTCTAACTAGTCAGACACGTTTTGAGAATCATGAACCGTAGACTAGCCCCCATCCTCTCTTACTTGATAACATCATCAGTCATCCAAGACAGAAATCTAGCAATCATCTTAGATGCATCTCACATCTCACCAACTGAACTTTTTTCTCTTTTTTTGTCAGTTTTTGTTTTCCTGTAACTTGGTGACTGGCTATTATATCTCCTCTATCTAGAATAATATTAGGGACGTAATAAGAGTTTATTAAATCTAGGGGCGCCTGGGTGGCTCAGTCGGTTAAGCGTCTGCCTTCGGCTCCGGTCGTGGTGCCGGGGTCCTGGGATCGAGCCCCGCATCAGGCTCCCTGCTCTGCCAGAAGCCTGCTTCTCCCTCTTCTACTCCCCCTGCTTGTTCCCTCTCTCGCTGTGTCTCTGTCAAATAAATAAATAAAACCTTTAAAAAAAAAAGTTTATTAAATCTATACTGAATGAATCCACAAATAATTGCTAAATTATAAATGAATCCAAATCAAGCATTTTAATATCCTATGTTAAAAAGCCCTCTAAATTTCCTCTCCAATTCCACTTAGTGCTTTAAATTCTTCACAAGAAAAGTGTGAGTAAAAAGAGGCCAAAGGAAAAGGGTTGAAAAGCAAGCTTAAGATGCAAAACAGCTAGAACAGAAAGATATAGTCAAACAGTGAGGTCTTGGAGTTCAAGACTTCAGAGGTACAGCACTTACTGTAATTTTCTACATGTCTGTCTCTCCCGCACTGAGTAGTGCCAGCCTGGAGTAGCTGAAAGCAGGCTTTGAAACTGGACAGATTTGGTTCGAACCCCGTCTCTGTCATTCACTAGCTGCAAGGCTCTGAGCATGCGATTTATTTGAGTTTGTTTCCTCATCTGTAAAATGAGGATAACAATCGTCTCTACCTCGTAGGAATGTTATAAATCCAAAAGAGTATATGTGTAATGTGCCCGATACGTAGCTCACCAGATAGAAGCTGATATTATGCCCAATTCTCCGATTCTCCGCCTCTAGACCTCAGGAACCGCCCCCGGGCTCCCCTAACCTTCCCAGACCACACCCCTCAGATTTTCTCTTGGCCCCACCCCCTCCGGAGCTTACCAGGCCCTCCCAGCCCACCCGAACCCGGGTGGCAGTACCTGACCCATAGCGCACGTCGTGTGAGTGCAGTCGCACGTTGTGGCGCGTATTGAGTAGCTTCACCACAGAGCCGCATGTAACGACAGCCAGATTGGACGCTTCCACAGCACTCCACAAACCCCCCAACAACAGTAGGGACACCACAGCCATCCTAGCTGTAGCGCAGAGCCCCTATCTTCGAAGGAAACTCGGCCCCTCCCCGGAAGCGGAAGCTGCAGGCGGAACCACAGAGAGGAGGAAATGAGGAAGCCCTAAGTCTAGTCTTTATGGTTCCTTTAGCTAGAGCGGCCCTAGGAAGCCACTAGTCTTGACACTTCCGATCCCCAAGCTCTGTTCCCAAGTCTCTGTGACACTTACCTTCCTGAACCGCTTCGGCCAGTTTTCGCGCCCTCCTAAACGAAGCCCCGAGAGCCGGGTGGGAGAAGAGAGCAAGGAATGGCCCGCCTACTCCCAGTGACAGGGAGCCGGAAGTGACGTAGCACGTTGACGCAGCAGCGGCGGCGGTGGCGGCGGAGGGGCCGTGCGGTGGGTCCGTACTATCCTTTCCCAGTCTCGGTTCGACGACTCCATTTTCCTCGGTGGGGGTTTAGCGCTCCGGAGTAGCGGCGGGCTTCAGGCAGGTAAAGTTCGAACTGGAAAGCGTGTTTCTCGAATGGGTCAGGTGAGGAACCAGGCTCCTAGGGCCTGGTCCCGTAAGGGAAGAGGTACTGGGGAGCCGTATGCGGTAAGAAGGGGGCCCCCCCCGGCCTTCCCTGGTCTATAAGGGAAAAGGAGAAGGAAACCGGAGTAGTTGCCTAGAGTCTCAGAGCTTTTCCCAGCCCTATGCTACCCGGAACCCGTGAATTGGGCGCCGTGTTGTATCAACAGGCTTCCTGGGATTCCGTCCTCTCGAAAGCTTGTGAAAATTGGGCCACGCCAAAGGATTTGGGAATGGAAGGGACTTGGGGCTTCTGAGTCAGGATCAGGTGATCAAATTTTTTGTTCTGGGGATGTTAAACCTACGGATCTTTCAGCAGCTAGGCCATCAGGCTAGAGGGCGATGCCAAATACCATCTTTTTCCGTATTGTTGAAAATAAAATTAGAACTTTTTATAGATGGTTGCATCCATCAACCGCCCACCGCAAACCTCAGAATGGGCTATTGAGTCAAAACTTCATTATCTTCCAGTTTCTGCCTTTCTCTTCAGGCAGTCCCTTGAACCAGCTGGAGCAGTTCGTTTCTCTTGGTTGTTTCAAGAAGTGATACTTATTTTTCTTTAATAAGAGGCCTAAGCTCTCTGAAAATACATCCTTGGAAATTCATTGTAATATCAGAAGTAGCAAGGGAGTATTGAGTTACACCGCTGCTATTAATGAACATGGAGAATGTAAACAGTTTGGAATTTGATTAATTTCTTCTAGAAAAAAAGCTTACTTGCACTGTTTATTTGGAAGGTACCGGTTCTAAAGTCTTCACTGTATTGATTACAAAAGTATGATTGCTCCCTCATCACCTGAATTTAGAGCCCTTTTCCATCACTTGTGTCCCCTCAACCAGTGCAAATACATTCTTCTTTAGATTGCTTCTATGGCTACTAGATTAGATTAGCGTAGTTACTCCCTAAGAGGTTTAAACCTTATTAAGAGATTAATCACGTCTAGAAGTGGTGCAATCTAGAGAGGCTGTCGCGTTTCGCAGTTCTCCCTCAATAGACCTTCGCCAGAAGGGAAGCCCACGTAGTATACTGGAAACAAATGGTCTTGGGAGGCAAGTAAATTTGCCCTTGCTCCTATGTTCTTGGTCTCAATAAATGGCACTGTGATAAGGATCCTGTGTAAAATCCTTGGATTCTTCCTCTCCATTATTCCCTGATAAAATCAATCACCCAGTCCTACCTCTCCATAAAAATCTTTTCCCATCACATACAAATTATGTTCTGGTAACCTCCCTCATCCCCCTCCAACTATCATCCTACTTTTTTTATTTCCCTTCACAGCCAGATTTCTATCTGTGTTAACTTTCTCAAATTTTATTCATTTTTCAGGCTCTACTAGTCTGGTTTCTCTTCTGACCACTTGGTTGAAGTTTCTCTGGTCAAGGTTACTAATGATTTCTTTATTGCCAGATCTCATGGATACTTTGTTCTTACCTTCCTCAATCCCTGGAATATGCAACACAGTTTACTCCTGTCTTGAAACTCTCTTGTCTTGGGGCTCCTGGGTGGCTCAGTCAGTAAGCATCTGCCTTCAGTTCAGGTCATGATCCCAGGGTCCTGGGATAGAGCCCCACATCAGGATCCCTACTCAATGGGGTGTCTTGCTTCTTCCTCTCCCTCCCACTCGCTCTCTCTCAAATACATAAATAAAATATTTAAAAAAAAAAATGACGACGAAGAAGAAACTCTCTTCTCTTGGTTTCATTAACACTTAGCTCCTGGATTGTCTCCATTTTTCTGGTTGCTCCTTCTCAGTGTCCTTTGCTAGCCACTTTTGCTCCCTACCTAGGGTCTAAATGTTGAATTTCCTTCAGAGTTTAATCTTGGGCTCTCTGCATACTTCCTTTAGATGATCCAGTCTCCGTGGCTTTAATTACCATCTGAAAGGTGGCAACTGTCAAGTTCAAATCTCTAGCCCTGCCTCCTCTATGTTCAAGAATCGTACACAGAGGGGCGCCTGGGTGACTCAGTCGTTAAGCGTTTGCCCTCAGCTCAGGTCATGATCCCAGGGTCCTGCTCAGCAGGAAGTCTGCTTCTCCCTCTCCCCTGCTTGTGTTCCCTCTCTCACTGTGTCTCTCTCTGTCAAATAAATAAAATCTTTTAAAAAAAAAAGAATTGTATACAGAATGCCTATTTAATAGCTCCATTTGGATGTTTCTTAGACATCCCAAATCTAACATAACAAAAAGAACATTTTAGTTTTCCCATCACTCCAAACCTGATCTTCCCTCTCTAAGACGTACTCTCATCCACGTGGTTACCAAAGCCAGACCTCTGGGGATCATCTTGGATTCTTTTCCTTTACTACCCTCCTTCCCAAGTTTGGTAAGTCCTGTCACTTCTTCCAAAATATGTTTCAAATCTGTTTTCTGTTCTCTATCTCCGCTTTTACCACCCTATTCCAAACCACCATCATCTTTTGCCTGGGCTACAACAGGGGTATCCTCAGTTTTCCCTGTTTCCACCCAGGTCTCCCTGCTTAAAGCACTCCAGTGGTTTTCCATGGCTTTCAGAGCCCCACTTGAGCAGGCCCCTCCTCTTTTTCCCATTCTGCTGCCTTCACCATTCTCTGGTCACATTGGCCTTAGGACATTGCCTACCATATGCCAAGTTCTTCCCCACCTTTTCTACCAGGAACCTCTTCCTACCCATTGTTGACATCTCAGCCTAAACTCACCCTCTCAGAGGTGAGGGTATTTATTTCCTTCCTAGTACTTATAGCAAGGTTTCTTTTGTTTGTGGTTTGTCTCCTACACCAGAATGTAGATATCCTAGGAAGAAGGACTTTGTTTTTTTCTATGTGCCTGACAGGTAAGTAGGCACTCATTAAATAAATCTTCTTTGAATTAGCAAGTAAACTAAGTTCGGTTTAAAACCCTGCAGGGGCTTCCCAGCACCTTTTAGAGTCCAAAATCTTTAACTTACCCTATCAAGATCCTTATGACTTCACTCCAACTCCATTATGAACCCTCCTCCCTCTCTCTAGTCAAGCTGGCCCTCACTGGCCCTGCCACTGGCCCTGGGCCTTGTGCTGGAAGTGCTCTCCTCCAACACTACCACTCCTTGCATGACCACCAAAGAAGGCAGCTCCTCCCTTTAGCTAATTCCTCCACAGTCTTACAGTCTTTATTCAAAGTCACTTCCTCAAAACCAGATTGGAGTCCACTCTTACAGGCTCCCATGGTACCTTGGTCACCAGTTCTTTCAATTACTCCTGTACTTCTAGATCATGGGTCAACAAATTAAAGCTCCTTGGCCAAATTAGGCAACTCCCATTCATTTACATATCATCAGTGTCAGATTTTGTGCTACAGTGGCAGATCTGGCCCTCTGTGGTTTGATAACCCCTGTGCTAGGGCAGGAATATGTTCCCCAGTGTGTGTGGCACAAGACTCGGTAACTTAACTCCCAGCCTCTGTTGCAGGGATTCTGATTCTGGTTACATATTTCAGTTGTTTCTGCTCCTCTTTTGTACTTATTCTGCAAGGAAATGTGGAAAGAACAGAGATAACTTGTATTCTTAAATTACTTATGTTAGTCATCATTAACAATAATACTTTCTATACTCTGGTATTGCAAGATCCTAAGAGGGGCGCCTGGGTAGCTCAGTTGGTTAAACGTCTGCCTTCTGCCCAAGTCATGATCCCAAGTCATGGTCCCAGGGTCCTGGGATCCAGCCCCGCATTAAGCTCCCTGCTCAGCGGGGATTCGGTTTCTCCCTCTTCCCCAGCCTCTCCCCACCCCCACTCCCGCTTGTGCTCTCTCGCTCACTCTCTCTCTCTCAAATAAATAAAATCCTTTAAAAAAAAAAATAGGAAAGATCCTAAGATTGTTATTTCCTGGGGTGCCTGGGTGGCTCAGTCGTTAAGCGTCTACCTTCAGCTCAGGTCATGATCCCAGGGTCCTGGGATCGAGCCCCGCATTGGGCTCCCTGCTCGGCAGGAGGCCTGCTTCTTCCTCTCCCACTCACCCTGCTTGTGTTCCCTCTCTCACTGTCTCTGTCTGTCAAATAAAACTTTAAAAAAAAAAAAGTTATTTCCTATAAATGTGGCGTGCACATTAAAATGACGATAGGTAGAGTTAACATTTTCTGTTTTGTGTGTGTGTGTTTTTTGTTTTAAGATTTTATTTTTAAGTAATCTCTACACCCAACGTGGGGCTTGAACTTACAACCCTGAGATCAGTGCATGCTCTACTGACTGAGCCAGCCAGGCACCCCTCACTTTTTCTTTATTTTATCATCTTGATTTGGTTTGATTAGGATTTTTCTTAAAGATTTCTGAATTTAAAAGAACTTGTCTTAAGTGGATTCTGAATACTTCATTTATTAAACTTTCAGGTTTTTGAATTCCAAATTGGGTAGTCACTTGTGAACACTTTTGGAATAGTCCCAGGCTTTTGCTCATAAAATACAGAATGTCTTAGAGTTGAAACTCCACACCAGACTTATGGGGCTGTTCCCCATACCACTAGGCCCTTTCAAACCTAAGCCTTTGCTCATGTTGCTTTTTCCAGTTATTCTCTTAAGTCCTCTCAACTCAGGCATCACCTTTTCTGAGGCATTCTCTGACATCTCTCTCTCCTCATATTGCTCCCGTAGTCCTGGTGTATAACTATAATGCAACATTCATTATGCTTTGTCATAACTTTATTTACAAGTTTTTTGATATAGATTGTGAATTCTACCAAGTAAAACATATTTTACTCATTTTTATATACCCAAGTCCCAGGACAGAGCTTAATCCTATATGTATACGTATATATAGAAGTAAATGTTAATTGAGCTGGCAGTGAAGGGAATTAACAGACATCTTTTTTTGCTCTGGTCTCCTTTTAATTGCCTCCTACATCATCTTGTTCAAAAGGAGGGACTGCTGAGGGCCTCCCTGTGGCAGTGTGATCCCAGCTCCATTCCTCTCCCAGAGAATGTCATGGTAACGGCCAACCTCTCCCTTTGAGCCACATCTTGGACTGCAGCTGTGCTTCTGCCTGGAGAAGCCTCCCTTTGCTACCCCGTGCCCCTTCTAGACCTGTTTCACTAGCACATTTAACTTACGGTCTGAATGTGGGGAAAATTCAAGAGCATAAGTACTAAATAAAAAACCTGAACTGTGCTGGGCTCAGCCGAGATATCATACATTAATAATAATCGTACGCTAATAAAGAGTATTTTTGTTGGGGAATAGTTGCGACTTGCCAACCTCAGCCTGCAGTGCTGCTGCGGAACCCTCCGCACATTTAGCTCCTGCGAGTTGGAGCAAGTCAGGCTTGCTTCTGGCACACCTCTTTTAACTGAAAGTCTTGGCAGTGAGCTAGACTGGAAGCATTCCCCCCACTAGAGCACAGCATGTACTCTATTGCTAACCTAGGGAATGGGAGAAAAGCTGCGTGTAGCACAGAGCACCAGCTGCCTCCCGGGACAGAAAAAAAGCTGTTGTTTTCATCAGGTAGGCTGTCTGTTTCTCTCTGTTAAGTAGACTGGAGGGCATCTGGTCTGCAGGAGCTGGCATTTAATGTGAAGATGTTGAGGCCTTGTAAGACTGAATTTGTGGGTCTGATAGCCTAATTAAAGCAAGCCATGTGTGGGGGCTGCTGTACCCAAATCTATTTTTAATGGCTTAGTTCAGGGCCGGGGCAGGGGGGGTGATGTCAGAATTCAAATTAGAGCACCAGATTTAATTAGTAGTTTTAGATACTCACTTTCTACAGTACTGAAAGTATATTACCTTAAGGACACAAGTCTTGGGGAAGAAAAGAGCATCAATCTAACCGTAAGACTTGTATTACCGCCCTATGGGGTGTGTCACTGTATAGTATAGCAGCTCTCAAACATTTTAATCTTAGGACCCCCTTTATAAATATAATTGAAGATTGCAAAGACGTTTATGTGAGTTGTATCTATTGATGTTTATGAGATTTTTATATTTTGATGTTTACCAAATAAGAAATTTAAATTGGGTATATTAATTCATTTTGAAATAATAATAAAGCACCACCAAAAAAGTAATTATTTTGCAGTATACAGGTATGTTAAATTAACACATCATGCACTTTAAACTTACAGTGTTTTATGTCTATTATATGTTAATAAAGCTGGGGAAAAAATAATAAGCTCACTACATTTTAACATAAATAATACTTTTATAAAAAACAATTGTAATCTTCAAAAGTAGTGAGAAGCGTGACACTGTTTTACTTTTTTTCCCCAAATCTTTTTAAAGATTTTATTTATTTGAGAGAGTGTGTGCGCAGGAGTGTGGGGGGCGGGGGGCAGAGGGAGAGCAGACTCCACCCAATGCAGGGCTAATCCCACACCCTGCGATCACAACCTGAGCCGAAACCAAGAGTCGACGCGTAACTGACTGAGCCACCCAGGCGCCCCCCAAATCTTTTTAATGTCTCCCTTAATAGAATACAGCTGGATTTTCATATCTGCTTCTGCATTCAGTGTTGTGATACTGCACATCATACTACCTCTGGAAAACTCCACTGTACACTCATGAGAGATGGGAGGAGGTGATCCCCTGACCACACTTGGAGACCTACTGATATATTAGAAACAACTGTACAACTGTGACTTCGGAGTCAGACACACTTTAACTCAGACCTCAGCTCTTGCAGTTGGTATTTGTATCAACTTGAACAAGTGACTTTGTGAGTCTGTCATCTCCTTTGTTGAATGGAGAAAGTGCACTGTAACTCCTAGGACAGTGTAGGGGTTAACAGGTGTTCCTTCCTTAAGTGTCTGGAACTTGGTAGAAGTGTGATTACTGTTGCTCTGGGCGCTTTTTTTTTTTTTTTAATTGTTTAAAGGAAAGGCCTGTATTAGTTTTGCTTGGGTTTTGTGTGAGTGTTGTGGGTTGGTTTGTTTCTAATTCTCTTCCTGTGCCTGCTCTCTACATAGAATACATAAAATTGTTCTGTGGTCCTTATTTTCATATCTCTCTCCCTCTACCAGAATTCAGCTCCTTGATAACAAACAATCCTGTTTATCCTCAAATCCCTAGGTCTGAGCAGAATGTATGTACACAGCAGGCATTCAGTAAAGCTTGAATGGCATCTGAAACCTCAGCCTGAAATTGAACATAAGACCATATCATTGCCTCTCCCTTTCCACCAGAACTCAGTACCTTCAGTTTTGTTTCTTGAGTTCAATCTTAAATTAATTGGTTGTGGTATAAGTTGATATCAGTAAGGTAATTTTCAGAAAAATTAGAGCCATAGCACTTAAGGCTCCTACTAGAGCTCAGACCATTTCAGGTAACTGTTAGCCAGCCTCCTCTTTTTTCCCATCCCACTGCCATCTTTCCCTGGGAAGGTGGCAACAATATGAAAAAGCAAGTAATTTATTTAACAGATATTTAGCTGTTCTTGTTTTGTGCAGAGCACCTAGAAGGATATGTTACTTGGTACAGAATCACAAAGTGCCTTCTGATGCTCTCGTATTGTCATTTATATTTTCATGGTTTTTATTAGCCCTTCAATTAGGTTTGGTCTCTAACATCCAGAAGCTTATGGTCTTAGTTGTGGAAAATGGGCACATACACGGTGGACCATAATTCAGGACAAGGTGAGGACTGATGCTGAGTTTATCAGCAGCCAGCTTCAGGATTCCAGAATCTAGAATCTTGATGTTACAATGTGTGTGATGTGTGCTGTTTTTTAAAGTCCTACGAGGCGTGGGGTGCCTGGGTAGGATAGTCATTTAAGCATCTGACTCTCGGTTTCGGCTTGGGCCCTGATCTCATGGTGGTGAGATCCAGCCCTGCGTTGGGCTCCGTGTTCAGTGCAGAGTCTCCTTGAGAGTCTCTCTCCCTCCCCCTCCCTTTATTACGTTTAAATAAATAAATTCTACAAGGCCCAGAAAACTCCCATGTTATGGTTCTGCCATTTCCAGGCTCTGGATGAGTCCGAAAGCAGGGAAGTAGAAGAAAAAGTTGGGACTGGTTGGTACAAAATTACAGAATGCTAAGGAAAATTAGGCCCACGATTCAAATTCACACTCAGTTAACATTTATTGAAACCGTAAACTAGGTTCTTTCCCCTGTGTCATGTAATAGTCTTAACTACTCTATAAGGTAGGTAGTGCTATTCCTGTTTTCCAGATGAAGAAGTTGATATCCAGACAAATTCAATAATTTGCTTAGCTTAGATATTTGGTAGATGATGGGACCAGGTTTTGATCTTTTCTCTTAAGCCCAGCAATCTTTGCACTTAACTGTGTTGGCTTTATTTTGTAGGCCATGGAAGTCACTTTCAAATTTTTTTTTTTGCTGGGGAGGTAAATGGTAAAAATAGAGTTATGGTTCTAATGTTTCTAAAGAGACCCCTTCTCCACCCAAATGCTCCCAACCAGTAGTCACACAAGTGGCTCAGGTTCATGAAGTGTCGTTTAATCTGTTGGAAAGAATTTTCCTTTTGACTCTGTCAGCAGCCAGGCGTTAAGTTCACACTTGTTTCCCAAATCTCTTATGAGCGAGTCATATAATCTCACTGCTACATATCCCTACCTCTGTAATCACTCCTACACTAATTTCTTTCCTCATTCACCCCTTCCTGCCCCCAAATGATAAATGAGATAAAATCCTTTGTTCTACAGTTGACCCTTGAACAACGCGGGGGTTAGGGGCACTGGCCTCCCCCGCAGTCAAAGATCTGCATATAACTTTTGACTCCCTGAAAACTTTACTAATTGCCTACTGTTGGCTGGGATAACATAACATGATAAATAGTCAATTAACACATTTTGGACGTTATATGTACTATAACCATATTCTTAAAATAAGCTAGAGAAAAGAAAATGTCAAGAAAATCGCATGGAAGAGAAAATACATTTACAGTACTCTATGTATTTATCGAATAAAATCTGTGAGTGGACTCATGCAGCTCAAACTCCTGCTGTTGGAGAGTCAACTCTATATAAGAAGTCCAGTG
>NC_138383.1:36601859-36613909 GCF_054177405.1 Leptonychotes weddellii
CGCCTGGGTGGCTCAGTTGGTTAAGCGACTGCCTTCGGCTCAGGTCATGATCCTGGAGTCCCGGGATCGAGTCCCACATCGGGCTCCCTGCTCAGCAGGGGGTCTGCTTCTCCCTCTGCCCTCTTCCCTCTCGTGCTCTCTGTCTCTCATTCTCTCTCTCTCAAATAAATAAATAAAATCTTTAAAAAAAAAAAAAAAGTCCAGTGTAATCAATCATCTTTTTAAAGGCACATGAGAGAGGAGTAACCATGGGAGGAGTGGAAAATGGATGCGATGGAGCCATCTGATTCTTACTGTCTCCTCCTTAGGTGGGAATGATTGAGGAGGCAGAACAGTGGCATGTGGCTAAAAGGCTGTTTGTGGAAAGGTTTAAGGGCACTCTGTAAAGTCATGTGTCTCATTTTTTTTTTATTCCCATCTTCCTTCCTTCCCTAGTCATCTTTAGGCAGGCCGTGAGAAGCTGCAGCCATGTCTGATTTTGTGGAAAGCGAAGCCGAGGAGTCAGAGGAAGAGTACAATGATGAAGGCGAAGTGGTGCCCCGAGTCACCAAGAAATTTGTGGAAGAGGAGGATGACGGTGAGGAGGCCCCAGCCTCAAGCTTCTCCCCACTATTGCTAAGCTTTGGATAGTTGGATTCTTGCTGATGAAAGGCTCAGGCTGAGCACAGAAGTTATCACACATGAGGTACCAGCTTGAGAATTTTCAGTAATTTATAGAAAATACTTACTGAGCATCTGCTATATGCCAGGCGCTGTGCCTAGAACTAGAAATATAAAATAAAGACCCTGCTGTCGTGGAGTTTACATTAGTGGGAGGGGACAGACAGTAAACCAACAAATAAATACATAGGTAATGTTTTCCTCTTGTAGAGACCTAGGAGTGTTGGTATTTATGTGCCCAGTTTCCTATTTCTCTGGCCAAAGTCAACCATTAGTGACCCTCAGCAGAGTAGAACCATGAAATAGCTTTAAAGACAGAAAGGTAAACGTAAGTTTTATCAAAAGAATTATGGATAAAAGAAGTAATATAGCCGCTGAATTTATAAACTAAGAGGAAAACAAAGATTATTGGTGGCTCTAAAGCCCCTAGTGTGATTTTGAAGAGCCCAAGTAATTAGGAAGATCATCTTGCCTAAAGACAGATGGTGAACATAGAAAGGAGATCATCCTTTTCCAGATGCTGCTCCTCTAAGTCAGTGGCCATGTTTTACATCTTTAGATGAGGCTGAAAAGTTAACATGGCACTCATATCCTTAGCTTCAGAGCAGAGAGAGAATCACAGTAAAGCAGGTGGCCCTGCCCCACCTCAGCCCGTTACCCAAACTCCATGCCTCAAACATGCATGTTTTCCAGATGAGGAGGAGGAGGAGGAGAACCTAGATGATCAGGATGAGCAAGGCAATCTGAAAGGCTTTATCAATGATGATGACGATGAAGATGAAGGGGAGGAGGATGAGGGTAGTGACTCTGGTGATTCAGAAGATGATGTTGGCCACAAGAAGAGAAAACGCAGTGAGTAGTCTCTCCTCAGTCAAGCGAGGCTGGGGTGGAAGTTGCAGTGGAGAAGGGAACTCCCCGTCACCATGCGTAACACTTTGTTTTCTCCAGCATCTTTTGATGACCGCCTGGAGGATGATGATTTTGACCTCATTGAGGAGAATTTGGGTGTCAAAGTCAAAAGAGGAGTAAGTGTCATTCTTTGTCTCTGTCCCTGGGATGAAGGAAAAAGGCCTTGAAATTCAGTGATTTCTGGGGGATGAGGCACCTCCAGAACAGTGTGGGAAGCATCAGAGAAGAGAAAGTTGCTCTGTGCCCTTGTGCTGTGGCAACTAGATTTGCATCCCAGTTCTGGGTACTTATTAGAGAAAGGCTTGTCAGAGTTTCGAGGGTGGGCCTTGGTGCTGAAAGAGCATCACATAATGTGTTCTTTGCCATCCCCTTGGTCAGCAGAACTTTGGTGGGGAAATGGGAGTGAGATTAGAAAGCAAGCATCCTTATGCCAGTCCCCTCAGACCCTGATGAGACAGGTTTTCCCACCCCTAGCAAAAATACCGACGTGTCAAAAAAATGTCAGATGACGAGGATGACGACGAGGAGGAATATGGCAAAGAGGAACATGAAAAAGAGGCAATTGCAGAGGAGATCTTCCAGGATGGGGAAGGGGAAGAAGGGCAGGAAGCCGTGGAGGCCCCCATGGCTCCTCCAGAGGAGGAGGAGGAAGATGATGAAGAATCAGGTATGTGGCATCAGGCTGGGAAGCCTGGGTTTGGGTGGGTGTTGGGATTGCCTAGCCCCTACGAGCAGGGTGGGAAACCATTCTTCAGCTACAGGCCCCCAGCATTTGACAGAAAGAAGTTCATTTGCAGGAGCCTCCCTACTCTTCTCCTCACTGGCCACTCACATAGGAACTAAAGCCATTCAGTCCTGGGTCATGTCCTGCCTCTGAGTACTAATCTCTTCCTTCCCTGCCCAGACATTGATGACTTCATTGTGGATGATGATGGACAGCCTCTGAAAAAACCGAAGTGGCGGAAAAAGCTTCCCGGATACACAGATGCGTGAGTGGGGTCTGGTACGGGGTGGTGATAAAGGCATCTGAGTAGACATAGTCAGGAAGGAGGATGTCAGAGGTTTCTGCCAAAAATGGGACGTCCCAGCTCTCAACGTTTTTGCTTCCCCACCTCAGATAACCTTTACTAGGCAGGAATGTCAGACTGCTCCTAGAAGCCCTGAGAGCTCTCTGCATTATAGGGCCAGTGTGGGCTCAGGGTGGAGTCACATGTGTGTAGGCCTCCATCCAGCCTCCCTCTACACCTGCAGCTCCGTGTTTATTTATTTATATGTTGGCCTTCTAAGTATAATTTTGTTGCAGGAAAGCTTTTGCTCTAAGGGAATACTGTAATGTCTTAGGAAAAGATGGATCTGCTGAGCAGAGTATGGACCTATCTGCCCTGTTGCTGTTTGATCCCTGACACTGGCACATACCAACCATGGGCTTTTTTTCTGCCAGAAATATCCCCCAACTAAGTCTTTATTCCACAGTAAATATGCTTTTTTCATTTACCTTTCTTTTAATCTTCTTTGTTTCCTTTGGGGCAAGTCAAGGATCTATGCATGGGCTGCATCTCTCTCCTCTCACCAGAACCTGGGCCAACTGCCTCTTGCTGTCATCCACAGGGCCCTGCAGGAAGCCCAGGAGATTTTTGGTGTGGACTTTGACTATGATGAGTTTGAGAAATACAATGAGTATGATGAAGAACTGGAGGAAGAGTATGAGTATGAGGATGATGAGGCTGAGGGTGAGATCCGAGTGCGCCCCAAGAAGACCACCAAGAAACGTGTGAGCCGCAGGAGCATCTTCGAGATGTATGAGCCCAGCGAGCTGGAAAGCAGCCACCTCACAGATCAGGACAATGAAATCCGAGCCACCGACCTGCCTGAGAGGTTCCAGGTAAGAAAGCACCAGCTTCTGTAACTTCTGCCCATCTGTAATCACTGCCCTGAGCCTCCTTGCTCCAAGCGCTGTAGCAGAGGAACAGTCTAACAACAATCTGATATTGAATGGTATGTAGGAAGTTGGCTTTGAACCCCACCTGACCAGGGGGTGCAGGGAGTCCAGCTCTTAGAGAAGGCTCTTGTGCTGCTTATGGTTCTTGAAATGGCACTCTTTCTTTAGTAGATACATAAGGTATCTACTTCATGCCAGGACAACACTCTTCCAGGGTGCCGGAAATATGTGTCTGGAACACACGTTTCTCTCCTGAAGTGGTGTGTGTTTCCCACAGGGGATACAGGATAAAGTCAGTCTCATTGTTGTCTTATCCCCCACAGCTCCGCTCCATCCCAGTTAAGGGGGCTGAAGATGATGAACTAGAAGAAGAAGCTGACTGGATCTACAGGAATGCCTTTGCCACACCAACCATTTCTCTGCAGGTATCCAAAAAAAGATCCTTCTGTTTGACATGAACTGGAAGCCACTTCATCAAGATGAAGACCTCCTCCTCCCATGCCCCAAACGTCTATGTGCCTAGTACAGGACAGTATGAGTGTGTGTATGTGTATGAGAGATTTTTCTGGATTGCATCTGACAACGTTATCCTTTGACATGAAACAGTTTCACGCATGGTAAGACAAAACAAGTAACAGCATTGTTGCTGTTTCTTTTTTCTTCTGGCTCTAGGAAAGCTGTGATTATCTAGACCGAGGGCAGCCAACCAGCAGCTTCAGTCGAAAAGGGCCCAGCACAATTCAGAAGATTAAAGAAGCCCTGGGCTTCATGCGAAATCAACACTTTGAGGTAGCACCTCAAGCTCTCTAATGGCCCATTGGTTAGAAATTCAGCTGGGGGGGCGCACCTGGGTGGCTCAGTCAGTTGAGTGTCCAGCTCTTGATTTCGGCTCAGGTCCTGATCGTGGGATCGAGCCCCACGTCAGGCTCTGCGCTGGGCATGGAACCTGCTTTAGATTGTCTCCATGTCCCTCTGCCCACCCTCACCCCCACCCCCCACTTGTACGCATGCTCTTTCTCTCTCTCTCTCTCTCTCTCAAAAAAAACTCACCTGGGGGTGAGGAAAAGGGGAGCTACCTGTCAGGTGGGGAACCCCCTTCTGTTCTCAGATGTGGTCCGTTGGCTCAAGAGTGTGAGAACCAAAGGAGACGCTAGTGATCAGGAGAACGATGCTACCTATCTGCAGCATTGTTTTCCACTATGGGGGAGAGCACGTGCCCTTAAGGAGCCTGTGAGGGAGGCCAAGCTTCCAACTGTTGAATTTTCTGGTGCTATTTTACCCCTCTGGCAAAGGAGCTCCTTACAGATCTTTCCACTCTGGTTGACTGCAGTCTCCCTGCCATTCTAGGTGCCTTTTATTGCTTTCTACCGTAAGGAGTATGTGGAGCCTGAGTTGCACATCAATGACCTGTGGAGGGTGTGGCAGTGGGATGAAAAGGTAAGATGGTTCCGTGCCCCGCTAAGAGGCTGAGGTGTGGATTGGGCACCACTACTACCGGAGCCCAAGCCTCCTATACATACCATGGCAGCCCAAACCTCCCCAGCCTGTCAAGCTCCCCGCCAGGGTCTCCTAGTAAGGAACAGAGCAGCCTCAGGTCTCCAAGGCCAAACACCAGCCCCTACTCCTGCCTTGTCTCCTCCTAGTGGACCCAACTGAGGATCCGCAAAGAGAACCTAACACGGCTATTTGAGAAGATGCAGGCTTATCAGTACGAGCAGATATCCGCTGACCCTGACAAACCCCTTGCTGATGGCATCCGGGCTCTGGATACCACCGACATGGAGAGGTGATGTGTGCAGGGTTTATTCCATTACAAGGAATAAACTCAGACTAAAGGCGGGCCCCCAGGGAGCAGCATAACCTACAAAATCCTCAGCACAGGGCCCGTCCCTTAGAAATCCAATTTGTCCCCACATCAAAAGTGATCTTTCTGGCAGGCAAAATCATCTTAGTTATCTATATTGATGTAAAATGTTAAAAGGATAAGACAGTCATGTTTGCCGATCTGAGAATTCCCTGCATGTAAAGTTACATGGGAAACCAAATTATAACCAGAAAGTGGCTTGATGAGTCTGCAATCAGTGTGGAGTGTGGGAGGGGAGCAGATGACTTCAGTGGCCAGTGTCATGAAGCTGGGGAGGAGGGGGTGGGCAGACTTCTCAAGGACTCTGAACTTTGCTAGAGATATGATGCTTCAACTTCATCTCCATTTCTAACAACCACCGACCACCATTTGACATATTCCTTCTCTAAGATACCTTGGTTGCAAGTAAGTCATGGTCTAGTGGTGCTGTATAGCTCTAATAATTGAAGAATACAGGCACCCATCCCAGTTGGGATCTTGCCTCACGGGAATCGGACCTCTTGTAGCAGAAATGGGTTTATATTCTTACTCAGTGATAATTGAGGTCTTCTGTTCCTTTCCTCCAGGCTTAAGGATGTGCAGTCAATGGATGAGCTGAAAGATGTCTACAACCATTTCTTGCTTTATTATGGTCGTGATATCCCCAAGATGCAAAATGCTGCCAAGGCCAGCCGCAAGAAGCTGAAGCGTGTACGGGAGGAGGGAGATGAGGAAGGCGAGTGCTGGAAAAGAAAACCCAGGAGGCTTGATGGCCACGCCGTCCCCTAGGATGACCTGGGCTGAGTGCCCTTTGGGGCTTCTCTCTTACATGTGTCAGATCCTCGGGAATGACTGGAAACTGGAGCACTAACTCATGATTTCTTCCCAGGTGAGGGTGAAGAGGCAGAAGATGAGGAGCAGAGGGGCCCAGAGCTCAAACAGGCCTCCCGCCGAGATATGTACACCATCTGCCAGAGCGCTGGGCTAGGTAAAAGCTAGCTGCTTTGTGTCCTGGGTTTTGTAGCCATGAGCAAGGCGAGTTCCCTGGTAGTCGCTGGTGGGCAGGAAGAGGACTTGACATCTGAGAGAATCACCAGTCCAGTTCTGAACACTGGCCCCCCTGCATCCACACCCACCCCACAGTAATGGCCAGGCCTTTCCCTAACTTCCTAAAGGAATGGGAAGCTCACATGATCAGAGAGATGGAGTCCATCCTATCTCTGAGATGTTCTTTTAGTAAACTATAATTTCCACCTTAGTTCTGAGCCCAGGAGTCACAGAAAATTCTTGTTTCTCCTGCCTCATAACAGCCTGTCAGGTGCTTAAAGGCAGTTTTACTATTCCTTGTAAACTTCCTGGTCCTGCTTTTTCATGACCTTTTTAAAGTCTAGTGCCCAGAATTGCTGCTCTGGATTCAGAGAGCAAAGAAATTTGTCAGCCCAGCTGTTGTCTTACCTTTCACCCTCTTGTTTGCTTCAGATGGTCTGGCCAAAAAGTTTGGGCTTACTCCGGAGCAATTTGGGGAAAACCTCCGGGACAGCTATCAGCGGCACGAGACAGAGCAGTTCCCTGCAGAGCCTTTGGAGCTGGCCAAGGATTACGTTTGCAGGTAGGCGTACAGCAAGTGGCTGGCAGGAGGAAGGGCCTGAGGGCCAGACACCGTCATCCTGCAGCTGCCCCATTTTCCCCACAGCCAGTTCCCTACGCCAGAAGCTGTGCTGGAAGGTGCCCGCTACATGGTAGCCCTGCAGATTGCCCGAGAGCCCCTTGTCCGACAGGTGCTGAGGCAGACCTTCCAGGAGAGAGCCAAGCTCAATATAACCCCCACCAAGAAAGGTAGAAAGGTGAGCTGGGTGAAGGGTTTTGATCCAAGACATAGCCCAGCTCTGTGTCAACTGAACTGAGTTTCTTGCTTTAGTGCGCAGCTGAGCCGTCTGCCTGTGAGCAGGGAGGCAGTCTTTTCTCCCAAGGTCAAGCCAGCTTATCTGAGCCTTCTCTAAGAGCTGGACTCCCTGCATCCCCTGGTCAGGGCATCAGTAGGCTGATAATTCCTCTTGATGTCTGCAGGATGTGGATGAGGCCCACTACGCTTATTCCTTCAAATACTTAAAGAACAAGCCTGTTAAGGAACTGAGAGATGACCAGTTCCTCAAGATATGCTTGGCTGAAGATGAAGGGCTACTCACCATTGACATCAGTATAGACATGAAGGGGGTAGAAGGGTAAGCAAAGCTCTGGGGTGGGAGCTCTTTGAGGAAGGGCTCGATGAGGGAGGGGTCCTTCAAGAGTGTGAACCGCAGTTTTAGAGTTGAGCGAGTCATTGTCCCTGGCTCACTCAAGGTTTGTGGACATCTGAGTATCCCCTGTCCTCCATCCCCGACACTGCCGTGTTGTCTCTCCTCAGCTACGGCAATGACCAGACATATTTCGAAGAGATCAAACAGTTTTACTATCGAGATGAGTTCAGCCACCAGGTGCAGGAGTGGAACCGGCAGCGCACTATGGCCATCGAACGAGCTTTGCAGCAGTTCCTCTATGTGCAGATGGCCAAAGAACTCAAGAACAAGCTGCTGGCCGAAGCCAAAGAATATGTCATAAAGGTGAAGACAGAAACTCATGGTCTTTGGTCCTGTGATTTCCCCAAACTAGAGCTGAGAGTGCAGGAACTCCTTAATAGTAGTCTTCTAGCTAATGGAGAAACACTGAGGGCAGGGGGAGGGTAATCACAGGGAGCGCAAACAAGGCCATGGATCACTCCAAAACCTCCCCATTTGAACAGCCTCTTGGCTTGCCACCCCCAATCCAAATGTTCTTTGTTTATATTACTGTTCTCTGCGTACTCCCCTGTTTCCAAAAGCAAGGTATGCCTTAGCACCATAAGCCCGCCAAGGGCTAGGAGCAAGTGCGCATGTCAGTACAACCTTGGCACATGCGCACCTGCATCTGTTTCCATGGCACACTTGGTGAGCCTCTCGGCCCTAGTGTCTGGTGTGTCTCCTCCTCAGGCCTGTAGTCGCAAACTCTACAACTGGTTGAGGGTCGCACCCTACCGGCCAGATCAACAGGTAGAGGAAGATGATGACTTTATGGATGAGAACCAAGGGAAGGGAATCCGCGTCCTAGGCATCGCTTTCTCCTCTGCCAGGTACCTGCTCGTTCGTGCCTGCCCAGCCTCACCCCTTCCCTGACTTCCTAATCTCATTCTTTTCTTAGTTATATTCTCTTATTTCTGACTGTTGCACTATTCTTTTCCGGTCTGGTTGGCAGAGATCACCCTGTGTTCTGCGCCCTGGTCAACGGCGAAGGAGAAGTGACAGACTTCCTTCGGCTGCCCCATTTTACCAAACGGCGAACTGCATGGAGAGAGGAAGAACGGGAAAAGAAGGCAAGTGGCTGGGACGGGGTAACCAAGTGTACACCTTAAGTGCATTTTACAATTCCATGGGGATATGTGTTTATGGTCTACGCAACGTCCCATGCAAGACCCTCGTTATCTCTACCTGGTTGCTGAACCCTGGAGTCCTGGGAGAAGCCTCACTTCCATAAGCAGTAGATGGCGCTCAAGTTGTGGTGCAGAATTGACTTCTGGCTGGAGGCCAAGTCCTAGGCCTTGTGTGCTTCTGGGAGCTGCCATTATGGCCTCAGTTCTTACCAGCATCTGGGTCATCCTGTTCCAGTAGCTGAAAGCCAGTGAGGCATTAAGCCAACCTTTTCCCAGCTTTAGCCTTTCAGTGTTTTTTTCCAAGGAAGGAGAAATTTGCATTCATCTCACGTGTATGTTTCTGAATTTTTTTTAACCTAATGGTATCTTTCCATTTTGCCAAGAGAGGTGCATCCTAAAGTAATTTTTAACAACCTTTTTTTTTTAAGATTTTATTTATTTGAGAGAGCAAGAGAAATAGAGAAAGCATAAGCGGGGGGGAGAAGGAGAAGCAGGCTCCCCGCTGAGCAGGGAGCCCAACGTCAGGCTCAATCCCAGGACCCTGGGATCATGACCTGAGCGGAAGGCAGACGCTTAACCTACTGAGCCACCTAGGCACCCCATTAACAACTATTTTTTAAAAAGAAAACACTGAAATGAGATTAGAATAGTCCTGACAACCAAATAGTGGTTTATGTTAGCAAAACCCAAGTATGTTTGGATCAGTCAGAGGAGCATGGGACTCTTGATCTCAAGGTTGTTGAGATCAAGCCCCACGTTGAGTGTAAAGATTACTAAAAAGGAAGGAAAAGAAGAAAAGGAAGACCCAAGTGTGTTTTGTTTTGTTTTGTTTTTTTGTTTTTTAAAGATTTTATTTATTTATTTGAGAGAGAGAGAATGAGAGAGAGCACATGAGAGGGGGGAGGGTCAGAGGGAGAAGCAGACTCCCCGCTGAGCAGGGAGCCCGATGCGGGACTCGATCCCGGGACTCCAGGATCATGACCTGAGCCGAAGGCAGTCGCTTAACCAACTGAGCCACCCAGGCGCCCGACCCAAGTGTGTTTGACCACAACCAGCTATGAGCCAGAAGTATAGTAACTTTAGAAAATGTTAATGGATATATGACATTCAAACCAGAGATCTTAGTTTCCTTGTTTTATGTTTCAGTTAGTGTGTGTGCATCGTGTCTAACTTGGATCTTACCATTCTCTGGTCTTAAAAGGTCTTGGCGCTACTTAGGGAGAGAAAACTGTTAGAGATCTCCCTATCTTCAGAGCCATTTAGTTCCAGTTTTATTTCAATCCAGGCTCAAGACATTGAAACCCTAAAGAAATTTCTTCTGAACAAAAAGCCTCATGTGGTGACAGTTGCAGGAGAAAACAGGTAGGGGCACCAGGGGATCAGACTAAATTAACTCATCCCTTCTTATTGAATCTGGCATATGCCTCTAACAAAGCGGACATATGCCTCTGAAGACCCTTGGTAAATTTCCCATCCCCGGGGGGTAGTTCTTTGTCTTCAAAGCCCTTTCCCTACCACCCTACCCCCATCCCAGCCCTGAGTCTGTCTATTCCTGAGAAACAATTCAGAAAGAGCCCTGACCCAAAACCCCTCATCCCTCCAGGGACGCCCAGATGTTGATTGAAGATGTGAAGCGCATTGTGCATGAGCTGGACCAGGGCCAACAGCTGTCCTCTATTGGGGTGGAGCTGGTTGATAATGAGTTGGCCATTCTCTATATGAACAGCAAGAAATCGGAGGTAATGCTGGAGCCCCCATTCCTGGGACCTGAACAAGTAAGAGCTGTCAATCCCAGGGAAATTTAATAGGGAAACGAGAGTGATCAAGGGCACAGGACTGCACTTATTCACTTACCCATGTGGGGGTGCTTCATTTTGCCAGTCATGGCTCAGATTGGGAGCCCTGCAGATTAAATTGGCCCCAGAGAAGACGAGAAAGTGACTTAAGGCTAGAACACTTTGGATTTCCTTTTGTTGTTCAGAGCTAATGGAACTTAATGGTCCTACTGGTCCTCATTTGACTCTAGGCAGAGTTCCGGGATTACCCTCCAGTGCTGAGACAAGCCGTCTCCCTGGCCCGGCGCATCCAGGACCCTCTGATTGAATTTGCCCAGGTGTGCAGCTCTGATGAAGACATCCTGTGTCTCAAGTTTCATCCCTTGCAGGTGAGTAGGGTTTTGAGAGGCAAGCCTGGGCAGACAGAATGGCACAGGAACCTTACCCCTGCCTGCTCTGTGTCCACAGGAGCACGTGGTGAAAGAGGAGCTGCTCAACGCCTTGTACTGTGAATTTATCAACCGAGTCAATGAGGTTGGTGTCGATGTCAACCGTGCCATCGCCCACCCGTACAGCCAGGCCTTGATCCAGTATGTCTGTGGCCTGGGACCTCGAAAAGGGACCCATCTCCTCAAGGTAGGTTGGGGTTAAATCAGAAAATTAAAAAAGTTCCCATTTCACTGAGCCTTTACACTCTGCCAGCATGATTTGACAAAAGACCAAGGTCAGAGAGATAAAGGGACTTGACCAGAGTCCAGCTCGTGAGAGTCCAGGTCAGACTTGAGACCCAGGTGGCCACAGCTGTGCTCTTCACTACTATACTATGGGAAAGATAGCCATAAACCAAGATTTAAAATGGATGGAAGAAAGTGAGAAGAGTACCAGACACAAACCTCAGGATAGTGGTTTATTACAGTGGAAAAAAAAGGGCTTTCAGTCAGGAGTTGGTGGGGGGAAGGGGTATGCAGGGAGCTTTAGAAGTATTAGTAATATTCTTTAAGATGAGTGATGGGTACTTGGGTGTATATTTTATCATTAACTTTTTTTTTTTTTTTTTAAGATTTTTTGGGTTGGGGGGCGCCTGGGTGGCTCAGTTGGTTAAGTGACTGCCTTAGGCTCAGGTCATGATCCCGGGGTTCCGGGATGAAGTCCCATATCGGGCTCCCTGCTCAGTGGGGAGTCTGCTTCTCCCTCTGACCCTCCCCCCTCTCATGCTCTCTCTCTCTCTCTCACTCACTCATTCTCTCTCTCTCTCAAATAAATAAAATCTTTAAAAAAAAAAAAGATTTTTTATTTTTTTAAGTAGTACCTACACCCAACATGGGATTCGAACTCACAACCCCAAGATCAGGAGTCGCATGCTCTTCCAACTGAGCCAGCCAGGTGCCCCATTTTATCGTTAATTTTAAGCCATACATTAGTTATGTATTATTTTTGGCAGGTTAACGTAGTTCACTAAAATAATTTTTTTTTTTTTTTAAA
>NC_138383.1:36614409-36675600 GCF_054177405.1 Leptonychotes weddellii
AAAGATTTTATTTATTTATTTGACAGAGAAAGACACAGCGAGAGCAGGAACACAAGCAGGGGGAGTGGGAGAGTGAGAAGCAGGCCTCCCGCCAAGCGGGGAGCCCGATGCGGGACTCGATCCCAGGACCCTGGGATCATGACCTGAGCCGAAGGCAGACGCTTAACGACTGAGCCACCCAGGCGCCCACTAAAATAATTTTTTTAAATATAGACAGTAGGAATAGTGCCCAGTTAGATACTGAGGCATGGGGACAGAGTTTCCATCACGGAGGGTTTCCCAGGAACCTGAAAGCAGGCGGGGAGAGTGGGGCCTGCCTGCTGCTCTGGCTCACTCCACACCTCTCCCCTAGATCCTGAAGCAAAACAACACCAGGCTCGAGAGCCGGACCCAGCTGGTCACCATGTGCCACATGGGTCCCAAAGTCTTCATGAATTGTGCTGGCTTCCTCAAGATTGACACGGCCTCCCTGGGGGACAGGTGATGCCCTCTGCCTGGGTGGGCCAGGAGGAATTCCCTTGGGCTTTGCTTTGGGGATTCAGGGAATTAGGGCTGTCAAAGGGCCCGAGGTATTTGAATTAAATATTTTAAAGCAAAGGTGAGGAACCTTTATTAAGTCAAGAGCCTCTGACCTATGGAAAAGATCGGTTCAATTATATGAAGCTTTTTTTGTGTGAGAAAAACCTAAAAAGAACCAACTTACTTTTTAAATTAAGGACAGGAAACATACAAGGCTTTGTTCAGTAAACACAAACATGTTCTGTTATGATCTGCCATGATTAGATAAGGGTGGGACTAGCAGGGGCAATGGAAAAGGAGTGTGGGGGTATGAGGAAATAAGGAAGGGGGAGAGAGATTCGGTATGTTTTGAGATGATGTTATTGAGAGAAAGTTCTATTCACTTGGACTTTGGACTTCACTATTGACCTCTTCCTCTCCAGAAGTTATCAACTCAGTCTTTGGAGGATCTTTTCCACGGGCACATAGCTCCTCATTCAGTAATGGAAATCAGTGGGGAAATAGGCTTCAAGTTCTAAAACTTCATTTTCCACCCAGCTTTGCTGTAACACTCCACGAATAACATAGGTCCATGTGAGTGCACGGGCGAGACCAGCCTGGGAAGGCTTTATGGGGGAAAATAGCTGCCAGCAAATTGTCAGAAGTCTTTTTCCCCCTTCTTGTTTTATCTTATTATAACACTTATTTAAGTTCGTGATATAAAATTCAATGTATAGCAGTATTATGCAGAAAGTGGAAGTCCCCCATAATCCCACCCCCCAGAGATAACTACCATAACAATTTGGTGTATACTACAACGTTCCTAAATTTTATTTTTGCTATGCATTTACTAACTACCCATTTACTACAAAAATGGGGTCATACGGTTCATAGTGTTTTGCAGTGCATTCTTCACGTATCAGTATATTGTGGTCATCTCTCCATGTCAGCACACATAGACCTACCTCATTATTTTTAATGGCTGTATAGTACTCCATTGTATGGAGGTACCCTAATTTATTTAACCAGTTCCCCATTGGTGGACATTTGGGTTGTTGCTAGAAGCTTCTCGTTCTATATCCTTGCCCCTTTTCTGCCTTTCCTTCAGCACTGACTCATACATTGAAGTTCTTGATGGTTCCCGAGTCCACCCTGAGACCTATGAGTGGGCCAGGAAGATGGCAGTGGATGCTCTCGAATATGATGAATCAGCTGAGGACGCCAACCCTGCAGGAGCCCTCGAAGAGATCTTGGAAAACCCAGAGCGACTCAAGGACCTGGACCTTGATGCCTTTGCAGAAGAACTGGAGAGGCAGGTGGGTGACAGCGTAGAGGCCTGGCACAGAAATCATCCCAAGTGCCCTGGTTGGGAGGAGACCTGGGCAGCAAGTCTCAAGAAAACCTCTGATACTGTTAACATGGGAAACTCGATTCTCTCTTCTCCCTCCCCAGGCTATACTGGGTTTTTCAAGTGTTTAGTCTACTTATTAAGGAGCCAAGGAAGTCTCAAACTGCTGTGGCTACTACAGGGGGGTTGGGGCAATAGTCAAGTTTCCTTCTAAGCCTTCTCTCCTCCTCTCCAATAGCACAGCTTTGCATGTGTCTATTTCACACATTAGGGTTTTCTGAGGCATTTTTATTCTAGAACATTGCATGATTAAGAGAAGGTTTGAAAATTTCCTGTCATAAATGTTGAAGGGGAAAAAGAGAAGAGAAGCCCTGACAGGGGCCAACTGGCCTATTCCTTTCATTGAAAGCCCCTGTGGCTCCAGTCGGGGAATGGTTGCAAGGTTCTTTCTGATGGGCTTCTTCCGCAGGGCTACGGTGACAAACACATCACCCTGTACGACATCCGGGCGGAGCTGAGCTGCCGGTATAAGGACCTCCGTACAGCCTACCGCTCTCCCAACACAGAGGAAATCTTCAATATGTTAACCAAAGAAACACCAGAGACCTTCTACATTGGTAAATTCTGGGTCTAGTTTTCAGTTGGAGAAGGATATGTAAGGGTGGGGGGGGTGCATTTACTATATACATTCAAACCAAGCCATGATTCCAACAGAATGAGGCAGGTCTGTAGGGAGAAAAAACCAGGGGAGCCTGTAAGAAGATTATAACTATAAAGCCCTGGACTAGGAGTCAAAACTGAGTCCAGGGTCAGACTGTGCCTTTAACCTGCTGCTGCCGGATCTTGAGGGAATCACTCATTGAGGCTTCATGTTCTCCCGTCATCAAATCAGGGGAAGATTTGCCTTCTCAAGGATGTGAGGGAAATCTGTGGAGATGCTGTAAGACAGATGTTCTGTCACTAAAAAGTCAGTGGGAAGGAGTCACCCCTCCAGTTTTCTTAGCCTATTCCCCATTCCTTTCTTTCCTTCCCTATCCTCGCCCTTTCCCGCAGGAAAGCTCATCATCTGCAACGTCACTGGCATTGCCCACAGGCGTCCCCAGGGTGAGAGCTATGACCAGGCAATCCGCAATGATGAGACGGGGCTCTGGCAGTGCCCCTTCTGTCAGCAAGACAATTTCCCTGAACTAAGTGAGGTACGTGCTGCCGTGTTACTGTGGTCACTGGAGTTCCTCGATTGAATGTTCTCTATGCCCTGGAAAGGAGTCAAGAATTGGGCTGTTTTAGGTGGTGCTCTTACCAAACAAATACACAAGAGAGGGAAGAGGACTAGAACACATACAGGTCTAATGTGAAGTCCCTTGGAATGCTGGTCCGAAATCTGTGTGCTTCCTTCTATTCTGGCTCCGCCTTTAACCTGAGTTTCTCATTCTCTGGGGATCTAACTCAACCAGATTGGAGATACAAAGACGTGCATTTCTTACTTACAGGGGAGGCACAGTGTCCCCGTACATGCTAGTTAGAAGGTATCTATAGGCTGTCTTGATTTTTTTCCATTTTCCACACACATTTTAATTTGTCCCACTTTCTTCTAGACATTATCTGCCTCTCTGATGGTCGGAAGTCATTAAAGCCACCCTGAACGCTTTTTCTGAGTCTTCAAATGTTATCAGGCAGTCTGTGAAAGAGATAATTTCTGAACTTTACCTAATAAAGGAAGCTGGTGGGATTTGTCCAGGTTATAAGAAAGCCAGGGGGCGCCTGGTTCACTGAAATGGGTTGTTCTGCGGAGACTGGCATGTATATTTCTTGTGTCTGAACAAAGTGGGAGAAGGGGCCTCAGTCGCAGCTAGAGAGATGTATAGATTCGATTTAACATGAGGGATAGCTCTGATGGCCAGCGGTGCCAGCCACTGACATCATTTATGAGTCAAGGAACATCAGGGATGTTCGGAATCTGTGTTGGTGGGTGGCTGAGTCATTGTGTTTTCAGACCACATTGCCAGGTGTTATGGTAAGAAATTGCAGGGCTCTGGCAGCTCTTTTTTGAACATGTGATCTCCAGAATCTTAATGACCAAGCTCCTCTCCTGATGTACTTTTCAGGTCTGGAACCACTTTGACAGCGGTTCATGCCCAGGCCAGGCCATTGGGGTCAAGACACGGCTAGACAATGGTGTCACCGGCTTCATCCCCACCAAGTTCCTCAGTGACAAAGTGGTAAAGCGGCCGGAGGAGCGAGTGAAGGTAGATGAACGACCGGGCTAAGGCATCTAGTGGGGCTTTCAGCCGCCCAAATTGGGTGCTCCGGAACTTTGGGCAGTGCCCCCCAAAAGTGAGGCTCTGTTCCCAGTGGCTGCTGGTAGGGAGAGAGTGTCAGGAGGATTTATAACTAATTGAAAGAAGCCAGGGTGCGAAGCATGTGAATGAGGAGCAGCTTTTGTTCACTGTCTTTGTGAGATTTCACTGGGTTGCCAGCCCTTCGGGAGAGGGCTCTCTCTTCCTGTGTGGGAAGCTGGGCTTTAGTCTGCAGGCAGGAAGCAGGGCCCAGCATTTCATGCTGTGAAGCAGAAAGGCTAAGCTCTCTGTGCTCATCTCCTGCCAGCTGCCATCTATTATGCACCCACTAGATACCAGCACTTGACATTTACGTCTGTTGTCTCTAATCTCACAACGTGATGGGGAAGGAAACGGGACCTTATTTTTCCAGAGAAATTTGAGTGTCTTTTCCAGGATCACCCAGTTAGTTGGTGACATGGCTGGTACCAGATCTGCCAAATGCTGTGGTTTTAAGTGTCATGAACCCCTGAGAACCATGGAGTTAGGAAGGTTGGGGAAAGATCTTCCTGAAAAAGGAAGCTAGGGAGATTTTCGAAAGGAGAGCCATGCCATGTGACTGGCTCGCGCCGCTGTTTCGAAGAAAGACTCAAGTCAAGGGGAAAGAACAGAAAGCTCTTATATTGCCTCCCCTCCAAAAAGGGCAGCCAGACTTGGATTGCACCCCAGGAGCAGTAATTAGGTAACTTTATGGGAGAAGGGGAGAGTGCCAGTGGCAGGGTAGACACAGTCAGCCCCAGTTGGTTTTCCTGCCTAGAATGAGAGGCATCTGTGCAGGGCATGGCCCGTGTTCTGCAGACCAGACTCAGCACTGAGCTCCTGATCAGTCACTTGCTAGCTGGCTGGCTTTAGGCAAGTCACTGTCCCGTCTTTCTGCCTGGACTTTGGTTTTCTCACACGTAAAATGGGGCATCGGGCTAGATCATCTTTGTCCCTTCCAGCTCAAATGTTCTGTGGATCTAGGTGGGAATGACCGTTCACTGCCGCATCATGAAGATTGACATTGAGAAGTTTAGCGCCGACCTTACCTGCCGAACCTCAGACCTCATGGACAGGAACAACGAGTGGAAACTGCCCAAGGACACCTACTATGACTTTGATGCCGAAGCAGCAGACCACAAGCAGGAGGAGGACATGAAACGGAAGCAGCAGCGGACCAGTGAGTGTGGCCACCACCACACCTGTGCAGCCCAGGTCTCGGCAGCCCTCCCTCCACAGGATGCGCTTGCTGATGGCTGTGCCCCGGTGGGAGTGAGTGCTCAGCTCTGAGGTGCTGAAGCCCAGAGACATCATGGATGGAGTCAGTGGCAGGGCTGGAAGCCAGGGTCTTCTCGGGCCACACGTTCTTTGCTAATGCACTGTGACGTTTAAAGGCTTGTTTTCTTAGCACCTTAGGAGCCCAGGTTCACACATCCTTCACATCAGAGAATCCAGGTCGGTGAGGGTGAAGGAGTCTCAGAATTTGACAGCGGGTCAGAAATGAAGCCACGATTTGTCCCATGATTTTGGGCTCCCAGTCCCCTCACCTGATCTGTTGTTCTTTCCTGCCCTCTTCAGCATACATCAAACGAGTGATTGCACACCCATCCTTCCATAATATAAACTTCAAGCAAGCAGAAAAGATGATGGAGACCATGGACCAGGGTGACGTGATCATCCGCCCAAGTAGCAAGGGTGAAAATCACCTGACCGTGACCTGGAAGGTCAGCGATGGCATCTACCAACACGTGGATGTGCGGGAAGAAGGCAAGGAAAATGCCTTCAGCCTGGGAGCCACCCTGTGGATCAACAGTGAGGTGAGAGCCAGCTCCTGCCCACTACCCATCCCCTGTCCTGCTTCCAGAAACAAGCCATTTCTGGCTACTTTCAGCTGACGTTAGTGACTTATGTGCGTTGTATGTATTTTAGCTGCACAGAGCAACAGAACAGGAGGTTGATTATGAGATGAGTCATTTGATAACAATTTTTATATATTTTGCTCCTTTTTCTGTGTTCTCTAAATTTTAAAATAGGCTACCTAGAGAGCGCCAGCGGAGGAAGAGGAGAAAATACACGTGCAGAAGCAAATGATCACGCACGCATACACACACGTGTTTCCCTTTTTTGTTTTCAGTAGAGAAAAATTTTATGAAGCTCCCTGTTGTTCCCAAGTAGCAGGGGAGGATCGAAGTTACAGTTTAAAGGATTTTGAGCCTTGTAAGCTGATAGATCTGGGCACAACTGAAACAGCTGGATCAATGGAGGGGACTTTGCAGTGGAGTGAGGCCACAGCAGGGCTGGGAAGTCCACGTCCTCCCATGGGTTCTCTTCTGAGTGGATTGGGTGAAGGGCCAGGAGTCTCAGCTGGCAATGTGACCCGTGGGGCCTTTACCATCTCCCCACAGGAATTTGAAGACTTGGATGAGATTGTTGCTCGCTATGTACAGCCCATGGCGTCCTTTGCCCGGGACCTCCTGAACCACAAGTATTATCAGGACTGCAGTGGTGGTGACCGTAAGGTGAGTCCAGGGCTCTTCAAGGCGTGACCTCTCCCGGTCACTTCAGTATGTCTGGTTTCCCTTCAGTGTAGGGGATGTTCTGCTGGTGAAAGAGGGGTGCCTTGTGTGTGTACCAGACATTGTGTACCGAGCATGCTGCTATCCCAACCTCTCCCTCTTGTTCTACCCCCAGAAATTAGAAGAGCTGCTCATCAAAACTAAGAAGGAGAAGCCCACTTTCATCCCTTATTTCATCTGTGCCTGCAAGGAACTGCCCGGCAAGTTCCTACTGGGATACCAGCCCCGGGGTAAACCCAGGTGAGTACTAGTGCTGAGAAGGTGCTGCCGCTGGGGTCCGCAGATAGGCTAGCAGGGGAGTTAGCCCTGGAGCAGTCCTCTGTCTGGTTCTGCCTGACTGTCTTTCCCCTCTTAACCTGTTTAGACCAGCAGTGGAGGTTGGAGTTGAGGATAGAGGGTGATGATTTAGAGGCAAAAGGGCAAAGATTCGGTAAGAAAGATACTTTCCTCAGCCCTGTGAGAGAAAGTTTCCTTCACCTCTTCTCTCTTCCAAGGAGTGATGGAAATGACCAGCCTCTCCCCACCTGACTGGCAGAGATGGGGGCCAGGACACAGGTCTCTCCTTTTCCCTCTCTGCTTTGCGCTGGCCAGGGCGGTGAGCACATGGCGGCTCATGGTCGCCGTAATGTGCTAAAGAACTGCCTGCACTGAAGCGCTGGGTCAGAAGAGCTTCTCCTCCTCCTACCATTGACTCCCCTCTCCTTCCTTCTACATATTCCTTTGTCTGGGTCCCTTTAGAGCTCACTCTGAACCAAAGTCCCTTTTTCCTTTTTTCTTTTTTTGGATCTGCTTGCTTTTTGTCTATTACCCAGACTGATCATTCTACCGGCCTTCTCTGTGCCCCGATCCCCCCTTTGGCCTTTGGCCAAGGCCAGTGCATTTCTGCTCTTGTCTGCCTATTATTGCCTGCACATGATAAACAGTATAGACTGTAGGTAGGGACTCAGTGGCTGGTGACAAGAAACTCTAGACTCTAGACCCTACACCATCTTGGGCACATGTGGAATATTGTTTCTGAGAAGCCATTTCTGACTCAGCTTCCAGAGGATGGCAGCCAGGGCTCTTGGCTGGACACTGTCCCATGAGAAACAGTTAAACAAACAAGGGACCTTTAAACAAAGGAGTAAAGGCACCATGATAACTTTCCATAGGAAGGCATGCAGACTCCTTGTGTTGCCAAACTAACGACACTTGAGTGTCATTAGATTTAGGAAGCAGGGTTCAACTTACATATAAATGAGAACTTGGTGCTTTTGTAATTGTCTGTTGGTAATTGACAGTTACCCTTAATCGAACAAAACCGTAATTTAGGCACCATGCTAAGTGCGTCCTGTGCACCGTCTCATTTATTCCTCACACTCAATTCTAAAGGTTTAAGGGTTGTTACTCTCATTTTCAAATGAAGCTGAGATTCGGGTTTAGTAACTTCACATAAAGTCATCTAGGTGGCGAGTGACAGAGCCCATCCTCACGTACTCCCTGCACCGCAGTGTTGAGTAAGGTCAGACTCCCCACCTGAACAGGGGTGCTTCCAGATTCCAGTTCATGGGGAATTGTGTTTGCTGCCCTGGGAGGCCCCTCCAACCCTGACACTGTGACCTCAGTCTTACCCTCACCTGCATGTGCTGCCATCATCCTGCAGCCCAGGATGGTGGCAGGATGGTGGGCCAGCCCCCTGCAGGCCATCCTCTGGCGACCTGTCCTAGCATACCAGGGGCTGCTGACTCCTGGCCTTGACCATGCTCACCTCCTCAGAGTGCGGCCTCCTTTGACAGAGTCGGGGCTCTTTCATCTCTCCTTTCCCCCCCAGCACCCAGCTTGGCTTCTTCACATGGTGGAGATCTGTTCTGGCCCCTCTCTCAGGGCTGACCCCAAGTGGTGTCTGACGCATGTTTCCTTCCAAAATCCCAGGATAGAATATGTAACAGTGACTCCCGAAGGATTCCGGTACCGGGGCCAAATCTTCCCTACTGTGAATGGACTTTTCAGATGGTTTAAGGATCACTACCAGGATCCTGTCCCGGGTGAGTTCTGCGCTCTGGGGTGTGCTTAAAGGGACAGCTAGGCCCTGAATCCGGATGCTCACTTGCCACTGTGGAAGGGGCAAGGCCTGAGCTGTCACCGCAGCTGCCTCACTTCTGCTCCAGCCTCCTGGCATCTACTTTGCCGACGCAGCTTCCCTTCTCTCCACCCACCTCAGACGTCCTCTAGCCCCCTACGTTGTGAAACCAGAAATAGGTTTCTGGAGGGACGTAACTAACTTTGGCCGTTTCCTACAGGCATCACCCCCAGTAGCAGCAGCAGGACCCGGACACCCGCTTCTATCAACGCCACCCCAGCCAACATCAACCTTGCAGGTGAGGAGCTCATGTCTGGGACTGGGAGCTGGAGGGATGGCACCAGAAGGACTTTGACCTCTGATGTGCCCATCCCCCACCTCTGTGTGCTTACAGATCTGACACGAGCTGTGAATGCCCTGCCCCAGAACATGACCTCACAGATGTTCAGTGCCATTGCAGCCGTGACAGGCCAAGGACAGAACCCTAACGCCACCCCAGCCCAGTGGGCCTCCAGCCAGTATGGCTATGGCGGCAGCGGAGGGGGCAGCAGCGCTTACCACGTACGTGGCTTGGGGACGAGGCTCCCTGCAGGGGATGGAGAACACTGAACGGGAATGATCATCCATTCCCGACCCTCCTTTACTGACCCGTGTCCATAGACTGGCCTCTGGCAGCGCCCACCACAGGGGCCTTCAGACATACAGATGGGGTCGCCACAGCCGTAGGAACTGTCTGCAACCCACGGTCCCTTGCCCTGGGCCCACGTGAGGGTAAAGGGAGTAAGGTCTGATTTTTCCATGGTCCTTTGGGATCTTTGGAAACCTCACGTGGCCAGGACTGAGGGTTGTTGTGCCAGGTCCCATCCTGCTGGCCTCTCTCTGCTGCTTGGGACCACATACTGCTCAAGAGATGTTGGTCAGCTGGAAAGCTCTGGGCCGAGCCCCAGCTTTCAGCTTGCCGGAAGTTGGTAGCAAGTCCGAATAAGCCCCAAGCCCATCCGCATTTGACCGTTCTCCTTTCTCCAGGTGTTCCCAACGCCAGCCCAGCAGCCAGTGGCCACACCGCTCATGACCCCCAGCTACTCGTACACAACCCCCAGCCAGCCCATCACCACACCACAGTACCACCAGCTCCAGGCCAGCACCACCCCCCAGGCGGCCCAGGCCCAGCCCCAGCCCTCTTCCAGCTCTCGGCAACGGCAGCAGCAGCCAAAGTAAGTATGTGGTCCGTGGCACAGGGCAGGCTCCTAGGGGCAGGTGTCGCCAGCCTCCAGCGGGCTCGGCGTAGGCAGGGGCCTTGGACCTCGTGAGAGCTGTGACCCAGGCGATAGCTCTGGATGACTGCTTTCTGGGAGAAGACAGAAGAGGGCCACGGGGCAGCCGGCAACGGCTGCTTTCTGTAAGGACAGGTGAGGGAAGGCTTCCTTCTAGCGAGCTCCCGGAGGGTCCTGATCTCAGAGGCCCCTTCTTCCCATTTCCAGGTCCAGCAGCCACGCCGCCATCGACTGGGGGAAGATGGCAGAGCAGTGGCTCCAGGAGAAGGAAGCCGAGCGGCGGAAACAGAAGCAGCGGCTGACACCCCGGCCCTCCCCCAGCCCTATGATCGAAAGCACCCCCATGTCCATTGCCGGCGATGCCACCCCGCTCCTGGATGAGATGGATCGGTAGGGGGCCCGCTCCTAGGACTCTGGTTACCTCTGAGGCTGGGAGAGGCCCAGCCGCCCACTGCCTCACTCCCTGCCCCTCTTTTTCTGTCCATAAAGTGGCGTGAGTTGACATTCTCTTTGGTGGTCAGCCTGGATGGGTGACAAGCTGGACGGCCTTGCGAATTTGAGCTCAGTGTACGCTAGGCGACAATTCTCCCACTCCAGGCCCTCACCGACCACCTGTCCCGGGACCAGGCTGGGAGGGGAGTGTGGCGGGGAGGAAGAAGAGGAAGACGAGAATGAGAGTGGAACAGTTTTGTATTCTGCTCCCTACAAGCCATTTTGAGCTTCTGCCCTCACCTGACTCTGGGCTGTGACCCTGGGGCACCAAGCTCAGCACATGAGTCTCCCCCAGCTCTTGAGGGGAGAGGAATGCTATTTATTCAGTTTGGGGCAGGAGGGAGAGGAGGGAAAGTATTTCTGACCCTGATGCCGACAGCTTGGGTGGCTAGCAAAGCAGAATTGCAGGGGACCTGGGGGAGCAGTGCTAACCTGCCCCATGCCCGCCTGGCCGCCTTCACCCACCTGCTGCTGCCTCCGCTTCCTGCCTGTCATTTGAATAAACAGTGTTTCTACAGAGCACTTGGCAAAGCCTTTCTCTCCAACGCTCCGGCTCTTGAAGGGTGGCTTTCAAAGCAGTGTGTGGAGCTCTGGGGGCTCCCCCTGACTCCTTCCAGGCCATCAGAGAGACAGTGACTCTGAACAGCAAGCAGCTTCTGTATCTGACTGCTTGGGGTCACGTACCTGCTCCGCTCCCCAGCCCTGTGCCTGTTGTCTCTGTAAAATGGAGTGATCGATACCTGCCTCGTCCGGGCAGCTGCCAGGACCGAGAGAGGACGTGTGCGCGCTCAGCCCGGGGCCTAGGACCTCGTGAGGCCCCAGGACCCGTTAGGTGCTGTTACTACACTTGCACACAGCCCACCATCTGCACCCGCTCGCTTCCTCTGGCACAGTGAAGAGGGGCTGCGCGTAACTTCCGGTTTCTCGAGCCCCTGCACCTCTTCCCCGGCTCTTTTTGCCAGCTGGGCCTTGGTCTGTGATAGTAGAGCGTCTCTACACAAGCACGGCTGCCCCAGGATGGGCCCCATGCTCGCCTGCTCCCACACACGCCCTGGAAAAGGAGGTGCCAGGCGGTGGCAGGGGAGGCCAGTCCCCCCTCTTACCAGCTTGGTCCAGCCAGCCCCCTGGCCCTGGCCCCTTCCCCCAGCCTGACTGCCTCGTTGTGTTCTAGACTCCTCGTATGCCGTGTTTCTTCAGAAGGGCCTCGCCTCACAGCTTTGCAAGTTGGTGCTGGGAAAGTGAGGCTTTCCCTCTCCCTTTCCTCTGCTTGGGGCTCAGCAGAGAAATCAGGAAAGGTCACTACTGCCCAAACTTGATAAGCCTCCCATCTGGACTTCATCCCGTCAGTCAAGACCTCTTTGGCTGTTGACAAGAGTTGGGAGGGAAAGGCTGCTCTTCTGCCAGGAACTCGTTTCCATTCCCTTCAGCACAGAGGTCTGGAAGGGCCTAGCAGGAGTGGGGACACACCAGCTGGGAAGATCATGTTCCCTTCGGTGCCACCAGCATCTTCCTGAAGGCCACTTAGAGGAGGGAGAGGCCAGGCACAGTGGCACAGAGTGGGTTAAAAGGTTCAATTTATTAGGGGTGTCACTGCAGACAGCACTGCCTGTCCCTGAGCGGATTGCACACAGACCAGTCTCCCAGGAGACGGGCAGCCTCCTTCCCACCCCACCCAGATGTGCTCCTCTCCTGCCCCGAGCCTAGGATGTTACAGAGAAACAGGCCGTGTCCCCCTCTGTCCTCCCTCCTACGTTCCCATGGACTCCCTCCTGAGAGACAGATTACCCTTCAGAAACCCCTGCAGCCCCCTGGCCCCTTGGCTCCAGCTATGCCCAGAGCTCACCCCCAGCCCCAGGGACAGGTTGGAGGGAGAGAGAACAGCAGCAGGGGGTCAGCTACAGGCTTGACGCATTTATTCTTCACCGTGGACGCCCTGGCCTCAACTGAGATTGGGGTTTGATCCTGGGGGAGATTTCCTCTTGACCTTGACTGGTGAGGTCTTGGCCCCAGGTTTCTTAGTCTGGACCGTGTTCTTCTCTCTCTTCCTGGGTGACGAAGACTCCACAATATCCTCGCTGGAGGGCTCCTCCCGCCTGGGGTCATTGTAACTGTCCTCACTCTCCAGGTCTTCCCGGCTGTCTGGGCTGGACTCGGACATCCTGGTCAACTCTCTCGGGCTTACTGATCGGCTCAAGTCTGGAGGTGAAGATTCCAATTTCACCGGGCTTTTCTTCTTAATCAACTTGCCCTTCTTGACTTTTTTCTTCGGCTTTACCTTCTCATCTGTCTCCTCTTCCTTGTCTTTCTCTTTTTCTTTTTTCTTCTTCACCTTCTTGATCACCTTGTTGCCTTGGGACTTTCCCATGGGGCTCTTGGAGCGCCAGATCGTGATGGGAGCTGCTGAGTCCGGGGTACCTGTGACTGCGCCCAGGCCTGTGTCAGCGGGTGCAGGGGTGGCGGGCCCTACTTGGGTCGGGATGGGAGGCTTGCTTTCCTCCTCCTCCTCCTCCTCCTCCTCCTCTTCATTCAGGTCGTCTGCCACATAGTCATGGTGGACTGGATGGTGGATCACTGCCACAGAGACAGGCCTATAGCTTTTGCACCTGGGAGGGAGGGGGACAGGGAGAGAGAGGATTGACAGAGAGTGGGGGGGGCCGGTGCCCCTTAGTGCCGCCCCTGTCAGCCTGCCAGCACTCACCAGCCATACCAGAACCGCTCCACACACACTTCCTCTGGGATGAGCTCAAAGCAAGGGGACTGGATGATGTTGAAACATGTTGAGCCCTCCTCTCGGGAGCAGGTTGGGCCCACATCTCGGGAGTTGTCGCTATTTGTCTTCTCTGAGCAGTCCTTCAGCCTGCCACACAGAGGACTCAGCCTGGCTCCCATGCCTCCGTGACTCCCCCCGGGACCCAGAGCGAGAAGCCTGGGGGACAGCTGGCCTCTGCTGGACTCAGCCCAGGCTGCCGAAAGACCTCCTCCCTATGGCTCTGGAGCAGAGCCAGGTTTACAAAGCTGGGGCCGGGCTAGCAGTGCCAGGTCAAAGCTGAAGGGGGATCCACAGGGAAATTGTGGGCCTAGCTCTGCCCAGCAGTCTCTTCTGGGCTGCGGGTCTCCCAAGAAGGAGGGCCCTTACCTAGAATCACAGTCACAGTGGCTGGCGGAGTGCAGGTGCAGGTTGTGGTGGCCATGGTCTGAGGTGAAGGGGTGGATGATGTGCCCAGTGCACTGCTTGTGTTTCCAGCAGCACCTGTCCGGGTCCTTGAATTCACCTGGGGTGGCGACAGCAGCACACCTCTGGGTCTCCCCTCCCATAGCTCAATCTAAAGGCTTCGCCAGATTCAGCTGCTGCCACCCACCCTCCCCTTCCCCGGCAGCTTTCTACTTCAGAGTGGTAACCACCCCGTAGGAACCCAGTACTCCCCTTTCCCCTCAGGTCCCCTGCACAAATCCTCCCCCACAGACTCCCAGGAAAATGTCTCAGCGAGTCCCCTTTGCTGCCCCATGACACCTGCCTCTTCCACTCCCCGCCTCCTGCTGAACCTGCTGGAGCCCTCCACAGGCTGCCCGGGGAGGCGAAGGCCCTCCGGCCAAGCAGACCGTGGAACCATGTGGCCGACAGGAGCACCAGTTCAGAAGCCCCCCGCCCCACCTGCACAGGCCAGGAGGCCCACTCCCTACCACTCAGCCTCAGGGTCACTCCGGCCCCAAGCCCTGCTGTGGCCTGGAGGGGAGATAAGGTCAGGCCCCTCAGCTTCTCCACCTGACTCTGGCGCTTGCTTTCCCCTCCTCTTCTCCAAGATCCGCCTCCCTTCTGACACCTTCCTCCCTTTCTCACTTCTCTCCCATTCCCCATGCTCACACTTTGCTCCATACTCATCAAGGCCCCATTGCCCATCCCATCTCCTTAGGGCCACAGACTTGAAGGACCCGCCCCCACCCCGAGCCCGGCCACCGGTTGGAGGCAGCACAGGTACCCTGGACACAGCGAAGCCGCTGGGGTGAGGATTTGGCATTTGGGGAAAGCCCTGAAGAAAGGCTCCACCTCTTTTGCTCAGGCCAACACCAGCCCTCTCCCATCCTCTACCCCCGCCGCCTCCCCTCTGACCCTGCCCAAGGCTCCAGTCTACCAACGGCTCTCCCTCAGGCTGCCATCTAAAAGGTGAGCCTGTGAAGTGACTCCATGTGCCCAAGCTCTCACATACCAGGACAGAGAGAACAAGGCGCCTTCTTGCAGGTCCCCCCTTGGACTCCAGCTCCACCCACCCCTGCAGGAAGAAGTGAGCTGGCACTGGTGAGTTCCAGCCTGGTATGGGGCGCTACGGTGGCCTTATCCCTCCAGACAGGCAGGGAGAACTGAGCCTTTACCCAGCCTCTATGATGGTGGACCTGGGACAAGACCTCACACTGGCCACGCCCCAGGAGGTAACTCAGGCTGGGGGTGTGTTAGTCCAGTGGCCTTGAAAGTACTTGAGAGATGAGGGGACAGCAGCTTCCTCCCTTCCCCCCACCAGGCCGTGAGGGCCCCGGGTCCCCCATCCACCCCTGACCCACTTGGTGGCCTCCCTTTCTGCTTCTCTGCCCATGCCCCCTTTCCATCCTGGGGGGAATAAGGCACGTGAGGCCGGACCTTGGGTCACCACCACCACCACCTTCTTCAGCACTGCTGAACTGGGGACAAGGGGCAGCAGAGTGGCACGTGCCCTGTACTTGACATCCGACCGGCCTGAGTACAAGTCTTGGCTCTGTCACTTACTAGCTGGGCGTCCCAGGGCAAGTTACTTCTCTGCGCCTTCATTTCCTTACCCATAAAATGGGGATGGCGGTAATACATATTTTGCAGGATTGTTGAGAGGGCTCAGTTCATATACGTCAAATCTGTGCACATAAAGTGCTAGGCCAAAGATAAGGGTGACTGTGGCCTCGGGGAATGGGGAATGGGCCCTCCCAGCCTGGGCCTGGCAGGAGTAGGGGATGGCCTGGGGCTGGGGCAGCCGGGTAACCCGTTCAGGACCAAACACTTCCCTCCCTCCTGCCTGCCACCAAGTGTCAAGTTTTCCCAAGTGAGGGCGGTGGGGAACCCCGGACCCACCTTCAGAGGAGAAGGTAGATGCATTGGTGCTAGATGGCACACCAGCCAGCCGATGTCCTCTCTCCCAGCCGGCTAACCTGTTTACATCTGAGAGAGTATAGAGTGGCAGCGGCGGCAGCCCCCTCCCCGTGCCATCCATGCCTCAAACATTCCCTGACAAGCTCCGCCCGCGCCCTGGAGATGCGGGAAATTAAAAAAGAAAACAACCCAACAGCCCCTGTTCTCAGGGAGAGGAGAGGGACACAGAGGATGAACAGTTCAGGGCGGCGGCATGATGCAGACACTGATGGGAAGGGAGGTGGGAGGAAGGCCTGTGGGAACAGAGAACAAGAAGAGGCAGGGCTGGGGGTGGGGGGTGATGAGGAAGACTTCCTGGAAGAAGCATAACAGGAGCGGAGTCTGGAGTAACGAATGGGAGTGAGCCAGAGCCTAGGCAAGGAGGGACAATTCCAGGAATTCCCAGGGTGTGTGGAGGCTGGTCAGACAGTGTCCCTCGGCTGGGGCCACAGCTCCATCAGCAACCAAGGCAGAATCTGCCACTTGCCTTGCTTTCCCCCAATTAGCTTTGTCCTTTGAGGCATCAGAGCTGAGTCCTGCTCCTTGAGCTGATAGCTTGGGGGACTTTAGCAGGGCCTTCAGTGGCACTTGGTCATCTTTCTACAGGTCCCTGGTCAGCTCCTTCTATTTTCCACAGCTCAGTAAGTACCCAAAATGTATTGAATGAATGAATGAAACTTGCAGCACCTTCCTGGAAGTTCCTGCCCTGCTGCTGTTCCTCTCAGCTCATTGCACCAGCATTACCTGAGGCTGCTCCCACCCTCATCAACTCTCCTCCAGCCTGGGGAAGTACCCCTCCACCTTCCTCCTGCCCAAAGCACCTGAATTCTAGGTCTCAGCCAGAATTTTTACCTCTTCACTGTTTTTGTTTTTTTCCTACAGGCAATGAATATCTTTAAACAAAACACTCTATAAACCCCGTTTCTCCCTCTACCACTGCATATCCCACCTCTCTTCCTTTTCAATCCAGATTTATTCACGCCTTCATTTAACAGACATATTAGCTTCACTAGGTACCAGTGAAGGAGGCCCAGTCCCTATCTTCAGAGAATTCAGAGTCTCCACCTCTCTTCTAGGCCAGCCACATACAACATGGCAGCTACTGGGCCCTTCTATCAAAAAAGCCCAGGCATAGGCCACCAACTATTTCCTTTTTTTTTTTTCTTTTCTTTTTTAAATGATTTTTTTTAAGATTTTACTTATTTTTTTAAAGTAATCTCTATGTCCAACGTGGGGCTCGAACTCACAGCCCCGAGATCAAGAGTCCCATGTTCTATCGACTGAGCCAGCCAGGTGCCCCCCCACCAACGATTTCCTAATAGCTAAACCCAGTGGCCTTCTTTTTGTCTCATCTCACCTGACACTGTTGACCAATCAATCTCTTTTCTCCTGCAAACTGTTCTTCTGACTCCCATGACAGGCCTCTCTCATCTCATCTGCCTTCCTTCTCTGACTAGCTGTTTAGTTCTTTCCTGACTTCTTTGCAGTTTCCTTTTCCTCTGCTGTACCCCTAAAATTGGTGATTACCAGGGTTCTGTGTTTGGCCTCCTTCTCAAAGACTCTACAGCCTTCTCTTGGATAATGTCATCCACTTACATGGTTTCAACATCCACCAAAAAAATGACAAAAATCAGGGTCTCCAATCCAGACTGCTTTCCTGAGCACCGTCAATATCCTCTTGGACTTTCCCAAAACATCTTAGACCAGCATGTCCCACACAAGCCTATCATCCTCTCCTCACCCTCCATAAACCATCTCCTCTTGTCTCTTCCATTTCAGAGAGGAACACACACCTCACCTAGAAATCTAGGGATCATTCTTTACTTCACCTCTACACCAACTTGATGACCAAGTCTTGCCATGTCTACCTGCCCCCCACATCTGCCTCTCTCTTGGTTCGGACCTCCATTATCCCTAAGACCGCTGCAGGAGCCTCCTACCTGGCCTCTCTGCCTTCTGTTTCACTACCCTCATGCAGTCTTCACAATGCAGCCAAACTGAGTTTTCTAGAATACCAAGTGGTCTTCCACATTCCTCCTGTTCAATAGCCATCCACTGCCTTCAGGATGAAGTGAAACTCCTTATCATGATATAACTGGCCCCCCAGAACCCAGGCCCTGGTTCCTTCCTCAGTTATAAGTTTCTCCCACGCATTCATCCTTCTTCCCACCTCTCGCTTCTCCATTCCTTCTCTCCTGCCTCTCCCTCCCCAGAAATAACTGTTCATCTTGGAAAGAACAATGCTATCTACCCAAGTAGAATTGGTCACACATGTCTTGTACCCCTCTACCCTGCTGTGGTACTTCATGCACTTACTCTATGGCAACATGTGACCAAGGCCCATATTTTATCTGCCTCTGAATCTGCAAGTCCTGGGACATGAAAAGTGCCCAGTAAATGTTGGTTGATTGAACGACTACATGAGTAGAATAAAACAAACCCTCTACTGGCACAACAAAGAAGCTATAGCGTTAGAGATTCTGCCCAGGGTTCAAAGCAGAAGACTTTTCTAGAAGAAGAAAATTGACCCAGGATGAGCATCTTCCCAACATTAGGCACTGTGCTGGGCTTTTAAAATATGCCTTTGATTCGAAATCCTCACCACAATCCATTCTATCGATGGGGACTCAGAGACTCAGGATAAAAAACCTGTCCAAAGACACAAGTTAATGGGGCACCTGGGTGGCTCAGTCGTTAAGCGTCTGCCTTTGGCTCAGGTCATGATCCCAGGGTCCTGGGATCGAGTCCCACATCGGGCTCCCTCCTCGGGGGGAGGCCTGCTTCTCCCTCTCCCTCTCCCACTCCCGCTGCTTGTGTTCCTGCTCTCGCTATCTCTGTCTCTGTCAAATAAATAAATAAAATCTTAAAAAAAAAAAAAGAAACAAAGACACAAGTTAATAGATGGTAGAGGTGGGAGTCAAACCCAATCTTCCTGGCTCTGTATGAGCTGTTCCTGTGCTCTTTCAGCCCTATCTACTTGGGGTTCCTATCCAAAACCCAACCTGCTGTCACTTCCCTACTGCACCTGGTTTTCAGCTCCAACACAGCCAATTCTTCATCCTCTGGTTTGACTCAATCCTGACTTCACAATCTCCCAGATCCAGCCTGGACCCTGAGGGTCAGGATTCAAACTCTATCTGACTCCACTGTTCTTGCTCTCTCCGGAGTCACTGTGAACGCGGCTTGTAGACAGAGTCTGCTGATTAACTCCTCCCCAACCCCCAAGAAGCCCTAAAAATCGTAACTCTGTTTGCCAAGGGGTGGGGTTTAGTAACTCTCCTCAGATCTGAGGCAGGCAATCTGCTCTCTAGTTTCACAGGCGGGAGAGCTCCTACTGGAACAGCAGTGCAGCGCTCCTGCAGCCGAAGTAATTGTGGCCGGACACAGGCGGACTTCATAATGAAATGAGGAGAGTGACAGCTCGAAAGGAAGAGGGAGGCTGGTGGTCTTTTTCTTGGAGGGGCATTTAACCAGGCGCAGGGGCCTAACTCAAAACTCACAGGTGATGCTCATTTGTACAGAATCCTCCCAGTCCTGCGGGCTGAGGAGCTCCCCCCGCCCTGTGGCACAGGTGGCGGGCTTCCAGGTTGGGCACCAAAGCAGATGAATGGGGGAGGAAGGGAGGGGAAAGGGAGAAAGGAAGGGAAGTAGGGAGAAGGAAGGAGCTAGGCAGTGCAGTGTGCACGCGTCTCCTGGGAAATGCCGCTCTCGCCCCGCCCACACATGGTGGTGATTGTTATGTCACGCGTGGAACCTCCAGACTCCTTCCTCCCCTCAGAGTCAGTGGAACCGCCCTCCCCAACCTAGCGACTGGGTGGGTGCTGGACCAGGCGCTCCAGCCAGGCCCCGCGTTTCTTAGGCGGCGGTCGGGGCTCCGGAGGCAACACGGCAACGCCTTCCAGCCCTACAAACTAGGGGTTGGCAGCTCCGGCTCCAGCCGGACTGGCTCAACCGAACACGCAGGCACTCTGCAGGGCCTCAGTCCTCAATCATTGGTCCACGGCTCGGCGTGAGCCCGCCCCCAGGCCCTAACTCCGCCCCAGTCCAGCCCCTGGCCCCGCCTCCCTCGCCTGGCTCTCCCCAGTTCTAAACCCTCCTTGGGTGCCACGCCCCCAGATCGAAACCCACCCCCAAACTCCTGCCCCGCCCCCTCTTTACCAGTGCTGCTCTCATCCCAGATGCTGGCATTGTCCTCAGTCTTTTCCTTAGTCCACCTTTCAATCCTCAGTGTCGTCCTGACCCACATCGCTCTCAGCCCAGTTCTCGTCTCTACAAGACTCTTCCTCGCAGAAGTCCAATCCTGAACCTCAGCTTGGTCGAGCCAACCGTAAACCCCAATCTCAGCTTCGCCGCAATCCAGCCTTTAACTCCGCCTCATGTTTGCCCAATCCCTCCCTCCACCCTCCCCTGGCTCTGCGTTGTCTTAGCCCAAATCTAAGCCTCAGCCGCGCTCTTCATCCGGGGCCTCCCAGCTCCTTCCAGGCCCCTCTTTGTCCCACCTTTAACCTTAGTACCACCTCTTTATTTCAGGCCTAAACCTTAGCTCGGCCGCTCAGGCCCAGCCCTCAGTCCCATCCCTAGTTCCTCTCCAGACCGACTCCCAGCTCTTAGTCCTACCCCCAGACTTTAGCCCCGCCCCTACCCCGTTCTTAGCCCCGCCCCAGCCATTCTCTCAACTTCAAGCTTCCGCCGCAATCCAGCCCCTCCCAAGCCTTCGGAACCCAGCCGCGGCCCTGGAGCCCCGCCCGCCTCCCCGCAGGCACCCCGGCTTCTCCGAGCTCTCTCTCGCTCTGGAGCAGGGCCGTCTCTGGCTCGCTCGCGTTCGCGCGCGTTCTCTCCTTCTGCCCTCAGGCCCCTCCACGGGAGCCCAAGGCCCAGTTCTCTAGATGAGGACTTGGTGTCGGCTCCCAGCCCCTCGTGGCGCCCACCCCCAAGGCCCTCTCCCCGCGTTCCCTCCTAGCCCCCGCAGGCGCCCTGTCCCGGAGACAATACTGCCCAATAAAGATGGCAACATAGAGCCAGGGTCTCGGTTACTGTTCCCCCAGTAATTAAAATAATTAAGGTTTCTGAGCTCTTCTTATGTATGTTAGTGCTCTATCTTATTTCGTTCACGCAACCGCACGTGTCTCCATAGGCTTGCCTGTGACGGGGAGCAGGGCCGCGGCATTCATAGTAACGTACTACACACACCCTTCAAACCCTTAAATATAGCATTTTACAGATGAGGAAACTGAGGCACAGAGGATAAGTTATTTGCCTGGGAGTCTGAGAGCTCTTTCCTTTAGTTTCTTATCCCCAGTTGTGTCCTCCTACTTAGTGCTTATTCCCAAACTGCACATGCATCGATCACACACGTTGCATACATAAAAAAATCTCACACATGGACTACTGCAATATGCACACATGAACATGCCCCTTACAGATAACACCCAGAAAACCAAACCACACCCCTGATCCCCACACCCAGTGCAGCACAAACATTCCACAGCAGCTCTGTGGTGCAGGTTTCTCTCTCTCTCTCTCTCTCTCACACACACACACACACACACACACACACACACACACACTGAGTTACAGGCTCTGTGCAAGAAGAGGGGTGAGGAGCACAGTCCTGTTAGGGAAGAGACATGGAAAAAACAATCCCAGGGAGTGTGAAAAAGTGTTAGAACCGTGCCACCCACCCTCCACACATCACTCCCCTCAAATCCTCTTGGCACCAGGCTCCTAAGCCAGGATATGCTTCAACAGATGGAAAAAAGGGGAAAGGATGATGTTTAAACTGTTTTCTCCAGTCATCCAGGGCCTCTCCTGCAGCTGCTGCTGTCTGCATGGTCCCAGCCTTTACCTTCCTCCAGGCCCAGGAGGCTGAGCAGACAGGGCCACTACCCAGGTGTCCCTTCTCACCTTAGCTCCAGACAATTCCAGGAACAGCAGGAAAGTTGAAGCCAGGAGAGAGGAGTATGCAGAAAAGCCAGCCCTTCCAGGACAGAGTGGCTGGGTGAGAATGGTACCAGGCATGTGGACAGGGCACTTGCGGACTGGGAGCCCGGGTCTGTGTTCTACTTGACCCTCCGGAGGCAACACGGCAGGATGACCTCTGAGGATGACACCTCAGAGGCCTCTCAGGATGACGCCTGAGGCCACAGGTGTCCCACCATTGTTGGCCCAGATGTCTAAGATACTTCCAGCCAATCTGACTCTGGGTCAGATGTCGACAGGGAGCCAGGTTTTTCGCCACTCTTCCCTCCAATCAGTTATAATAGTTAAGGTTTTTTGTGTTTTTTTTTTTTTTAAAGATTTTATCTATTTATTTGACAGAGAGAGAGACAGCGAGAGAGGGAACACAAGCAGGGGGAGTGGGAGAGGGAGAAGCAGGCTTCCCGCGGAGCAGGGAGCCCGATGCAGAGCTCGATCCCAGGACCTGGGATCATGACCCGAGCCAAAGGCAGACGCTTAACGACTGAGCCACCCAGGCGCCCCAACGGTTAAGGTTTTTGAGCTCTTCCAGTGTGTGTTAGTGTTTTACCTTATTTCATCCATGAAACTTCATCAGTATTATCAGCCTGATTTTACAGATGAGGAAACTGAGGCACAGAGGATAAGTTATTTGCCTGGGCGTCTGAGAGCTCTTTCCTTTAGTTCCTTATCCCCAATTGTGTCCTCCTACTTAGTGCTTATTCCCAAATTTTTACCACTGGATAATTGTTTTCTTTTTTTTCACCCCCTTCCTGACTTCGCTTTAAAAAATACTTCTCTTTGGGGCGCCTGGGTGGCTCATTTGGTTAAGCATCTGACCCTTGATTTCAGCTTAGTCGGTTAAGCGTCTGCCTTCAGCTCAAGTCATGATCCCAGGGTCCTGGGATCGAGCCCCGCGTAGGGCTCCCTGCTCAGTGGGGAGTCTGCTTCTCCCTCTCCCTCTGCCCCTCTAACTGCCTGTGCATGTGCACTCACTCTCTCTCTCTAAAATAAATGGATAAATCTTTGAAAATAAATAAATAAATAAATAAAACTTCTCTGAGGAGAACACAGTGAGAAGTGATTGAAGATGAACAGTGAGGACTCAAATGGGGGACCTCCTGACTCAGAGCATGTCTTTTTCTTTTTGAAGAGGGAAAAAGGTATGCTGGTTTTTTCTCTTCTTTTTCTTTTTTTCTTTTTTAAAGTAAGCTCTAGGCCTACCTAACATGGGGTTTGAACTCTTGACCGTGAGATCAAGAGTCACATGCTCTACCTAGTGAGCCAGCCAGGTGCCCCTATGCTGTTTGTTTGTTTTATTTAGTTAATCAGGTTTTAAAATGTAAAAAGACACTACTCATAAATTTATGCTTATATCACTAATAATGTTAGATATTAGATAGCACATCTTTTTTTTTTTTTTTAAGACTTTATTTATTTATTTGTCAGAGGGAGAGACAGCAAGCAAGCAAGCAGAAGCAGGGGGAGCACCAGGCAGAGGGAGAAGCAGTCTCCCCACCAAGCAAGAAGCCCGATGCAGGACTTGATCCCAGGACCCTGGGATCATGACCTGAACTGAAGGCAGATGCTTAACCAACTGAGCCACCAGGCATCCCTAGGTAACATATCTTCTGAGTAAGAGCCAAACCCATACCCGCCCTGGGCCTTCTGATCAATCCAAAGAGCATCCAAAACTCGATCACTTCTTACTGTGTTCTCCTCAGAGAAGTATTTTTTTAAAGGGAAAGCAGGAAGGGGGTGAAAAAAAGAAAACAATTATCCAGTGGTAGAAATTTGGGAATAAGCACCAAGTAGGGGGGACACAGTTGGGGATGAGGAACCAAAGGAAAGAGCTCTGAAAGCCAACCACTTAGAGTCCAGTACAGCCCTCCAAAATGTGGTTCCTGAGCTCCCAGCCTGTCTAGATCCTGCCCAGGGGCCAGGGATGGCCAGAATCCAGCAGGAAGCTCCAGTCCCAAGATAGCCATCCAGCCCTGCCCATTCCTCATCCCTCATCCCCAACAAAGGACTCCAGTCCCCAAACTGCTAATAACAGAGATTTTAATACATAAGGCACAGTGTGAGGCTGGGATCATTAAGCATCCTCATACTCAAAAGGGCCCAGCAGGCTAAGCAAAAGCAGCAGGGATTACCTCCCCACTGCTGGGCACCCTGGAGAGCCCCCCAAAGGAGGGGGGAAACATCTAGTCTTTGGCACGGTGCCCGGGGCAGGGAGCAACTAGCATGGTCCCCGCTACCCCTCCAGGGGTACTGCCACCAAGGGGCAGCTCTTTGGTCTGGAAAAACAATCAGTGCAAATGTCCAGGGTCGAGCTCTAGGCAGTCAAGGTGGCACAGTGCACCAGGGCTGGGCAGGCTCTGGACAGCCCCCTTACCGCTCACGGGCAACACGTGGGCTTCTTCTTGCTGGCAGTTAGGTAGAGGTTGCTGTCCTCACTATGGATGCCTGAAGAAGGCCGGGAAATATGTGAAGCAGGGATCAGGGGTTCCCCGCGCTCTCTGCCACCCCATCCAGGCAAACACTCACGGACAACATCCCCAATGCGCCGGGCCCCCGATTTCTCCAGCTCAGCCAGCACGTTGGCTTCAAAGGTCAGCGCCGCCACACGGAAGAAGAATTCCCGGACATTTTCACCTGACGCATGGGGCAGATGCGTGCTCAGGGGCCGTTCCAGGCCTCAAGTCACTGGGCACAGCTGAAAGGGCAGGAATGAGAGGCCAGGTGGACAGGAACACCACAGCAGAGGACCTGAAGCCTCTGACTCACCAGTGAGAGAAGAGACCGCCCAGTACTCAGCCTTCATCTCTTGGGCCACCTTGAGTGCATCTTTCTCCATCAGCACATACTGAGCAGGAGTCTGAGGGAAGGTCAGAGTCAGATGGCAAGGAGGGGGGCGGGGTCCCCTGACTGGGCTGGAAGCCGCCCCTCCCCTACTGACACACTCACACTCAAGTCCTTCTTGGAACCCACAAGGAAGAGAAGCACACTGGACGGGTCATTCTCCTTGAGTGCATCAGCGAGCCATTGTCTGCCACAGAGGGTAGACAATCAAGGATGAGTGAGCTTGGAGAGGCTCCTCCCGGTGGCACTCATATGCCCATCACACTCTCTCTGGTCCTCGATGCATTCTTTTCCTTCCCTACTAATGCTCCTGACCACCTCTCTTTTCTGAACCCTCTCTTCCCGGAGCCCCCATCGTAGCTCAGCATCCCCACATACTTGGTATGTTCCAAGGAGGCCACATCATTCAGGTTGAAGACAATGATGATGGCTGGAAAAGCGGCAGAGACAACTGACATTACCAGCTCATTTCCCAAATCCCCCCAGCCCTAGATTAGAGACCAGGAACACCCGCCTGCCCCACTTCACCGAGGCCCTTACCTTGAGCCCCTCGGTAATAGGTTGATGCAATGCACTTGAACCTCTCCTGTCCAGCGGTATCCCAGCTGGGAGGAAGGAGGGGGTACAACACAGGTATGTGGGAGGGGGGCATGAGGTGGGGTTCAGGTGCTGGGGGAAGGAATGGCTGGGAGGTGTGGAGGAGGCACTCACAGCTGCAGACTGAAGGGGACACCCAACACCTCAAATCGTTCCATCTCAAAGTCCACTCCAATGGTAGCCTTGTAATTCTTATCAAAAGTATCTTTGCAGAACCTGAGGGAGCACCAGATGCTCTGGCCCTGAGCCCAGCCCACCTGGCTAGGTCTGGCCAAACCCTTCCCGGCCCAATCCAGCTCAACTAGAGCACCTTCTTACCTATTAATGAGACAAGTCTTCCCCACTGACAGATCCCCCACCACAATGACTTTGGAGATCTTAAATCTGTAGGACACAAAAGGGGGAAGGAGGCGTGAGCACTAGCTCTTACAACCTAGGGAGTCTCAATGTTCCCTACTAAGTCTATAAAGTTAGCTGCACCAAGGCTGAGGTTACCATAGACACGAGGCCTCCCAGGCAGCTTGCCTGGACACATATGCTTCCAGAAGAGTGTTTTGTGGTTCAACATCAGAGAGACAGGAATTTGAATCCCAGTTCTTACATCTACTAGCTGTGTGATTTAGGACAAGTTACTTAGCTTCTCTGAGCCTCAGTTTCAACATTTGTTAAGTGGAGATTTAGTATATACTCTATTGGGTTGTTGTGAAGTTTTTTTTTTTTTTTTAAGATTTTATTTATTTATTTGACAGAGAGAGACACAGTGAGAGACGGAACACAAGCAGGGGGAGTGGGAGAGGGAGAAGCAGGCTTTCCACAGAGCAGGGAGCCCGATGTGGGGCTCGATCCCAGGACCCTGGGATCATGACCCGAGCCGAAGGCAGACGCTTAACGACTGAGCCACCCAGGCACCCCTGTTGTGAAGGTTAAAATGAGATAAATGTCTTATATTCTAAGATATTCACTCCCCCCACACACATTTTAAACATCTCTGAAATCAGGATACATCTTAAAAGTGATGGTGTTTTCCATTTAATAAAAGACAATAATAGTAACCAACACACTGCCTGGCACACAGTAAACGCTCCGTTAATGGCACGCCAATGTTATCAGTATTACCTTCTTTCACCCATAATGGGACACATCCCTACAGGCACAGCTCCCTGCCCTGGGGCTCAAATGGGTGGTATGTGGGAAGGTGAGCTGGTGACCACCCTCTCCTGTTGGGTACCCTCTCTGTGTCAGGAAGTGAACTGCCGTCTCTCTACCCCACCCCATTTCATAGGACTCATCACAACCTTGCTGGGAAGAAAAGGGAGAACACATGGGTGTAAAAATGGGGGAATTACCATATAACTGGTAGAGGCTGAAACGGAGCCCCAGGGGGTGCGTGTATACCCTAGCTTTGATTGAGACTTCCTTTCTTTGTTAAGGATGTCTAGCTCACCCCACGGTGCCTGTCCGGTGCTCCTGGCAGGCGCAGGTGACGCGGGGGTGGAAGTCTTTGTGCACGTGCAAAGCGGCCTCCTTCCTCAGGCACTGAGGGATAGAAGAGAATGGGACTCACCCACTCCTGGCCCACGTCCCGCAGCCAAGCTGCCCCGGGCGGGGGTAGGGGACCACCCAGAAGCAGCAGACCTAGCTGGGCGGCAGCGCTGGGCCCAAGCCTCTAACTGATCTGGTGCCGCCTCCTCCCCGCCCACACCCCACCGCAGCCAGAAGCCCGACGTGGCCCTGGCGCCTACCTGGGGCAGCTCCGCCAGGACGCGGTCCCTCCGCACCGGCGCCAGAATGTTCATCTCGCCTGCGGCCTTGCGGGGAGCCCCGAGAAGGCGCGGGGGCCTGATCCGCCCCAGCGACCCGGGCCCGTGGAGACCCGACAATCACCCGCGACCGGGGTGTCCCGACTATAACTCTGGGCCACGGGGAGCCTACGGGAGCCCGCGGCCTCGGGGACGCTACGACCACAGCAGGCCACGGGGATGAGACGATCATCCGGGGCCGGGGCGAACCCACAATCACCCGGGCCCGAGTCGTCCCGACGACGACTCGGGGGCGGGGAGACTCCTCCGCCTCCAAATGGGGGCGGGGAGTCCCGTCCGGGGGGGCCCGGGCCCGCGCAGACCCCACAATAACTCGGGGCCGGATAGTTCCTACAATGACTCGGGGCCGCGGTGACCCGACGACAGCTCGGGGTTGAGGCGGTCCTACCATAACAGAGCCGCCCGGGGGCGCGGAGCGGCCCCGCCGCACGGGGTCAGTGTGGGCAGGGATGGCGCTGCAAGGCCCGCGGCCTGCTGGAGGAGGGGGCCAGGGGCCCAGTCCGCTGCAGGGCCCGGCGTCCCACTCCGCTCTCCCTTCGCGAGCGCTGTAACATGATCCCCGGAAATTCCTGGAGAAGGGCCGCCCCCTGCCCCTCTCCCGGTAGCTCCGGGCCTCGCAGCCTGTCCCAGCCTCCCCCTCCTCTCCTCCCCACGGCGCTGCCCCAGCTCTGGGTACCCTGCCAGACGCCTCACGGGCACCAGGACCGCCTCCACCCAGGCTGGAACCCGCCCAGATCGAAGTCCCCCAGGTCGCTCTCCCCTGCGCCTCTGGGCCGGCCTCCGGCTCCAAGGGGACCCTTACCCAGTCAAATTGGTGATGGAGAATCGGTGATTGCTGCGCAGTATCTGGCTGGGCCAGGAACCGGCGGGGAGGGGAAAGGAGGAGAGAAGGGGCCCAAGGAGAGGCGGCGCTTCCCTCAACTCCAGACCCAGAACGTGACTCATAGAGTCTGCCCCCGCTCGCCCTTCTGCCCGGGATGGGGTGGGGTGGGGGAAGCCGACAGGGGATGCCAGGGTCGGAATGGGATGCCCACCGAGGAAAGAGACGTCCAGTCTGGGGTGTCTTCCTTCAAGGCTCCCGTGTAGGCCAAGGGGTGGGAGGCTGAAGACGAACCTGCCTCCCTCAATGGAGTCTAAAGAAGGGCTAGGTGGACCTGAAACTTCGCCCTTTAGGTAGGTCGCGGCTCTGGGACTAGGGGACTCCGCTCTGGTACCAGCGTTCTGTCTGATCCCATTGGAATCTTACCCCCAAGGATAACTTTTCCATTTTGCAGTTCTGCAGGATAGGAGAGCAGTGTAGCACACAATAATTCTCACCATCAAAGGGGAGATCTGATTCGAAAGAAGGGAGGAGGAAGATAGAAAGTGTAGGGTGGAGGTGGGATAGACACAGACCTTCAGAGAAGCAAACCTAAGCTTTACTTGTTCTGTGTCTGGAACCGAATTCGAGGATGCAAACATGGACTGGAGCAGGGAAGGGAAGACTACTTAAAGGGAGGGGACTGTGGGGCACCTGGGTGGCTCAGTTGGTTAAGCGTCTGCCTTCAGCTCAGGTCATGATCCCAGGGTCCTGGGATCGAGTCCTGCATCGGGCTCCCTGCTCCTTGGGAGCCTGCTTCTCCCTCTGCCTCTCTCTTTCTGTCTCTCATGAATAAATAAATAAAATCTTTGGGGGAAAAATAAAAGGGGGGAGGGGACTGTGAATGAAATTATTCACAAGAACTAGTGAGCCCTAGAGAAATTTGTACCCCGGGTGTTTGGACTATTGGTCGTTTCAAGAGTATTATGGGGAAAACGCACGAAATCTGACAGTCACAGGTAAAGAGGGGTAGATGTGACCACCTTCTACGATACTTTTCTCCTCCCCTCTGCCTGACTCGACTTTTTCTGCCACCAAATCCCTGTGTTATTGATAAGCCACATCCCCACTCTGGACTAAATTTCCACGGAAGTTGTTAGAGGGACTTGGACCAGATAATTTCCTAAAGTTTTCTTTCTTTCTTTCTTTTTTTTTTTTAAAGATTTTATTTATTTTTTTGACAGAGAGAGACATAGCAAGAGCAGGAACACAAGCAGGGGGAGTGGGAGAGGGAGAAGCAGGCTTCCCGCAGAGCAGGGAGCCCGATGTGGGACTCGATCCCAGGACCCCGGGATCATGACCTGAGCTGAAGGCAGACGCTTAACGACTGAGCCACCCAGGCGCCCTAAAGTTCTTTCTTTCTTTTTGAGAGAGCGAGCGAGCATAAGTGGGGGGAAGGGCAGAGCAAGAGGGAAAAGCAGCCTCCCCGCTGGGGAGGGAGCCCGATGCAGGGCTCGATCCAAGAACTCGGAAATCATGACCTGAGCCAAAGATAGCGCTTAACTGACTGAGCCACCCAGGCGCCCCTGGACCAGACAATTTCTGCTCTAACATTCTAGAGCTTTGCTTCACTCTCCCTGAGTCAACCTAATTATACTCAGTCCAGTTTTCAGTGTTACTGTCTCCTGGAACTGCAATACTCTTTCCTCAAGATGGGAAGGGCTCAGGACGAGATGCCAGCAGCAGCTAGCTACACCGTCCACATCCACCAGCCGCAGCAAATAAACACGTGTCTCAAAAAAACCTACAACCCCCAAGAAGCTTTAGATTCTTCTGAGGGAAGAGGTGGAGCATGCTTAATCACTCTCGCGAGGAAATAAAACCTAACTACCATTCCCAGAGGGCGCCGCGCTACAGGATATCCAATCAGCTTTAAATAAAAAACATCGCGAGTCTTCAGTGAGACTCTGCTCTATAAGCCCCTGGAAACGAGCCTTGGAAATCCCTTTTACGAAGATGGCGCCGAAGACTAAGAAAGAAGGTTTGTGCTGGGGCTGGGGAGAGTACCACAGCTAGTTGGCGTGGGATCCCCTTGGAGTGAACGAACTGGGAGGAGAGCTGGGCTAAGCCTTGGGGTGTCTACTCCGGAGCTGTTTCTCGCATTCCGGCACGCTGCGATGCGCGTGGGCCCGGCCGCATGGGCTCGGTTCCTATGAGGAGGTTTGGGGAGGCAAGCCCGGCCGGCACCACCTGTTGGGGGCCGCCAGACTGTTGGCTTTGGGGAACTATACGCATCCACAGGCCGGAGCTCCATGTCTCCAGACCTGTAAAGAATTAGAGTCCTCAGGGCGCCTGGGTGGCTCAGACGGTTAAGCGTCTGCCTTCGGCTCAGGTCATGATCCCGGGGTCCTGGAATCGAGCCCCGCATTGGGCTCCTTGCTCGGTGGGGAGCCTGCTTCTCCCTCTCCCTCTGCCTGCCGCCCCCCCTGTTTGTACTCTCTCTCTAATAAAAAATAAGCCTTTAAAAAAAAATTATAGTTCTTAGCTTAGTTTCTTTCCTTTTTTTTTTTTTCGTGTTAGAGCTGTATAGGTAGCTAAAACCACTAGCACACATCTTGTCAAGTATCAAGCGTTGAATCATTGCTAGTTCCTTTTTTTCTTCGTCGTATTCCTGAAGTTACTCTCTGAGTTCGCCCCGGTATCGTGCATATGATGGAAAAATTTTAACCTGAGACTTGTGATGTCTTCAAAGGAACCACTGATGCACGTGTGGGGTGGAGCGCCCGTTAGGGGTTTTGAGGACGGAAGTGATTGGTTTCTGAGTCCCGTGCCCTCATTTTCTTTCTTTCTCTCAGCCCCTGCCCCTCCCAAAGCCGAAGCCAAAGCAAAGGCTTTGAAGGCCAAGAAAGCGGTGCTGAAAGGCGTCCACAGTCACAAAAAAAAGAAGATCCGCACGTCACCTACATTCCGACGACCCAAGACACTGCGTCTGCGGAGGCAGCCCAAATATCCTCGAAAGAGCGCCCCCAGGAGAAACAAGTCAGTACTGTCCTTTCCCATGAAAAGATGTTGGGTAATTTGGAAATTTACCAAACCTACAGCATGATTTCTCAAATACATATTGGTACCTAGTGTGCGTCTCTAAGGGGAGTGTGAAAAAGATTGTTAATGCCCTATTTAAGAACAAGAGATGTTTTTACAACATTGGCAGGAATTGTTTAAAACAGCTCAGTGTCTATTAAGGTTAATTGTTAGGTTAATTGCTTCATATATGGTCAGGGTTTTAAATTCTGCTTTCTTGGAGTTGTAAAGTAGTACTTTGTTTAAATGTTTGGGTTTTTTTTTTGTTTGTTTTGGAGTTCAGGTTTAGTTATTCATTGCACCTATTGCTGTAGGGAATAGTCCTTGAGGGCGACAGTGTGGGATGATTCTAGATTGATAAGGACACTTATTAATATGTATTGGACAGAGAAGGCCTGCAACAGTGTATAAAAGGTTCTTCTTGTTTACTCTCAAGTCTTTACACTCAAAGAAATAGGGGGAAATGGGCAAAAGGTTTAGGGTCTTGAGTGTTTTGGTGCCACACTAGTAGTAATAAAACCGACCTAAGGGGGGCCACAGATCAGAGCAATAGTAGTAACTGCCACTTCCCACTGCTTCTTAAGAAAAAGACAAGGAGAGTGGGATGTGTCCAGGGAGGAAACCACTTTTTACCCCCATTTGGACCTGGGATTTAGTGTCAGGAGAGGTTGAGACCTGATGTCTAGCTTTAAGATAGGCATGTAGCGTCCACGTGAACAGAGACTTGTTTTTCTAAATTTCAGGGGGAAAGCTACGTGGTGGGTGTGGTCAAGCCACTGTAAGTTTAATTTGAACTGTAAATAAAAGTTGCTCTCAATCAGTGGCCCTCAAAACCAGTTTTCAGCAACCAATGGGGGCAGAAATGTCTATTAAATCTCATAGTGAAGCACCAGCATTCTTTGGAACTCTACCCTGGGTTTTAAGATTCTGTAGTCTAGGGCGCCTGGGTGGTTCAGTCGGTTAAGCGACTGCCTTCGGCTCAGGTCATGATCCTGGAGTCGCGGGATCGAGTCCCGCATCGGGCTCCCTGCTCGGCAGGGAGTCTGCTTCTCCCTCTGACCCTCCCCCCTCTCATGTGCTCTCTCTCTCAGTCTCTCTGTCAAATAAATAAAATCTTAAAAAAAAAGATTCTGTAGTCTAGCTTTATGCTTTTGAAGTAAGTTGTTTAACCTCTGAAGTCTCAAATTTCTTCCAGAAGTTTGCCCTTCAAAATGTTGAAGTCAAGGGACGCCTGGGTGGCTCAGTCGGTTAGGTCTTGATCGCAGGGTTCTGGGATCGAGTCCCACATCGGGCTCCTTGCTCGACAGGGAGTCTGCTTCTCCCTCTGCCTGCAGCTCCCCTTGCTTGTGCTCTCTCTTTTTCTGACAAATCTTTAAAAATGTTGGGGCGCCTGGGTGGCTCAGTCGTTAAGCGTCTTCGGCTCCCTGCACAGCAGGAAGCCTGCTTCTCCCTTTCCCACTCCCCCTGCATGTGTTCCCTCTCTCGCTGTCTCTTTGTCAAATAAATATTTTTTTTTTTTAAAGATTTTATTTATTTATTTGACAGAGACAGAGACAGCAAGAGAGGGAACACAGCAGGGGGAGTGGGAGAGGGAGAAGCAGGCCTCCCGCCCAGCAGGAAGCCCGATGCGGGGCTCGATCCCAGGACCCCAGGATCATGACCTGAGCCGAAGGCAGACGCTTAACGACTGAGCCACCCAGGCGCCCCAAATAAATCTTTTTTTTAAAAAATGTTGAAGTCAAAGAATGAAGGGGGTTTGGAACTCAGAGATGATCTTTAAATCACTTTGTACGATGCAAGTACTTCAGTCTGTTTGGCTCAGGTCATGATCCCAGAGACCTGGAATCGAGCCCCACAGCAGGCTCCCTGCTCAGTGGGGAGTCCGCTTCTCCCTCTTCCCTTTACCTTGCTCTTGCGTGTGCGCTTGTGTGCTCTCTCTAATAAATAAAATTTTTTAAAAGATAAAGCCCTTCAAGGGGAAGAAAGTGCACAGGTTTCTGCTCCTAGGTCCCGAAGTTTAAGGTGCAGATGATGACACTGTTTAGCGACCAAAGTCTGACAAAAATGATTGCTACTTCATGGTCTGATGCACCTGGGCTCTTTTGGCTTTGGGCTCTAAAAGGGGGCCTATCCTTTCTTTTATCGGACCCAGGCGATACCATTTTGCCTCTTCCCCAGGCTTGATCACTATGCCATCATCAAGTTCCCCCTGACTACTGAGTCAGCCATGAAGAAAATAGAAGACAACAACACGCTTGTGTTCATTGTGGATGTCAAGGCCAATAAGCACCAGATCAAACAGGCTGTGAAGAAGCTCTATGACATTGACGTGGCCAAGGTCAACACCTTGATCAGGTGAGTAGGGCCTCGGTCAGGAGCCAGGAAACCTGCATGGAGTCAGAAGTAGGTTTCACAGGGTGTGAGCCTTAAGAAATGAACAGCTTCTGCTGTAATTCTAGTCCTTTGTATCTAATAAACAGCCTTCTGAGGACACATTAGCCCTCCTGCCTCTAGGACTTGATGTATGGTGTTGGTGTTCATTTTCTTGATTCCGTACACCTCTAGACAGGCAGGCCTTAGAGTAAGACACACTTATGTCAGATTACCTGGACTTACGCCTTAAAATGTTCTGTGGTGTTCCCCACAAAGGGGAGTTGGCTTCATTTGTGGTTTGATGGCATCCCTAGTCTCCTGTGGAAATGATGGAAAAGTCACTATTTGGGAAAGAATGACATGAACAAAGGAACCACTGATGTGCCAGAAAGACTAGGGGGAAAAGGGAGGGCTTGGGGGCAGTGAGGGTAGGAGGAATTAAGACTTCCTTTATCCTAGACCTGATGGAGAGAAGAAGGCATATGTTCGACTGGCTCCTGACTATGATGCTTTGGATGTTGCCAACAAAGTAAGTTTCCTTTGCTATGAACTCATCTACCACCTGGGTCTAAGTGATGTGTCTGCTAGTGACCAAAACCTGACCTTTGCTGATGAACTCACTGCACCCCTATCCTTAATAGGCTCTACCCTCGTCTCATTTTGCTTTTTAACCATGACATTCCAGCTTAATCTTCACATTTCAGCTCCCAGTAACAAAGCTCCCCTTTTGTTTTTCAGATTGGAATCATCTAAACTGAGTCCAGCTGGCTAAATCTAAATATAAATCTTTTCACCATTTGTGTTTCTTCGTTGATTTCTGGTTGGGCTTTGGGGGAGGCCATACTATGGTATACACACACTTAAGTTAACAGGGGCTGGGCAAGACTTTGGTCTACTTACCCTGTTGGAACACTCTGCATTATTACTTCCCCACGCTTGTTAATCCTGGCAGTGGGAGCTCAGGTATTTGTTACCAGATTGGAGTTCGTCATCCTAGGACAACTACAATTTGCCACCATCATGGGGGTAAGAGAACAAACAAGAATCCCTCCTTTTATCTGGAAGGGGCTTTGTAGGAAACCAGTACACAAAGTTCTCATTAGCATCCACTTCAGGGCAGTGTGGACTGGCTGGCTTTCATAGCACCTGTCCCCACACCCAACTACCATGTCCAACCGGTTGGTCTGCTTCCCTCACCCCTTGCCCAAGAAAGGACAAGGACTTCAGAGGAGTGCTTTCATTAGCATTTTCAATAGTAGGTGCAGAGGATGCCCCAGGCCTGAGGCTAATTCTCGTATGTGTGAGGCTGTTCTTGGCTATGTTTGCTCTTCTGGCCACAAGTTGCAAGCTCTGGGCCTGTCACTCTGTCAAAAACTTGTCTTTGTGTTGCTGGCTGGGGACACGCTCAGGGCAGAAGTCTGAGCGGAGAAGGCGAGAAAAGTAGATGAGGATCATGATGTCCAGCATGAGCAGGTTACCCAGCAGAAAGGTGCCCAGGGTCCTCTGGCCCAAATAACGCAGGAAGAAGTGGGTGAGGTAGGCCTGAGGGGCCAGGCGGAAGACAAAGTACATGACCAAGTTGACATACTTGTTGACCCGGTACAGGAGGAGATGCTGGGCATTGTTTATCTTCATCATCATGCGGATGGTGAGGAAGATGTTGCTGACCTCTACCAGCAACGTTAGGACTCCCCCGCCGACAAAACTGTTCAAAAAGATGCCTGAAAAGAAGGCACCCAGAGCCTAGAAGGCAAGGGAGATAACGTGTTAGGGAACCCAGATACCATGGCTTTCCTGAAAGCTGGTGGGAATGACGGCTGGGAAATCCATCCTTACTGGCTTCCTTCTGAATTATAGCTTAAGGTGGATTTCAGCATGATTACATTTTGACCCATGCCCACAGATTCTGGTTCTGGGTGGGGTTTCCAGTCTGTTCAAGGAGGTAATAGGTAAGTCCACGGATTGCTGGCCTCAAAAATTAACTCACCAAGGGCACAGAAACCGCCAACCTTCAGTGTCCTGGCATGAGATGTAGGACACGGGTTGGAAATGGGCTTAAGAAAGACGGTCTTCACCTCCCAGGTTCAGAAAGGGCTGAGACCAGGTTGCTAGCACCAGGCCTACACCACATCCCCTGCTTCTCATTTACCATGAGGTGATGAACGAGGTATTCCCAAGAAGCTCGTGTCTGACGACTAACCACGATGTCCACCGTGTCGTGAATGAAATACCCTAGCGGGGGGGATGGGAAAAGGTCAAAGGAACTGAACAAAAAGCTCCCTGTTCCCGCACCTACTTATTTCCTGGGCAAGACCTACCTGCGGAGAAGCAAGCGAGCAAATAGCCAGAAAGCGACCATGCCGTCTCAATCTCCACCAGCATCTCGGGGGTCTGCCACAGACTGGGAGGGAAGAAGGCAGGCAGTAGTCTCTCAACATCTCCGCATCCCCAAGGACCCTCTACTCCCCCATTACCCCTCCCAGTCCCCGGGGAATCTGGGCTCGCGCTATTGGTTTTGTGGAAAGTGAGGAGAGGCTTGGCTGAAACCCAGGTGTCTCCCGGTTCCCAGATGAGCTTTCCCCCCCTCCCTGGGACCTCTGCCACTCCTAGTTCGAGAGCTTTCCAAACGGAATCAGGTGAGACTGCAAGGTCTGAGCATGCCAGAGAGTGATGCGGAGAGAAACGTGGGATCCCCCAGCCACCCACCTTCACTCCCCCAGTCCCTCACTCACCACATCAGCGCCCAGACCCCGGACACAATGGAGTGCGCGAAGGAGACGAGCAGGTTGTGCCAGCGCCAGGTGCGCAGGGGGTCGGCGCGCACGTGCGCGGGCAGGGGCAGGCGGCTGAGCGCGCGCCGGAGCGCCCGGAAGGTCAGCGTGGCGCCCAGGAGCAGCGGCAGGGCGGGGTGCAGCAGTGGGGGCATGCTGGCCCTCCCTGCAGTCTGTCTGTCTGCCCCCTAAGCCGCCTCGTCGGACTGCTCCGGGAACGGGGCTCTTCTCCGGCCAGTCCACACCCGCCGCCTCCCCGCCGGCCGCCAGCCTCACATAGTTTTCGCGTTGCCCTCTAGGCCCCTGCACTCCTCCCGGCTCCTCCCCGCGGGCCTCTGCCCCCGCCCCCAGCCGCTCCCGCCCCGCCCCGCCCCTGCCGCCTGCCCCAGTCCCTCCGGCGCCTCCGCGGCACCGAGGGCCAGAGCCCCATTTCCCGGGGGCCTCCGGGCCCCGCCTGGTTCCCGCGGACTTCGGGCGAAAAGGGGCTCTCCTGGGGGGCGCCGACGCCGCGGCACCCCTTGCTGGCGCCTCCCGACTGCCGACGGAGTCCTGCCTCGCTCGCTTGGCCTCATTAACCAGCGTCCCCTCTTTCCCCAGGGCTACCGGCTCCCCCGCCTGGGCGGGTACTGAGAGACCTCTCTCTCCGCCCTCAACTCCTTTCTGGGCAGAGCGGGGCGGGGCCCGTCGCACACCCGCGTCCTTTAAGCCCTGATCCTGGGGAGGGGTCCGAGCCCCGCCTCGATAATGGTCTCCGCCCATACCCTGTTCTTTCACTGGATCTCTAGCTTCTTCAGGCCAGAGACGGACATGTTTATCAGCTTCTACGGCGCCCCGCATCGACTTGGTGCCTAGAAAGGGTCGACTAATCCATCACCCTTCTTCCCAGCCCGCTCTTGGGCTGCTGGGGCCGAGCGGCTGTCACAGTACTCCCTCAGACAGTCCCAGCTCTTCTCCTGGCTCCCTGGAGGCTGGCAAGAGGAAGACCGCGGATTTGCCCGGGCTGCTGGGGTGACCCTTACTCTTCAGGACAGTGGCCTGGAGCAGTTGCAGCTCGTGGTCACTAGGTGTCAGCCTATCCCCATCTTGGCGCGGGATCCCCTCCCGTCTCCTAACACGCGAGGTGCGAAAGGGGAAAAGGCTGAGGACCCGAGGCTGGGGGTGGTGATAGAGGAGAGGACGGTAGTGGGGGGAGCGGGGAGGCGGGGCTAGGGAAAAGATGCTGCGAGAGGGAGGGAAAGCTAGAGGGACCAAGAGGTTTGGGTATTTGCCTCCCTTGATGGTTCCAAGGTTACATATTAACCCCTGTGGGGCTCCTGGGTCAACCACGGCCCGATTGGTTTCCAGGTGAGAGCACGAGTGTCCCGAGTTGTGTGGCTTTTCCCCTCTGCGCTTCCCTTTGCTCACAGGGCAGCTTTGTTCATCAGCCAACAAAAGCCTGAGCCAGCGACCGAGGGCCCCTCGTGGGGCCCCTCTAGTGGTCTTTCCACGTGGGCAGGTTTGAGTACCCTTTTGAGTGGTGGGGCGGGACAGAACAACACTCCTTTCCTCACTCGCTCAGAAATAGGGACGCTGTCTCTTTGCTAATCACCATCCTCTCGCTCCTTAACTGAGCTTTTATGGAGCTCACACAGAGCAGGAGGCACAGGGAGACAACAGGAATTAAACTCACTTCCGGTCAAAACCCTAGACAATCGTACTAACCAGCCCCCTACGTTTAGGCAGAAGCCTTGAACCCACATCGGTCAAACAGCTCTCCTTCCTCCTCTCTCTGATGCTTACAGATAGTGGTCCACTTCCCTCTCATCTAATCCCCAAAGGAGATTCTCCCTATAGTTGAGCGTTGAAGACGGATTACCTGCGGCAAAGTTGTGTGTGTGCAGGGCGGGGCGGGGGGGGGAGTGATGACGAGAGCGGTGCTCACTTGTTGGGACAGCCTGGAGTCTCCTCCTCCCTAGGTGAATCCATGTGCACGGCTTGGTGTTTCCCCGGTCCCTCCCTAGGCAAACACGAAACTAACCCTGCTCCCTGCCTCACAGACCGAGAGTGCTGACACTCTCGGTACAGTTTTGGCTGTTTATCATTTGCGTGCCAATGAGAATGCGCTCTCTCCTTCCCAAATAGTGTCACTAGTGCGCAAAGAAGTCGGGGGGAGAGGGGCGCCTGCCTTCGGCTCAGGACATGATCTCAGGGTCCCGGGGTGGAGCCCCGCTGGGGCTCCCCGCTCAGCGGGGAATCTGCTTCTCCCTCTGCCTCTTCCTCTCCCCCCTCTCCTGCTCTCTCTCTCTCTGTCTCAAATAAATAAAATCTTTAAAGTGGGCTGAGAGAGATTGGCCCTTGCTTTTCACCCTCACTGGTTGTGCAGGGCACCCCTCCGCTCTAAGGAAGTTTTGTGAGGGCCGGATGCGAACACGTGTGTAGGGAATGGCTGGTACCGTTCTACCTGCCAAGCGCGCCAAGAACTGGCATAAAACCCCATTTCTGGGACTCTGAAAAAGCAACTGTGGCCGGGGGCTGCAAGGACTGGGTAAACAGCCCAAGATAGACGCAGAGCTGAAACCCGCACCAATCTCCCTTGCTCCGCCCCGCCATTATCTTGCAGCGTAGGGGGCGTGACCATAGAGTGGGCGGGTCCGCGCACGCGCCGCGCCTGGGTGTGGGGGGTTCCGGAAATGTGACTCAGAAATGAGATGGAGAAGTACGAGCGGATCCGAGTGGTGGGGAGAGGTGCCTTCGGGTGAGCCAGGGATCTGGGGAAGGAAACTGGTCGGGGAGAGGGAAAATGAGCCCCAACTCTGACCGCGAATTCGCTCCCCTGGTAGCCGCGCCCCGACGCGTGAGCGCCCGCTCGGAAAGCCCCGCCCAGGCTTCCGGTCCCGGGCCCAGCTGGGAGACTCCGCCTCTAACGAGGTCCCGCCCCCGACAAGCCTGTGCGCCCCCTGAGAGTTGCGTTCTTTGATTCCTGACTCATTCATTCAACAAAGATTGAGCGCCAACTATACCGGTCAGGCTCTCGGCGCCGACTGTACAGTAAAGACCAAAATAGGCGTGGTCTTTTCCCTCTCGGAGCTTACAGACTGTAGTAAAATAATACAATAAACAAGATATTAAAGCAGTTATTAACAAGCTGCGAGCGTGGCATACACCGGGGGTACTTATTTGGGGAGGGGGTCAAGGAAAATTTCTCTGAGAGGTGAAGTTTAAAGCCAAGACTTGAGGAATGAAAACCAGAAACCCGAAGGTGAAGGCAGAGCTTTCCAGGCAGAGGAAGCAGCATATCCGCACGCGGGAAAGAAAGAATTCAGAGTATTCAAGGAACTGAGAAAAAGACTGGTGAAGTTGGAATGTAGTGGTCATGTAGTATGTAGTAGGTAAAGAATGATATATATATGTGTGTATATCTGTGTATATATACACACATATATATATGAGGAATGGTATAAAATGTGATTGTCACAGAGGACAGATGATGGCCTAATAGGCTGAGGTAAAGAGGTTGAATTTATTTGAAGTGTAAAAGGGAAGGGGTTTAAGCAGAATGAATGGTCTTGATATGATTTGCATTTTTAAAATGTCACTCTGGCTGCTGTGTGGAACTTAGATTTGAGGATGACAGAAGTGAAAGGCACCATTTTAAAGGCTATTGCAGTACTTTAGGCAAGAAATAATGATTTGGTCAAGGGTTATAGCAGAGGTCAGAGATGGTTGAGTTCATAATATGTTGGAGGTGGAAACAGGATTTACTGATGATATGTTAGTGTGAAATGAAGGAAAGATTTTGGCATGATTTTCAGATGTCTGACTTTAATGGTGGTGTCAGTAACTGAGATGGAAGAGACTGAGGAAGGAAAGGGTTTGGGGGCAGAAATCAAAAGTTTTATTTTGAATTTCTTAAAAATTTAGGATGCTGGATGCCTGGGGGCTCAGTTGGTTAGGCAGCTGCCTTCCGCTCAGGTCATGAAACCAGGGTCCTGGGATCGAGTCCCGCATTGGGCTCCCTGCTCCGCGGGAAGCCTGCTTCTCCCCCTCCCACTCTCCCTGCTTGTGTTCCCTCTCTTGCTGTGTCTCTCGCTGTCAAATAAATAAAATATAAAATAAATAAATAAATAAAAGAAAAAGAAAAGAAAATAATAGTATGACCAGCTTCCACGCATAGAGCAGTTTTTATGTGCCAAGCACCATGCTAAGTGCCTTACATGCATTTTCTCATTTGATCCTCTCAACAACCCAGGGAAATTGATTCTGTTTTCCAGATGAAAATGTCATATAATCCCAAACCAGGTAAGTAGTAAGAGGAGGAGCCAGAATTTGAACCCAGGCAGTTAACTCCAAAGTCTATGGGGACTTAGGAAGATCAAGACTAACTTCACTGTGCCTCAGGTTAAATGACTTGCCCAAGGTCTCACACACAAGGTCTCACACAGTGTTTGTGGTTAGTTCTCCCTGTTCTTTTTTTTTTTTTTTTAAGATTTTATTTATTTATTTGACAGAGAGAGACAGTGAGAGAGGGAACACAAGCAGGCAGAGTAGGAGAGGGAGAAGCAGGCTCCCCGCTGAGCAGAGAGCCCGATGCGGGGCTCGATCCCAGGACCCTGGGATCATGACCTGAGCCGAAGGCAGACGCTTAATGACTGAGCCACCCAGGCGCCCCGTTCTCCCTGTTCTTAAACTCAGTGTTCTGCACATTTAGTTAGCTGACCTCTTAGTCTCTGTGCCTATTTCCCCTCTTCTTTTTTTTTTAAAGATTTTATTTGACAGAGAGAGAGAGACAGCGAGAGAGGGAACACAAGCAGGGGGAGTGGGAGAGGGAGAAGCAGGCTTCCCGCAGAGCAGGGAGCCCGACGCGGGGCTCAATCCCAGGACCCTGGGATCATGACCTGAGCTGAAGGCAGATGCTTAACGACTGAGCCACCCAGGTGCCCCTCTATTTCCCCTCTTCTAAGGAACATCCAGTGACCAGGTCTGCCCTGCCTGATGTGTGGCTGGAGGCTCAGCTGGGACCTACCCCTGTGCTCTGTGTCCCCAGGATTGTGCACCTGTGCCTGCGCAAGGCTGACCAGAAGCTGGTGATCATCAAGCAGATCCCAGTGGAGCAGATGACCAAAGAAGAGCGGCAGGCAGCCCAAAATGAGTGCCAGGTCCTCAAGCTCCTCAACCACCCCAATGTCATTGAGTACTATGAGAACTTCCTAGAGGACAAGGCCCTCATGATTGCCATGGAATACGCACCAGGTGGGCCAGCCTTCTTGCATTGGCCTGGCTCCAAGGGCCTCTTACCTCTGGAACAGACAGATACAGATCAGCCAGCTTTCCTCCTCAGAACAGGTTGGACTGAGGGTCAGAGGTATAGAGTTGTGTGAGGCTGGCAGGCCCTTGCCCTGTCTGGGCTGGTAGTTTCTCAACAGGAGAGTGCCAGGCATGGGAAAGCCTAGAGCTTAACTAGTTCCTTGTGGCTGCAGGTGGCACCCTGGCTGAGTTCATCCAAAAGCGCTGTAATTCCCTGCTGGAGGAGGAGACCATCCTACACTTCTTTGTGCAGATCCTGCTCGCGCTACATCACGTGCACACCCATCTCATCCTACACCGGGACCTCAAGACTCAAAACATCCTTCTTGACAAACACCGCATGGTTGTCAAGATTGGTGACTTCGGCATCTCCAAGATCCTTAGTAGCAAGAGCAAGGCCTACACGGTGCCTGGGCACAGAGGGGACCTCAAGGGTGCTGGAGCTTTTGAGGGCCAAGGCTCACTCTGCATCCCAACCCCCTCCCTCCCCAAGACCTTGGCCCCTTAGCCCCTGGCTGGGTGGTCCTGCAGGGAGAAGCAGTCTCCGGTGGGCCTTGGACAGGGCCTTCCCTCCCCTGAGCTATAATAATATCCGCTTCCCTCCTGCAGGTGGTGGGCACCCCATGCTACATCTCCCCTGAACTGTGTGAGGGCAAGCCTTACAACCAGAAGAGTGACATCTGGGCCCTGGGCTGTGTCCTCTATGAGCTGGCCAGTCTCAAGAGGGCCTTTGAAGCTGCGGTGAGTTATACCCCCAAAGAGACAATTGGGAAATGTCTGTCTCCCTCCCCTGGAAGTCCTTGGCTCCAGCCACTTCGGTGTTTCTTCTCTTTTGGCTGAGTTGTTTCCCTCATCAGACTGGTAGATTACCCCAGGGCTGTGGCTTCCCTCAGGCTTGGGTCCCCCATGAAACCGAGGACTCCTGAGGGCACCAGACTAGGGACCCTCCTAAGGGCAAGATGTGAGTTCTCCGAACCCCCTAAGGTTTCTGAGGACATAGCTGCAACTCCCCTAGGAGGAGTTCCTCTCACTGGGAGTCCCCTGGTCAGTCAGACTGCAAGTTCTGAGTGCGGGGCTCTGCTCTGACCACCCCATTAGACCTGGAGGCAGGAGGTGCTGCCTCCCAAGAGCCTGGCCCAGGCTCTGGCCACCCTCCCTCTCCGTGCTTCCACAGAACCTGCCAGCGCTGGTGCTGAAGATCATGAGCGGCACCTTTGCGCCCATCTCTGACCGGTACAGCCCTGAGCTGCGCCAGCTCGTGCTCAGTCTGCTCAGCCTGGAGCCCTCCCGGCGGCCGCCGCTCAGCCACATCATGGCACAGCCCCTCTGCATCCGCGCCCTCCTCAACCTTCACACCGACTTGGGCAGTGTCCGCATGAGGAGGCCTGTGCAGGGAGTGGGGGCGGGGTCCCCCAGGGGGAGCACAGTAAGCCTGCGTGCGGGGGTGCCAGGAATGGTTCGTGTCCTGAAGCCCCCGTCTGACCCACAGGGCAGAGAAGTCCCTGGTCCCTGGGCCACCCATGGCCCCCGGCGGCAGCACAGGGAGCAGGAGCACTGGCGCCCGCTGCAGGGGTAAGTCAGAGCCGACTGCCGGTGCCCCCTGACGCCAAGCCATTCCCCCCAGTCTAATCGGCCCGACGCGCTGTCCCGCAGGCATACCCCGGGGACCCCCACGGCCGGCCATTCCCCCACCGCTGTCGTCCGTGTACGCGTGGGGCGGCGGGCTCAGCGCCCCGCTGCGGCTGCCGATGCTCAACACAGAAGTGGTCCAGGTGGCAGCCGGACGCACGCAGAAGGCGGGCGTCACGCGTTCGGGGCGCCTCATCCTGTGGGAGGTGAGCAGGCTGGGGGGCGGGGGGTGGGGGGCGGCTGGATGCTCGGGGCCGGGAGGCGGGGCCGGAGGGGCCGCTCAGGCACCGCCCACGCCCTCCCGGCCTCCCGCAGGCCCCGCCCCTAGGCGCCGGAGGGGGCGCCCTCCTGCCGGGGGCCGTGGAGCAGCAGCTGCCCCAGTTTGTCTCCCGATTCCTGGAGGGCCAGTCGGGCGTGACTATCAAGCATGTGGCCTGCGGGGACCTCTTCACAGCCTGCCTGACCGGTGAGTCCAGCAGGGGACTATCCTGGGGCATCCCACAGTGTCTCAGAAGGCCCCCCAGAGCAACTCCCCTCGTTGGTTGTCATTTGCTCACTCCTAATGCTCCTCTCTACTCGTTAGCCTGCACCAGCTGCTTTATTATTATTATTTTTTAAAGATGTATTTATAATTTTGAGAGAGAGAGAGATACTTTACTTACACAATCTCCTTTACCCTTCACAATAGTCCTGGCCAGGTAGTTACTGTATATTATCCTCATTTGAGGGAGGCTCAGTGACAGATCTGGAAAGCTCCGATCTAAAGCTCAGAGGCAGGGTGCCTGGGTGGCTCAGTCGTTAAGCGTCTTCCTTCGGCGCAGGTCATGATCCCAGGGTCCTGGGATGGAGCCCCACATTGGGCTCCCTGCTCGGCGGGAAGCCTGCTTCTCCCTCTCCCACTCCCCCTGCTTGTGTTCCTTCTCTCACTGTGTTTCTGTCAAATAAATAAAAAATCTTAAAAAATAAAAATAAAGCTTAGAGGCTGTCACTTGTCCAAACGCCCACCAAGAGACACCCTGCCTGTCCTTTTCTGCCTCTTGTCCCATTCTTCCAGACTTTGCTTCCAACTTCTTGCTCCTCCAACCCATGGACTGGCCTCTTTGGAAAAACAGCCCAACCTCTCTCCCTTCTCTTTCTTCACCAACTCCCTCTGCAGACCGAGGTATCATCATGACCTTTGGCAGTGGCAGCAATGGGTGCCTAGGCCATGGCAGCCTCAATGACCTCAGCCAGGTGGGTGCTGCAGGTACCTTGGGGAGGAGGTGGAAGTGGGGAGATGGCGAGGAGCCCGCATCGGACAGCTGACACCGGAGTTGGAGGCCGGGGATCCCCAGCAGCCACAGGTCCCTCTAGCTCCCAGGCTGCACCTGTTCTGGGCCACACCAGGGGAAGTACAGAAAGACCAGGCTTTTCCCCAGTGGTTGCAGTGTGTGTGTGTGTGTGGCGGGGGTGTGTGTGGCAGTTAAAGACACAGCTGTCTCGTGAGAATTTGCAGCCTCCAACTTTTTCGTTCCTCCACGGGATGCTGAGGCCAGGCAGCTGGTCCAGGCCCCTTACCTAGTCTCTTTTGCTTCCCCTCTCTCTCTAGCCCACCATTGTGGAGGCGCTGCTGGGCTACGAGATGGTGCAGGTGGCCTGTGGGGCGTCCCACATGCTGGCCCTGTCCACTGAGCGAGAACTCTTTGCGTGGGGCCGTGGCGACAGTGGTAAGCCCTCCGCCCTGTTCCAGGCTCTAGGCTCCATCTCACATGCCTGACTGGGACTGGTTCCTCTTCATACCCGCCTTCCACCCCATGGCCCCTTCTCCCTCCTTTCTCTTCCAATTCCACTCATTTCTTGATTTAACAAAACTTTACTGCACATCTAGTAGGAGCCCCTCCTTGTGCTGGGTGCAGAGACAATATGAACAGGAGTCCCTTCCTTCAGGTGCTTATGACATAATGAGAGATCTCTTTCATCTGGCAGTACTTACGGTGGCCCTCTCTGGGTCAGATGTCACGCTAGGCATTTGAAACCAGAGAGGACTTACATGGGGTTTCTGTCCTCCTGGCAGACTCACTCTAGACGGGGGAGGGATGACATCTCCCTGCAATAAAAGAGAGACAGCATCAGGGCTCCCCTCAGGGTCCAGAGATGTGGGAACCCAAGGAATGGCATGGGACGTCCCTGGAGGAGACAGAGTTGGCACCTGAACAGTGCCATAAGGAAGAGAAGGATTTTGGCCACAGAGGGCCCAAGGTTAGGTATTTCTGGCTGAGGGCACAGCCTTCACTCACGAGGTTACCTCCTCTCCGTGGCTGCTCCTCATCCTGGCATCACCAACCCTAAAACCCAGACTAGCCCCATCCTGGTTTCTCCTTGTAGGCCGGCTGGGACTGGGCACCAGGGAGTCCCACAGCTGCCCCCAGCAGGTGTCCATGCCCCCAGGACAGGAAGCCCAGCGGGTGGTATGTGGCATTGACTCCTCCATGATCCTCACTGTCCCTGGTCGAGCCCTGGCCTGTGGGAGTAACAGGTGAATGGGTCCCCTGGCGTGACCAGCCTGCCGCTCCCCCTCCCTGGCCGCTAATGCTCCATCTGTCATGGCCTCCCTTCCACCGAGGGTCCGAACTGAGGGTGGGGTTGAGAGTGCTGCTGGGTTCAATCCAGGGTGGGATCTGTCCCCTAGGGACCAGCTCTTGCCCAGATTGGTGGGGTCAGTCGGGTCTATGCAAACCATCAGTCGGACTTGGCTTCTGGCTCCACCTTCAAGGTTCAACAAGCTGGGCCTGGACCACCTCTCCCTGGGGGAGGAGCCTGCCCCCCACCAGCAGGTGGAGGAGGCCCTGAGCTTCACACCACTAGGTTCTGCACCCCTCAACCAGGAGCCCCTGCTCAGTGTGGACCTGGGCACTGCTCATTCAGCTGCAGTGACTGGTGAGTAGGACCCGGGCACAGGAGGCCGCAGGTCGACTCTCCTGGCCTCCTCGGGATCTCAGCTGAGGCACCCCTTTCCTTCCTCTCCTCTTTCCTCCCTGCAGCGTCTGGTGACTGCTATACTTTCGGCAGCAATCAGCATGGGCAGTTGGGCACCAGTGCCCGCCGGGTCAGCAGGGCACCCTGTCAAGTCCAAGGCCTGCAGAATATCAAGATAGCAACGGTGGCCTGTGGGGATGCGTTCACTGTAGCCATTGGGGCAGGTGATTGATTAGTGGGCACAATGGGGGCAGATAGGGGTGCTGGCAGGCCCATGAGCAGTCGGGGGTGGGGGGAGTATTCTGCTCAGGGCTCCTGAACCTCCTACTGGGGCCAGTACGGCAATCCAGGAGGGTAGCTGCTTGCTAAGCTGTGTCCTCCTATTTCTGTCCTTGGGATTCGCTTTGGCAGAGGGTGAAGTGTACTCTTGGGGCAAAGGGGCCCGAGGTCGACTAGGAAGAAGGGATGAGGATGCTGGACTCCCTCGGCCAGTGCAGCTGGATGAGACACACCCCTACACAGTGACTTCTGTGTCGTGTTGCCATGGAAACACTCTCCTGGCAGTCCGCCGTGAGTTGTAACCTTCCGCACAAGGGTTAATCCAGCGCGTCCCTGCCCACACTCCCATCCCCCAGTGGTCACAGCCCAAAGCACTAAAAGCATCTTAAGCCCCCAGATAAATGAAAGCAGAAGCTGCAGGGTAAGACAGCTTCCTGCCTGGGGAGGGCAAGGGAGTCAGTCAGCCCTTCTGAAGGGCTGTTCCCAGTGCTTCCCGGGGCCCAAAGGCATTCTTTCTCCTACCCCCAATCCCATTCAGTTGGAACCTCTGTTTCTGGCCAGTCAGGGTCCAGAGTCCAGGGCCCCGTGTGGGAGTGGGAGCGGGAGCGGAGGTGGGTATCCCTTGCCGGAGGCACTGCCCTCAGGGCGGCTGCAGGGGTTTCTCGTTTGTACCCTCCAGCGGTTACAGATGAGCCGATTCCACCGTGAGGCACCTAGGTACACCCCTGGACCACCCTGATATTGCTGCTCCTCGGACCGTGCTTGAAAACTGCAGCTGCCTGCAGCAAGACTGTCCCCACCAGCCGCCTGGAGGGTCCTCAGTGTGGCAGAAGAACCAGGGAAGCGGCCACTCTCCTTTGGCCCTGGACCCGTAAACCTCAACCCACCCCATTCCCCCAGTATCTCTCTTTTCTCTCCCCACCCCTCTTAAGTTGGTGTCCCCAGGGTCCAGACTGGCTAGAGTCGGAAAGCCGACCCAACCTTCCGAAGCAGGGTGGCCTCCAGAGTCTTGGCAGAAAAAAGCTGGAGGCAGCTGTGGCTCCACCCAGACCCTGTCCTTTCCCCAGCCCAGTTAGAAAATAAGCTGCTGGTGCCCCCTGGGATAGCAGCTCAGTGCTCTGGAGCAGGGCAAGCCCCATCCTGCCTGGACTGGCCATTCTGGCAGCCTGGCTTCTGCATTGCCTGGAACAGGGAGCTTCCCCACCCACCCCCACTCCGAGATCCCGAGGCATAGATGTGCTGCACAACTTCTGAGCGGACTGGGAGTGCATCTGCAAGGGCACCAAAGTGTCTACTGCAGAGGGGGATCCCTGCTGAAGGTTGTCCCTCACCCCAGCCATTCCCCCAAAGCAGGTTGGGAGAAAGGGTAGCTGGCTGGGCCAGACCAGTTTTCCAGATGACTGGGAAATCGCGCCAATAAAAACATCAGCTGCCTGCCTAGAATGTGGTCTCTTTGGGGGGGGATTGGGTGGCGACTCGACACCCCAGGGCTGGGCAGGGCCGCGGTCCGGGGAGGAATGTGGGCGCAGCCTGAGGCTGGGGCCGAGGTTCCTCTGGCCCAGCGCCCAGCTCGGCTTCCCCGCGCCAGCCCAGCTCCCCAGATCTGGTTGCCAGGCTTCAGCTGCCTAGCACCTGCAAGCTGGAGTCCCGGGCACTGGGGCGACACGTGGCCCCCCGAGACCGAGCTGTTGACTCTGGAGAAGCGAACCTTTGTGGCGCGGCCCAGTCCGGCCGCCGGGGCCCTCCGGCCCATCCAGCGTCAGGGCGCCCCCGGCCCCGGGGAGAAGCGGAGCCACGATCTCTTACGAAAGGGAGAGAGGAGCCCGCGCGCTCGGTGGAGAGCGCCAGGCTGGCTGTCCGCCGACCCCGACGCCGCGAGCCCGCGAGGTGGGTGGGAGCTGGGTGCGGTGGGCGCTAGGACCGCGCGGGCGCGGCTCCACCCCCTCTTCCGGCGGGCGGGCTCGGGGGGCTGGGCGCAGGCCGCGGCCGCCAGTCGGCGCCGCCCGGAGCCGGGAGCGCGGCCGGAGCGAGGCGCGGGCTGTGGGGCTGCCGCGTGCCCGGCCCCGCTTGCCCGTGCCCGCCGCTCGCCCGCCCGCCCGTCCGCCCGCCATGCCCGGCTTCGACTACAAGTTCCTGGAGAAGCCGAAGCGGCGGCTGCTGTGCCCGCTGTGCGGGAAGCCCATGCGCGAGCCGGTGCAGGTTTCTACCTGCGGCCACCGCTTCTGCGACACCTGCCTGCAGGAGTTCCTCAGGTGCGGGCCGGGGGGAGCGGGGGACGGCCGTGGCCGTGGCGAGGGGGGACGGCGCCTGGGGAGGGGCCCAGGCCGGAGGCACGCCGGGCCTTTGTCTGCGCCGCGGCTCTGTGACCTCAGGGGCGCCCACCGTGACGTCACGGGGCGGCGGTGACGTCAGGCCCCGAGGGGGGACTCCAAGCACTAATCCGAAGGGTCCCGGGGCCCTACGGAAGAATTCGGTGCCTGACCGAGGGGTGGAGGTGGGAGAACACGCCCTTCCTGACCCGTGGCAGGCCCTCCCCCTCACCTGAAAGCCGGAGCGGCCTCATCCTTGAACTTCGAATCCGTACGGGAAGAGGACAGAACTCTGTCTCGCACAGTGCCTTAAGCCTCTGGAGTTTCTGCCCATCTAATCTCTTCTGATCCTAAGAACGATCCGAGAACGGCAGCTATTGTTCTCCCATTTCACAGATGGTGAAAGAGATTCAAAGAAAGGCTGCGACTTGCCCAGGGTCACACAATTACTTAAAGGCTGAACTGGGATTTAAGCCCGGGCTGCTTTTGGTCGTACAACAGAGGGAGGACTGTGACGCTACAGATCGCCCCTGAAGCAGTGGGACCGCTCGGTGTCCCTCCTTGCCCCTGGGGATCTTGAGTACCAAGAGTGGTCCGTAAATCGTGACGGAGGGGGTCGCACCCTGGGTGTTACGGAACCAGGGCTCCAGGTGACCCCTGGGCTCTGGGGCATCTCTTGAGTTCTGGGCGCTCTGCGGTGTCCTGAATCTAAACTCTTTTGCTGGGAACTGTTCAGGCCCGGGTGTGGGGGGGGCGAGATGAGGGAGCCCCCACTCCTGGGGAGGTCGTGGCCCAAGAGCACAGGGGAAAGCTGGGTCAGCCACTGCCGCCTGTCTGGAGGCTGTTTGCTGAGGGGGGAGCTAGGGGCGCAGGCAGGGAGCACAGTGCTTCTCTCTCCCTCTCTCGGCGCACTCCCTCTCTCGGCGCTCCGCAGCCCCCCGCTGGCGGAAATCTCAGCAGGCCCTTTGTTTTCAGTTCCCCACAGCCTGGGCCGGCTCCTGCCCTCACATATGCTCCTGCGAGAGCTGCTAGGCCGCCCCCTCCTCCTTTTCCCTCACCCTCCTCCCTCCTCCCTTCAGTGTACACACAGACTCCCCTACACACAGCCCCATTGTCTGCCGCGGTGCCCTTCCCCGGCCCTCTGGTTTCCAGATGAGGCCAGCTGAGCCCCTACCCCCTCCCAGCTGACCCACCCTTACTGCCTCCGAGGGAGCAGGGGAGGGGGCTGTCAGGCCGTTTCCCTCCACCACCTCCTCTGCCCCTCTCCCCGGCTTCTGCCCCTCCCCCTACCGGAAATCCCCTCTTCCGCTCCCATAGCCCCCTCCCCCCATCCTGTTTTCTCCCCTGGGCCTGGGCCTCCGCTGCACAGCCTGGAGCGGTCTCGGGCCCTGCCTCCCCCCTCCCCTAGCGCCTGAGCTGTGCAGCTGAGGCCCCCGAAGGAAAGAAGTGGTTGAACAGGCTCTGTCCCTCACCACCATCCCCTACCCTGCAAGCAAGGGTGTCCACAGCCCTGGCGGAACCTTTATCCTGGCTGGGCCCCAAGCTGCTCGGGCTAATCTTCTGCCTGAAGCCTGGGGACTTGCCTTAGTCCCCTCCCTGTCTCCCAAACCACAAAATCAGCACATTCCTGAAGCAGCCAAGCAGACCCCTCCCCCATGGCCCACCCCTCTTTCCCCATTCCTGCCGGGGTTATTACTCAGGTTGGTCCAGGAAGGCTGGTTGCCCTATGGGCATGGGCACACCTCTTCAGTGCCTGGGCATGTATTGTTCTTGGCATTGGTGGCGTGGCCAGTGGTGGTAGTGGGGTCAGGGGAGGTGGGTGCTAGCAATCTTCTGGGCACCCGGGGCATGAGCTGCCCAGGTCCTATAAAGTACCGTCATGGACAGGGCTGTCATGTGGCTTCCGCTTCCACCTTGATTTCTGCCTCCCACCTGCCTGACTCAGATCTGCCAGGAATGCCATGCCCGAGGGCCTTCAGTCCTACTGGGTGAGCCCTGGCCCTGCCTAGGCTGTGCACGTTGTGCCAGGTGTGTGTGACTGGGCCTGGCCAGGGTCAGCAAGGCCATGTTGGTGGAAGGAGGTGCGCCAGCAGGTTCCTTGGTGCTAACCGCCCGGTGGGGATTGGTGCAAGGTCAGAAAGCTTTCAGCGCCTGCCGTGCAGTGGCCAGAGTCTTGGCTGAGCTTGCCTGGAGGGTTTTTCTTGCCCCAGCCTCTTTTTTGTGTGTACAGTGTAGTAGAACCTGAGCTGTGGAATCAGACATCCAGGTGCTGCTTTACCTGTGAGTCTCAGTTCTTTCATCTGCAAAATGGGGGCATGCAGCCCCTTCTCAGAGGGAGGTGGTTAGGACTGGATAGGAGTGTAAAACACTGCCTTAGAGTGAGCCTCTCCTCTTTGCTTTAGAAGACACACCCTCATGGGAGGAGAGAAGGGATGGGGTAAAGTGGCCCCGGACTGACCTTTGCTCTGGGTTCTTGGACAAGAACGCTAATGGGGGCTGGGCAGCCCTGCCACTTCATCTCAGCCCATCGCTGCCCCCCTACCCTGTCCCCCCAGCCAGTGAAAACTAACAGGGGTGGAGGGCAGGTGTCCTGTCCCTTTTCCAGACCGGCTGCCCTTCGGGGGGGGAGGGGTACCAGCTGCCACCTGTTGGCCACATGCTGTCAGAGGCAGCTGTCTGCCTCCACTGGGCCCAGAGCCCCTCTCCCCAGGGTAAGAGCTAGGATCTTTTGGGGTCTGGCTGAGAACGGGTCCAGGGAGGGAGGGAGGGAGGGGGGTGGGGCCTGGGTTCTCCCTTCCCATAGCTAGAGCCTGACCCTGTCCGCTCCCCCTTCACAGTGAAGGAGTCTTCAAATGCCCTGAGGACCAACTTCCTTTGGACTATGCCAAGGTGAGCCCACAGTGCCAGGCAGAGGCCCAGGTTACAGGCTTTTGCCCTGGTGGGGGCTGGGGTTGCTGGCTGCCAGTCGGCTCAGGGCCAGTGTCAACCCAGTACTGTGGAATCCTGTGCCCCCCCCAGAGGGGGCCTCTTCCCTCCCACCGGGCCCGTTTGCAAATGCGGCCAGTGTTTGCCCTGGAGGGCAGGCACAATGCCCAGCCTGTGGGGGTGCACAGAGCTGCTCTGTGCCCAAAAGCAGTGCTCCCCTCCCCTTCGGGTGGCAAGCCAGACCCGTGGCTGATGGCCAGGACCCCTCTACCAGGAGGAAGGAAGCAGAGGATGTGCGGGCTGCCTGGAACTGAGCAGGCTGATTGGTTGCCACTCCAAAGGGAGTGTCATGTGCAGGCATGTTGGGGACCCTGGTATCCAGCTGTGGAGCAGATAACTACCTGCTGTGCCTTTTATCCCAGGGCACAGAGGGGAATATAGCTCCAGAGAGTCTGTTAACTGACGCGAAGGTAGAGCTAGCCTGTCGGGGGGGGGGGTTGGTAACTGGGGACAGTAGCACGCTCTGACCCTGCGAGGTTCCTCCCCGTCCACCCAGATCTATCCAGACCCCGAGCTGGAGGTCCAGGTGCTGGGCCTGGCTATCCGCTGCATCCACAGTGAGGAGGGCTGCCGCTGGAGTGGGCCGCTCCGGCACCTGCAGGTGAGTCTCTGATGGGGCCCGAGGGGGGCGGCTCCTTTCCTGGCAGGCGCTCACTGCTTCCTTTCCCACCAGAGCCACCTGAACACGTGCAGCTTCAATGTCATCCCCTGCCCCAACCGCTGCCCCACCAAGCTCAGCCGCCGGGACCTGCCTGCCCACCTGCAGCACGACTGCCCCAAGCGGCGCCTCAAGTGCGAGTTCTGCGGCTGCGACTTCAGTGGGGAGGCCTTTGAGGTGAGGGGGGGCGGGGGGGAGGCCTGGCCGAGGGACGCGGGAGAGCGGGGCACCCGGGAGCGCCGGGGATCGCTTAGCTCGGCCCCTCGGGCATTTGCGCAGAGCCACGAGGGCGTGTGCCCCCAGGAGAGCGTGTACTGTGAGAACAAGTGCGGTGCCCGCATGATGCGGCGGCTGCTGGCCCAGCACGCCACCTCCGAGTGCCCCAAGCGCACCCAGCCGTGCACCTACTGCACCAAGGAGTTCGTCTTCGACACCATCCAGGTGCGGCCCTCCCCGGGCGGGCGCGGGGCAGGGGGCGGGGCAGGGCGCGGGGCGTCAGGCTGCTGACCGCTGTCTCGGCCTCTGCGGCCCTAGAGCCACCAGTACCAGTGCCCGAGGTTGCCCGTGCCCTGCCCCAACCAGTGTGGCGTGGGCACGGTGGCTCGGGAGGACCTGCCCGGCCACCTGAAGGAGAGCTGCAGCACCGCCCTGGTGCTGTGTCCGTTCAAAGACTCCGGCTGCAAGCACAGGGTGAGCTGCCCTCCGCTTTCCCTCCCCCCCCCTTCTGGGTCCTTGAAGCGTCAGGTGCAGACGGGCTGCTCTGAAGCCTTCGGTCCTTCCCTCTGCCGGCCGCCGCCGCCTCCTAAGTGTCCTCTGTCCGGCCCGGTCAGAGCTGGGGCCCCGCAGCCCTGTCCCCGCCACCTCCCCTCCCCGCCCCCGTCCCGGCCCTGGGCCTGCGCCTGCGCCTGCTGAGAACCACCCTCCCTTCCTCCCCCGGCCCGGGGCTCTGCCAACAGTGTCCGAAGTTGGCGATGGCCCGGCACGTGGAGGAGAGCGTGAAGCCCCACCTGGCCATGATGTGCGCCCTGGTGAGCCGGCAGCGGCAGGAGCTGCAGGAGCTGCGGCGGGAGCTGGAGGAGCTGTCGGTGGGCAGCGATGGCGTGCTCATCTGGAAGATCGGCAGCTACGGCCGGCGGCTCCAGGAAGCCAAAGCCAAGCCCAACCTCGAGTGCTTCAGCCCGGCCTTCTACACGCACAAGTATGGCTACAAGTTGCAGGTGTCCGCATTCCTCAACGGCAACGGCAGCGGCGAGGGCACACACCTGTCGCTCTACATCCGCGTGCTGCCGGGTGCCTTTGACAATCTCCTTGAGTGGCCGTTTGCCCGCCGTGTCACCTTCTCCCTGCTGGATCAGAGCGACCCCGGGCTGGCCAAGCCACAGCACGTCACTGAGACCTTTCACCCCGACCCAAACTGGAAGAATTTCCAAAAACCGGGCACTTGGCGGGGCTCCCTGGATGAGAGCTCTCTGGGCTTTGGTTATCCCAAGTTCATCTCCCACCAGGATATCCGCAAGCGAAACTACGTGCGGGATGACGCCGTCTTCATCCGTGCCTCTGTTGAATTGCCCCGAAAGATCCTCAGCTGAGTGCAGACGGGGCTTCCGGAGAAAGGGAGGGTGGAATAGGACCTCAGTCAGGAACTGGCTGAACCCGGAGAGGGGGCCGGACCCCCTTTCAGCCTCTTCTGCCTAGGTTCTGTCCCCCTGTTCCCCCTCCCACCTTCCCTACCACCCTCAGGTGCCTCCTATTGGTGCTTCAGCCCTGGCCGCTGGGGCGGGAGCAGGTCTTGGGGTCATCAAGGGCTTGGAAACAAGTGATCCCAGGGTCTGTCTCCTCTCCTGGGCAGGGACGAAAGACATGCCTTGGTGCCGGCCACACTCTTCCCGGGACTGAGGTGCCTGCTGGTGCTACGTCCCAAGAGCCATAGTGGGGGGGGGGGGGGAGTTGGGAAAGTGAGGGGTAGTTAAAAGAATCTGTCTTGAGATCTGATTTCTCTTCCCCTTTCCTTGGCTGTGCCCCCTCCGGTTATTTATTTACTTGGTGCCAGGAGGGCACAGCAGGGAAGCCCTGGTTTTTAATAAATCCTCAATTGTATTTATTAACTTGGTTCCAGCCTGACTTATCTGGGATGGTTAGGGCCCTGGAAGGCTGGGCCTAACTGTGAAGGCCCAGGGCCAAAGGCGGGCTGCTGCTTGCCACTCTGCCCTGCTGGGTCGCCCTCCGGTGGACGACAGAGGAGCTGCACCAGGCTTTGTGCAGGACGCAGTTGCCTGCCGCTGCCCACTGGTGGCTAAATGGGGGAGGTGCAGGCTCTGAACATTTTACAAGCCTGGAGTCCTTGATGCATCCATACTCGACCGAAGACTAGTATTTCCGCCCGAGGTGGGTCTTTCCTGGTCTAATGGTAACAGCTATCACGTGGCAGACACTGCCAAGCGCTTTGTACAGGCATGACTTCGTTTAATACAACGGGCAAATGAAGTCGCTTTGACCACCATCCTAAAAGAACCTATCTCAGCCGGCTGTGGTGAAGACTTCGTAAGGCTTGTGCCCAGCCCATACCCAGCGACTAAGCCAAGGGGCTTTTGAGGTGTACAAGGCACCGGGATTTTCGCATCTGTATTTGTTTATTTTCCATACAGGCCTCAGTGAGTGCCTGTGATTATCCACATTTGGCCAATGAAATAGGAAGAGGCGAGAACTGACTTCTCAGTGACCTTTCAGCTGGTTTGGGACAAGGCCTGGATTCTGTTTGAAGCTCCAGCAATCCCTGGCAGAATAGCTCCCGTTAATTTTGGCGGTAGAGTTGGGTTTAGATCCTTGCTGTGCTTGCTTTTTGGCAAGTTGCTCAGCTACGTGGGGTGTTGGTCTTATTGGTAAAATGTGAGTACTCCTGTTCCCCTAGACTTCTAAACTTTACAATTAATCAGCATCAAGTCCCTTACTCTTCTTGCTTGGCCCTGGGAAGAGGACCGCGGGGTGGCAACTATTACCTAATAGGGCTGGAGTTTTTGCCTTCACTCTCCCACATACAGGCTGAGGTGAAAAGAGCCCTTGTTAGGTGACAGGATATAGGACAGTCAGAAATGCCAGCCTGGGGAACTAACCACCAGCTTACCCTTCAAAAGGTCAAATTCACTGACCAAGGAGGAGATGGGGCCCTGGCTGCCTTGCTGAGAAAGCAGAGCGCGCCTCTTCCCCAGATAAACCATCTCGGTACAGTGATGTCCGGAAGCCGGTAGGGAAAAGTACGGGCTCTAGCAAACACCTGCCCCCCAGCTCCCCAGCTCCCGCGTCAGGCAAGAGGTTGGGCCACCCGTCCAGCATCAGTCCGCCCTTGGGCTCCCTCTGCTGGCAGGACCGCCACGCACCACTCCAGGGGGCGCATTCACAGGGAAGGTCGGAGGGTGCCACCTAGAGTTGTGTGCAACAGTGGGTGTCGCGGTCGGCCCCAGAGCCCCTCCCGCCAGCGCTGCTGCCGGCAGGTAGAACTGCTTTGTAAACTCAGGCCAGGTTTTGCATCAGAATGTGAGCTGGATTCCACAAGCACCTGCCCGGAGAGGCCAGACAAGAGCTGGGCTCACCTCACGGTCTACTCTGCAGCCGTGTGAGCTTGGCTGACCGCAGGTATGTGACGCAGGCAGAAGGCGGCTTGCTTTCCCAGGGATGGCATGGGGTAAAGGAGGCGAAGCGCCTTCTCTGAAGGGCACCCCAGAGACTGGCATGCTCAGAAAGGGACTGGACTTTTCACGACTCCATCAGTACTCTGAGGAGCCACTTCACATGTTACAGATGACCGCACCAGCCAGAGGCCCTCAAAACTTCCAAAGTGCTGGGGGGGGCAGGGGACGCCTGGGTGGCTCATTCGTTAAGCGTCTGCCTTTGGCTCAGGTCATGATCCCAGACTCCTGGGATCGAGTCCCCGCATCAGGCTCCCTGCTTCTCCCTGTCAATTAAATGCAAGCTTCAAAACAAAAAAAGTGCTGGAAGTGGAAGAAGGGGAGGGAGGGGCATTTAGTCTTCAGTTGGCTCATCAGCACACCAGATCCCCCCTTTCAATGGTCCTTGGAGTGCAAATGGCAGCACACTGAGCTGGCAGGCAGGGCAGCAAATCCCTGCCCAGCGAGAGGCCCCGGGCTGTGGCTGCGGTCCACCACCCCGTGCTTTCCAACCAGCACAGCACCTGCTCTGGGCTAACGGGCCGGGAGGGCTTCCGAGTGGGCCACTCTACGGCTCCCCTCTTAAAAATGAGGACTGGCTTCCCTTTTGAAAATGAGACATGTTAGAAACCACTACAAGAAAAATCACCTCAAACATTCACAGCATTCAACGAATAGGACAAGATCAGAAGGTGAGTTTTTTTCTTTTTACTGGTTTATAATAATCTTAAAAACCCCATCACACCCATAAACCACCACAGGTGAGAAGATGAGGGAGCTGGAGAATGAATGCTACAGTATGTGGACAGCGTACGGAATCCGGTATTCCCTAGGGGCAGTGTGGGGTGGAGGCAGGGAGTGTGGATACGAGGCCCTGGCTTGGACCCTTATTGCTGGTTGGGGGTTGGCTGGCAGAGGGGGAGAGGGGCTCAGGGTGAACTAGGAAACATCTCACACCAAAGGCAAGGGCAGTTGGGGGGGGTCACAGTACGTTTTCCATGCAGACTAGGGGTGGGAGTGAGAGCTTCAGAGATTTGCACCCCTACACAGGAAGAGATTTGAGGGTTTGAGGTTTGATTTAAAGCCCCCAAGTTGGTGTCTGGTCAATTTCCTAAGATGGCAGCTCACCTTTCAGGGAGAGGCATTGGAAAAAATTGCGGCAAAAATATCTGGTTTGGAGATCAAACAAGGGATAAGGGGAGACAGTGGTGCTCTTAAAATATAACTCCAAGAAGCGAGAACAGGAAGGGGGCCCTGGGTGAGACGGTGGTCAATGCCTTGGGGGGCGGACCTGCCCAGAAGCTGCAGGTACCCCCGAGGGCTCAGGGACAGGGAGGTACCAGTGTTCACAGACAGCAGGGAAATCAGGAACAATAAATTAGGACTTCATGTTGCTATCATTTGGCATAACACAATCAGGCATTTTTTCTTTTTTTTTTTTTCTCTTTTTAAATATAAGGCAACTTGCCAACACATAATTTAAAAACTGGTCTTCAGTCACATTGCTTCAGATCACTAGAGAATTTCTGGCTAAAGAACAGTGGATAGTAAACAAAACCCCAAATCTTAAATAAGAACATCAGCTCACATTCCCCAGAGACAAGAGGAAAGGTAAGGGCTTAATTTGGTTTTTAAAAAAAAAAAAGTCAGAGCCCAACTATGTATCTTTAACAGAAGGGTGCAAAAAATTACAAAACATGATCTAAATTTAAAGTTACAGAAAAGTTTTAAATTTCTAGCCAACTATTTGCCACTTGGGAATGAGACACACTGAGCATGGGGTGAAGGATGAGCGTGTGAAGGGCGGCGGGCAAGGGCAGGAGGGGCTGTTTCCCACGGAGGTCCGCCTCCAGCTGTTAGAACCATGCTCATTTGGTAAAGGAAGAATTCAAAGAGCTTAAGGCTTTGTGTTTTGTTTTTTTTTTTCTTTCTTTCTTCATTAAACTGAGGGGCTGCAAGAGGAGGTGACGAGAGGGTGAATGTACCTGTGGGGCCGCTCACACAATGCTACTCAAACCCACACTACATTCATACAGAAACAGGACATTTAAAACTTACAGTGTAGAGCAATATTCTTAGCCAGTGTAGAGAGAACCAAATGCATTTTAACTTTTTTTTTTCTTTTTTCTTTTTTCTTTTTTTTGGTGTTTTTAATTCCGAACTCCAATGGGATCATCCTTTACCTAGTTAGTTCCTCAAGATCCTGTTTTGTTTTGCTTGGTTTCTGGCGGGGCACGAGGGATGGGAGCAGCAGGTAAGTTAGGAGAGACAACAGTGAGAAAGGGATCTTGGGTATGCTCAATGGTCACTACCTTACTACCTTTCTCTAGGGCTGGAAGAGGGGGCAGTCAGGAACTAAGATGCCAATACAAAGATCTTCTCCCCATGCCTCTAGGCTACGGCCAAGTGCGTGCAGGGTGCCCTTGAGGAGGGTAGCAAGGACAAGTGCAGTGGCTCCCGGAATCAATGTAGGTGTACCACAAAGCCCTGAGGAATGGAGAGCGGTGGGAGGAGGTGAAGACTGGGTCTGTTTTGCTTTGAGATCTTTGGGTGAGTAAGGAATTAGCTTCCAGAGCACTTAGGAAGTCTGGCTTCTTAGTCCCAAAGAGACAGAGACAGACAGGGAGAGGGGCTGGGCACCACAGCCACCTTCCCCAGGGCCCTTCCCTTCCCCACACCTCAGTCCTAAGGAAAACAGGCAGAGGTGCAAGAAAAGACGGGAGGTGGTTGGTGGGAAATGGCCAAGGTGAAGGGACTGAGAGGCAGCAGAGAGAATAGCCTGGAGTTGAGGTTAGGTCCTCACATAAACCCAGAAGTTGCTGGGGATGGTGGAGGGGAGGATGAGGGCACAGGGGATCCCCTGCTGTCCTCAACTAGATCCCACCAAATTCCCTTTCTTAGATATATAAGAATGATCACATTGGAGCGGTGAAATTTTGAAACTATCCAATTACTCAAAAGTAAGTCTAAACCTAGGAGGGTGACGTACGATCTGTAGCTTGTGGAGGGCACCAGGGCTCCCTATCTATACCCAGGGTGCTGAATATGAAGATTTCGACTATCTGCGGGCTCAGGGGCTCGGCTGCCAGGGGCTCGGTGGGCCTTGCTCAGCATGGCCAGGCTCTGTTCTCGAAAGCAGGCCTGCTGGAAATCCCCGCTTAGGTAATCCACCGTTTGCATCAAGCTGTTCTGGCTTGCCACTGGACCGCCCCCGGTCCCTGCTCGGTAGTGGGCCCCAGCAGCCGTCCCACAGTCGAGGGGTGCACCCGTGGGCTGCCCACCATGGAACGGCATGGCGAGGTCCTGAGACCCCGAGCTGTCGCTATTGGGGGTGGGCAGAATGTTGTTCCACAGGGGTTGGAAGTAGTGACCATTGGGGTAGGCCAGTGGGGCTGCCAGGCCGTTGACGGGTGGGGATGGGGTTGGCTTCTCCAGGGGTGGCTTCAGATGGAAGGACTGTGCCAGGCAGAGTTCCTGCGGGTAGGCAGGGGCCTTGCCCACAAAGCCAGGCCCTGCCAACTCACGTCCTGCTGCATGCTTGCCTGTCAGGCCAGGGGCTGGCGTCCCACCAGCCTCACTGCACATCTGCTGTAGGTGGGCCAGCTGGTGCTGGTTCCAGGCGACTGGCTTGAGGTCGCTAGGGTAGCCAGTGGGGGCTCGAGAGATGCCCGTGGGCAGGTTGACAGGGCCTGCGGCAGGCAACGCGGCTGTGGCCGCATGGGTGTGCTCCATGGGATTGACCACACACGAAGGCATTGGCGTAGGGACGCTGTGGGTCGACACCCGGGTGCTTGCATTGATGAGCAGACTGCGACTAATGGGGCTGGGGTTGGCGATCTGGCCCTCACACACTGAGGTAGTGCTGATGCCTGCCCTCGTCTGGCAAAACTGGTTGATCTGGTGCACGATGCTGCTCAGGTCCGGGGGCTGGCTGTGCTGCAGGGTGGCCGCCATTGAAAGGGGGATGGTTGAGGTAGACACGGTCACATTCGGGGGGGCATCTGAGTCTGGCATCTTCCGACCTCCATGCAGCAAGGGATTGGGGGGGTGCTGGAGACCCTGGTGAGATAGGGCCGGAGGGTGGACCAGGCCCTGGGTTTGGGCCATGGGCTGAGGGTGGCCCAGGCCCTGAGGCTGCTGCAGGCTCTGAGAGTGGGCCAGGGCCTGGGGTGGCGGGATACCCTGAGGGTGCTGCAGCGTCTGGGGAGGGGCATGGGCCAGGGTCTGTGCATGCTGCAGGGCCTGCTGGCGGGCCAGAGCCTGGGCCTGGGCGTGGGCTAAAGTGCTGGGTGCTACAGTAGCACAGGGCGCCCCTGGGGGATTCATGATGGCCTCAGGGAGCAGTCGGGCTCGGGTGCCGTCAAAGTCCTTGAGTATGCTTTTGGCTGGCACTTTGACAATGGCAAGCAGGCCTGCCTTGGTGGCAGCCTGAGTCGGGTAGGGGCTGTAGCGCTGGGCTGACGTGTCGAGGCCGTTCACAGTACGACGAACGTGTTTCCGCTGGGGAACCTTCACACTGTTGGGGAAGATTTTTATAGTCAGTGGGTTGTTTGCGACCTTCTTAGCATACGCGTCCAATTCGGCTGGGGTAGGATAGTGAGCAGCTCTCATTTTCTGTGTAGTGTCCCCTAGAGAGAGAGAAGGGTAAGGAGAGCAAAGAAGGAGAGGGAGCTCATCAGTGCCAAGCCAACCAGCCCTTCTAGACTCCCCTTTTGAGGGTGTAGGGTAGAGCGGGGGATAAGGAAGTCACCCTGGTCTTCATCTCAGACCCAGTCTCCCTGAACCCCGACAGTAACAAGCACCACTAATGTTTAGTCAATACTTACAACTGGTCAGGCCTTGTGCTAAGTGCCAGGCTATCTCAATGAATCATCACTCCTGCTTTAGAAGGCAGCTACGATCAGGATTCTCATTTATAAACGAGGCCACCAAAGATCAGAAGAGCAGAGCAACTTTCAAGGTCCTGGATTTTGGAAATCAAGAACCTGGCCAATTCTCACAAAGGTAACTGACAGTTGTTCCCCTACACGGAACTCTCTCCAAGTTCCTACCAGCCTATGCTGGCCTTGGGGGTGAAGGTTCTACACGGAGCTGCTTGTCAGGGCCCTCTGTGGCCACTCAGTCCCTTTCCCATGACACCGGGGTGAAGAGGGTGCCCGCAGTGATGCCTCTTCAGTCTGCGGTGGCCAGGGAGGCAGCAGCTTTCTCTTGTGCCTTGGCAGCTGGGGCACCATACCCCCTGGGTGGGCATCCTGGCACAGCAAACAGGATGCTTTTTTTTTTTTTTCCCTGCAGGAGCAGAGCAGTAAGTTGCCAACATCTCTCCCCTAGCCTTATGTCACAAGTTCACTTTTGTTTACAGCTCACTCTCTGCCTGACTGGGTGAAGATCAAAAGGCTTTATTTATTTCCTGGTGGGGCAGGACAGCACAGAGGGAGCTGAGAAGAAAGGATTCAGAGAAT
>NC_138383.1:36675700-36692971 GCF_054177405.1 Leptonychotes weddellii
CCAGCGGATGTTGGACTTCCAGTCAAAAAGGAAAAGGTTCTGAGAACGAGAGCTCTTTAAGGATGCCAAGCTCCTGCAAAAGGTCTCAGCTCTGTTCTCCCCCCTCTCTGAGGCAGGGTCTCTCCTAAGTATACACAGAAGGTGCTTAATAAAGGCTTGCTGAGTGAGTAAGCCCCCCAGACTGCCCAAGCAGAAGGAAGGGGCTTGGCGGGGAGCCCAGGCTCAGCTAGCGAACTCCCGCCCTATTTCCTCCCCTTGCAGGAGGCAGCCAGGACAGAGCAAGGACTAAGCTGACTGAATGCCCAGCTTGTGGCCTCAGCTGCCTTGGCCCAAGGAGACCCCATTCAGTCACGTCACTGGGCATCAACTGAAAGGGAAGTGGCTCAAGGAGTGGGCTAGAAGGAAGAGGGCACAGCTGCCTTCATTTGGTGGCATTGCTGGTTAGCCTGGCAGCAACTGCTTAGAAAATGCTGCTCTCAGAGGCAGGAAAAGAGCTCAGGTCCACAAGGCGCAGGGAGATTTGGTCCCACGTGCACCAAGGTAGAACTGAGCACAAGAGTACAGAAAGAGTTGTGCTCTCAGGGGCACAATGCCGCAATGTTGTAGGCACTCCCACACGTTTGAGGTCTGCTTTATTAACAGCACATAGAATGGATGCTCTGTCCATAAATGAAATGTTTGTAAGATGACGGATTTGGAGAAGGTCTTAAAAGGATGAATGTGACAGTGACAGTTGAGGCCAGGAAGGAGAGGGAGGCTCAGAGGCCCAGAAACCTTCACTAGGAAGCACTAGCTGATGAGCAGAATCAAAGCCCCAAGAGCAGAGTCTGAGTTCTGCTGCTTCTTATTAGCCACTGACTCTCAATGGGCTTCAGTCTCCATAAAGTGGGGCCATTTTCTGACCCTTGCTACATTCTCCTGGATAAGAAAATACCAAAAAATCTGGGATCACGGACAGTCCCTCAAGACACCAGAATTCCATCAGAAACTACCCAGATCAGGGGCGCCTGGGTGGCTCAGTCGTTAAGCGTCTGCCTTCGGCTCAGGTCATGATCCCAGGATCCTGGGATCGAGCCCCACGTCGGGCTCCCTACCCCGCGGGAAGCCTGCATGTGTTCCCTCTCTCGCTGTCTCTGTTAAAAAATAAATAAAATCTTAAAAAAAAAGAAAGAAAAGAAACTGCCCAGATCAGCCACTGTACTTCGGTGTCTGACTGGTCAAAATCAGCTGACACTCCTAGCCCTGTGCCTTCCCCAGAGCAGACGTGCAGAAGACTCAGTGTCGTCAGCATAGGTTTTATTCTGACTGAGCGGGCGCAGCTGAGTAATGCCAGTCAAAAGCTGCTGGGTTTTAGTTCAGACAGATAGTACAGGTCTGCCCCTGGGCTTCCTCCATGCTGGTGGGCTTCCCTCCTTGAAGGTCAGGTAAGAGAGAGTGGTAGTGTGGCTTGCTAACTGATGGAGTTCCTTTGCTCCAAGTCAGTACCAAGTCTCAGGGTGGTTTCTTTTTTCCTAGCAGAGACAGAAGGTAGCTTGGCTTGATTCAGGAGTATGGAATGGGACATTTACACTGCTTAGGATGAGATGAGTATACTGGATAAAAAAGAGGCTATATTCTTGGAATCTAGCACCACCCACCTCATGTATCAGACTTAAGACCAGCCCTTAAAAAAAAAGACCAAGTTTTCTCAACACTTTATCTCAGTCCCACACAGGCATGCTGGAAGCCTTCTTTCTTCTGTAACATCTTCCCTATGTGTACAGCTAACACAGTTACCACAGCTTTGTAAGCAACTTATTTCTTTTTATTATTATTTTTTTAAGTAAGCTATATGCCCAACGTGGGGCTCAAACACAACCCTGAGATCAAAAGTCGTATGCTCTACAGACTGAGCCAGCCAGGCACCCCTGTAAGCAACTTATTTAAATATCTGGTACCAAGGGTGTCATTAATTGGGACATAAGGCAGCGTAGAGAATAGGGAATCTGTGCTTAGAACAAAGTTAGAGATCCAGATTCAAATACTGGCTTTATTATCTACTACTCAGGGTCTCAGTCGTTCTTCACTTATAAACAGGGATGATACCTGCTGTCATATCTTTTTTTTTTTTTTTTAAAGATTTTATTTATTTATTTGAGACAGAGAGAATGAGAGAGACAGAGAGCACATGAGAGGGGGAAGGGTCAGAGGGAGAAGCAGGCCCCCCGCCGAGCAGGGAGCCCGATGTGGGACTCGATCCCGGGACTCCAGGATCATGACCTGAGCCGAAGGCAGTCGCTCAACCAACTGAGCCACCCAGGCGCCCTGCTGTCATATCTTTTTTTGTCGTATTTTTTTAAAGAGTTTATTTCTCTATTTTATTTCAGAGTGAGAGAGAGAGCGAGCGAGCGTACACGTATGTGCAAGTGGGGAGAAGGAGGAGAGGGAATCCTAAGCAGACTCCATGCTGAGCGTGGAGCCCGATTCGGGCCTTGATCTAATGACCCTGAGATCATGACGTGAGCCGGAACCAAGTTGGACACTCAATCGACTGAGCCACCCAGGCGCCCTCGTACCTCACATAATTACTAAGATCAAGAGATTCAGTGAACAGGGAAAAGCTCTGCGAACAGGAACCATGACTATCAAAGGTTATTATTCAAGGAGAGCAGGTTTGGTTGAGTTTGTGCACAGACAAGAAAAAGTAACCCCACCAAGAAAGCCCGCTGGACTGGAGTCTGGGAGTTAAATGTAGCAGAAAGCAGTGCTGTCTATTCCAGGAACTGCAGGAGGCCCAGGGTGGAGGGAGGCGGGTATCTCCCTGAATCCCAGCTCCCCAACAGGGGCCTCCCTGTTTGTCCTTCCATTTTGAAGGTCAGAAGACACAAGGACCATCTGCAGCAGGAAACTATCACAGGTGGAGAGGCGCAGGCAGTGTCTCAAATACTGGCTTCGGAGTCTGACCCAAGAGTGAGTTCCGGCCGAGTCACTGAACATAATAGGACGCTGGAGGTGCTACTCTACGTCTCCTCCTCAAAAGAAAGATAAGAGTTTCTCGTATGGGATTACTGAGGAACGAATGAGAACATACATAAATATACTCAAAAGAGGGCCTGGCACATAGTAAGCAATCAACAAATATTAACTAGTATTTCTGAGATTTCTATGGGCTTATCCCGTTACTGGGCCAATTCACCATTTCCAGGCCCTTCCACTAGGGGGCCGATAGGCAAAGAAAGGAGTAGTAAAACTGGGTAATTTTGACGTTTGTCTCAGTCCCTGATAGTCTATAATGAAGGAGGTCAAAATTGTTGTCTAAAAGATGATTTGAGGACCAAGGGCCTTTGGTCATTTCAGCCACTCACCTAGAAATACTTACTGAGCCACTACGATATACCTGGTGGTGAGCTGGGGAAGTAAGAGCAGAGGCTTGGGGTTAATGAAGAAGAAAATGTTCAAAAACACATTTTCTGGGGAATTGTGAAAAGACGGGTCAGAGGAAGTTTTGCCAAGTAAAGTTTCAAAACAGCTGAGAATTCTCAAAGCAAGTGACATCATGGAATATACAATCTAGAAAAGCTCTAGGAGGGTATCCACCTAACCCAAACTGTGGTCCTCTATTGAGTGCAGGACCCACCAAAGCCCAAGTGTTCCTTAATCCAGACTGCCCCACGGCAAATGCCACATCTAGGATGGGAAATGCATTACATCCTCCTACAGACGAAGAAAAGGAAGGGGAGATGAGGAAATGCTGGAGTCAGAAGGGCTCAATCCTGTGATTCTGTACCTGTAGTGGGTTAAGCCGGGGAAAGCGATTAGCCAGGTGACTTAGAGTGCTGGCCAAGCACTGTGGACCCCTGATACATCTCTCCCGCCTTGAGCTCTTACAATACAAAGCACAATAATCTATAAATATCTGTACCCCATCCTTGCCCCGCCAGACATCAAGCTCTGTCTTTCTAACAACTCATAAGACCCTCCTGAGCGGGGGGAGGGGCCTGGGTGGCTCAATCGTTAAGCGTCTGCCTTCGGCTCAGGTCATGATCCCAGGGTCCTGGGATCGAGCCCCACATCGGGCTCCCTGCTCCACGGGAAGCCTGCTTCTCCCTCTCCCACTCCCCCTGCTTGTGTTCCCTCTCTCGCTGTGTCTCTGTCAAATAAATAAATGAAATCTTTAAAAAAAAAAAAAAAGACCCTCCTGAGGATGAGGCGCAGAAAAAGGCTGAAAAGCAGAGTCACAAAACTGGTTTTAAGGTCTCTATAGCTGAGAGGCCTGGCCTCTGAGCAGGGCCTTGCTGCTAGGTCCCAAAGGAGAGAGTTTATGCTCCATCTCACCTTCAATGTTCAATGCTAACAGCTGTAAGTGACAGGGCAGAATTTTTTTTCTTATACATTTTGGGAGAGGTGAGAAGAAACCAAGTAAGCTTAAAACACCATCAGGTTTTCTTCTCTGCAAAGGCTTGGGTATAGTTAAAGATAGCAACAAGTGAGACAAAGGGATTCCAATACACTATCCCCCCAAACAAAGAGACAAGCCTGAAACCAGGGAAGAAGGTTATCTCAGTTCTTGAATAAAACTTGAAGACAGTGGTTGGCAGAGGCTACTTTGAGGCTGCTTGGGCACAAAGGGAGTGGAGATCCAAAGTCAGTACCCAAGATAAAGCTGCCAATTTGCTTTTCCTCCCAAATGACTCATCCTTGATATCCCATCTCTGGGTAAAGCTGTTTGAGTACATGAAGGAACCTAGAAGAAAGTCAGTGAGCTCCTCTGTCATGCTTCCAAGTATACCTCCTTCTCCAGTTGTGTCCCTGGAACCCCAGAACCACTCAAAATGCAGTTAGCATGCAGATTTCAGTGGCCAGGGAGCACATAAAACTTTATCACCCAATTATCATTTATTAAGAGAAAGACTGGGGGGAAAGCTGGTACAGCACAGCATAGCTTGCCTACTGGGTCAGGCAGCTGCAGAAGGAAGACTGTTACTTTCAGCTTTTGTCATTACATGAGTTGGATTCACTGGCCAAATTTCAGAACTAGCCAGGCTTTGAGTCTTACTCTCCTTCAAAGAAAGGAAGTCAAGAGGCTAGACCATTTTTAACTTCTGAAGATAGCAGGGGTCAGCAAACAAAAGCCTGTGGGCCAAAAGAGAGCTGCTGTGTTTTTGTAAAAAGTTTTATCAGAACACAGCCACACTCATTCATTTACATGTAGTCTACAGCTGACTCTGCCCTACAACAGCAGCTCTGAGTCGATCCAACAGGAACCATATGGCCCACAAAACCTAAAATATTTGTTATCTAGCCCTTTACAGAAAAAGTTTACCAGCCTGTCATAGAGGTGCTGAAGCACCTGGGCACCTGGGTGGCTCAGTCGGTTAAGCGGCTGCCTTCGGCCCAGATCATGATCCCAGGGTCCTGGGATCGACCCCCACATCGGGCTCCCTGCTCCACGGGAAGCCTGCTTCTCCCTCTGCCTCTCCCCCTGCTTGTGTTCCCTCTCACCCTGTCTTTCTGTCAAATAAATAAATAAAATCTTAAAAAAAAAAAAAAAAAGGGTAAGCCTAGAAGACTCAGTGATTTCCCCTTTTGCTCTGAAAGGAAGGTCTATCCCAAATTTAGGGCAGTATTTATACTTGAAGACACTGGACACGGTAAAGAGCTAGGAAAAGAATCTTTTCCTTGCACATCATTGTAGTGCAGGGACAGAAGCCAGGAATCTGGGGCTCCTGGCTGGCTCAGTCAGTAGAGCATGTGACTCTTGATCTCGGGGTCGTGAGTTCAAGCTCCACGTGGAGCGTAGAGCTTACTTTAAAAAAAAAAAAAAGAAAGAAAGAAAAAGAAAAAAAGACAGGAATCTAATAGTTCTCAAAAGTTCAATCTTGTGAGCAAGTTTATTAGCAGGAATATACCCAGAGAGACTGAGAAAGCTCCCTATCCCTTCCGGAGGTGAAAGCATCTTTACTTATGAACTGAGGTCACTGGTTCAGCAGACAGCAAAGCCAAAGGGAACGGTTTCCATGGTAGAGAATGCTCAGAGAGTCCAGAACAACAAAAAAGGGCAAATAGTTTGTTTCAGAGATATAGTAAGTAATCAAGAGTGTGAGTTTTCATTCAGTTCCTCATGGGGGTTCAAACTGAAATACCTTTTTGAAGGGTTACATACATATTGTGTAAAACTCCTTATAGCTTTGTTGCTCAACAGATAGCTATCAGCAACAGTGATAATTCAGATGTTATACAATGAGGAATTCTAGTATTTAAGAGGATCTCTCTGATCAGAAAAGTGTCCACATTGCTGACAAGTCTGTCAGCTGCTTTCCTGCAGTCTGTGCTGAAGAATATCTTGGAGGTGCCAAAGTTCACGGTCAACATACCCCTGATGTGCCTCTGTGATTACCCACATGTAGGGACAAAATAAGTATCACATCCTTCCCTGGGATCCAGATTACTTACATTTCTGAAGTCCAGTGTTCATCTGCGTGTGAGAAAGAAGCTGAAAGGACAGGTCACCTGGCCCTGGCAGACAGGCTAGCATGGCAGACTGGCATCAACACAACATGGGGCAGTCACTCACACTGCAATGAACGAAAAAACAAGGTCAGAGAATACAAGGCAACTCACTCAAGGAAGATACCAGGGACATTGGATATGAGCAGCAGAGGCCCACGTTTAGATAGATAAGCAATTTAATTAGCAGCATGCTGGTTGAAAATACATCAATGTCTTTATCTGCAGCAACAATTCGCTCTCAACTATTACTATAGCTAAAATGATGTTTCAGTCAGCACAGATACATGGGTGGGGAGAAATAAAAACCGGAAATACCTATCCACACAAATAACTGGAAAATAAGGTGCATCTATAAAGTCTTATGTTTACCAGCTGTGGATGCACTTTCAGCATGTGCATTTCCTGTAGATGGCCTCTCCCTACTACTACTTTTGGGCAGGCCCACGGGATTGCCAGATACATGGCATGCTAGCTCTCATCCGTGCCCCAGCGAAGGCAGGAACAGAAAGGCTAGGGCAGATTCTAACTGAAGTGAAGGGAAAAATTATTTCTCCCTGAAAATAGAACAGGGTTCCTGAAGACAGCTGGCCTTCATAGGTCCTGGCTCAGTCTATTTACAGACCTGACTGGGGCGGGAGCAGTCAGACATTTCCAGAAGCAGTATAGTATATGAGCTGCAAAGGCACCCAAAGTCCAACTTGAAATGGCAGTAATCTGAGCTCACTTTTAGAAGTAAGAAGGGGCAAAGCATCCTAGGAGACACAATTAACTACTGTTAAAGCAAAGTCTTAAGTTTCTGGGGATTTACCTTTCCTATTGCCTGTCACACAATTAGACCCCCTGGCCACCAGGAAAAAAACTCCATTGTTCCCAGAATAAATCAAGGAGGTTGTAGGCTGCCAGCAGCCCTCTCTAGGCAAGTAATCCTGACATTATGTCAAGACGGCATGGTTTCCTCAGTAACGTCTACCAACAAGACCTACCCAAGAAAGCAGACCTGATGTGGCCTCTGTAGGGAATAAGCTCCCGTGTACCAAGGACCAAGCTCTTCTCAAACAAGTATAATGTACTAAAATACATGGAATTCCTTTTCCATACTGCAAAACCCAGAAATCCAGGTGGCACGTTAAGGCTTTAATCCCAACAAAAGAGGAGTGGGTAAAGAGCTCAAGTGTAAAACAAAGACCACAAATCCTCTTTCTCTTTGGGAGCCCTCTCAGGTATGTGAAACTACCTTGTCCCGATGAGTACCAGAGAGCTCCAGCTTGCAAGGCCAGGTAGCTGAAAAGATACTTTGTAAAAAGAGGCTGCTTAAACTGTGTCTAAGATACCAACTGCAGAAAGAACTGAAGACTGAATGCCTCAATGAGAATTGAGCTGCCCAGAGTTCTAGCACAGACCCTGCCTTTTCAGGTCTCCGGTGGGCGGGATAACAGAATGTACACAGGACGCCAACTGCAGCGCCTCAAGAAATAAAAAGGCTTCTGTTGGGGTCAAATGACTGAGGTACTGCTTACAATTCCTTCCCTTGTGAAGGCTGTTCTTTATTTAATAACCTCTCCCCTATGGTCCTAATATAGGAGAAGGCAAAATCCAAGGAAAGGAAGGGAATTAGCGAATACTGGAGCTAATACTGTGAAATGGGCTGTATGAGGGGCATTAGTGAGGTTTTCTTAATTAGGTCTCCCAACCTTTCTTGGACACAGGTAATAATTTCACTTGTCATCTAATCATCTCTAGCCTGGATTACTACAATAGCCTTCTAAATGGTTTCTCTGTTCCACCCTTGCCCCTATCAAGCAGTCTATTCTCCACACAGCAGCCAGAGTAATTTACTTTTTTAATTAGAAATCATATCAACTCAAAAATATCCAATGATTCCCCATCTCACTTCGAACACAAAATCCTAACAGGTCCACAAGGCCTACCACGATCTGTTACTACTACTTCTCTGACCTCATCTTCTAACCCCACTGCTCCTCTTGCTGATTCGACTTTCAGCCACAGTGGTCTCCTTGCAGACCCTCCAACGAGCCAAGTACATTTTCCTTTGTATTTCATTCGGATAGCAGAGATGCTGCGATGATGGAGGCTCAGAGAACACATTCACTAAGCTGTCTGGTAGATACACTCTTCCCCTGTACTTTCTGGAAGGAACCAATCTATGCACGATCACTGCAATCTCTGATATACTTATTAAATCTTGTTGCCTACAACCAGAAGGAGATGAGGGTGGGGGACTGTGGATCCTAAAGTTGACCATAACATACTGCCCCTCAAAACCACAACTCTGGATTTCAACAGGAAGAAGAGGAGACAATTAAACCAGCTAAACTGTGGCAAAGACACAGTAATGGATTTATTAATAGCGAACGTAGGAGCAAAAATAATAGGTGAATTCTGTAAAGACTCCAGAAAGTCAGGGCGCCTGGCTGGTTCAGCCAGTGGAGCATGAAGCTCTTGTTCTCGGAGTTGAGTTCAGGCCCCATGCTGGGTGTAGAGTTTACTTAAAAAAAAAAAAAAAAAAAAAGACTCCAAAAAGTCCATTTTTAGTTTGGACAGGAGGGGGTGAATGAGGAAGAAAGATACCAGAGCTTGGGGCCCTCCGTGATCATGTGCCCAACAAAAACCACCCAGCAAGTTTAGAAAACTCATCATCTAGGCTGCTAAGAGTACAGCCACCAATTTGTGACCCTTTCTTTAAGAGTTCAGGGATCTCGGGCGCCTGGGTGGCTCAGTTGGTTAAGCGACTGCCTTCGGCTCAGGTCATGATCCTGGAGTCCCGGGATCAAGTCCCGCATCGGGCTCCCTGCTCGGCAGGGAGTCTGCTTCTCCCTGTGACCCTCCCCCCTCTCATGCTCTATCTCATTCTCTCTCTCAAATAAATAAATAAAATTTTTATTAAAAAAAAAAAGAATTCTAAGACCCAAGCAGGAGAATACAATATAAAATAACAGTTAAGATTATAGATTGATCAGGGTGCCTGGGTGGCTCAGTAGGTTAAGTATCTGCCTTTGCCTCAGGTCATGATCCCAGGGTCCTGGATGGAGCCGGAGTTGGGCTTTATGCTCAGGAGGGAGTGTGCTTCTCCCTCTTCCCTCTTCCCTCTCGTGCTCTCTGTCTCTCATTCTCTCTCTCTCTCTCAAATAAATAAATAAAATCTTAAAAAAAAAAAAAAAAAAAGAGTTCAGGGATCTCCCATCCAAGTACTAACCAGGCCTGAACATGCTTAGCTTCCGAGATCAGACGAGATCAGGAGTGTACAGGGTGGTATGGTTCAGGGATCTATCTGTCATCCTTTCCAAAAGACTGCCCTCTGTACTTAAGGAAGACTTCAAGCCCCTTGACCAGTTTCAACCGAAGTTAAGAATCAGATTCTGCTAGGGCAGGGAAGGCAGGGAATATGGCAAGGTCACAAGGGTTGTGATGAAACAGGAAGGAAGCAACTTCCTTCCAGAATTCATTCTAGAAGCAAGTATGCACAATATAAACTACTCTTCTGGAAGCCTGGTAGCGGAGCACAGGCCTTTTGTTTAAAAACTTCAAACCAGGGGCACCTGGGTGGCTTGGTAGGTTAAGCATCCAACTCTTGATTTCGGCTCAGGTCATGATTTCAGGATCCTGGGATCCAGCCCCATGTCGGGCTCAGTGCTTAGCGGGGAGTCTGCTTGAGGATTCTCTCCCTCTCCCTCTGCCCCCTCCCTCCACTCACACACACTCTCTCTCTCTCAAAATAATTCTTTAAACAACAAAACAAAAAAACCAAACTTCAAACCACCCACACATTCTGATTACCACCTGGCTTTTTCTAAAAAGCAAATTCCAATATAATTTTACAGTTGTTACTTCCAGAAGCACAAGCAGGGCCAGAAATCAACACTAGCATTACCTTCTCAAAGGACCTCAAAATTCAGGTCCCAACTTCTAAACAGAATCAAGTAGTAATCTAGAGCTCAGGCCAAGTGAGCTCTCAGCCAGCTTTCCTGCCGCCAGCTGGTCTGCCCCCTAAGCAGGGGGACTGTAATATCACAGTAAGCCCAGAACAAAGGTGTTCAAACTCTCCTGGGGCATTTGCACCAGTGTGAGCATTTACCAGACTACCTCTAATTAAGGAACAAACCCCTTGTGCCCACTGGGAAAATTCCAAAAGTACTTCCATCTGCTCCCCTCTATGCCCACCCTCTGCCATCCCTGTCAGAAGACGGCCAGAGGTTATATTAGAGTGTGATGTCACACTCTGTTTTCCTGGGTGGCACCTGATAAAGGACTATCTCTACCTTAGGACTATCTCTGTGCCTGTAAGAAAACCTCAGTCGTGTTTGTGCTGCTTGTCCCTGCTCATGCTTAAGACCACTGAAAGGTAGGGAAGGGAGAGGAGAGAAGATCAAGTGCTAGAAAAGGGATTTATTTTTACTCAGGGCTCTGGGGTGAGGTGAAGTGGTCTAGAGCCATCACTTCCAGCCCAGTTTCACCACCCACAATCTACTGCCTCCCACTACATTTCTCTGCCAATTCTCTCTCCTGCTTTCCCTTCCCTGCCTGCAACCCCCACCTTCAAAAAGAACACCCCCTCAAAAAAAAAGGTTGACTAGCCGACTTTGATTCACGCTGTGGTTCAAAGATTTGTCATTTGTGGTCTTTAATTAAAAACTGAAACTGATACCAGTGCCATCTCTGTGACCACAGGTAAAGAAATGTTATGCTCCTTATTTGAGTTCACTTTATAAAATATATCCAACAGTGAAAATCCTGCAGACATGCATCTTAAGAGAGTATGATTAATACCGCAAAACTGCATTAATTTAAGAGTCCTCAGTATCTCTGATTAAAGCCTTCTCATCTGTGAGTTAAAACCTTATTTAAAAAGACTATTTTTTGATAACAGGGAAAAAATTTTATCCTACTGCTTTCTCCCTGTTCCTTTACTCCTGGGGTCCAAGAAATTAGGCTAAAACCTAAGGGAAACATCAAAATACTGCTCTGGGGAAAATAAACAGGGCAAAAGACAGCATAAATTACATGTTTATCCAATCAGACTCTGTAAAGTCAGTCACCTGTATGGTCTGTTACAATAAAACAATCTATTCAACAGGTAATTTGTCAGTCCAGGTTTAACTGTGAACTTCCAATTAAACTGAACTTTTCACTAATTATCCAACCTGAATAAAGTTCAGCCACTGCTCAAAGGCATCTTTCTTTTCTATCTTTAACCTACAAGGGGAGCTAAAATTCACTTGGAATTGTGACCTCACAACTCTAGGGAGGCAGGGAAGAAAACAAATGTTCCCTTTGGGCTTACTTTTTTTTTTTTTTTTTTTAAGATTTTATTTGTGTGAGACAGAGAGAGTGACCAAAAGCAGGGGGAGAGGTGGAGGGAAAGGGAGAAGCAGGCTCCCCTGCTGAGCAGGGAGGCCAACATGGGGCTTAATCCCAGGACCCTGGGATCATGACCTGAGCCGAAGGCAGACACTTAACCAACTGAGCCACCCAGGGCCCCTACGTTTTTGGTTTGTTTTTTTTAAATAATCTCTATGACCAACGTGGGGCTCGATCTCACGACCCCGAGACCAAGAGTTGCATGCTCCACAGACTGAGCCAGCCAGGTGCCCAGGGCTTACTTTTTTGAATGCCCAGAACCACGCCTACTGCAAACCATCCCCACTCCGGGTTGGTAAACATTACTCCTCTACTAACTGCCCTTTAGAACCTATGACAACAGGTCCTTTTCCTTTCCAGGTCCCGCCCCACCCCAGTCCCTAAAGGCACGCTCTCTTCAGGAAAGATGCTCTTTCCTGGATCCTGTAATTATTTAACTCATCTATGATCCAGGGCTTTCTCTTGAAATGTGTTATTCTGGTACCGGGAAAGTGTTCTCCCTGGACATTCTAACCTTTCAACCTGAGTGTGAGTGAGCTTCTCTAGACCAGAGCCTTTTATTTTATCCTAAGTTACAGAATCAGGAACAAGATTATCACATAATAGATACTGAGTAACTATCACTGGCTCACATTCCTGAAGAAAATAGCATATACTTTAATCTCAGGGTCTGGAAATTATCTGAATTTACATCCTCAAGACATGGATAATAAAAGTGCCAACGAGTGCCTGTGCATGTCTGTGGGGCAGGTACCTTGGCTCTGTGAGAGGCCAGAGGAGATAAAAAGTGCCCGGGTGGCTCTTTCCAGCTCTGGCTGCCATAGTGAGAGGGGCTGCCACCATGCCCACCCACCTGCAATGAACGTCCTTGCACAACTCCTCCAGCTTCCTGATCAAAGGAACAAGCAGACATACAGCACCAAGCCCAATAACCTGAAGGCTCACAGCTTCTTCCACTACCACTTCCACCCGATTCACTGCAAGGCTGTGGGTGTGGAGCTGGTGGCCAATGGCAAAGGTTAGTGGTGGTCATTAGCTGAGATCCAGCCAGCGAATACCCTCCACCTCCTACAAGGGACAACCACTAACACGAATGCCACCCTTGGCAGCATCCGGCACATGATCTGCAAGAACAAGTACTGCCCAGATCTGCGCATGGCTGCCATTCACAGAGCCAGTGCCATCCTGTGCAGCCAGAAGAAGCAGCCCGCCCCCACCAAGAGCTCCTGAGCACCTGCCTTGCACCTCCAAAGCAATAAAGATGTCAACCAACCAAAAAAAAAAGCCCCAGGGTGCCTGGGTGGCTCAGTTGGTTAAGCATCTGCCTTTGGCTCTGATCATGATCCCACTGAGCACTGCTTCGGGCTCCCTCCCTGCTCAGCGGAAGGCCTGCTTCTCCTTCTCCCTCTGTGCTCCCCACCCCCACATACTACTTTTTATTTACACTATATTGAAAAGTATCATTTGATTTCTGTACTTTAATCTCCATTAAGTAGAAATCAGTGTTCCTAAAAATGCAGGCTGTGTTCATTGTAGGCAGCTAAATCAGAACCTGCCATTTTTACATCATGGTATGTAATAAGGCTTGAGTTTCCAAAGGCCTATGAGGACTGGATCACTATAACTTAAGATGAATCACCTTAGAAACAAAGACTGACCTTTGCATTTAACCCCATTCATAATTGCAAGCAGAGCTGTCAGACTGGGTAGAATTTTATTCACAAGTACCTGGGACTGTGCCTAGCAAGACAAGGAGAACAAGAAACCAGAAGAAACCGCTTCCTTGAGATAAGACACAAATAATGGATTTTTACCTTTTATAATTTTCTATAGAAACTTGTTCTGAATCAAAAAGTTTCAAATTCTTATTCAGATGAAATATAATTCAACAAATGTTACAATTTGTGGCAATTTTTAATTTTCAAAGCCCTGAGTCCCACAGGAGTACAGGAAAAGCTGCCCAGTGACAGAGAAGTACTTATCTCAAACTCAAATGGGGAAACTGAGGCAACAGACCCAAACTATTTTTTAAAAATGGAATCTGTTAAAAAGATACCAAAGTTGGGTACAATTTTAAGTCTTAGGGTGTCTAAAAAGACCTTCAACAGGCCCTGACGAAGCGCAAAACAAGGCAGACCACAGACGGTATTCATTTTGATAAAAATAGAAAAGGCAGTTCCCCACTTAGCTTCTGTAAACTTATATAGCCCACAGCTACAAAACAGAAAAAGAATTTTAAGAATTTAACAGGCTGTTAAAAAATTTTGGCAGCATATGTTTAGAGAACAGCTAAACAAGTTGCTTATTCATGCCCTTTCTCCTCCCCTCAACTGCACAAGGTACAACAGAGGCCCAACTTCTCTAGTGACTCCCTTGCCTCAGGATCACCTCACCAGAGAGTAGGCCCTCTAACCCAGTCTAGAGTCTTTTTTTTTTAAGATTATTTATTTATTTGACAGACAGACACAGCAAGAGAGGGAACACAAGCAGGGGGAGTGGGAGGGAGAGAAGCAGGCTTCCCGCAGAGGAGGGAGCCCGACGTGGGGCTCGATCCCAGGATCCTGGGATCATGACCTGAGCCGAAGGCAGACGCTTAACCGACTGAGCCACCTAGGCGCCCCGAGTCTAGAGTCTTTTGAAGTCTGAAGGGTGACAAATTGAAGAGGCTTACAGGCAGTCACTTAGCCCCCCCCCATTCTAGGTATACAACTCCAAGGTGTTATTCTGAAATAAGCTGGGGTAACAGCGTTTGGACCATGTGTGCCTGTTTCTTGACCCTGGTACAGAGATGTCTTTCTTTTCTGAGTCTAATGTGCCTCATCAAAGTTCACTGCTGCATTTAGAAATTTCAGAAGACATTTATAGATCAGTATTTTTGCTCTGTAATAAGTAATACTGATTTACACTGCATAAGAAGATAGTTTATCAAAACTGCAGAGAATAGCTTAAATGAAATTTTGAACACGTTTGGAAGAGTTATGAATGGAAACAGTGAAAGGGACAGTATCCACAGCAACATCTGAATCCATGCAAGGGTACTGAAGACATGGCTCCCACCAAAGCTGTATAGAGAAATATAAGCAACTACTAAATATATGAAGAAATAATACAACTATCTAATAATTAAAGAAAGTAAATTAAATGCAATGAGATTTTATTTTTTGCTTAAAAAATAACAAACATGTTTGAAAAAAATCTAAAATATACAGAGTAAGGATATAGTGAAAAATCACGGGGTGGCTGGGTGGCTCAGTTGGTTGGGCATCTGCCTTCGGCTCAGGTCGTGATCCCAGGGTCCTGGGATCGAGCCCCACACTGGGCTCCCTGCTCTGCAGGAAGCCTGCTTCTCCCTCTCCCACTCCCCCTCCTTGTGTTTCCTCTCTCGCTGTCTCTCTCTCTCTCTGCCAAATAAATAAATAAATAAAATCTTTAAAAAAAGAAAAATCACTAAAGTGAGATGTTTTATTTATTTTTTAAATTAACATATAATGTATTATTTGTTTCAGGGGTACAGGTCTGTGATTCATCAGTCTTACACAAGACCCAGTGCTCATCCCAACACATACGCTCCCCAATGTCCATCACCCAGCCACCCCATCCCTCCCACCGCCCTCCACTCCAACAACCCTCAGTTTGTTTCCTAAGATTAAGAGTCTAAAGTGAGATGTTTAAATTGATAGATACATTATTTCTGGAAATAAGCATGAACAGTTTTTGTTTGGGTTTTTTTTTTGTTTTAAGATTTTATTAGAGAGAAAGGGGGGGAGGAAGGGCAGAGGGAGAGAGAATCTTAAGCAGACTCTGCACTGAGCAAGGAGCCTGACAAGGGACTCGATCCCAGGACCCTGGGATCATGACCTGAGCCGAGGGCAGAAACCAAGAGTCGGACTCAACTAACTGTGCCAATAGGCACCCAGGCGTTAAGCGTCTGCCTTCGGCTCGGGTCATGATTCCAGAGTCCTGGGATTGAGCCCCGCATCGGGCTCCCGGCTCAGCAGGAAGCCTGCTTCTCCCTCTCCCACTCCCCCTGCTTGTGTTTCCTCTCTCGCTGTGTCTCTGTCAAATAAATAAATAAAATCTTAATTAAAAAAAGATTAAAAAAATAAATATTCATATTCTTCAACACATGATTGCACTTCTAAAATCTAATTTAAGGAACAATCAATGAGAGATGCAAACAAAGATTTATATATGACTCTCTTCTCATAATTATGTAGAAACTGGAAACAATCTTAATGTCCCAAAGCAAGGAAATGGTTATATAAATTATGGGATATTCATCTAATAAAGTTATCATGAGCCTCTCAATTTTTAATTGTTAATTATCTAAAAACAAAGAAAAATGCTTAGAATATAAATACTGGGTTAAAAAAGTATATAAATAGACAAATATGGTATAACAGTAATTTTGTAAAATTTATTATATATATATATATATATACACACACACACACACACAAATTATAGTCATTTGTATTTGACCATTAAATGCTTTATAGCACTTTGTGGGGATAAATGCTCATTCCTGGACCATATAGTTTAGGATAACATTCTTTTTATTTTTTTTATGTTTTTTTAAAAGATTTTATTTATTTATTTGACAGAGACATAGCGAGAGAGGGAACACAAGCAGGGGGAGTGGGAGAGGGAGAAGCAGGTTCCCCACCGACCCTGGGACCCAGGACCCTGGGATCATGACCTGAGCTGAAGGCAGACACTTAACTGACTGAGTCACCTAGGCATCCCTAGGATAACATTCTAATTAGCTTTCACTTCTTGAACATAAAGCCAAGAGAGGCAAGGAAGTAACTTAGGAAAAACGTGAGTGGCAAAGGCAAGTCATTTTCTGATAAGTTTTTATAAGGGGAAAATTCACATGCAGATAAATGTCAACCACAGTTCAAATCACCTCCAAGAAACCTGGATTAACAAATGGCACTATATCAAAGTAGTTAAGACAAGATTTTAAGTTCGAATCCCAGCTCTGTTGCTTACTTGCAATACGACCTTAGGAAAGACACTTAACTTCATCTGTAAAATGCAGCTACTTCACGGGATTGCTGTGAGGATTCTTTTTTTTTTTTTAAAGATTTTATTTATTTGAGAGGGAGAGTGAGCGAGAGAGAGAGCACACAAGCAGGGGCACGGGGAGAGGGAGAAGCAGACTCACCTACTGAGAAGGGAGCCCCGACGCGGGACTTGATCCCAGGATCCCGGGATCATGACCTGAGCCAAAGACAAATGTTCAAATCACTGAGCCACCCAGGCACCCCTGTTGTGAGGATTAAATGAGTTTAATACATTCAAGTGCCTGGGGCACCTGGCTGGCTCAGTTGGTAGAGCATGAGACTCTTGATCTCAAAGTCGTGAGTTGGAGCCCCACGTTGGGCACAGAGCTTACTTAAA
>NC_138383.1:36693071-36735108 GCF_054177405.1 Leptonychotes weddellii
TCCCTCTCATGCTCTCTGTCTCTCATTCTCTCTGTCTCAAACAAAGAAATAAAATCTTAAAAAAAAAAAAAATCCATTCAAGTACCTGATATTGGTGCCTAACATATAGTGAACATTTTTTTTTTTTAAGATTTTATTTATTTATTTGACAGAGAGAGAGCACAAGTAGGCAGAGTGGTAGACAGAGGGAGAAGGAGAAGCAGGCTTCCCGCAGAGGAGGGAGCCCGATGCGGGGCTTGATCCCAGGACCCTGGAATCATGACCCGAGCCGAAGGCAGACGCTTAACGACTGAGCCACCCAGGTGCCCCATGAACATTATTTAAATGTTTGCTATCATCACTTTCCTAACCTACTAAAATTCAGATCACTTTTTTTTTTTTTAAGATTTTTATTTATTTATTTGACAGAGACACAGCGAGAGAGGGAACACAAGCAGGGGGAGTGGGAGAGGGAGAAGCAGGCTTCCCGCTGAGCAGAGAGCCCGATGTGGGGCTCGATCCCAGGACCCCGGGATCATGACCTGAGCCGAAGGCAGACGCTTAAAGACTGAGCCACCCAGGCGCCCCATCACTTTTTTTTTGCCAACAGAACCAAATTATCACATCACATTTTATAGTTCTTTATATGTTGAAACATGTTTATACAAATAATTTCATTTGAAACTTAACAACAATCTCTCAAGATGGAACAAGTATCATTCCCCTTCTATAAATTAGGAAACCCAGGCTCAGAAAGATTTAAATTACCTGTCCAGTGATATGCAGCTGGGACAGTGGACCTCATATTAAATTCTCTGTCTTAACTCCTAGACTTGTGGCTCATTCCATTAGAAAAGTATTTTTATTTTTTAAAGATTTTATTTATTTATTTGACAGAGTGAGGCACAGCGAGAGAGGGAACACAAGCAGGGGGAGTGGGAGAGGGCGAAGCAGGCTTCCCGCCGAGCAGGGAGCCCGATGTGGGGCTCGATCCCAGGACCCTGGGATCACGACCTGAGCCGAAGGCAGACGCTTTACGACTGAGCACCAGGCGCCCCTAGAAAAGTTATTTTCTAATCTGCAGACTGTGACCAGCCTTTTTTAAAAAATTCAATAAAAAAAATTTCATGAAGTCAGAATGTTTATTGTTTCATGATTCTCATTTCAATTATCTCATTTATATATATTTTACTGGGATGCAATCTCTATCGTGGGCTTAGACAAAAATGTCTGAAAAACACTGCACTATACCATAGCTGTCCCTCAAGTCAGTATTTATTGACCACCTATCATATCCCTCTTCTTACACTATTATATACAACAAAAACATACAATTCTAAGCCATGGTTTGGTTTGGTTTTGTTTTTGGTTTTTTGGGTTTTTTTAAAGAATTTATTTATTTATTTGACAGGGAGAGAGACACAGTGAGAGAGAGAACACAAGCGGGGGAGCGGGAGAGGGAGAAGCAGGCTTCCTGCAGAGCAGGGAGCCCAGTGTGGGGCTCGATCCCAGGACCCTGGGACCATGACCCAAGCCGAAGGCAGACACTTAACGACTGAGCCACCCAGGCGCCCCTAGCCATGGTTTTGTTTTTTAAGTGTGAATGTAATTGTTGACTTTCCTATGGATCTGGGGAATTGCCTGTCCCAGATCAGCACTCTGCACTGAAACTCTATTATCCTTTGGCTAGCCTAACACTTTCCAATCAGCTCTCAGTGAAAATTCTTTCAAGATGGAACTATAAAGCCAGCAACTATAACCAAGGTAAGGGTAAAAATGCACTGGGAAAGTGTCTACATAAAGACAAAGCAAACTTTATGTTCGACTTGTCAAACTTTTTTTTTCAGGGAAAAGTTTTATCAATTTACACTGAGGAAACTATATCCAAGAATACAAGTAATGATTGAACACAGTTCTCTCTCATTCTCAAACAATCCTGGGACAGAAAACTCTACCCCTCCTATCCTCATGCTCTTCCCTGAACTCTAACTCTGAACCTATTCTCCATTCATACCTTTTCTAAGTCAGTTTCCATTTGGACACTTGTACTATGACAGCTTTTGGAAGCTGGGCATCACAGAGCCCACCCAGGTCCCTGAAAGGAAACATCCCTCTGCGCTCTCAGGTGTTTTAAATTTGGGCGAGGGTGGAGGGAGGGTGGGCTCATACTTTTCCATGCCACACATCTATATCCACTCTATATTCATTTGGTCTATTACTTTCTCAGAACTTTCTCTCTGAACACAATGCTTGAGTTTATGGGCCTTACATACCTAGTGAAGTTTCAGAAAGGCTAATAAATTCAGTGCAGATGGGGAATGAAGTTTTACTTATATTATAGTTAACAACATATTGCCCTCACTCTATCCTTCTAGTCTGCTGCCATCCAGGGTTAATTTGGCAATAGGCAGATCTTAAGGTAAGAGGACAAGGCATAATTGCTATCTTAATATATTCTGTTCATTTAGGCCCTCCCTTCTCCTCTGCCAGTGGGAGTAGAGGACCATGAGGAACCCTGATGTGTAACAATTTGGGGTGAGGGCTTCTGTAGCCTTAGCAAAAATCCCAACATCTGACCTTGCCGTTTCACTGAGATTCAATATAACCTGAAGCTTTATGGCTCACACCCCACAAAGCCAAGGAATTACCAGGTTTCTGAAGGTAAGGGGTCTCTGAAAGTGGGACAGGCTGCTAAGCCTCAAAACCACAGAAAAACTGAAAGCCTACTGAGGAAGAGGAGCACCCCCTTCCTTCTACACCCTACAAATTGCTGCAACTAGCTGATGAAATTTGGAATACTGGTTCAATCCACAGAAGTAAGATAGAACAGTCACTGCTGCAAGAATACTTTTATAGCTAGAGTAAACACCCACTAAAGTAAAATTCTGAACTGAGCTTCAGGAGGCTTCCTCATTTCAGGAATTGCCTTGTAAAACAAAAAACTAAAAAAAGTAGTCCTTTAAACCTCTCAAAGATTCAAAGTACACAACTCATTCACTGATCAGCAGAATTCTTTTCCTCCTTTCTGTAGTCCTGAAAAGTTCCATAATCATTCAGCACTGGTTTTTTATGATTATTTGTCAGAGAGAGAGAGAGAGAGCGCCCAAGCAGGGGAAGCGGCAGGCAGAGGGAGAAGCAGGCTCCCCACTGAGCAAGGAGCCCAATGTGGGACTCGATCCCAGGGCCCTGGGATCGCGACCTGAGCCAAAGGCAGATGCTTAACCGATTAACCAACTGCCCACCCAGGTGTGATTTTTCTAAATCACTGTGTGTCTGGTTCTGACTGGTCAACTATGTGTCTTATACCACATATTAAGCCCCATCCAAACAAAGAATTTAACTCAAGATTACTTTAGCATTGAATGAATCAGAAAAAGAATATAAAAATACATGTTTTATCCTACAGATGTCCAAATGATGTGTTTTCCTTTACCTCAAAGATACCTCAAAGAAATGACTAACACTACCCAAATTAACATCTTTTGGACAGTAGCAGAAAACGAAAGTTCATAACTCTTCTATTCCTGGTACATTGCCTCCTTCACTCAGTATGGCCCTTCCCTGTCCTAGTTTCTCCTCTGTAAACTACTCTCTCCAGGGCCTCCCTCACCAACTGAGCATCCTTCCCAACCTTCACCCAGTTCCCTCTGTTAAATCACTTCAACTAGATTGGAAATAGAAGGTACCCAAACAGAGTGAAGATGTCAGCCACAAAGTAGTGGGGGGCCTGTTATGGGGAGCCAGAAACCAAGTGGTATGAGAGCATCCCCAGAGGGAAGGAATGACGACTCCACCATCCAATAGCAATGAGCCTCATTAAGGTCCAAACAGATCTTGATTTCTAGACACATGATTTCCAAATTTGTTTATTAACAGGAACAAAGGCTCTTTGGAGAAATGGCTGAGGCAGAGAAATGAGTCTAGAACATCTTATTGTGCAGGAAAGGAAGAAAGTGTTCAAAGACTAATGGTGACATGTCAAAGAACACAGAAGCTATGGAATGCTCAAATGGTGAGAGAAATCCCCAAAAGAGAAGTTTACACAGTGGAAATTGGGTACATGAACAGGTACATGAGTGAAGGAGGTATGTCCTAGCAATAGAAGAATTAAAAACTTTTGTTTACTACCACTATTCGTAAGATATCAGTTTGGGTAGTATCAGCCAATTCTTTGAAATAAAACGACAGCAAATCATTTAGTCATCTTTAGGATTAAATATATATATATAATTTTTTCCTGATATACTGACAAATTCTGGGATAATGTGAACATCAAAACAAATAGGGGCGCCTGGGTGGCTCAGTCAATTAAGCATCTGACTCTTGATTTTGGCTCGGGTCATGACTGCAGTTCGGGCTCCGCGCTCAGTGCGGAGTCAGCTTGTCCCTCTCCCTCTACTCCTCCCCCTGCTCATGATCTCTCTCAAATAAATAAATAAAATCCTTAAAAAAAAAAAAAAAAAACAAGCAAATGATGATAACAGATTAGTCTACTGAATAAAATAGAAAATCCGTAATGCATAAAGAAATTGAATCACGGGGCCCCTGGGTGACTCAGTTAGTTAAGCATCTGCCTTCAGCTTGGGTCATGATCCCAGGGTCCTGGGATCAAGCCCCACTTCAGGCTCCCAGGTCAGCGGGGAGCCTGCTTCTCCCTCTCCCTCTGCCCCTCTCCCCTGCTTGTGCTCTCTCTTGCTATCTCTCTCTCTCAAATAAGAATCTTAAAAAAAAAAAAAAAAAAAGGTGAATCACTATTGTTATATGCCTGAAACTAATGTACCATTGTGTGTCAACTATACTCAAATTAGAAAAAAAATTTCTAATAGAAAATCATGAGTCCATACTAATGTAAATATATAAATTAATAAATTGAAAGAGTGGAGAGGAACAAGATATTTGCATAGGTTTTTTTTCTTTAAAGATTTTATTTATCTGACAGAGAGAGACACAGTGAGAGAGGGAACACAAGCAGGGGGAGTGGGAGAGGGAGAAGCAGGCTTCCCGCGGAGCAGGGAACCCGATGTGGGGCTCGATCCCAGGACCCTGGGATCATGATCTGAGCCGAAGGCAGACACTTAACCGACTGAGCCACCCAGGCGCCCCAAGATATTTGCATAGTTTCAAAGTATCTCCCTTCAGGGGCATCTGGCTGGCTCAGCTGGTGGAGCATGGGACTCTTGATCTCAGGGTCATGAGTTCAAGCCCCACGTTGGGCATGGAGCCAACTTAAAAAAAAAAAGGTATCTCCTTCCAAAATACTTACTAATTAAAAAGGGAAAAAGAGTAACTTTACATTAGAAATGCCTAGCAGGCACCACCTTAATCAAGTGATTGAACATTACCAGAAATAGGACACATAAAAATTCTGCATTTTTTTTTTAAAGATTTTATTTATTTATTTGACAGAGAGAAAGAGCGAGAGACAGCGAGAGGGAACACAAGCAGGGGGAGTGGGAGAGGCAGAAGCAGGCTTCCTGCTGAGCAGGGAGCCCGATGCGGGGCTCGATCTCAGAACCCTGGGATCATGACCTGAGCCGAAGACAGACGCTTAACGACTGAGCCGCCCAGGTGCCCCCAAAATCTGCACTTCTTAAAATTATGCAATGAAGAACACAGCATCACTCTTGTAATATTCCTGCTGAAACCTAAATTAAACACGAGGAACCATCAGACAATCCTTAAATGAGGGACTTTCTACATAACTGTTAGTAGCATCAAGATCATGAAAGTCAAAGGCCTGAAGAACTGTTCCAGATTGAAGGAGACCAAGAATACATACAAATAAATGCAATGTGTGGGGCGCCTTGCTGGCTAAATTGGTAGAGCACATGACTCCAGATCTCGGGGTTGTGAGTTCAAGCCCCACACTGGGAGTAGAGTTCACTGCAATAAACAAACAACAATAACAACCACTTTTTTTTTTTTTAAATATTTTATTTATTTATTTGACAGAGAGACACAGAGAGAGAGGGAACACAAGCAGGGGAAGTGGGAGAGAGAGAAGCAGGCTTCCCGCTGAGCAGGGAGCCCAATGCGGGGCTCAATCCCAGGACCCTGGGATCATGACCTGAGCCGAAGGCAGACACTTAACGACTGAGCCACCCAGGCACCCCCAAAAACCACTTTAAATAAATAAATAAATGTAACGTGTGATTCTGAACTGGATCCTTACTGCAATGAAGGACGTTACTGGTAAAAATAGTACCATCTGAGAGGGGTCTGCAAATTATGTGATAGCAATGTATCAGTGTTAACTTCCTGATTTTGATGGCTGTACTGTGGTAATGCTGGTGTGTGTCCTTGTTTGTAGAAGATAAACACTAAAGTATTCTGAGATAATGAAGCAATCAGGTCAAATGATTTAAGGAAGAAAAATATTCTTTGTACTGTACTTGCAACTTTTCTGTAATTTTGAGATTGTTTCCAGGCATTTTATTTTATTTTAAAGATTTTACTTATTTATTTGAGAGAGAAAGAGAGCACAAGAAGTGGGGAGGGCCAGGGGGAGAGGGAGAAGCAGGCTTCCTGCTGAGCAAGGAGCCTGATGCAGGGCTCGATCCCAAGACCTCGGGATCATGATCTGAGCTGAAAGCAGACGCTTAACCGACTTAGCCACTCAGGTGCCCCTGGCCACTTTATTTTAAAAACAAAACAAAAAATACACAAAAAAGGAGACTCATGGCTCCTTTTTTCCTTTCTGAGTCTCCTAGACACTCCATCTGTATCTCTCCACATCTTCAATAAACTCTGCTTTCACTTCCAAAAAATAACAAAAATGGCAAAAATAAACAAACAGGCAGCAGTGTTGAAGACTGCAAAGGGGGTCGGGGCTGGAGATCCTAAAGAAGAGTTGGAGAGAATGGTCTGTTGGTAACCATTATATTTCATCTTAATGCAGGTAACTTCCCTCTACATTGGTGAGTGCTGACATGTGGGGTTCTTGCCATCTGGAATAGGTTTCCTGTATCTTTCTGCCTCATCAACTTCCAATTTCTCTTCAACACTTACCTAAATCACATTTTCTCCAGTGCCTATACTTCAAATTTTCTCCCAAACTCCACTCTGTTCTGGCAATGCTTCCACTGTGTGGTCTTCAATGCCACCCTCTTACTTAGAGATGGAGAATTTCACTTTTGGAAAGGTTCCAAAAGAAATGTCTATCCTGAAGGGGCCCTAGTAATAACCCTCCTTTTTCAGGCCTGACATTCACTAGCATTTCCATCAAGTTCATGTTCATGTTTCAGTAAGAGTTCTGCAAGGCCTTTCCTTCTAAGCACACATCCTGAACCTCATCACAAGTGTCACGCAAACCCCTATGCTCTAAGGGAAATCCTTGTAGCTTCCAGAGTGGAACAGAGTTTTGATACTCTTTCCTCCCACTATACAAAAAGTCTCAAATGACATCATAAACTTTATCTCCAGACTTCCTGAAAGCACCCACTATAACTAATGTCTCCACTTTCACACCAACAGCAGCCGGCAGGCAGAGTCTCGGTTATTCTACAGCAGAAAGGTTTTCAGTACCAGTCAATGAAGAGCTTTGAAGTTGTGCAACAATGATGTTTATCACTCACCCCTTCCTCTTCTTTCCTTTTTAGTGTGATCAGGGAAGCTTTGGAGGAGAAGCAACTGTATTACGGCCCTTCTCCAAGCAGCCATGAACTTTCTTCCTTTACTTCACACAAACACTAAGAAAAGCAAGCTCTTAAAAAGTGCACTGCGGGGCACCTGGGTGGCTCAGTCGTTCAGCATCTGCCTTCGGCTCAGGTCATGATCCCAGGGTTCTGGGATCGAGCCCCGCATTGGCTCCCTGCTCCGTGGGAAGCCTGCTTCTCCCTCTCCCACTCCCCCTTGCTTGTGTTCCCTCTCTGGCTGTGTCTCTCTGTCAAATAAATAAAATCTTTAAAAAAAAAAATGAACTGCCATACTCCTTGGCCACTTATTCTCAACAAAACTTTTACACAGCCACAGCCATGAAGTATCTAAGAAGACTGATGAGCCCTTGGAAAGAAAGTCTAGCAACAAAGGACACTAAGGGGTGGAAGGACATCCGAAATGAAAGAAACAGCAAGTCACCTGAAGATCTAGGAACAGTCCCAGTTTGGAATTGACTTTAGTTTTTTTGCATGTTAAGGAGATAAGATTTTGCTTATAAGACCATTTACTTTGCAGGATTACCATCAAACAATAATGAAGGGAAAGTCTTAAAAAAAAAATAGGGAAGGGACTTTGTCATCTTCAGAGAAAGACAAACTATTCCTTCCGTCTCTCTCCACCTAGCAAGGATGTTTCCAAAGGTATTATGCAACTTTCTATTAAAATAACAGCTAAAATTAAAAAATTTTTTTAGGGAGGCATCTTTGAGCTTACTGAGTAGACATCAAGAGCAAAGCTCCCCCTCCCAAGTAGAAAAAATTTATGGACAAAAAATTATCACTGAAATTAAATGGTGGCAGACATGTCCAAGGAATACTGCAAGGGTTTAATCCCTTTATGAATCTTGTGATAGGTGAATGTATGGAGATGGCAACTAGTGAGCAACAGAACAATATACTGGAATGGTGGTAACAGGAGGAAATAGCACCATCATGTTAGAAGCCTTGGAACGAGCATAAACGGGTATGTTCGGGATACCTGGGTGGCTCAGTCGGTTGAGCAGCTGTCTTTGGCCTGAGTCATGATCCCAGGGTCATGGGATCTAGCCCCGCATTGGGCTCCTTGCATAGCAGGGAGCCTACTTCTCCTTCCCCCTCTGCCTGCCACTCCCCCTGCTTGGGCTCTCTCTGTCAAGTGAATAAATAAAATCTTAAAAAACAAACAAACAGGGGTGCCTGGGTGGCTGAGTCATTAAGCGCCTGCCTTCGGCTCAGGTCATGATCCCAGCGTCCTGGGATCGAGCCCCGCATCGGGCTCCCTGCTCGGCGGGAAGCCTGCTTCTCCCTCTTTCACTCCCCCTGCTTGTGTTCCTCTCTTGCTGTGTCTCTCTCTGTCAAATAAATAAATAAAATCTTTAAAACAAACAAACAAACAAAAAAAACAACAGGTGTGTTCACCAGAACAAATCAACTGCTTCCACATGTCCCCTCTCCATAGCACCTGTTTACTACAATATAAAAACCAGGTCATAAGCATTTTCATATTGGACTATTTTGTTACATAAACTTTTGTAACAGTAAAAAAAATTTTTTTTTAAATTACATAAAATTCCTATATGCTAACGAAATGTATCCTTAGTGTGCTGATTTTAAAATCACTTCAAAAGTGCCTCAAATGGGTGCCTGGGTAGCTCAGTTGGTTAAGCATCTGACTTCAGCTCAGTTCATGATCTCAGGATCCTGGGATTGAGCCCCATGTCAGGCTCCCTGCTCAGCGGGGAGTCTGCTTATCCCTCTGCCCCTCCCCCTGCTCATGCTCTCTCTCTCAAATAAATAAGGAAATAAATAAGTGCCCCAAACAGGAGCACCTGGGTGGCTCAGTTGGTTAAGCGGCCGTCTTTTCTTTTTTTTAAGATTTTATTTATTTATTTATTTGACAGAGAAAGACACGAGAGAAGGAATACAAGCAGTGGGAGTGGGAGAGGGAGAAGCAGGCTTCCCGCCGAGCAGGGAGCCCGATGCGGGGCTTGATCCCAGGACCCGGAATCACGACCTGAGCCGAAGGCAGACGCTTAATGACTGAGCCACCCAGGCGCCCCTAAGCGGCTGTCTCTTAATTTTTGCTCAGGCCACGATCTTAGGGTTGTGGGATCGACCCACATCAGGCTCCATGCTCAGCATGGGGTCTGCTTGAGATTCTCTCTCTCCCTTTCCCTCTGCCCCCCCAATTTGTGCACGCCTCTCTCCACCCCTCAAATAAATAAGTCTTTAAAAAAATCTATAGGGGTGCGTGGGTGGCTCAGTCGTTAAGTGTTTGCCTTCGGCTTAGGTCATGATCCCAGGGTCCTGGGATCGAGCCCCGCATCGGGCTCCCTGCTCGGCGGGGAGCCTGCTTCTCCCTCTTCCACTCCCCCTGCTTGTGTTCCCTCTCTTGCTGTGTCTCTCTCTGTCAAATAAATAAATAAAAGATTTAAAAAAAATAAAAATAAATAAAAAATAAAAAAATCTATAAAAGTGCCCCAAACAAAAGATTACTTTTGCACTTCGAAGAGAATCTCATATGCAAGCAGAAGACTAGACTGCACCTTGCCAATTACTATAATCTTACAATAAGCACATATTGTTGTGAATGACATTCAGTTCCATCTCAGTCTATTCTCTTACAATAAGCAGCAATGAACTCAAGGGTATGATCTCAGAATATAAAAAGCCATTAAAGCTGCTTCTAACAGATTCTTCTAAAATATGACCCTATACAGCTCTTCAAAAGAAGGACAATACGTTTTAATTGTGAGATGAACTTTTACAATGCTTTGATCTGTCTAAAAGAGGTCTTGGAAAAAAGAAATAACTACAGTGGAGGGAGGGAATAAAATGTGTCATTCTGGTTATTAAAATCCATCAAGTTCATACTTTAGCCTTGGGATAACTGCAGCCAAAAAACTGACTTGCAACTAATTATCACCACTATCTGCAATAAAAGTTAATTGGACATAATTGAACTAACGCCCTAATCGGAGGGAAGCTGCAACTGGCACACAGCCCACTCCTGCTTCTTCAATCTGCAAATGAAACTGCTAATGATAATTTGTGGACAAACAAGAAATTGGTCTCATGGTTTCCCCACTGCAAATCACTCAGCAATTTCAGCTAATGCCCAGCATGATGAGCCAGGAGAAAAATCATTAACCAGTGCTTCCTTTGATAAAGATGAATTTTAACAATAACCAAGTCCATTTAGGCTGAGAGCTGCTGAGAATTGGTATATTTATCCTAACCACCATAAGTAAGGCACTGTGGCCTGATCTCTACACCCGAGTACTATGCACTAGATGCGCCCTGTGACACTAACATGTAGTACTAAGAAGAGACATTATACAAGGCCAGGAGCTACTATTATACTAATAATTTATCTTCTTTTAAGAGAATCCTGTGTAATCTCATTTTTTAGACAGGCAAATGGCATTGCTGATCTGCTTCAACAGCAAAGATTAAATCACTTTTGAATAGACTTTGGAGCTGATAGATTTAGACTTTGGAGCTGATAGATTCCTGCTGCCTGACTCATTCGCCTTCAAATCTGGGTAAGAGATGCACCCTTTCCCCTGGAATTTAGTACCAGACTCTCTGCTTTTCAATTGTGTGACAGCCCAAGGGACTAAGACTCCCTTAAGGGTATTGTGGAGTCTTAGGAAACCATTCTGTTTTGCAGAAAGGGGAAAATTGTGGTCTTTATATCAACAGTGACTTATAAATTGGGATGACCTTGCTGAGGTGACAGAAAGTAAAAGAGAAAAGCAGGTACAAAGCGCTTACCTCTGCTTGTTTTTTCTCTGCTTCTTTTTAAGTTTTTTTTTATTTATTTATTGTTTTAAAGATTTTATTTATTTATTTGACAGAGACAGACACAGCGAGAGAGGGAACACAAGCAGGGAGAGTGGGAGAGGGAGAAGCAGGCTTCCCGCGGAGCAGGGAGCCCGATGCGGGGCTTGATCCCAGGACACTGGGATCATGACCTGAGCCGAAGGCAGACACTTAATCACTGAGCCACCCAGGTGCCCCAAGTTTTTTATTTATTTATTTTTTAAAGATTTTATTTATTTATTTGACAGAGAGAGAGATAGCGAGAGCAGGAACACAAGCAGGGGGAGTGGGAGGGGGAGAAGCAGGCTTCCCGCAGAGCAGGGAGCCCGATGTGGGGCTCAATCCCAGGATGCTGGGATCATGACCTAAGCCGAAGGCAGACGTTTAACGACTGAGCCACCCAGGCATCCCTCAAGTTTTTTATTTTTAAGTAATCTCTACACCCAATGTGGGGCTCTAACTCACAACCCAGAGATCAAGAGTCGCATGCTCTACCAACTGAAGAGCCAGGTGCCCCTTCTCTGCTTATTTTTATTTTATTTGGGCTCTATTCTGGCAAGGAGGTGGCTAGAAATTAATGCAGTAAGAACCTTTCCCAAAGCAGCAGCTGGACAACCTGCTCATTTGGTACATTTTTCGTTAAAAGTTATTTTGGAAGGTTGCAGTTCACTTCCTGCGGTCATTAAAATACACTTTCTGATGGAAACAGAGGAAAGCCTAGGAATAGCTCAGCCAAGATATAATAAACAGAGAGGGACCTAGAAACTGTAATATGGATAGTAAATGGAAAAAGAGAACACTTAGTAGGAACATCCTTCATTCATTCAGTCCCTGAGCAACTGTGATGCAGGGGCACTGTGGTAGTACTATGCACTGGGAATACAAACATGGCAGACAAAATCCCTGGTGAGAAACGTGATTACTGTGGTGAACGTTTCACAGTATATGCAATACCAAATCATTATGTTGTACATCTTAAACTAAATACAATGCTGTACACATCAATTATACTTCAATAAGAAAAAAAAAGTGGTGGCACCTGGGTGGCTCAGATGGTTAAGCATCTGCTTTCAGCTCAGGTCATGATCCCAGGGTCCTGGGATCAAGCCCCGCATCCGGCTCCCTGCTCCACGGGAAGCCTGCTTCTCCCTCTCCCTCTACTGCTCTCCCTACTTGTGCTCTCTCGCTCTCTCTGACAAATAAATAAAATCTTAAAAAAAAAAAAGTGGATAAAGTTGTTTGAAAATCAAAATAACGAAACAAATTACTTCCAAGGAACAGTGAGAAAGAAGGGAGAACAACATGGATCACTGAAAGCCAAGTAAGAATTTACCAGACTGAGAAGGGTAAACTACTCTAGGCAGAGAAAACTAGCATAATGAAAGGCATGCACGACTACACTGGAAAACTAGCGTAACTAAATGCATGTTTGGGAAACCACAAATGGTATGGTATGGTATGGTATGGTATGAGGAGCTGGGTGTTGGATGTATGTGCCAAACCTGGAGATGAGCCTGATGTGCCAAATTATGAAGAGCCTTATATTTCATACTAGAGGGACAGAAGAGCAGATTAAGAATAAAGCTGGGTTTGGGCACCTGGGTGGTACAGTTAAGCGGCTGACTCTTGGTTTTGCTCAGGTCGTGATCTCAGGGTCCTGGGATCGAGCCCTACGTTGGGCTCCACACTAAGCATGGAGTCTGCTTGAGATATTCTCTCTCTCTCCCTCTCCCACTTGTGCTGTCTCTCTCTCTAAAATAAATAAATAAAATTTAAAAAAAAAGAAAAAAAGAATAAAGCTGGGTTGGAGTCACACCCCAATATTCTTACCATTAAAATAGTATAAAAGTAGTCCCAACACCTTACAGAATAACTGTGATAATTATATAAGATTATATTCATAAAGTGCTTAGTACAGTGTCTATGCTCAATGATGGTAGTTATAACTATTATTAGCTAATGTCAGACTTTATCCTGAAGCCATGGGGAGATAGGGACAGGTTTCAAGGAGAGTAACATGATCAAATGTCTTAATCAATCTGCTGGGGGCACCTGGGTGGCTCAATCGGTTAAGCGTCTTCCTTCGGCCTGGGTCATGATCCTGGGGTCCTGGGATCAAGCCCTGCATCGGGCTCCTTGCTCTGCAGGGAGCCCGCTTCTCCCTCTCCTCCCCACTTGTACCCTCTCACTGTCTCTCCTTCTCTCTCTCTCTCTCTCTCAAATAAATAAATGGGGTCATTGAAAGAATAAATAAATAAATCTTCTGAAAATGTAAAAGACAAACAGGAGATGGCAGAAATCAGTTAAGTGGCTACAGTGATTTCGGGGCAAGAGATGATGAAGATCTTAAACAAGGGTGCCCTAAGAGGGCCATCATACAAAGGAGGGAGTAGATTAATTTCTGAGCTCAAAAACAGATTAGTAAAGTCTGAAGAAAGGCAATTTTAGATGAACATAAACAACGAACTTATTCAATAGTGGCACAGTACTAGAAATGCTGAAGCAAAAGCCATGACTACTCTTTAAGAATGATGGAAAAGAGGGGCGCCTGGGTGGTTCAGTCAGTTAAGCATCTGACCCCCTTGATTTCAGCTCAGGGTCATGAAAAAGAAATGATGGAAAATTTATTTTCAGGAGCTAAAAATCTGAACTAGATGATCGATCATTAAACCATCTTCCAGATTCCATGACTCTAAATTACTAACAAAGGTGATTTTATACAGTCATTAATGACTGCTTACTTTTGTAGAAAGGTTCATAATTTTCGAAGTGCTTTCACATGAATTCTCTCACTTGATTTTCTCAAATGCCCTATGAGATAGTTTGGGCAAGGATCAACAGTCCCATTTTCAGAGATAAAAGAAAGTGGAAAAGCTCATTAAGTGCCTAGACTACAACCAGGTTTTCTGACCCCTGGCTCTCTCTTTCCGTTCTCACCACTGCCTCCAACATGGTGCCACAGCTGAAAATCAATTCTGAGAAACCATCCTTCTTTGGTCACCTGTTCCAGTATTTATTTCAAAATCAGGAAATTTTCTGCATGTCTTATTATTCATTGTTCAGGAGCTTCAGCCTACTCTTTGGTCCTCTTCAAGGTGAATAAGAGCTAGTCATCTATCTTTATAAAATGCTCCTTCATATTTCACACTATAAAATATCTGTCATTTCCCTAATCTGTGCTAATTAACCCCAAATTCCTTGAGGTTTTTTTTCACATAAGTCTTTCCCTTAAGCTAGTCAAGAAATGTGATCCCTAATTTAGTAGTAGCTCCAGTAAAACAATAATCTCTTCCCATATACTCCAATTCTAATCCTCAGGTATCTTTTAAAGAGTACCTCTCCAATTAATTCATACCAATATTTACTGAGCACCTACTATGTAACAAGACATTGCCCCAGGAATGAGGGACTTAGCAAAGAACAAAACAAACAAAAACTCATGCTTCCATTTTTACATGGGGTAGAATGGGAGGGTCAGACAAATTTAATGAGCAGGTAAGTTACATAGACTCTTAGAAGGTGATAAATGCTACGGAAAGAAAAATAAAGCAGTGTAAGAGATGGGGCATACTGGATGGGATAGCGATTTTAAATGGCATAGTTAAGAGTAGCCCTCACTGAAAAACTGTAGTTCTCCATGGCTTATCTGCTAGTTTCAGTGCAAGACAGCAATACAGCTTTTAATATCAAAACAGATTTTTTTAAAGATTTTATTTATTTGTCAGAGAGAGCGAGTGAGGGCGTGCACGTACACAAGCAGGGAGAGCGGCAGACAGAGGGAGAGGGAGAAGCAAGCTCCTTACCAAGCAGGGAGCCAGATGCAGGACTTGATCCCAGGACCCCAGGATCATGACCTGAGCCGAAGGCAGATGCTTAACCGGCTGAGCCACCCAGGCGTCCCAACAACAGATTTTTTTAATGCAATTAAACTATAATCAATATAGTTGTCCTCTCTCTCGTTTCAAGTTTAACTCGTAGACACTTGCCCTTCTAATAAAAAGCAACTTACCAACTTGTTCAGAAGAGTGGAAGCTTATTTCTGTAATGCAGAAACACCCTTCAAGCAATAATGCAACAAAATAATGCAAGCCTGCATGTGCGCACACACACAACTCTTTGATAGACTTTGATAAAGACTACTATTTCCCTGTTTGAACTATGGTACTTTCTTAACTAGTTGTGGGAAGCTGAGAGATGAGCCGATGTGGACAGACGGGGGGATGGAGGCAGTTGGTGGAAACAGAATTTCAGAGAATTACAGAATTGGTGTGCATGCTTAAGTGGCATCAACTTCTTACTTCCAAGTGCACTTGGAACAATCTCCCCAAAACATACTATGATAAGAATGATATATTTCAGTAGGGACATTTGTTTAGCTTGGGGAAGAGGCAAAAATTAAATACAGCCTGCTGAAAAAGCAACTTGTTCCAACTTAATTTTGCCATGGGCTATGGAAATAGGTGAAGAGCGTTTCTTAAAAGGAAAGGTTCCTTTTGTCTCTCTGCAGAAATGTTCTAACACACCATCACACTCCAACTGCACCATAACCTCACAGGGATTGAATGAAACGTAAGTACCAAAATCCTTTGTAAAGCACTTTAGTGAATGTACAGTAACACCTAGCAGGACAGGTTAAAACTAAGATATGGATTCTTCATTAATCCACTGGTCCCACTTTCTGCTGAATGAAAAAGGTTCTGGGAGACTAAGATAAGCAAAAGCCAAACCAGTACCTTCACAGCTACAAAATTAATGTCTTCACAATAGTACATCCACTCCCAGCTGAATAGCTGGTTAATACAGACAGTCCTTTCAGGAACTCAGGAAATGTATCTTTTCCATTGATTTACTGTGACCTGGGACGAGCTGTCTTTAACTTCTCACAGTCTTGATACCTCTGTCCTTTAAAAATAGATTAAGTTCTATCCTTTACATAATAAGTGATAAGTGAACTGCCAATGGAAAAAATACTTTAGCTTTTGGAAGGAAAGAAGAAACTTAAGTTATGACTAACAACTTATGCTTCTCCTCTGAAGCAACAGGGATAGTGTTGAAATCCCTTCAATTCTCCAAGTGGCATAAAATCTGATTTTCACTCAGATCAGCAACTGATCTTCAAAACCACTTTGCTCAGTACAAAGAATTAGTGATTGGTCGTAGAAACCTTGCCTTTTAAATCTGCTGTAATATTCAGTTGATCTTCCACTGTGAGAGAGAGAGAGAGAGAAACATTTTCCCACCAAATAGCACTTAAAGAAATCCTTAGTTTTGAAATTTATAATGTACAGTACTACTTTAATCACAACCTGACATCTGACTTCTAAATGGATTTCATTTTGGCCAACAGTTCTCATCATTAGAGTATATACAGTCCAGTGTTAAGAGCAGGGGTTTGCTTTGGTAACACTTCTTTGGTTATCTACAGCTTGCCCACATACAAATGATTGGCCAATACTGTGGGGCCAGAAGATGCCAACAAAGAAGACATGCTAGTACCGAAAGCTAGTTTATCTATGATCTACTTGGAAGATCTCAATTCTCCATAGGACCTCAGTGTAATTAGGTAACAAGGGTCAAAGTCTTAAAAAAATAAGTAATCTCAAGGATACTAAACTGAGCTAAACTTTTCTAGGTCCAGCAATGAGTTATATATTACTTTTGATGATCAAAACACTAAGTTTAATTCAAGCTTGTGGATATCTTACTTACTGGTCTCTTGAATGACCAGAGAAAGAAAACAAATCTCTAATCACTTTGTTCAGAAAATCCTAGTTAAAAAGCAGAGGAAGGAAAAAAAAAAAAAAAAAAAAGGCAGAGGAAGTTATTAAAGCTATTGGTAGGAATATCTTTGGATTTTACCTATCTGTACTTTGCCTGTTTGCCCTTCTGCATGAATAATCAAGAACCGAAGGTATTCCCTGATCAGGAATGAATCCTTAACTAGAGTTCTGCCCACGTGTTGTAAAGATGCCTCTGCCCTTTTCAGCTAGGCTGACATGTAACAAACTCAACCATGACTGAATTTGATCTAATAGGCCCAAAGCTCCCTCCCTGAGATCCATCAGCACCAAATAACATAAAACTTCAATTTGGCCTTGCCTTACAGCTCAGTCTTTTAACTCCTCCAACACCTCATCCTGAACCTTCCTCCTCCTCTTGACTGATAATGGCATCTTGGTCTTTGGATTTCCTTCACAACTAGGGAAGTCAGAATAGCCTCTCACGGTAGAAACAGGAAAATTTCAAGTCACTTCAAATAAGGATCCTGAAAGGAGTTCTTCGAGAGAAGAATTAAATATATTAAAAATTCAGGGCACCTGGCTGACTCAGTCAGTAGAGCCTGTGACTCTTGATCTCAGGGTGGTAAGTTCAAGCCCCACCTTGGGCACAGAACTTACTTTAAAAAAAAATAATAAATATATTAGAAATTCAAAGGAAGAATTCAGAGACCTTGGCTCTGGGTCTGGCTTCACTACTGAATCACTAAGTTATTTAGACATTCTCAGGGCATTATTCTTCCTACTTCAGAGAAATGCTGAAAACACTGAGACCGCTTATTTCATTCACTGAATGAAACTAAAAGTAAAAATGTTTGTGTCAATTCTGGAAATGACTCTTGGGTTGAAGAAACTCTTGTCTTAACCTTTTGTGAGTTGTCATATAATGCTACCCTACAACTCCACATTTAATTTCAAAGTATAACATGTAGTAAAGATACATACAATATGTACTAAAGAAATTAAAGAATTCTTTTAAACCAGATACAGGCTTTCTCCATTTTCTTCTATTACCACATGTATTTACAGCTAATGAAACCTCCCAGTAAGTAAAATTCTAAGATCTGGCCAAACAGACTGTCCAGTATTCACCAAATGCTAACATATAGATCAAAGCTGGGGGAAGGAGCAAAGGCCTGTATTCTAAAAAGATGAGCAATTTGAGTGGTTTTAAAAAAACAAAAGAAAAAAATGGTTAAAACCTCTGGGGGCACCTGGGTGGCTCAGTCGGGTTAACCATATGCCTTGGGCTAGGGTCATGATCCCAGGGTCCTGGGATGGAGCCCCAGGTCAGGCTCCCTGCTCAGCGGGGAGTTTGTTTCAACATCTCCCTGTGCCCCCTCGCCACTTGTACACACACGCGCTCTCTCTCAAATAAACAGAAATCTTAAAAAAATAAAATAAAAGGCACCTCTGCTTTGAATAGCTCTAACAATCCCATAATAACTGCAGTATCAAACATAGGGTAATTAATTCAGTGGACTTTTCCCCTTTCGCTGCCAGATTGAACAGCTCTGAGGATAATCTCCTCACTCTCCCAGGGCTCAGTTGGAAAATTCATTATTTATGCCCTCAATTGTTTACTCTGTCCTATTTTCCATCCATCCAGACCCAAGGGCAGTGTTATCACTGGCCTGTTTCCAAAATGAATGTGTTAGTTCACTGCCTTACTAGTTACAAAACCAAAGATAATCAAATACAGTGGTATCCTACAATTGAAGAGTAACCCTACTCACCACTTGATCCAGGAGAAAGACAACGCTGACCCAATGTTACCAAAAGCTAAATTCTCTTAGATGGATGAAGTGAGATCCATAAGTCATTCTGTTCCTTTTTTTTTTTTTTTTGGTGAGCCACCGAGCAACATATATGCAAATCCAACAGGATTCTTAAAGGGCAGTATCATTAGAAAGGCAGCTCTGGCCCTCACCAAGAGCAGACCTGTAAACTATTGAGGATTAAACTGATTGAGATGCATTTTGCCTAGCAACCATTCATTAGGAAGAGTTCAGTAACTCACCAGCAATCAATTCCCCGTCTTTATCTGAGCAGATAACAGACTCTACCAAGTCCTCTACCCTCTGGATTCAGACTCACAGGAAACTTCCTCCAAAGATTCAGCTTCCAAGAGTCAACCCCTGGGAGAGGGGGTTGGGTTTAAGCACACACAAAATATTATCTCAGACACCTGACTGACAAAGCTGAATAGCTTAAAACTACCACCAACCACATCTCCATATGAATGCATTCATTGTCTCTAAATAAGTCTCTCACATAGCAGCATTCCCGGTTCTTTTTGCCTCTAATATTTCCCCATCTTGAACAAGCTTTTCCCAATTCCAAACCTTACAACACTCAAGCTGATTATTATGAGAATCAACGCCAAGGGTCCAATCTTTTCCTTCACCTTCTCAAGGGGATCATTTTATACTTTTGATGTGAACGGGGGACTGGCTTGAGTCTCCCTTTAGAGAGAACACAGGGCCCTTTTTCTTAACACATTCTAAGCTGTGACTCACAGAAATAATCAGGATGGATAAAAACAGATTGCTAAAGAAAATTAAATCAGCTACTTTAACTTCAGTGGCACCATGTCCCCTCAACCTAAGAGATTATGGGAAGTCATGGCTTCATATAATTGTTTCCTTGCAGAGTACCAAATTTGAGGAGTTCCATCCCCCTCTAAATGATATTTGGAGATCAGTGTAGATACACCTATGATTAGTTCTATACATAGCCTTTGTCTCCTGGGGAAAATTCTTTGGGGAAATCACTGTACCATGCAAAATATTGATTACACAAATCGGGCAAGAAAACAGACATATAAAAAAATTAAGTAAACTTACAAAGCTGTATTAATTGCTTACCCATGGGTAGACAAAAAACCACCTAGGATACCAAGTAGGACAGCAACTTATTTTTTAGCAGAAGCAAGCTGAAGTGATACATGCTTTAATATGGCCTCCAAGTATTTTCTTTTTTTTGTTGTTACTTCCTCAGCTTGCTATAGCTTAGACATCAAAGTGCGTTTTGTTTTATACAGCAGTTAGCTGTCAAAGCTTCAACCAGTGATTTTTAATAGTTTATTCTCAGTAACAAGTTAGGTAAGAAAACATCTGGGGATCCTCTTAGCCTTTCAATTTAAACATGATTATGAAGTCATAAGGGATAAATGAGTAATAAACAAAACATCCCAAATCCAACACAGGTTTACTGTGAATCTACTTTTTTGCACAATTCTCTTTTTTTCTTAAAGACTTTTTTTTTTTAAAGTAATCTCTACACCCAATGTAGGGCTTGAACTTACAACCGCGAGGTAAAGAGTCACATACTCTACCGACTGAGCCAGCCAGGTGCCCATTTTTTTGTACAATTCTGTAGTAAGGCTACTTGAAATAAAAAAAAAATAGATTCCTGATCCCCAGGAAGTTTCCACAACTGAGATGGTTTCTTACCCTATTACCCCTCTTCTTCATAACAATTGCTTTCACCAAAAACTGCCCTTTATTAGAGATCCAATATATCAATGCAAAAGAAAAACACTGATCCAGTTAAAATTGTAACACAACTCCAGCATATCAATTCTGTCTTCAAAAGTGAACTCCAGTTAGAACAAACTGTGGAAACTGAACCTGGGTTATAAGAATGAACTCTCAATCATTTCAATTAATATTTACGAAAGTGCTCCCAAAAATTGATATTCATCCCATCTGGCATTCTAGCTCTTTGCTAATGAACATTAAGATAAATCTGGTCCAGGGCGCCTGGGTGGCTCAGTTGGTTAAGCGACTGCCTTCGGCTCAGGTCATGATCCTGGAGTCCCTGGATCGAGTCCCGCATCGGGCTCCCTGCTCAGCAGGGAGTCTGCTTCTCCCTCTGACCCTCCCCCCTCTCATGTGCTCTCTCTCATTCTCTCTCTCTCAAATAAATAAATAAAATCTTTAAAAAAAAAAATAAATAAATAAAATAAATAAATCTGGTCCAAACACCTTTGGTGAAAACACCCAGTTCTGGGGCGCCTGGGTGGCTCAGTCGGTTGAGCATCTGCCTTTGGCTTGGGTCATGATCCCGGGGTCCTGGTATTGGGCCCCACATCAGGCTCCCTGCTCCTCGGGAAGCCTGCTTCTCCCTCTCCCACTCCCCCTGCTTGTGTTCCCTCTCTCATTGTGTCTCTGACAAATAAATAAATAAATAATCTTAAAAAAAATCTCTAAAAAAAAAAGAAAAGAAAACACCCAGTTAAATTAAGCAAGTTTATCAAGAACACTGCCACTCACCACAGAATGGCAGGCAGACAGACAGACATACCCTTTGTTTCTAACATCACAAAATTTGGGTTCTCTATCTTCAACTGATAACTTTCCTCTCAATTAAAAACTTATAAAGAGGTTCCTGATTTTGGCTGACGCTCTGTGTCCTTCAGAAAGAAGGGACCCATAAGTTGTAGAAACAAAAGAACTCAAAAAAGATAAACATAATTTAAATTGTAATGCTACAGCCACCCAACTTCATAAAGTTTGGGTCAGAGAGGAAACTTTAAAAAATAAACCAATTAAACAAAATTGATCTGGATTTTTTTAAAGTTTGGTCTGGTTTTTCATGACAGAAACTAGCCTCTCTGAGAACCTATGGATGTAAGAAATAAACCTATGGAGAGATAGACAGGACTTTCAGGTTTCAGTTAACAGCAAAGTTTGTTCACTCTAGCTAGGTTTCTCCAATAGGGCTGAATACTAAACAAAGCCGGTGACAAGGTACTCAGGAAGAGACTTTAGCAGAGTTAATCTCTCACAACTATCAGGATTTCCTTGAACCACCATTTGACAGGGGCTGTTCCCTCTTTCCACTAGCACCTCCTTCCTTTTCAGATTGTTTTTGCTGATTAAGGCAGTCCCAAGTATGAAAATGGTGAAGACAGCCTTAATGGACAGATGCAGTACAGTTCCAAAAACCCACTCCTAGCCTTTTTTTTTCTCCCCCCCACCCCGCGGTTTACTGCATCAGATGCCACACAAGAAAGGGCTCCTCTTTTCTTCTCTGTTCATTTTACTACATATGAGATCGACATATCAGTAAAAAAAGAGATAAGAGTCCTGAATCTCCTTACCCTGCTGCAGGGGCGAGATGATGGGAGGGAAAGAAGAATGAAGGGTAGAATCAGAAAATCAAAATAAACTGATGGGATGTGGAGCTCTTACTTCCCATTCCATTTCCCCTTTTCTCACAAGGTTAAGTCGGCTGAAGTCGGGGTTGCATTAGAAAAAGCACACACACACACCTTGAGCCCTGGAAGGGAGGTGAGGTTCGCTCCGCAGCGCTCGGTGGGGCTCCGGGCTCCGCCCCGCCCGCCTGGGGCAGCTCAACCCTCCTCGCCCCGCCCGGCAGGAGGGATGAGAAGGGGCTTATAGCGGTCTTGGCAGGAGGAGGGGGAGGGGGCTGCTCTGAGCGCCAGGCTCTCTGAGCACAGTACTCCGCGGTGCGCCGACACCCCCTCCCCCAGCCGGCTGCCGCTTGCTCCCCTTTGCTGCCGGAAGCCAGCCCCGCCCCCTCAACTCCATCCCGGCCCTCTGCAAACCCCCTCCCGTCCTCACAGCCAATGGCAAGCCAGGGAGCCAGCAGAGCGACCCGACAAGCAGCCAACTGGGGAGGCCCACTGGGAGGTCAGCCGCCGGGGATAGGCCAGCTACCCGCGGCCCCGGCCCCTGCGCGGCTCCTCTTTGTTAGAGCTGTCCCTATCTCCCCTGGCTACCACCCCAAAGCCAGGAGCCAAGCATCCCACAGCTGGGCCAGGTGATGCAGTGCTCCTTCTACAGCTCCCCCGCCCACTCTCTCTGCCTGGGTGCTAGGAGTGACCCCCATCCAGGCGATACCTCCGAGAGCGCCTCAGACTTCCACAGCAATAGCCACCAGATGACACCCGACAGTTAAAAGAAGCTCTCGGGGCCATTCTGCCTCGCCCTTCTTTCCTCAGGCTAATCAACTTCGCACAGTGGATAGATATAGGTTTGCATATTAGATCAGCTGCACACATCAATCCACCCTGTCTGAAACTCCTGCTTCCTGTGATGCAGAAACTAAGAAGGGAGGGGGCATGTATGGAAGGTATGTATCTGGAAGTTGGTGGGGGTAGAAGGAATACATCAAATAATCTGCAAAAACACACACAGTTGACTCCAACCCAGTTCAGATATAAAACATCTATATCCAGTTAAATCCAAGGCAACCACTCCCTGAGCAGGTTTCAGTACAATCAGGAAGCAAAGATCTAAATCTTGTTTAAGCCATATACCAAATATTGGGGAAAAACTCTTAGCAACAGCCAGGTGGCTAGATAACTGGCAGGCTGCATCAACACTTCAATCACTAATGCCAACGTTAGGGGCTAATAACACTGCTGGGATGGAATATGCCAAGGACTGCAGACTATTTTCTTAGGTGTACTGGCAGAACAGTGCACGGGGCTCATTTAAGTAAAATACAATGGGGATCAGGGAAGGCAAGCTATTACCTATATTGTCATTTTTGTCCACAGAGTTCTTGCAACTAATGTTAAGTATCTACATCACATTCTACAATCCTCCTTAGTTCCCCCCAAGTAGTACTATAATTTTTTTTTTTTAAGGTTTTATTTATTTGACAGAGAGAGACACAGTGAGAGAGGGAACACAAGCAGGGGGAGTGGGAGAGGGAGAAGCAGGCTTCCCACTGAGCAGGGAGCCGGATGCGGGGCTCGATCCCAGGACCCTGGGAGCATGACCTGAGCCGAAGGCAGATGCTTAACGACTGAGCCACCCAGGTGCCCCTCTTTCTTTTTTAATTTTTTTTTGCCATTGAAATGCTTCTTTAGGTAGCTTTTTTTTTAAACCCTACATAATCTTTTTTTTTTTTTTTAAGATTTTATTTATTTATTTGAGAGAGAGACCTTGAGAGGGGGTAGGGTCAGAGGGAGAAGCAGACTCCCCGCCGAGCAGGGAGCCCGATGCGGGACTCGGTCCCGGGTCTCCAGGATCATGACCTGAGCCAAAGGCAGTCGCCCAACCAACTGAGCCACCCAGGTGCCCTACTATAATTTTTAAAAGACAACAAAATACTTGCAATTTAAGTAGCCCTTTCTTATGTGCAGCTCAAAGGATTTCATTTCTATAACAGTCTTCTTGTAAGATAGAAAAGGAGCTGTATGGCATCCCCCCTTTAAAGACAGCTCTTCTTTTTTTTTCTTTTTTAAAAGATTTTTATTTATCTGATGGGGCTCCTGGGTGGCTCAGACGTTAAGCGTTTGCCTTCAGCTCAGGTCAGGATCCCAGGGTCCTGGGATCGAGCCCCGCATCGGGCTCCCTGCTCAGTGGGAAGCCTGCTTCTCCCTCTCCCACTCCCCCTGCTTGTGTTCCTTCTCTCACTGTGTCTCTCTCTGTCAAATAAATAAAATCTTTAAAAAATAAAAAAGATTTTTATTTATCTGAGAGACAGAGGGAGTGCATATGCAGCAGGGGAGCAGAAGTGGAGGAGGAAAGGGACAGGTGGGCTCCACTAACCCAGGGCTCAATCCCAGGACCCCCATGTCATGACCTGAGCCCAAAGGCAGACACTTAACTGCTTAACTGACTGAGCCACCCAGGAGCCCAGAAACTAAAACTTAAATGGTTCCAAGATCATGCATGCACCAATTAATCTGCCAAGACATCAAAAACAAAGAAACAAACGTATCAGTCTCACCACTATTATCACAAATGTTCTTAGCAAGAGGATAATTCAGATAAAATTTCTAATATCCTCTTCTAAAATATAAATGAGGAACTCTTAGGGAGTTTCAAATACCTTAACTAAATTAAAATGTCAAATTCACCTTGCCAAAGTATCTATATAGTCCACAGAGGAACTACAACAGTTTAATAAAAGATCACTGGGGAAGCCCAAAACATTTCCTCCTAAAAAATAATTCAATTCCAATTTCTTTTCATGTCCCTCAAATGTACTCTATCTTATTACCATTACCCTAACAGAGACGCTTAACATGTCTGTGGGGTAACTATAACTTCTTTCTAGTCTCCCTTATTCTGCATACCACTGCTTTCAACCATTTGCTCTTCTTAAGAACTACAGAAACTGGTGCATGGGTGGCTCAGTTGTCTGCCTTCAGCTTGGGTTGCGATCCGGAGTCCTGGGATAGAGCCTGCCTCAGGGGGGTCTGCTTAGCAGGGGTCTGCTTCTCCCTCTCTGTGCTCTCTCTCAAGTAAATAAATAAATAAATAAATAACTACAGAAACAGTTAAGTTTATTGTACATTTACTAGGTCCAAGGTCCTATGTCAAGAACTATATATTTTTATTTATTATTTTGTCATAATAAACCTATGAAATAGACATTTTCCCCATTTTTGCAGATGAAGAAACTCAGGTCCAGAGAGGCTGAAGGATCTTCTCTAGGTCACATAGCTGGTAAATGGAAAAGTCAATATTAGAATTTGAGTCTTCTTGGCTCCAAATCTAATACTCCTATCCACTAAGCTATCTGTGGCTCTCTCTTACTTAGGTCATCCAGCCAAGTTTCCGCTCTACAGTTATACGTTCCATAATCTAGCACTATCCCATATTACCAAACTTACTTCCTACCTTTCCTCAGCATGTTTTCCCCACACCAGACAAACTAATCTGCTTGCTCATTGTCTGTGTATTATGTTCATCCATTTCTATTTTCATGCCATGACTGTGCTGTTACAATCATGCGATTTAAATCCTACTCATTCTTCGGGGCGCCTGGGTGGCTCGGTTGGTTAAGCGACTGCCTTCGGCTCAGGTCTTGATCCTGGAGTCCCAGGATCCAGTCCCTCATCGGGCTCCCTGCTCAGCAGGAAGTCTGCTTCTCCCTCTGACCCATCCCCCTTTCATGCTCTCTCTCTCTCTCAAATAAGTAAAAAAATCTTTAAATCCTACCCATTCTTCAAGGCCCAGCTCAAACTCCACCTCCCCTGTAGAGCCTTCTTTGATGCTGTCAGCAATGATTCCTTTTCTGAATCACTACTACACAATTTAATACTTATTCTGTTGTCTAATATGTGATTTGTCTTCCTAATTTAGATTGTAACTCAGAACTTGTATATTTGCCTTTGTAGCTTCTCCCTTCCCAATTATGCACAATAAGGCACACATAGTAAAGTCCTCAATATATATTTAAATCAGTAAACTTTATAGCAAAAGAATGGTCCAAACCACCTAAATGACCCAAGTTCTCATAAAAGCCACTAAAGCTGAAATCATTAATAATTCTCTTCATTCATTTTCATGATACAACAATCAAATGCTAACTCTGCCATTACTAAGTACTTATCCACTCTGTGCTTCAACAGTATCATGGACAAACTGACAGGAGGGGCTTCAAGAGAGCTGGTAATGTTTCTCGATCTGGGAACTAGTTACATAGGTATCAATTTGTGAAAATTCACAGAGCTGTACACTTATGTGCACTTTTCTGTACTATATATTTTGTCTCAATAAAAAGCTTTAAAATATCAGATTGTATTATAAAATAATCACATCTGTTTTTAAGCACATATGAGTATTATGTATGTCTGTAGGTCCAAGAAAATATTTGCTGGAAGTATATACACCAATCTGTCAATAGTGGTTACCACTGAGAGGATAAAAGGGCTAAGGGGGAACAAAGGAGAGAACTTTTTAAATATTCGTTTTACTGGATCTTTCAAAAAGTAAACAACATCCATTAATTTTGTAATTTTAGTAGATTAGCTTAGTGGAATTAACAGATTTTTTTAATAGTTTTTAAACTTTTTATGTTGAACACATCTTTTATAATCAGTAAAAGAAAAATAAATAAAAAAATCAGTAAAAGATATTAAAGTAGAAAACAAGCACACTGCCTTTCAGAAGCACAAGGAAAAGATCAATGAGCTAGATTGAAAACTAGTTCAGGTAACAACCAACTAATCTGATCACACTTCAACATTTCTTGAGTACTCTGGCAAATTTCCCAAATGACATTTATAACAAACAAAACACCAAAAAAAGTGCCTTTGACAGTTAATTTACTCCAATTAAAATGAATAAACAGTTTTCAGTAGAACTGAATAACAAAAACAAAACCATAACAATGATCTATCCCAGGCAGAAGCTGAAAGTACTAAAAGGGCATTTTCCCCATAAAGATCTGCTATGTGACATTTTACAGAATTCAAACACCCATGAGACAGAACACAGACTTTGATTTAAAAAACAAACAAAAAACCCCTTATTATCCACTAGTCTTAAAGAGAACAGATTTGAAAAAAACAAATATGAAAGTAAAAAAAAGGCAAAAAAAAATTTAAAAAATAAATTTTAAAAAAAGCAATGCTTTCAACTATAATCTCAATGTAGCAAAGTATTAAGTTTGTTGTGGTTTTTTTTAGCTGGCTGCACTTTCTCTTTCAGACACTAGAGGGAAGTGTAAAATCTATTCACTTTATCTTTGGAAATTCAATTTATTCATTCATTCACTCACATCATCATATATTATTGCATTCCGATATACCAGGAACTCTATTAGACCCAGAGACAAAAAAAGTGAATAAGCTACAGTCCTGGTCTTTAAGGTGGTTAATCTAATGAGGGGAAACAATCAGTTTAAAAAAAAAAGGGGGGGGGGGAACTCCAACAAAGAATGTGTATAAGAAACAAACCCAACTTTTACAAGACTGTGGGTTTGGGGCAGAACTGGAGGGGAAGCACTTCTAGCAGAGGGAGAAAAAAACATGTATCCATATGATAATTCACACTAGATAAACCAGCTTATCCAAACTAGTTTCTTCTATTTATTTTCCCCACCTTAATCTAAATGGAAATAACCTATACCTAGAAGGTATCTTTAAACTATTATCTATAGAAAGTAGAGGCATGAGGTGTTAACAAATGTGGAAGATTTGCTAAAATACTGAATTGACTAGGTTTCAAAATCTGTTTTACACAGTTTTTAAAGAATTTTTTTTAAAGTTTATTTACTTAAGTAAGCTCTACAACCAACGTGGAGCTCAAACTCACGACCCTGAGATCAAGAGTCTCCTGCTCTTCTGACTGAGCCAGCCAGGTGCCCCCTATTATAGAGTTTTAAAAACATGAAGGTAACAGGTACAACTGGAATTAAGACTGCTTACATGATAATAAAAATTCTCGTTTGCAATCATGATAAATTATACTACGCATCCCTGAAAATTGTGTCAAGGGTAAAAAAATAAACAGAAGTTTCCTAAATGTGCTCTGTCTTATACAAATTAAGCTTCCCAAGTTTGGAAAGAGTACTCTGACAATTAGCTTTCACTGATGCCTTTATCAAGAGACATCTTGGTTAGCATATCATTTCCACACCTAAATAATTCAAGCCTACATAGGAGAGACTAAGACTTGAACTCAAAGTCACCGTAAGAGTGATGGAAACATTTGTGCGGTAGATTTTCCCCTAATCCTAAAATGACTGTTACATATTTTGCTATGGTCTGGAATGTCTAGATTGTGTGGGTTGAGTTGGGGAGCTGGAGACAAGGAACAAGTTGTTAACTTCTCATACTGAGGGTAAATTTCTCATACTCATGGGATAGCACATGGTAGAAAAAGTAAAAGCCAACATCCTGAAAAAGTTTCACACACATACATAAAATGAGGCAGCAAACTTGTGAATCAAGCATGATTTGGCATCTTTAAATGCAGAGCCGATTCTCTTCTAGTGCCAAAGCCAATGGCTTCTCCCGTACATGAAATGGCACAGTTCCTGAAAAAGCCCTGGACGCTGTTTCCCCACAATCCTATAATCTGTCAGAAGACAGAAAACAAAAAGAAGGCTTTGCCAGCCAGAAAAAGCAAATTATAACCAACACAGAGCCAACACTTTACTTCAGACAGAAGGAGCTTTTCTATGCATCTTTGGAAGGAGAGAGACAAAAGAAGCTTACTATTGCTCAAATAACCAAGGCAAAACATTTAAACCAAATACCACCTTGGATAAGCATTTGATGCAATAGCCTGCTTTCTCACTTCTTATTCATAGCCTTCAAGAATAATTTGCGGGCGCCTGGGTGGCTCAGTCGTTAAGCGTCTGCCTTTGGCTCAGGTCATGATCCCAGGGTCCTGGGATCGAGTCCCACATCGGGCTCCCTGCTCAGCGGGAAGCCTGCTTCTCCCTTTCCCACTCCCCCTGCTTGTGTTCCTGCTCTCGCTGTGTCTCTCTCTGTCAAATAAATAAATAAAATCTTTAAAAAAAAAAAAAAAGAATAATTTGCAACACTTATGAAAAAGAGTTGATGGCCACAAAACATAAAGAATGTTTACAAGTCAATAAGAAAAAGACAACCAAAGGGGAAATTTTCAAAAGGCATGAACCAGTAGTCACAGAAGTAATACATAGGTCAAATAAGATATATGTACTTCATATTGTTAGAAAGCAGTGGAAAGTGCCTTCTCCATACCGTTCTAAAGGTATTTTGACTTGACAGTACTGCCAACTGCAAGCTTCAAAGAAACTTGGCTACTCAGAATGAAAAAACAAAAGATAATGGTACCTAAAATCATCACACTGTACACTTTAAATATCTTACAATTTTATTTGTCAATTATACCTCAAATAAGCCGGGGTGGGAGAGGTAAGGGTGCCTAGCATAAGTAATACAGTCCTAAAAATATTTAGAACAGGAGCTTTGTGAAACATCTACTCTGGGAAGGCAACTATTAAAAAGAATGGATACAGGTAAACTGCAAATCAAATCCAAAGGAACTAAAATAAGAATATAAGATGAACCTTTACCTGTGAACATAAAACAGCTGAAGTCAATCCCTAAGTCTACAATGAACAAGAGAGATAATGGAAGCAAATAAAAGAAAATCTTAATACAACCACAGAGGTAAAGCATCTCTAAGAAAGTAAGCTTACTTAACTGCCCTGCTGTGGAAATAGGCCATTCTGGGACCCCGTTTCCAGTCACCAAATGCAAAAGAAAAGCAAATGATGCCTGGATGCAACAAAAGTCTTCCCATCAAAGAGGAAAAGAAAGCTAAGCCTTTCACTTGTCCTTGACACAAAGAGGGAATGGGGGCGCCTGGCTGGCTCAGTCGGTGGAGCACATGACTCTTGATCTCAGGGTTAGGAGTCTGAGCCTCACATTGGGTGTAGAGATTACTTAAAAATCTTAAAAAAAAAAAAAAAAAAAAAAAAGAAGAGGGAATGAATTGTGGGAGAACTCAAATTCCAGAAAAAAGATTCAATTCCAATCTATGTAAAGCTAAGAACTTCACGTCACTTTGTTCTAAAATTAGCAATACACAGGTCCCTACTGAAAAAAATACACAAGATCCCAACTGAGCTGTCAGCAGGGTAAAGTTCTAAGCATGTCAGCAGATTACTGCTTAACCATTTCAGTTTCCCCCTATCAGTTTCAGACATAAAAGAACCACATCCCAAGTTTGCTCTATTGTTAATGCCACTTTAAGAGGCCAAGAAAAATTTAGTTCATCAGACTGAAATTTCAAGCATTTGCTAAGTACATTACAGGTAATGATGCCACGGATTCTATATTTAGCCTCAGGTGTGGAACACGGAGTGCTAGCATTGCCTGAAAGGGCACCATGTCCCTCCTCCAAGCCTAACTGCAGCCATCACCTAAGCCTTCATGGAAGTGGCTACATGATGTCGCCTAAAATAAATTAAAATGCATTTTCAATGCTTTTTTTGTGAGTGGTTCCACTAACTGGCTATGAAGCTTTAAATACAGATAATAAATCACCCCTACCAGTCCTTTAAACATTCAGCATTGTAACTGCCATAGGGTGGCATTCATACCCTCACTTGAACCAAAAAGCCAAGAATGGTTAAAAACTCTTGTGATAGGAATCCTCTGAACTGATATTATAATATATCCTTTAGAAATATGCTTTGAAGGGTGCCTGGGTGACTTAGTTTGTTAAGCGTCTGCCTTCGGCTCAGGTCATGCTCCCAGGGTCCTGGGATCGAGCCCCACATCGGGCTCCCTGCCCTGCGGGAAGCCTGCTTCTCCTTCTCCTGCCCCCCCACCCCGCTTGTGTTCCCTCTCTTGATGTGTCTCTCTCTGTCAAATAAATAAATAAAATCTTAAAAAAAAAAAAAGGATGGAATGGGTCACTATATTAATTATTGTCTCAGAGGAGAAGGGAGAAGTACCCATGGGATTTGGTAACCTGGAGGTCATTTGTTAAGCAACTGCCTTCGGCTCAGGTCATGATCTCAGGGTCCTGGCATTGAGCCCCTCATCAGGCTTCCTGCTCAGCGGGAAGCCTGCTTCTCCTTCTCCCTCTCCCTCTGCCTGCAGCTCCCCCTGCTTGTGCTCTCTCTCTCTCTCAAATGAATAAAATCTTAAAAAATATATATATTCTTTGGCTAAAATTTGTTACATTGTGATTCCATAATTGTTACATTCCAGAAATGAGGGTAAGCATATCTTTTCCCAAATCCAGAGCTATTTTTTTCTTCAAATAGTATTTATAAAAATGTATCACCTTTCTCAAAATGAACTTAAGGCCTCTAACAGACAGCATGTTGCTAATTTTCACAACATCCCAATAAAGAACTATTATTTAGCATTTTTATCACACTTTAACTTGCAAAAGTGTTTTACAATTATTTTCATTAGTAGTCATGCCTCACAACCAGGCATGAGCTAAACTGGTCCTGTTATCCTCATTTGACAGCTGAGAAAACTGATATAAGGCCAAGGTCAAGCCAGTCTGTTTTTCCAAAACCAGGAACCTAACCCTTAAAAACAGTCTCATTCACTCAACCAGTATACCTGTATTGCTTATAACCCTAGTTTTAGTAGGTTCTTAGAGCACAGGAATCCACCTAAAATGGTGGTACAAAAACACTGTTATTACAGCACTTCAACAAAAATATACAACCACATTCAAATACAAATAGGTACGGATTTAATAATAATGACACAGGGAGTTTTCAAAAATTGGTTTCCAAAACCTCTGTGTCAGTCATCATTTGAAAACAAAAAAGGATCAAATACTTCATCTTATTTTTCTCCTCAATCCACTACAAGCAGACTTCTAACTCCATCAGTCCAATGAGTGGTTCTTTTTTTTTTTTTTTTTTTTTACTATTTTATTTATTTACTTGAGAGAGAGAGATAGCGAGAGAGCATGAGCAGGGGAGAGAGGGAGAAGCAGGCTCCCCACCATGGGGCTCCATCCAGGACCCTGGGATCATGACCTGAGCCAAAGACAGATGCTTAACCAATTGAGCCACCCAGGCACCCCCCAATGAGTGTTTCTACTAAAGGTCACCAATAACCTCCAGGTTACCAAATCCCATGGGTACTTCTCTCTTCTCCTCTGAGACAATAATTAATATAGTGACCCATTCCATCCTTTTTTTTTTTTTAAGATTTTATTTATTTGTTTGACAGAGAGAGACACATCAAGAGAGGGAACACAAGCGGGGGGGGGGGGGGGGCAGGAGAAGGAGAAGCAGGCTTCCCGCAGAGCAGGGAGCCCGATGTGGGGCTCGATCCCAGGACCCTGGGAGCATGACCTGAGCCGAAGGCAGACGCTTAACAAATGAGCCACCCAGGAGTCCCAACCCATTCCATCCTTGAAACATACTTACTTGACTTCTATACCATCACTGGTTTTCCTCCTACCTCACTGGCTGCTCCTTCTCCATCAGACCCACCTTCTCTAGCCACAATCCATTCCTAGGTGACCTCCTGATTGAATTTCAGGACTTCATATTCTATCTACATGTTGATGATTTACAAGTCTATGACTCCAGCCCAGATTTCTCCAAGGAATGCCAGGCTTTTCTAGCTAACTATCTTATAGCTCCAGCTGGCTGTCTAACAAGCATCTCAAATTTGACATGACCAAAACAAAATTCTTTTTTTCTTAAATCAGAAAATTCCTAATACTAAGTAGATTTTTCTTTTAAGAGTTCTTTATTTTAGAGAGAGAGAGCACAAGCAGAAGGGGCAGAGGGAGAGGGAGACAGAATTTCAAGCAGACACTGTACCAAGCAGGGAGCCCGACAATGGGCTCAATCTCACAACCCTGAGATCACAACCTGAGCTGAAACTAAGAGTCTAACACTTAATCAACTGTGCCACCCAGCCACCCCAACCAAAACAAAATTCTTTTTTTTTAAGGTTTTATTTATTTGAGAGAGAGAGAGAGACAGCATGAGCAGGGTGAGGGGCAGAGGGAGAAGCAGACTCCCCACTGAGCAGGGAGCCAAATGAGGGGCTCGATCCCAGAATCCTGGGATCATGACCCAAGCTGAAGGCAGATGCTTTACCAACTGAGCCACCCAGGTGCCCCTCAAAACAAAATTAACAAATATGTTCTGCCAGAGTCCTACCCATCGCAATAAACATCATTGCCATTTACCTACCTAGTTGCTCCAGCCAATAATGCAGAAGTTAAGCATGATTCCTCTCTTTGCCTCAGTCCCCCTAGCTGCTGCCAATCCCTGAGCAAGCCCTGTCCACTTCATTTCCAAAAGAAACTCCAAATCGGTCTACTTCTCTACAGGTCTTCTACCATCACTTCGGTCCAAGTCACCATCAACTTTCATCTGAATTAGTACAAGTCTTGTAACTAGTCTCCTTGCCACTACTCTGGCTCCCCCTACAATCAATCCATTTCCACACAGTAACCAGAACTTACTTACTTACTTACTTTCTGCCTTCCTTCCTTTCTTTCTAAGATTTTATTTATTTATTTGACAGAAAGAGAGAGAGATCGAGGGCAGGAATATAAGCAGGGGCAGTGGGAGAGGGAGAAGCAGGTTTCCTGCTGAGCAGGGAGCCCGAGGCAGGGCTGGATCCCAGGACCCTGAAATTATGACTTGAGCAGAAGGCAGACGCCCAACGACTGAGCCACCCAGGTGCCCCCAGAACATTCTTTCTAATTACAAATCAACTCACATTGTATCCCCACTTAAAAACCTCCAAAAAACACATTACCCTAGCTTTCAAATCTCCATGTCATCTGGTCTCTGCCTTCTTCTGGCACCACTCTCCCTCTCACCCACCATATTCAAGCCATATTAGCCTTATTTCTATTCCTCCAAGATACGGAGTTCATTCCTCTTTAGCTTTGTATTAGAATGTCTGATCTGGTAATCTCTGAATCCTAGATCTTAACTGCCACACTCTCAGAGAGGTACTCCCTATTCTCCTAATCTGAAGTAGCTACCCATTCATTCTCTAATACATCATTCTTTTAATTCTCTGCATAGTATTTATTATTAAATGGGTTTTTAAAAAATATTTTATTTACTTGAGAGAGAGCGAGCAAGCTAGAGAGAGAGCCCAAGTGGGAGGGGAAGTTGGAGAGGGAGAAGCAGGCTCCCTGCTGAGCAAGGAGCAGGATGTGGGGGATCATGACCCTAGCTGAAGGCAGACACTGAACCGACTGAGCCACCCAGGCACCCCTCATTAAACAGCTTTTTAAAAAGTTGTTTCTTGTCTGTTTACTCTCCCTGGAATACAAGCTCCATAAGAGGAGGGACTTTGTCTATCTTGATTACCAGTGCATTACTAGTGCTCTACACATACTAGAAACTCAGTAACTTTGGCAGGCTTAGTTACCCCTACCCACAAAGAGCTCACAGTTCAGTTGAAAAAAACAAAACATTTAAATAATACATGCAATGCTAGCAGGATAATGAAATGTCACAGTAGCCCAACAGTAGGAGTGATTAATTCTGCCTTGGGAACTGGAAGACTTCACAGAAGAAATGAGCTATGAGCTATATCCTAAAGATTAATTAGGAGATTCACCAGATTATGGGTTATGTTTGTCTGTTTTGGAAGAAGCATCCATGGAGGGAAAGAAAATAGCTTGAGCAAAAATATAATGAAGGGAGGCGCCTGGGTGGCTCAGACGTTAAGTGTCTGCCTTCCGCTCAGGTCATGATCCCAGGGTGCTGGGATCGAGTCCTGCATCGGGCTCCCTGCTCTTCCCTCCCCCACTCCCCCGCTTGTGTTCCCTCTTTTGCTGTGTCTCTCTGTCAAATAAATAAATAAAATCTTTAAAATATATATATAATGAGGAAAGGAGGAAGGAAGATGGAATCAATCATCTGCTATATATTAGGCACTGTGGATAATGAAGGGTCCTAAAGGGAAAGGGCATAAGTACCCTTACAATTTAGGAAGATCACTCTTGTGGCAGTGTGGTGGATCAAGTGAAGGGGTGATAAGACTTGAGGCATGTAGACCAGTTAGGAGGTTATTGCAACTGTCCAAGGAGAAATAAAAATGGTCTAATCTAAGACTGGTTGGTTGGAAAGGAAAGGCAGATTAAAAAGATCGTCAAGGTTAAAATCAGATCTAGGAATCAAGCAGATACAAGTGATAAGGGAGAGGGAAGAAGCAAGGTCAAATCCACTGTTTTTGATTTAGGCAACTATATGGCTATTAATAAGCAGGGAATCTAGAAGGTTTAGATTTTGTGGGAAAAATAATGAATTCCAAGATGCCCATAAGATGTCCAGGTGGATTTTGGAAATATAGGTCTGGATCCCAGGAGAGATTTGAGTTAAATATAGAGATTTGGATGCTGTGTCTCTGTGTATAGTGAATTACATTACCTGTGAAAAATAAAAGAAGAAGAAAAAGGTGGCTAAGAACAGAATTCTCAGAAACATTAACATGTAGAGACTGGACAGAAGAAAAGAAGACTATGAGGGAGACTAAACAGGAATAAGAAGAGAAAAAGCAAGTGTGGACAATATCCACAGTTTAAAGAAGCAGAGAGATGGGTGGCTCAGTGTTAAGCATCCAACTCTTACTTCTTTTTTTTTTTTTTTTTAAGCTTTTATTCATTTACCTGACAGAGAGAGAGAGAGAGAGATAGCGAGAGCAGGAACACAGGCAGGGGGAGTGGAGAGGGAGAAGCAGGCTTCCCGCAGAGCAGAGAGCCCGATGCAGGGCTCGTCCCAGGACGCTGGGATCATGACCCGAGCCGAAGGCAGATGCTTAACGACTGAGCCACCCAGGCGCCCCCAACTCTTACTTCTGGCTCAAGTCATGATCTCAGGTTTGTGAGATGGAGCAGGTCGTGGAGCCTGCTTATAATCCTCTCTCCTTCTCCTTCGGCCCCTCCCTCTCTAAAATATGAAAATAAAAAAAACAAAGAAGCAGAGAGGCCAAAAAAAAAAAATTTAATTAAAAGAAAAAAGCAGCAGGGGCTCCTGGTTGGCTCAGTCCTTAAGCGTCTGCCTTCGGCTCAGGTCACGATCTCAGGACCCAGGGATTGGGCCCCGTGTCGGGCTCGCTGCTCCGCGGGAAGCCTGCTTCTCCCTCTCCCACTCCCCCTGCTTGTGTTCCCTCTCTCGCTGTCTCTCTCTCTCTGTGTCAAATAAATAATCTTTTTAAAAAATAAAAGCAGAGAGGCAACACAAAGGACTGAAAAGCATCATCTGGGTTTGACAATTAGGTCACTGAGCAGAGCAATTTCAGTGAAGTGGTAGGGACAAAATCAAATTACGTGCTTGAGGAATAAATAGGCTGTGAGAAAGTGAAAAGAGCAGGAGGAAGACTACTTTTACAAACAAAAGAGAAACTGAGCAGTAGCTGGGGGTAAGGTGGGGACAAAGAATTGGGGAAAAGAAATAAATACAGTCAGGCGCCTGGATGGCTCAGTTGTTAGTTAAGCATCTGCCTTTGGCTTGGGTCATGATCCCAGGGTCCTGGGATCAAGTCCTGCATCGGGATCCCTGCTCATCGGGGAGTCTGTTTCTCCCTCTACCCTCCCCCCCTGCTCATGATCTCGCTCTCAAATAAATAAATAAAATCTTAAAAAAAAAAAAAAAGAAAGAAATACAGACATAAAGACTGAAGACTCAGATGAAAGAGAAACAGTGATACAACAAGGTCTCAGAGGAATTAACAGTATGGTGAAGAAAGGCCAACATTACAGTCAAGTCTGTAGATGTGGAAAAAAGTAAAGGTTAACTTTCACTTGATAGCTTTTGAGAGAAAGGTAGGGGAGAGAATAACATTAAGGGACCAGAGATCAGTTGGATTAACAATTTACCAAGACCAGGCAGATATTTAGGTGATACATAGGAGCCTAACTAGTCACCCAACAACCTTCTGCTAAGAGAAATGATCTTATTTTATCTACTGTTTTTTTTTTTTAAAGATTTTATGTATTTATCTGACAGAGAGAGAGAGCACAAGCAGGGGGAGTGGCAGGCAGAGGGAGAAGCAGGCTCCCTGCAGAGCAGGGGGAGCCCAATGTGGGACTCAATCCCAGGACCCCAGGATCATGACCTGAGCCGAAGGCAGTTGCTTATCCAACTGAGCCACCCAGGCACCCGATCTTACTTTATCTAAATAAAAGTCCTTACGTAGAAATTTGAGATGTGGTGGAAAATCAGAGTAGTTGTGGGAAAAAAGAGCAGAGACATGATCCAGAAACACTAGCAAATAGTTCAAATTGCCTCTCACAAGAAAGCAGCAGAGAGAAGAGGATGGATGGCTGAGCAGAGGGGGAAACACTATTAATCAATATTAGGCCTGGTCCAGCTGCCCAAAAATCACAGCCAATTTTCTCAGTATCTTACCAAATCTGAAAATCCACACTCACTACATAAGAATAAAAAAAAAAAAAAAATCCACACTCACCTAGAAGCTGTACTACTTAACTTCCAAGAATTTGAAGGATGTGTCCTGCCACAATATTCTGGATGTCTAAGCTTCAGTTCATTAAGTAATTCCTAGGAGAATAGATAGAGCTTGGCTACACTTTGGATGATATTCATATATCCCCCAATTAACCTGACAAATCTCTTCCTATACTTTCTCATGTACTGAAGTAAAGAATACATCTTTAGGTGACACAGCAGTGTCCCAGGATAGGAAGAATGGGGAAGGAAAGCTAGCAGCATCATGCTTGAGAATAAGCAAACTTAACAAAGTAGAAAATAAATGGCAAAATATTATTGAAGTCTTAAGAATCAAAGTACACAACTGAATTTCAAAGTAAAATGAAGAAATTCTAAAGGATCTAAAATTGCCACTAAGAGACTTTTCACTATGCATCTTTTTTTTTTTTGAAGTAGGCTCTACACCCAATGTGGGGCTAAAACTGACAATCCCTAGATCAAAGTTTTATGCTCCACTGACTAAGCCAGTGAGGCACTCCTACACTATGTATCTTTTAAGTTACTTAAAATATATTCAAAAAAGTAATAAAATTAAGTTAAAATTTAAATATATTTAGGAAATTACATTTCTGGAATTCTTTAAAGTCTCCCTCTTCCACCCCAAACTTTTTAAAAATTTTACACAGTAAAATTCATTTTTTAGTGTTCAGTTCTAAAAGTTCTTATAGGGGCGCCTGGGTGGCTCGTCGTTAAGTGTCTGCCTTCCACTCAGGTCATGATCCCAGGGTCCCGGGATCAAGCCCCACATCGGGCTCCCTGCTCAGTGGGAAGCCTGCATCTCCCTCACCCTCTCCCCCTGCTTGTGTTCCCTCTCTTGCTGTCTCTCTCTCTCTGTCAAATAAATAAAATCTTTTAATAAAAAAATAAATAAAAAATAAAAGCTCTTATAAACATACAGTTGTGTAACCACAATCAAGGTACAGAACAGTTCCATCACCCCCCAGAAATCTCATGATATCCCTTTGTAGCAAAACATTCCCTACCCTTAGCCCAAGAAAATCACTGTTCTTCACTGTCCCTATAGTTTAAAGTTTTCTTTTTTTTTTTTAAGATTTTATTTATTTATTTATTTGACAGAGAGAGAGAGACACAGCAGGAGAGGGAACACAAGCAGGGGGAGTGGAAGAGGGAGAAGCAGGCTTCCCGCGGAGCAGGGAGCCCGATGTGGGGCTCCATCCCAGGACCCCGGGATCATGACGCGAGCCGAAGGCAGATGCTTAACGACTGAGCCACCCAGGAGTCCCTAGTTTAAAGTTTTCTAGAATGTCATATAAATTCAGTATTATAATGAGGAGTCTTTTGAGTTTGGCTTCTTTCCCTTACCATAGTACATATGAGATTCACTTATGTTACTATATATATAAATAGTTCCTTTTTATTGCTAAGTAGTATTCTACTAGGTGAATATACCACAGTTGGTTTATCCATACTGAAGCTGAAGGATATTCAGGTTGTTTCTAGTTTTCCGTTGAGTACAAATAAAGTTGCTATAAATATTCACATACAGGTTTTTATGTCATAGCTTGTCATTCCACTTGGGTAAATACTTAGGTCATATGTTAAGTGCGTGTTTTACTTAGTAAGAAACTAACACAGTGTTTTCCAAAGTTCTAGTGGTTCCACATCCCTGCCAGCCCATAATCTTCTAGTCAGCTTTCTGTTGTTTTTTAGCCATTCTAATGGCATATCTCATTATGATTTTAACTTGCATTTCTCTAATGACTGAGATGCTGAGCACATTCTCACACACTTACCTGCCATCAATCTATCTTCTCCAGGGGGCGCCTTGGTGGCTCAGTCGGTTAAGCATCTGACATTTCGGCTCAGGTCATGATCTCAGGGTCATGGGATTAAGCCCCACGTTGGGCTCCACACTGCTGAGTGTGGAGCCTGCTTAAGGTTCTCTCTCTCTCCCTCTGCACCTCCCCTACTCGCTCTCTCTCAAAAGGAAAAAAAAAGGGCGCCTGGGTGGCTCAGTTGGTTGAGCGACTGCCTTCGGCTCAGGTCATGATCCTGGAGTCCCGGGATTGAGTCCCGCATCAGGCTCCCTGCTTGGCAGGGAGTCTGCTTCTCCCTCTGACCCTCCTCCCTCTCATGTGCTCTCTGTATCTCTCATTCTCTGTCTCAAATAAATAAATAAATAAATAAACCTTTAAAATAAATAAATAAATAAATAAATAAAATCTTTAAAAAAAGGAAAAAAAAAAAACTATCTTCTCCAGTAGAGCTATTCAAATCTTTGTTTTAAGATCTATTTATTGGGGTGCCTGGGTGGCTCAGGCAATCATCTGCATTCAGCTCAGGTCATGATCCCAGGGTCCTGGGATCGAGCCTCACATCAGGCTACCTGCTCCTCAGGGAGCCTGCTTCTCCCTCTCCCTCTGCCTGCCACTACCCCTGCTTGTGCTTTCTCTGTCAAATAAATAAAACCTTTAAAAATATATAAAGATTTATTTATTTATTTGAGAGAGAGAGAGAAAGGGAAGAGCAGAGGGAGGGAGAGGATCTCCAGCAGACTTCCCACTGAATGTGGAGACCGATCTCAGGACCCTGAGATCATGACCTGAGCTGAAGTCAAGAGTTGGAGGCTTAATCAGGGAAACACAAATCAAAACCACAATTAGATACCACCTTACACAAGTTAGAATGGCAAAAATTAACAAGACAGGAAGCAACAAATGTTGGCGAGGATGTGGAGAAAGGGGAACCCTCTTACACTGTTGATGGGAACGCAGGCTGGTACAGCCACTCCGGAAGACAGTATGGAGGTTCCTCAAGATGTTAAAAATAGAGCTACCCTACAACCCAACAACTGCACTACTAGGTATTTATCCCAAAGATACAGATGTAGTGAAAAGAAGGGGCACCTGCACCCCAATGTTCATAGCAGCAATGTCCACAATAGCCAAACTGTGGAAGGAGGAGATGTCCTTCAACAGATGAATAGGTAAAGAAGATGTGGTTCATATACACAATGGAATATTACTCAGCCATCAGAAAGGATGAATACCCACCATTTGCATCGACACGGATGGAACTGAAAAGGATTATGCTAAGTGAAATAAGTTAAACAGAGAAAGACAACTATCATATGGTTTCACTCATATGTGGAACACAAGGAATTGCTCCAAGAACCAGAGGGGAAGGGAGGGAAAACTGAATGGGAAGAAATCAGAGAGGGAGACAAAACATGAGAAACTCTGGACTGCAGGAAACAAACTGAGGGTTGGGGAGGGGAGGGGGGAGATGGGTACTGACAAGGGCACGTGTTGTGATGAGCACTGGGTGTCAAAAAAACTAATGAATCATTGAACACTACATCAAAAACTAATGATGTACTAGATGTTGGCTAACTGAACATAATAAAAAATAAAATTTAAAAAAAAGGAGTTGGAGGCTTAACTGACTGAGCCACCCAGACGCCCCCATTCAAATCTTTCACTCATTTTTTTTTTATGGTGCTGTTTGCTTCTTGATGAGCTTTGAGCTCTTTGTAAGTTCTAGTTATGGGTCTATGCATGTCTGATATATGACTTGCAAATATTTTCTCCCAATCTGTGTCTTATCTTTTTTTTTTAAGTAAGCTCCATGCCCAACGTGGGGCTCAAACTCACGACCCTGAGATCAAGAGTCACATGCTCTACCAACTGAGCCAGTCAGGTACCCTGTCTCTTGTCTTTTCATTCACTTAACAGTATCTTTTGCACAGCAAAAGTTTTAAATTTTGATGAAGCCCAGTTTATCAATTCTTTTTTTAGTTTTATGGATCTGTTTTCGGTGTTGTATCTAAGACCTCTTTACCTAACTCAAGGTAACAAAGATTTTCTCCTGTTTTATTTCAAATATTTTATGCTTTTCCATTTTACATTTAGGTCTGTGATCGATTTTGAGTTAATTTTTACAAACAGTATGAAGTATAGGTTGAGGTACATTTTTTCTTTTTTTTACTTAAAGATATCCAGTTGTTCCAACAACTCACTGTTGAGAAGAACTCTATCTTTTCTCCTTTGACTTGCCTTTGCACCTCTGTCAGAAATCAAGTGGCTATATTTAATAGTGTGGGTCTATTTCTGGACTTTCTATTTTGTTCACTGATCTCTCAAACTATCCTTTCGCCAATATCACACTGTCTTG
>NC_138383.1:36735208-36770069 GCF_054177405.1 Leptonychotes weddellii
CCCCGCATCGGGCTCCCTGCTCCGCGTGAAGCCTGCTTCTCCTTCTCCCACTCCCCCTGCTTGTGTTCCCTCTTTTTTTTTTTTTTAAAGATTTTATTTATTTATTCATGAGAGACAGAGAGAGAGAGGCAGAGGGAGAAGCAGGCTCCCAAGGAGCAGAGAGCCCGATGCGGGGCTCGATCCCAGGACCCTGGGATCATGACCTGAGCCGAAGGCAGACGCTTAACCATCTGAGCCACCCAGGCGCCCTGTGTTCCCTCTCTCACTGTGTCTCTCTCTGTCAAATAAATAAAATCTTTAAATATATATATATATCTATCACACTGTCTTGATTATTGTACCTCTTTAGTAAGTCTTGAAATCAGGCAGTATGAATCTTCCAACTTTGTTGTTCTTTTTCAAAATTGTTTTGGCTATCTTGGTCCCTCTGCCTTTCTATATAAATTTTACAATCAGCTGCCAAAGACTTTTTTAAACCATCCGCAAAAGTGTATTTTAGGTGGGAATAGGCTGCCTAGGATTACTTTAACAAAGATGATGGTGGTATTGTAAAGGATGGAAATCTTATGTTTATTTTTTAAGGTTCTGATTTTTTACTTGCACAGCTGCTCTGGGATTTCCTAAGTTGTGCAGAAGGAAAGAAAAATACTCTGTATAGGAGTGCCTGGCTGGCTGAGTCCGTGGAGCATGTGACTCTTGATTTTAGGGTTGTGAGTTCAAGCCCCATGTTGGGTGTAGAGATGACTTACAATAAAACCTTAAAAAAAAATACATCTTTAAAATAAATAAATAGGGGCGCCTGGGTGGCTCAGTTGGTTAAGCGACTGCCTTCGGCTCAGGTCATGATCCTGGAGTCCCGGGATCGAGACCCGCATCGGGCTCCCTGCTCAGCGGGGGGTCTGCTTCTCCCTCTGACCCTCTTCCCTCTTGTGCTGTCTCTCATTCTCTCTCTCAAATAAATAAAATCTTTAAAAAAAAAAAATAATAAAATAAAATAAATAAATAGGAAAAATAAATAAACAAATAGGGGCACCTGGGTGGCTCAGTCAGTTACGCATCTGCCTTTGGCTCAGGTCATGATCCCAGGGTCCTGGGATCGAGCCCCGCAGCGGGCTCCCTGCTCAGTGGGGAATCTGTTTCTTCCTCTCCTTCCCGCTCGTGCTCTCTCTCCCTATCTCTGTCTCTCTCAAATAAATAAATAAAATATTCTTAAAAATAAATATTTTAGGGCACCTGGATGGCTCAGTTGGTTAAGCGACTGCCTTCGGCTCAGGTCATGGTCCTGGAGTCCTGGGATCGAGTCCCACATCGGGCTCCCGGCTTGGCGGGGAGCCTGCTTCTCCCTCTGACCCTCTCCCCTCTCATGCTGTTTCTCTCTCTCTCTCAAATAAATAAATAAAATCTTTAAAAATAAATAAATAAATAAATATTTTAAAAAACAAAACATAATATATAATATATATATTACTATACATTATATATAAATGTATTTATAACATATATATTATATGGTACAATAAAGTTGAAAACCCAATTTTCCTAAAAGACATGCTATTTATTTCAAATAGTGAAAATAAAAATGTTAAACTTGTGGGTTTTTTCTTTTTTGTTAAAGCTTTTATTTATTTGACAGAGAGAGGGCGAGAGAGCACAAGGAGCAGGAGTGGCAGAAGGAGAGGGTAAAGCAGGCCCCCTGCTGAGCAGGGAGCCCGATGCGGGGCTTGAGCCCAGGACCCCGGGATCATGACCTGAGCCAAAGACAGATGCTTAACTGACTGAGCCACCCAGGAGCCCCCCTTGTGTTTTGTTTTGTTTTGTTTTTGTTTTTTTCAAAGATTTTATTTATTTATTAGAGAGAGAGCATGAGTGCACAAGCAGGGGGAGGGGCAGAGGGGGAGAGAGAGAATCCTCAAGCAGACACCACCTTGTGTACAAAGCCCGAAGCAGGGCTTGATTCCAGGACCCTAAGATCGTGACCTGAGCCAAAGTCAGAGGCTTAACCAACTGAGCCACCCAGGTACCCCAAACTTCTTGTGTTTTACAAACAATGGTCCCTCTGCTGTCAGTAAGCTTCCCTCATTCCTCATCTAATTCCTACTCATCCTTCAGGTCTTACATTCCTCCATCCACAAGCCTTTCTTGATCCCCCAAATATGGGTTAAAGGTTAACATGTTTCCACTGCACCCTGAGGTCCTCTAACATCACTCTTAATACACTGTATTCTATAACTGACAGTTAACTTTGTTTCTCCCATCAGGACATAAACACTGGGTAGGCAGGAGTTAACTACACTAGCTACTTCTTAGCTCCTAGCACAGAATGGGCAATGCATAAATCTTTGTTTTGAATGACCTGTTGCTTTGAAAGACAGCAAGAAAAGGAATAAAGCTGGAAAAGGGCTATCTGACTTTGCAGACATACTGTAAAAGGAGTGATAGCAGCTTTTAAAAGAGATTTTCAATAAATACATGAAGAAATGGAGGAGACATACAGATTAAAAGCTAAACAGTAGATATAAGAAAACCATAATGTATGGACCTTATTTGGATAGTTTCAAAAAACAGTTGAAAAATTATTGGTATGAAGGGGGAAAAGTGAAAACCAACTGCATAATTGATGATATTAAGAAATGCTTGTTAGGGGCACCTGGCTGGCTCAGTTGGTAAGAGCGTGCAACTCTTGATCTCAGGGTTGTATGTTCGAGCCCCACATTGTGTTAGAGATTACTTAAAAATAAAATCTTGGGGTGCCTAGATGGCTCAGTCAGTTAAGTGTCTGTCAGTTTTGGCTCAGGTCATGATCTCAGGGTCCTGGGATCAAGCCCCGCGATGGGCTATGGGCTCTGCACTCAGCAAGGAGACGGCTAGAGATTATCTCCCTCTCCCTCTGCTCCTCCTGCTGCTCAGAGGTGCACTCTCTCTCTCTCTCAAATAAATAAACAAAATCTTTAAAATAAATAAATAATAAAACCTTTTAAAAAGTGCTTGTTGGGGCACCTGGGTGGCCCAGCCAGTTAAGCATCTGCCTTCGGCCCAGGTAGTGATCCGGGGATCCTGGGATTGGCCTGCATCGGGCTCCTTGCTCAGCAGGGAGCCTGCTTCTCCCTCTCTCCCTGCTTGTGCTCTCTTTCTATCTCTGTCAAATAAATAAATAAAATCTTTAAAAAAATAAAAAATGCTTGTTAATTTTTTGTGGGATTTTTCTTTTAGTCCTTATCTTTTAGAGATATGTACAGAAATATTTATTAATTTATGAATCTGGGATTTAAAAATACCTAGGGTGGGTTAGTGGGTAGGAGCAACATAGATAACACAAGATTGGCACGAGTTGACAATTACTGTAGCAGAGTGATAGGGATTCATTATATTGATGTCTACCCTTGCATTTATTTGAAATTTTCCATACTAAAGAGGTAAAAAAGAAAACCTATTAGAGAATTAATTTTCTCTTCAACCTTAAATTCCCAAGGAAAGGGAGAAAAGGAGAAATATGGGGAGTTAAGCCCTGAATCAAGTTGAGACCCTAGGGATGTCTGCAACTCCCAGCATTTGATTCTCCTGTCAAAGCCAGAAATCCTATTTAATGTCAATATTAAAATGTTTAGCTAAAATCAACCAACAACTTTATATACTCTGCATATTTCTTCCTTTCATAAAACATGTTTCTGCTTTTATTTCAAAATCATAAACTACAAAAAAAGCACCTAAATCATACCAAATTGTCCTGCCAGAAAGCAACAACAGATGTGTATCTTTCACTTACCATCAGATATATTTATTTCAGTGTTTTCAGTTCTTATATAACTGGTGAAAAAGCTATGGGGTAGCAGACAACTAGACAGTTAGTTGGCTTGAGTTCCTAATCCCAACTCTGAACTAACATGGCACTGGTTCAAAATTGTCCTGTGGTCTTCAAACCAAATCTGCTGAGGGTCTAGTTCATAAAAACCATCTAGTTTCTAATCAGAGGCATTCAGTGGAATAGATTCTTTTTTCCTTCACATTTGTAATAGAACTGATGTTAGAAAAGGCAGTTTTTGGAGCACCTGGCTTGCTCAGTCAATAGAGCACGTGACTATTGATCTCAGGGTCCTTGAGTTCAAGCTCCACATTGGGTGTGGAGCCTAAAAAAAAAAAGCGGGGGCCTGGGTGGCTTAGTTGGTTAAGCATTTGCCTGCTCAGATCATGATCTCAGGGTCCTGGGATCAAGCCCCGCATCGGGCTCCCTGCTCAGTGGGGAGTCTGCTTCTCCCTCTCCCACTGCCTGCAGCTCCCTCTGCTTGTGTTCTTGCTCACTCTCTGTCAAATAAATAAATAAAACCTTAAAAAGAAAGAAAGAAAGAGGAAAGGAAAAGGAAAAGAAAAAGAAAATTTCAAAAAAAAAAAAAAGAAAGAAAAAGAAAATTTCACTGGGGAGCTCAGTTGGTAGAGCATGGAACTCAATCTCAGGGTCATGAATTCAAGCCCATGTTGGGTGGGTGTAGAAATTACATAAATGAATAAACAAAAAGCTTTTTTAAAAAATGGAAAAATGGGGCACCTGGGTGGCTCAGTTGGTTAAGCATCTGCCTTCAGCTCAGGTCATGATGCCAGAACCCTGGGATCAAGCCCTGTGTCAGGCTCCCTGCTCAACAGGGAGCCTGCTTCTCCCTCTGCCTCTCCCCTCTGCTTGTGCGTGCATGTGCGCTCTCTCAAATAAATAAATACATTATTTCAGTGTTTTCAGTTCTTGTATAACTGGTGAAAAAGCAGAGGGAGAGGGAGAAGCAAATCCCCCAACTAAGCAGGGAGCCCGACGTGGGGCTCGATCCCAGGACTCTGAGATCGTGACCTGAGCTGAAGGCAGACACTTAGCCAACTGAGCCACCCAGGCACCCCAAAGCTTTTTTTAAAAGAGGAAAGAAAGAAAGAGAAAAAGAAGGAAAAGTATTAGCACTATATGAATTACTACTATAGAGAAGATAATTAGTACCACATTCCCATAAAGTCAATCCCTCCAGATGATGTGAATGAACATATAAAGCAACTGGAACACAGACTCACAGGGTAATCACACTGACTTTAACTCTTACTTATACTCTAATGATTTCTAGATCTGTATCTCCACTCTAAACTTTTCTACTAAACTCAAGACCCAAATATCCAGAAGCCTACTGGATTTTCCTGACACCTCAAATCTAATACACCAAAATCAAACTCATTTTCCCTCAAATATAACACCGTCTTATCCCTGTATTCCCTACCTTGGTTAATGACATCACCATCCACTTAGTCGCCCAAGCAAACAATTTCAAATTCATCTTTGACAACTCCTTCTCCCTTACACACTCCCCAACATAAAGTCAGTAAGATCCTTCTGGTCAGTCTCCTAAAAAACTCTTTAACCTGTCTAGAGTTCCACCGTTAATACTGTAATTGAGATCTTCAGTATCTCTAAAGTGATCATCACACCAGTCTCATAACCAACTGGTCTCCCTGCAGCCAATTTCATCCTTGAAAATCTAACTTCCACACAGCCAACAGTGTTACTTTTTTTTTTTTTAAGATCTTATTTATTTATTTGACAGAGAGAGACACAGCGATAGAGGGAACACAAGCAGGGGGAGTGGGAGAGGGAGAAGCAGGCTTCCCGCGGAGCAGGGAGCCCATGCTCGATCCCAGTACCCTGGGATCATGACTGGAGCCAAAGGCAGACGCTCAACAACCGAGCCACCCAGGCTCCCCCAGTGTTACTTTTCTTTTTCTTTTTTTTTTAATTTTTTATTTATTTGACACAGAGAGACAGTGAGAGAGGGAACACAAGCAGGGGGAGCGGGAGAGGGAGAGGGACAAGCAGGCTCCGCACTGAGCAGGGAGCCCGAAGAGGGGCTCTATCCCAGGACCCTGGGACCATGACCTGAGCCGAAGGCAGATGCTTAACAACTGAGCCACCCAGGCGCCCCCCAGTGTTACTTTTCTTAAACATGTTCCTTACCTGGCTTAAAACTCTCCCATGACTCCCTCATATCTATAAAATAAAATTCAGACCCCTAACCAAGGCCATCCTCAACTGGGCTCCAACTCTTCTTCCACTTCACTTCCTCACGCCCCATAATCTAGCCACATTAAACCACTGGCCCACGGGTCCATACTCATATACCTCTGTACCCTTGTGCAAGCTGTTCTCTGTATTTGAAACACTATCATCTCTAATCCTTTTTTGTTGAAGCAGCCAAATTGTATTCATTCTTTAAAACTCAACTGGCTCGGTCTGTTGAGCGTCCGACTCTTGGTTTTGGCTCAGGTCATGATAGGGTCATGAGATCGAACCCCAAACTGGGCTCCTGGCTCAGCAGAGAGTCGGCTTGAGAGTCTCTCTCCCTCTCCCTCTGCCCCTTCCCCACTGCATGCTCTCTCTCTAAAATAAATAAATAACTCCTTTTAAAAATTAAAAAATAAACACATTAAAATCTTTGAAAAAATGTGCACTCTTTAGGGGCAGCTGGCTGGCTCAGTTGGTAGAGTATGCGACTTTTTTTTTTTTTTTTTTTGACAGAGAGAGAGAGTATAAGCAGGGGGAGCAGCAGGCAGAGGGAGAGGGAGAAGCAGGCTCCCTGCTGGGAGCCCGATGTGGGGCTCGATCCCAGGACCCTGGGATCATGACCTGAGCCAAAGGCAGACGCTTAACCATCTGAGCCACCCAGGTGCCCCGAGCATGACACCACACAAAGCCATGCTTATTCTATTTCTAGTTTTTCATATTTTTCCCTACTAGCTTCAGGGTTAGTTGCCAGAAAATTAGTAACTAAATCTTATAAACCACTCCTTAAATGACCTATATTTTCCCATGAAACAGTACAATACAATGCTATACTAAACCACTGTTTTATAATTGAACCTTAAATCTGGTAACTTACTACCCTCCTTGTATTAAATACATTCTTAGGGATGCCTGAGTAACTCAGTTAAGTGTATGACTTTTGGTCTTAGCTCAGGTCTTGAGTTTAAGCCCCACACTGGGCTCCACACTGGGCATGGAGCCTACTTAAAAAATAAATAAATAAATAAATAAATGCGTTTCTAGGGGCACCTAGCTGGCTCAGTTGGAAGGGCATGTGACTCCTGATCTTGGGGTCATGAGTTTGAGCCCCACGTTGGGTACAGAGATTAAATAATTGAAACTTTAAAAAATAAACATAAATGCATTTCTTAAAAGATTTTATTTAGGGCGCCTGGGTGGCTCAGTTGGTTGAGCGACTGCCTTCGGCTCAGGTCGTGATCCTGGAGTCCCTGGATCGAGTCCCGCATCGGGCTCCCTGCTCGGCAGGGAGCCTGATTCTCCCTCTGACCCTCCCCCCTCTCATGTGCGCTCTCTCTCTCTCTCTCATTCTCTCTGTCTCAAATAAATAAATAAAATCTTAAAAAAAAAAAGATTTTATTTAATTATTTGAGAGAGAGAAAGAGCGCGAGCACAAGCAGGGGGGAGGGGTAGAGAAAGAAGCAGACTCCCCGCTGAGCAAGGACTCCCGACTCAGAGCTCAGTCCCAGGGCCCTGGGATCATGACCTGAGCCAAAGGCAGATGCTTAACCGACTGAGCCACCCAGGCGCGCCCCTAAATGTATTTTTAAAAAAGAAAATTTAGTGGGGCGCCTGGGTGGCTCAGTTGGTTAGGCGGCTGCCTTCGGCTTGGGTCATGATCCTGGAGTCCCGGGATTAAGTCCCGCATCGGGCTCCCTGCTCGGCGGGGAGTCTGCTTCTCCCTCTGACCCTCCCCCCTCTCATGTGCTCTCTCTCTCTCATTCTCTCTGTCTCAAATAAATAAATAAAATCTTTTAAAAAAAAAAAAAAAAGAAAAGAAAATTTAGCATTTTTCCTCTTGAGTTGTATTTCCTGTCACTCTTAAGTTACAAAGCTCTAAAAGGGACATAATCAAGACCTTGATATGCAGTGAAAAGACAGAAATAGATATTAAACACTTCTCTGCTGAAAAAGCATTCACCTCTCACCATGAGTACAGTGACTTCACACTTCTCCACACTCTGGTCAGCTGTGAAGCTTCAATCCTTCCCCTGGCCACTTTGCTTCTCACACTACTCTCACTTCCCACTTTATTATATTAGTATCATCTTTTGAGAGTTGCTATTACATTTTAGGAGTTGAAATCAAGACTTAGGCTCCTGTCTCTTCTGAAAATGTTCCAAGCTTCCGGTCCTGTTCTGCTGTATTATACAATGTTACTTTGCTGAAGTCTTAGCTCATTTCCTCCTCACTCTTGTCCTGATGTGGTGGTGCACATTGATAATGCCCTCTCCCTTCCCATTTTCAGACTTTACTGTCTGCTTGGAATGCCCTATCTTCCTTCTCCATCTGTGAGGGTATATCACGCAGGTTATGCAAGGGGCCTTTACTGACAATACCTGTACCCAGCCTTCCATCAACTCTCACAACAAGCTGTACCTCCCCTAGTAGAGAACTTACTGTATTTCATCAATTCTAAGACATACTTTCCTTCCCACATTTCTCTAAAAACAGGATATACCTTACAACTGATGGCATGCCAGTCTCATTAGCAGCATTTCTTTCTTCTTTCTTGTTAAAGTAATTGTGAGCCTTACAATCATTGGTACCACAGATTTGATTAAATAACATATTACAGGGGCGCCTGGGTGGCTTAGTCGTTAAGTGTCTGCCTTTGGCTCAGGTCATGATCCCAGGGTGCGGGGATCGAGCCCCACATAGGGCTCCCTGCTCCGCGGGAAGCCTGCTTCTCCCTCTCCCGCTCCCCCTGCTTGTGTTCCCTCTCTCGCTGTGTCTCTGTCAAATAAATAAAACCTTTAAAAAATAAAAAAAATAATAAAGATTTATTTATTTCAGAGACAGAGCACAGCCAAGAGAGCCGGGGGAGTGGCAAAGGGAAAGGGAAAGAATCTCAAGCAGACTCCCAATTGAGTACCGGCCACACAGGGGGCTCGATCTCACAACCCTGAGATCACAACCTGAGCAGAAATCAAAAGTCAGGCATTTAACTGACCAAGCCACCCAGGCACCCCCCTCATTCAGCAAATATTAATAAGCAATTACTCTAGGGCAGCTATGCACTCTGCTAAAACACTGGTAAGCAAAACCTGGTCCTCAGGAGGCTACTCTGAATCATATACACAGTCTTGAATACTTCACCCTCCAAACAACAGAATAACCTACAAATTCACTAAGTTAATCTGCTTTCCTCCTTACTTTTCCTTTTTAACATCTTCCCATACAGCCCTCCTTTAAAGTTTTTATCACTCTATCAAGAACCAAACAACTGACAAAAAACAACAACAACAAAAAAAACCTTTGTGCTCAATTATCAGCAGCTGTGAAAATATCACCAAAGACCGTTAAGGAATGGGTGACAAGATCAAAAGGGCTCTAAAGGAACAAAGACTCTGTTCACAAGCAAATATTCAAAGTAAAAAAGAGAGAGAGGTAAAAACACCGTAATTTTGTTTTTATTTTTTAGCACCATAATTTTGTTTTTAAATAGATTTTTAAAAAGTTTTCCCCTGGGGCACCTGCGTGGCTCAGGTGGTTAAGGGTCCAACGCTTGATCAAGCCCTGAGTTGGGCTCCACGCTGGGTGTGGAGCCTACTAAATAAATAAACAAGCAAACAAACAAATAAATAAACAGTTTTCCCCTGAGGCATGAGATGCTTTTTAAAAATTTTTAATTTGGGGGCACCTGGGTGGCTCCACCAGTTAAGTGTCTGCCTTTAGCTCAGGTCATGATCCCAGGGTCCTGGATCGAGCCCCACATCAGGCTCCCTGCTCCGCAGGGAGTCTGCTTCTGTCACACTCTCTCTCAAGTAAATAAATAAAATCTTAAAAATTTTTTTTTAATTTTATCAGAATGGGGCGCCTGGGTGGCTCAGTCGGTTAAGTTTCTGCCTTCGGCTCAGGTCACGATCCCAGGGTTCTGGGGTCAAGCTCTGCTGAGAAGAGAGCCTGCTTCTCCCTCTCCTCCCTGCTACTGCTCTCTCTCGCTATCTCTGACTCTCTCCCTCCAATAAATAAATAATAAATTTTTTAAACCAGAATAAAAATGAGGTAGCAACCATTAATTCCTTTTATTTTAGCAATTGCTATCTCAGAGATTCATGAGAAGTCCTTACGTCCCCACTTTGTTTTTATTGTTAAATATTTTTTTAAAGATTTATTTATTTATTTTGGGGCACCTAGGTGGCCCAGTCAAATGTCTGCCTTCGGCTCGGGTCATGATCCCAGGGTCCTGGGATCAAGCTCTGCATCGTGCTCCCCACTCAGCGGGGAGCCTGCTTCTCCCTCTCCCTCTGCTGCTCCCCCTGCTTGTGCTCTCTCACTCTCTGTCAAATAAATAAAGTTTTTAAAAAATAATAAAAAATTTAAAAAAAGGATTTATATATTTATTTGAGAGAGAGCGCACAAGCACAAGCAGGAAGGGGAGAGGGAGAGAAAGCATCCCAAGCAAACTCCCCGTTGAGCACGGTGCAGGGTTCGATCTTAGGACCCTGAGATCATGACCTGAGCTGAAACCAAGAGTCAGACCCTTATCAGACTGTGCCACCCAGGCACCCTTTACATCCCCACTTTAGACAGATTGCTCACACAACAGGTAATCAAAGCACTGACCATACCCTTTCTCTCCCCCAGGGGAAGACTCCATTTGATAACAGTCATCTACTACATAAAAATAACCACAAATAGGAAAAAGAATAGAGAGAAGGACAGGAAATTCTCATCACAGCTGAACAAACCTCTATCATTTTAACATAACACAGACTGCATTATGGACTTGTCTGAACCAATGGAAATTTCCAGTAGAGGGGAAAAATACATTACCAAAATTAAAAATAAATGCCCAATTATTAAAATAAAATAGGACAGCTAGACCAGCTCTAACATTTTATACCTCTACTTCATCTTCTGTGTGGAAGTCAAAACAGAATAAATTTGTATTCTGTAAATGACCTATGACAAGAGTAACAAGTGCTTTCTTTTTAAAACTACCCTCTAAAAAAAAAAAAAAAAGAATAATCAGTGTTATGGATACTTATTGGGAGAGCCAAGGAACTAGAGCAAAAAATTAAAAATAATGTATCACTGTGCATTTCCAGGAAAGAGAGGTAAAACACGTTTTACCAGATGGAGAAGTTAAAGACAACTAGGATTCATTTCCCCCATTCCTATAAAATAATTCACTGTTCTTATCTGTGAATCTTTAAGGATCTAGTACAGCCACTCCCTACCTTTGCTCAGATGAAAGACAAATCACTCACTAATTTCCAAAAGGCCTCGCCATTTCAAGCTTTCAATCAATCTTCATAGCCAGCAAAGCTGAAGCATCTGTCTCCTTCTGTCCTTTTGAAAGAAGTTTCACCTCTTTCAAAAGCTGTGGCTAGAAAGCCATTTTCTCTCTAGAAGCACACGGTTTAACTCTGTCCTCTGCTTTGTCTACCCTAAATAACAACAAGAACAACAACAAAGCCTCAGGAGTGCTTCTTCAGCCTCTCAGAAAAGAACCAGCCACCTCTTGGGCTCTTGCACAGCTGCTTCTGTCTTTCTCTGAGACACTCCACCCTGGAGGTTCCACAGGCAGGGTAACAAAAACTGGAGCTGAAAAGCTGCTATATGCTTATCTGACCTCCAAAATAGAGATAGGGCCCTAGGGCAACCAGAAACGCCCTTGCAAAAGAAAACTTTTTTACAATTTAAAAATAAATTGTATTTGCACATCCCTCATTGTGCAGCCCTCCCAGCTTGTTTCAAACTAGTTTTCTCGACTCATAAATAAGCACACTAGTACCAACTGTGTTACAAGGAACGTAAGTGAGCTATGTTCTGAAAGCATTTAACAGATTGGCCCTCCATTCTCTATTTCCTTCCTCTTGAGTAGGAGCTACACACCATTTGTAAAAATGCCCAAGAGTATGGTATTTTTCCTACACAAGTCTGATGGCTAATTAGTCACATCACAAACTGGTATTTTTGCACATGATCTACCGTGCCTACGTAGAACGCACATATGTGCCTACCGAGGTTTTACAAACAATATGCTTCGCCTTGACAAAGAAATCAATCATTCTACTAATAACGATAAGATCGAAAATCCAGTAATATTATTGGTGATACAATACCATCGGCATAGTACCTACAATTTACAGTTTTCATCAGCAATCTCAATCACATACATGATGCTTCCAATAGCCCACTGAAGCACTGCATCTTTCAGAGGTTCAGAAAGGTTAAGTGGGACCTGCCCAAGGTTATCTATCAGCTTTATCAATGGTGGACGTGGTTTCGAACCTGTCAAGACTCTAAGCCCTAGCTTTTTTTCCCTAGATCCCTCCCAGCTTTAAACGGAGGGCTCCTGACTCCCGTCCTCCGCCCAGAAAAGCCCGTGACTCCGGGCGACCGGCCCTTCCCTGCCTGGATCAGAGTTAGCTTCTTCAGCTCCAGCAGGGCTTTCATCCTCCACCACCCTCCCCCCGCGACCATTCTCTGAAAGAAGCGGAAAGGGAGAGGCGACCGAAAGCTCCTGGGGGAAGGGACGATGACAAACCGGGAAGCGCGGACACTGCCCCTGCCGTGGGCTCCTTCCCTCCGCCAAGCTGTCCAGCCCTGGCGCGGGCGATCCGGCCACCTATGCCCCAAATTCTCCCATCATCACCTCAAACTGTCCCTCCCCCACGTCCCTTCGCCGCCGACAGGCAGAGCCCCCCCCAGGTCGAGGTATCCTTCCACCAGGCCACCCCTCTTCTCTCCCGCCGCCCACCCCTCTTCCACCATCACTCACTGTCGGTGACTGGGCACGGCCCTCATGGCTGCTCCGTTGCCGCCCGCCGCCGCCACCGCTGCTCCACGCCCCGGCCCCTCAGTAGCCGCCGCCGCCGTCGGGACTCGCCGGGAGCCGCTCATGCGCCTGCGCAGCCTGGAGTGCCGGGGCCCTCTACGGACGCCCGCGCCTGCGCAGCCCGCGCCGAGGCGTCTTCTTCAGTGCCTGATGCCTGGACCCTTCGGTCTCAGGTGGACATGGCCGCTGGCTTGGAGGCGTGGTTAGGCTTACAGACTTTGGCGGCTGACCACAGGTCCAAGGCCTCTGGATTACCTTGTCTAGGTTACTAAACCCTTGGACCACGATGCCCATAAGGAGCCATAGACATAATGACACTTTTAAGATTCTGGCTCCTACTTACTCTTGAAGGCCTGAATGCAGATGCTCTGAGGTGACTGATAATGAACTTCGGATTTCTTTCAAGAAAACGGTCACATCTAGAATGCATTGCGGCTAATTGTGTAAGAGGCAACTTTGACATCCCAGAATACACTACTGGCCAGGAGGTGCTCAGAAGCCCCGAGGATCTTGTCAAGGCGGTGACTGCGCTTAACTTCTTTGGGACACTGCTAAGTTCAGTCTGTTTATCAAGCGCATACTGTTTACTGGACAAAAATGTTCTAGGCATCTCATATGTGCCATCGAGGGACTTGCAGGCTAATAGTCCCCTACTTTCCAGCTCTCACTATGAAGCCTGGCCCTTGTGCAAACTGGTTAACAAAAACTAGACCTTTAGCCCATGGAGACCCAACCATCAGTTCCTAGACCATTGTGCGGCCTTGGCATAGCCAAACAAAAGACTAGGCTTAATTGAGTCTTGGAAATCCAGTACAGACTTGACAGCTGAGGGCAGTGCACTTAAGTAGAAGGGAAGAGGAAACACAGGACTAAACTCTCTCCTTATTGCCATGACCCCCATTCCATCTCCAGCCCAGTCTTCCCTCTACAGTTCAGAGTTTGGAGAGATAGGAACAAAATATAATGTAAGGCAAAAGAAAATCAAGGAGAAGTGGAGGGGGAGCAGTTCTATTCTTTCTGTGAAAGGTGTTATATTCTTTGTACTTCTAGAGAAAGAAAAACTACTCCTGATCCCAGGATCTGATATGAATGTTTCAATTCCTAATCTAAGACTAAGGAAATTTTTCCCTCATTTTGGAAAGAAGCAAGAATAGGCCCTACAGTAAATTTGAGAATGTTGAAAATGGAGTGTCGCTAATATTACTAATTACAAATTGCTAATTAAAAATGCGGGGGCGGGGTGCCTGCGTGGTTCAGATGGTTGGGTGTCTGCCTTCAGCTCAGGTCATGATCCCAGCATCCTGGGATCGAGCCCCGCATCGGGCTCCTTGCTCAGTGGGAAGCCTGCTTCTCCCTCTCCCTCTCGCACTCCCACTGCTTGTGTTCCCTCTCTAGATGTGTCTCTTTCTGTCAAATAAATAAATAAAAATCTTTTAAAAAATGCATATAGGGGCGCCAGGGTAGTACAGTCAATTAAGCATCTGACTCTTGGTTTTGGCTCAGGTGGTGACCTCAGGATCGTGAGATCGAGCCCCACATGGGGCTCCACGCTCAGCGCAGAGTCAGCTTGAGATTCTCTTCCCTCTCCCTCTGCCCCTCCTGCTCGTTCTCCTCTCTCTTTCTCTCTCTCTCTAAAAGAAATAAATCTCGGGTGCCTGGGTGGCTCAGTTGGTTAAGCGTCTGCCTTCAGCTCAGGTAATGATCCCAGGATCCTGGGATCGAGTCCGGCATCGGGCTCCCTGCTCAGCAGGGAGTCTGCTTCTCCCTCTACCTGCCGCTCCCCCTACTTGTGCTCTCTCTGTGTCAAATAAATAAATATTTTTTTAAAAGTTAAAAAAAAGAAATCTTTTAAAAATGCATATAATGGAATTCTCAAGTCACTAAGAAATGAATGGTTAGGCCCTGTAGCACCTAGGAACCTGAGGATATTTTACTCATCAGATACATGTGACTTTTATGTAGATAGCTATATGTTGCTGTGGAAAAACAGTATATAGATTAGCATAATTCAGTCCCTAGAGAAGCAAATCTACACAAAAGTGCATGCCTCATGTCTGAACTGCCTCCCACCTCTTGACATATATAGAGTAAAATACAACTGCTAACAGAGTAGGGTGGTGGGGCCCAGAACCAAAACCAGAAGCTAGCTCCTGACTTGGGAGAGTTGTCATTACTTGCAAAAGTATTACCCTTTGGAACAAGAGCACATTTAGCACCACAGAGAAATTGCAGAGCCAGAAAGGAGGAAGAATTAATATTGACACTATGTTCTGATGAATGGATGTGTAAAAAAAAAAAAGGTCAAAGCTGACCCTGAAGCTTCTGGGAACCATATTTTCCTAATTCTACCACCACATGAAGTCCTCTGCTGGAATCTACATGATGATGACATATCTTCTTTTTTTTTTTTAAGTTTATTTATTTAAGGAATCTCTATACCCACTGTAGGACTCGAACTCACAACCCTAAGATCAAGAGTTGCACATTCCCCTAACTGAGCCAGCTAGGTGCCCCAACAGCATATCTTGTTATATTTGAACCGTAAGGGTCTCCTGAACCATTTCCCTACTTGAATTTCTCTTTTTATATAGATTTATTTTTTAAGCTTATTTATTTGTTTATTTATTTATTTTTAAGTAATCTTTACACCCAATGTGGGGCTCAAACTCACAACCCTAAGATCAAGAGTCCTATGCTCTCCCAACTGAGCCAGCCAGGCACCCCAACCTACTTGAATTTCTTACCAAGGGCAGAATAGCAGATTTTTTTTTCCTGCCAAGTATCATTATATCCAATGATAATCATTCTGAGAACTACCTCTACTCCATTTTCAGACCCTGTGATTTGGATGAGGTCACCCCAGGCATGGAGTACATAACCCAGACCCAAGTGATTCAGCACGTAACATTCTCTAAGCTACAGTGATTGTTTCAGGAATGGGCATGTAACCCAGTCAGAGCCTAAATGCACATGGTGAACTTTCCTTCAGGGGAAATCTGTTGGCTCTTTCCAACTAAAACTGGATGTGAGAAGATGTAAAATCCTGGAGATGCTGCAGCCATGTTGACACCACAAAGGTAGAGCCAATCTATCTAAAGAAATATCATTTATTCATTCACTGAGCAAATATTTATTGAGTACCCATTATGTGTTAGACACTGTTGTAGGTATAGGAGATACAGCAGTGAACAATATATATTGTCTTTGTCCTCATAGAACTTACAGTCTAGTAGGGGACATATAATAATAACAACAAACAGTTGAATAACATTTACTATGTGTCAAGAACTGTTCTAAGTCCTTTATACATATCAGTTCTTTTAATCATCACAATAACCCTATCCCTATTTTATAGATAAAGAAATTGAAGGAGAGAGAAGTTATTTGTCCTGGTCACGCAGTAAATAATGGAGCTGAAAATCAACCCAGTATATCTGGCTCAATAATCTTTGTGCTCAATTATACATTATAAACTGCCTTATCATAGGAGGGGGAAAAGAGGGTCCTCAGAGAGAATTTAATCAGTCATGGAAGGAACCACTGAAGGAGATACCTGGAAGTGAGAAAGAATACTGGGCAATTGGGAGACTGAAAAAAATTCAGTTAAGGGCGCCTGGGTGGCTCAGTTGGTTAACCGACTGCCTTCAGCTCAGGTCATGATCCTGGAGTCCCTGGATCGAGTCCCGCATCAGGCTCCCTGCTCAGCAGGGAGTCTGCTTCTCCCTCTGACCCTAACCCCTCTCATGTGCTCTCTCTCATTCTCTCTCTCTCAAATATATATATATAAAAAAAATTCAGTTAAGCTGAAAAAGAGGAATGACAAGAGATGAGACTAGTGGAGGCGCCTGGCTGGCTCAGTCCAAAGAGCCCCATGTTGCGTGTAGAGATTACTAAAAATAAATAAATAAAGTTAAAAAAACCAACCAAACAAAGAGAGATGAGTCTGGCAAAGTAAGCCAGGGCCACATTAGTTTATACTTTATTCTCAGGGCAGTGAAGCAAGGGAGTGACTTGTTCAGATTGGGGCTATGAGGGCTCGGTAAGACTGTGAAGACGCTTGATGATGCTCCTATAGCATTTCAGGAACTGCAATAGGATCATTGTAGGTAGTGATAAATGCTGTGAGGAAATGATATTTAAACTGATAACTGAATAGGGAGCAGAAGCCAAATCTAGAAGAACATAGAAGGCAGGAGTAGCAGATATAAAGGCCTTGAGCAGAAATGAGCTTGGTATATTCAAGAGATGGAAGGAGGGATGTCTGGGTGGCTCAGTTGGTTAAGCATCTGCTTTTGGCTCATGTTATGATCCCAGGGTCCTGGGATCAAGTCCCGCATTGGGCTCCTTACTCAGCAGGGAGTCTGCTTCTCCCTCTGCCTGTCACTCCCCCTGCTTGTGCTCACTTTCTCTCTCTCACACACAAAGTCTTTTTTTTTTTTTTTTAAGAGAGAGATGGAAAGAAAGCTAGTGTGCTGGAAGCCTTGGGAGTAGAAGCAGGGCTCAAGGACATTGGATTAATCTAGCTGTCATAAAAAGCCTTTAAAGAGTTTTAATCACATCCTTCCACTTTTATCCCTTTAATTTCTAGAATCCATCTCTGTCTCTCCACCAGAGATGGAGAGACATCCATTTATTTTATTTTTAAATAAATATATTTATTTTATTTTTTTTTAAAGGTAGAAACAGGCTATCTTTTTTTTTTTAAGATTTTATTCATTTATTTAATTGACAGAGAGAGAGAGACAGCGAGAGAGGGAACACAAGCAGGGTGAGGGGCAGAGGGAGAAGCAGGCTTCCCGCAGAGCAGGGAGCCCGATGCGGGGCTCGATCCCAGGACCCTGAGATCATGACCTGAGCCGAAGGCAGACGCTTAACCGACTGAGCCACCCAGGCGCCCCTTTGCTACTATTTTAGTGAGAAACATACAGTGACACCCAATTGGAAAAGGACTTCCAGATCAGGGAAGTTTTGGATTTTTGCTTTTCAAATGGAAGATTTTTTAATTTTTAAAAAGATTTATTTATTTGAGAGAGAGAGCACGCAAGCAGGAGAAGGGCAGAGGGAGAGAAATTCAAGCAGACTACGAGCTGAGCACGGAGCCCAAGGCGGGGCTCAATCCCAGAACACCATTATCATGACCTGAGCCGAAATCAAGGGTCTGACTTAACTGACGCCCCTAAGCATCTTTTTTTTTTTTTTTCTTTAAGGTTTTATTTATTTAAGGGACACCTGGGTGTCTCATTCAGTTAAACATCTGCCTTCAGCTCAGGTCCTGATCCCAGAATTGGGCTCCTTGCTCAGCGGGGACCCTGCTTCTCCCTCTGCCTGCCGCTCCCCCTGCTTGTGCTCTCGCTCTCTGACAAATAAATAAAATCTTTAAAGAGAGAGAGAGAGCGAAGGGGGGGGCGTGGAGGGGCAGAGGGAGAGGGAGAAGCAGACTCCCCACTGAGCAGGGAGCCCGAGGTGGGGCTCAATTCCAGGACCCTGGGATCATGACCTGAGCTGAAGGCATACACTTAACTGACTGAGCTACCCAGGCATCCCGAGATCAAGCATTTTTAAAATAAATGCTGATGAGAGGAATATAATACAGAGAGAAATTGTCTATATAGAAAAGAAAGATTAAAACAATTAGCTTTAAGATAAGGACATTTATTGAGAGCCTCCATTGTTCTAAATCCTAGATTCAAATGAACACATGATATTAGGTAGATGTGTTTATTATTTTCTTCATTTTACAGATGACAAAACTGACATTTGGAGAGTTGAAATAACTTGTCCAAACTCACACAGCTAATAAGTAGCAAGTTAACATATGAATCCACGCAGTCTATTTCATTTGATTAGCCTCTCCTAATCTCACAAAATGCATTTCCCCACAATATCCTTGAGGGAAAATCTGGGGGAAAGAAGAGAATTAACAAAGCACTCTGACACATTTCCTCTAAGTTTTTGTGTTATCCCAGGGATTCTTCCAAGGTGTTATCTGTTGCCAATGCTGTAGTACTTAGTATGTGTTCCTTGGGTGATTTTGCATTTATTTAATTAAGCTCTTCAACCACCATTTAACCTGAAGTTGCCCTTCATCCTAATTACAGTTGAAATGGCATTTCACCTTAGTGTCCATGAAGAAGATTCGTATTTTTCTGATTGCCAGCTGCCCTGTATTAAGTGGTATTTTGTTCTTTGGGCACCCATATGCCCAAAGAACATCCAGAATATCATGTTCCAGAAAGGTTGTTTCCTCTGCTAATAGAGCAGGCAGCCTGAAAGCTGGAGCCTGGCGCCATTTGCAAACCATCAGTGCATTTAGCTGCCAGTCTCCGTCAATCCTGTGTCACTCAGAGCTACTCTGGACACTCAGCCTCCACTCCCACAACAGCAGCCCAGTCAGTTGGTTCCCACCATCCTCCCAACAATTCTGCCCTCTCTGTCCTATATCATCAATTTTCTTCTCTCCACCTGGTCACTGCCATGAGCAAACAAAAATCTCTGATCTCTAAAAAGAAAAGAAAATCTTTTCTTAACCCGACTTCTCTCCCCCTCTTCTGTTAGCACTCCCTTTTGCTCTGTTCCCCTGGAAAGATATATATTTTTTTTTCCTGGCTTTCCTCAATTACCTCTCCTCTCATTTGCTCTCTCTTTTTTAAAGATTTTATTTATTTGACAGAGAGAGAGAGAGCACAAGCAGGGGGAGCAGCAGGCAGAGGGATTGGGAGAAGGAGGCTCCCCACTGAGCAGGGAGCCAGACAGGGGGCTCCATCCCAGGACCCCGGGATCATGACCTGAGCCGATAGCAGATGCTTAACTCACTGGGCCACCCAGGCGCCCCTCTCTCTCTTTTTAAGTAAGCTCTATGCCCAACCCAAGGTAGGGCTCAAACTCACAAGCCTGAGAGCAGGTGCCACATATTCTACAGACTGAGCAGCCTGGTGCCCCATCTCCCATTCTCTCTTAAACTCAATCCATTTAGGTTTTCACCTAGACCATGCTACCTGAACTGTTCCTGTCAGGTCATGAACATCTCTCTCTCTCTCACACACACGGCCTCCAGGACACAAGTCCTGTGAAAGAGATTTTTGTCCATTTCCTTTTTTTTTGTTTTGTTTTTAAGATTTTATTTATTTATTCATGAGAGACAGAGGCAGAGGGAGAAGCAGGCTCCCCACGGAGCAGAGAGTCCAATGTGGGGCTCCATTCCAGGACCCTGGGATCATGACCTGAGCGGAAGGCAGACACTTAACCGACGGAGCCACCCAGGCGTCCCTCCATTTTCTTAATTCATGTATCCCCGCACCTGGACATGTCCTGTACATAGCATATGAATAAATCCCCATCCCTCCAATCCCCGCAACATTTCTCTCTCAATTTTAAGAGTTTGACTGAGAGGCTTCAAAGAATGACTAAGGCTTAAGGCCGCAAAACGACTTATTATCAAGTTCCTCAGGCCTCTAAGGCAATCTGGGGGATTGTAGGTGACTACGCAGCGTCTTCCCCTTTACAGACCCTCTGGTTTTTCTTCAGAAAGGAATGGCCTCAGGGAAGAGGTAGTAACGGAGGTTCATAGATGGGAAATCGGGTCTGCTGCTCCTCGGGAACACCGACCCAAGGAGTACTCCCTACAGGAGGCTCGTATGAAGCAATGATGCAGACTGTCGGAGAACGCTGCGGACCGCTAGGCCAAGCCAGAGGGATACTGGGAGAGAACCTGCAAGCCTGAAACCAGGGAGAACTAAAAAGCACCCGTTCTGGCTCCCACGACCTTTCCTCCTTCGATGCGTCAGTTTTTCCAGCTGGGAGAAGTCAGAAACTGAGAAAGATTTCTGCCGCTTGGCCTCATGGGAGATGTAGTCTCTCAGAAGCCTGGGCTAGAAGGACCTTTTACAAAACTTTGGCAGGAGAAGAAGAAAACAGGATGTGTATGGGAGTCCAAAACGATCATCACGTCCACGCAAACTCTAAATACACATTTTCCTTTTCCTTAGCCTCGGTCAGTGTCCAGAGCGGGGTCCCCCTCCATCTCACCTCCAACATCCCGTGTATCTCCGCACTCTGGGCCAATCTAGCTCTGTCCTGCTCGCTCGCTTTTCCACCGCTCTATCCAATCGTAGGTGAGTTCTTGGTCAGTTCCCGGAGTGCCTTGCGGCTGTAATGGCTGCCCCCAGCCGGCGCGCGGCTACGCTCTTTGGGGCGGTGTTAAGGGTGCGGCAGTTGGGCCCCGATGCCGTGAGGGAGTGGGGAGCCCGGGTCTCCTCGCTCTTTGACTGGCAGCGGAGGTGCGTGTCCTGTTTCGCGGGCTCCGCTTTCTCTGGTCCCCGCCTAGCCTCTCCCTCTCGCCGTTATGGCCAGAGCTCAGCCTTGGACCGCTTCCTTGGACTCTCTCAGCCAGACGGTTCGTTGACTTCTCACCCTCCCGGCGTGTCCATGCACAGAGGTAAAGGGCCCGGATAGGCTTGTCCCCGATTGTCACGGTTTTAGCAGTGAAAGTTCCGGGTCGGGGAAACTGCTCAGTCCGTGGGGATATCATCATTGGTCCTATATTGTGGAAAACGATCTTGAGGCCTCGAGAGAGAGGCGAGCCTTGAAGGATCTCACAGGAGAGAGATACCAGGTTTTAAGAGTTGGGAGCCAGAGGGAACTGATGTGGTCACAAACAGAGACGCTCACAAAGAGCAAGAGATTCAGGGCCACAGGCAAGGCAGAATTGTGGCTCTCTGCCCCGAGATGGAAAGCAAACTTGGTCCCATAAGTGCCCAATCTACTTGTCAAGAGACTGAGTTACACCTAGGAAATAGCACCCTCTGTTCTTCAAGTAATGTAGACTGCACTCTGGTAGGGAGGCTGCACACAAAAACTGGTCATTGTAATGCAATATTATAAGAAACTAATACTTAAAAATACTGAGAAAGCTTGCAGAGCCTTCATAACACCTTTAGTAGGGTGAGATTGTCCGAGCTGGAGGGATTTCTGGCATTATCTGAACTAGCTGTACTTTCACACATGTACATGCATTTATCAGGCACAGTACAATTCCACACAGTAATTGAGTATTAAATGCCAGGCATTGTGTTGATTGTTTCTACAAAATTGCCAATTGTCAAAAGAAGGTTTTAAGTAGGTATTGTTAATATTATCTCCATTTCACATGTGAGAAAACTAAGGCGCTTAGAGAAGTTAGAGAATTTGATACAATCATATAAACAAATTAATGGACAAGCTAAGTCTCAAAGCCAGGTCTCAGCTTCAACCTGGTACACTTATCTTTTATGCCCTACTTCCTTTGTGGGCGGGTAGGACTGAGTACCTGATAAGGGATCCAGGTTGCACTACCTCTCACTCCCCTCCTGCCCCCACACACAGATGAGCAGGATCTCCTCTTGGTCCATCGTCCCGACATGCCTGAGAACTCCAGGGTCCTAAGAGTGGTCCTCCTGGGTGCCCCGAATGCAGGGAAGTCAACACTCTCCAACCAGCTGCTGGGTCGGAAAGTATGCTGCATCCTTGACGCTACCGCCCCCCCCCCAACCCCACCCCTTTCATCTCTTACTTTTTTCTCTTTCTTCATGAATTGTCCTACAGTGATCTGGGATCTCAGTTGGGACTTCTTTGTTTTTGGCAGGTGTTCCCTGTCTCCAAGAAGGTGCACACCACTCGCTGCCAAGCTCTGGGGGTCATCACAGAGAAAGAGGTCCAGGTGGTGGGTACCTGCAAAGGAAGTCCAGCAAACTGGACAGCGGGTGAACTTAAGAGGGTCTCCCTTACAGTTAGACCTGAAGAAAATGTTAAATTCACTTTTCTGAGGGAAGGGGGTCTCCTCTTTCGTTAGGCCTAGTGCAGTTCTCTCTACTTCCCCCCTCTGGCATCTAGTCAGAAAGATCTCATTCCCTCTTTAATCCTTCCTAATCTTTCATGTATTCACAGTCATCATCTTTTTCTTGGATCCTATCTAGAATTAAAACAAAACTGGAGGGTAAAAATCTAAAGTCATCCTGGCCTAGAGTGGGTGCAGGCTTCTGACATCAATGGTGGCCTTTCTCTCACCCGCCAGTTATAATCGTTCCATCTTGGGGGGGGGGGTGGGCATCTCTCTTTCCTGATTTTAGATTCTACTTGACACACCTGGCCTCATCAGCCCTGTTAAACAGAAAAGGTAATAGCTGTGGAAACAGGTTTGTTGAGGGAAAGGTGTTGAGAAGGTGAGGAGATTCCATCAGAGGGGCTGGAAAACCCCCTTATCATACCCTATCCCTCATTAGGAGTATATCAGTCATAAGACCCTTCCTGACCTAAGTTTGTCTGTCCCTCAGGCACCATCTGGAGCTTTCTTTGTTGGAAGATCCATGGAAGAGCATGGAATCTGCTGATCTGGGTTAGACTCATGATGGGAATCTGAAGCCCAATTTACATGGTCACGACCTCTTGTTCCTGGTAGTTTGGGGGATGGGGGTTGGCCCAGAGCCCATATCATGGACATTTTGGGGGGGTGGGGAGAGAGTGGTCATATATTTGTCCTGCTGCCCACCCTGCCACCTTCTAGTTGTGGTCCTTGTGGATGTCTCAGACAAGTGGACTCGGAACCAGCTCAGGCCCCAGGTGCTCCAGTGCCTGACCCAGTTCTCCCAAGTCCCTAGCATCCTTGTCATGAACAAGGTGAGTACCACCTACCTGAAGAAGGGGTCTGCTTTCCTCCATGGTGCCCATCTCACTGACCACACACCCCTCTGCCCGTCCTCCATGCCCAGGTAGATTGCCTGAAGCAGAAGTCTGTTCTCCTGGAGCTCACAGCAGCCCTTACTGAAGGTGTGGTCAATGGCAAGAAGCTCAAGATGCGGCAGGCCCTTCGCTCACAGCCTGGCACTCCTTGCCCTAGCCCAGCAGCTAAGGGCCCAAAAACACAGTCTGTGGGAGGCCCTCAGAGGATTGGCTGGCCCCACTTCCAGGAGATCTTCATGTTGTCAGCCCTAAGCCAGGAGGATGTGAAAACACTAAAGGTCAGTTAGCCTTGGCCGTAGCTTGGCCTCTGATTTCTGCCATGTGAAGATAAGCCTCAGAGTTCCTCCTGGTAGTGAGAATGAGTAGGAAAGTCTTGGTTGGGACTGAGCTGCCCCCCTACCCCCCTCTGTACCCACAGCATTACCTCCTGGCACAGGCCCGGCCAGGACCCTGGGAATTCCACAGTGGAGTCCTCACTAGCCAGACGCCTGAGGAGATCTGTGCCAACATCATCCGAGAGAAGCTCCTAGAACACCTGCCCCAGGAGATGCCCTATAGTGTGCAGCAGGTGCGGGCACAATGAAGGAATCTGGGGGCTCTTCACCATGCACACACCCAAGACAGGACACCTGGGGCCCGGAGAGGTAGGGATATGGGTCTGTCTGACTAATCATGTCTCCCTGTGCAGAGGACAGTGATGTGGGAGGAAGGGCCAAGCGGAGAGCTGGTGATCGAACAGAAGCTTCTGGTGCCCAAAGAATCTCATGTGGTAAGCCGGGTTAGGCTTGGAGAAAGGACCAGGGCATTAGGCAGGGGTTCTTCCTCCACTGCCTGGGAGCCCTGAGAACTGGCTTGTGTGTGTGTCTCTCTCTCTTACCCCACCCTCAGAGGATCCTGATTGGTCCAAAGGGGCACTTGATCTCCCAGATTGCACAGGAGGTGGGCCGCGACCTCATGGACATCTTCCTCTGCGATGTTCGGCTCCGCCTCTCTGTGAGGCTTCTCAAGTGACCACCCTCTGCTGCCTTGCCCAGGGCTTCTCAGCCAGAGCTGCTGGCAGGGCCACTGACCAGAACGGCCCCTGCCCAGGGACAGGGACTGGTGAGAGGTGTGGGCACTGCCTGCCTGCCTGCCTGACTGGCGGCTGGCTTGGCCTTCCTGAGTCTGCCTAGCCCCTGCCTGACCACGTCTGTTGGAGGAAGTAACTTATCTTAGCTCAGTTCCCAGGTCGTTCCTCTGCCTGCGGTCCCAGCTGCTTAGGTCTAGAAGTTGGCTCTTTGGTAGGAACAATGCCACCCTGCTTCTGGCTGGCAGCGAACCCAGAGTTCTTCCCTGAGTTGCCAGTTTTAGCAGAGAGGGCTTTTTCCTGTCCACTCAGTTCCTCTACCTTAAAGCTGCGCGTAAGAACCTGTGGGTCCTAAGTGAGATAGTGCCGCTCACTCCATCCCTCTCCCCAGTCTTGGATGCTAATAAAATTAAAAAACAAGCATACTGGTTCTCATCTTTATTTCTTTTTTTTTTTTTTTAAGATTTTATTTATTTGAGAGAGAGAGATTGAGAGAACGAGTGGGAAGAGGGGCAGAGGGAGAAGCAGACTCCCCACTGAGCAGGGAGCCCGACGCGGGGCTCGATCCCAGGATCCTGGCATCATGACCTGAGCCGAAGGCAGACGCTTAACCGACTGAGCCACCCAGGCGCCCTCATCTTTGTTTCTTATAATAGGAAAGAGAAAACCCATTCCCTCACCCCCACCCTGTTGTCTGAACTGGAGTCTCCCTCCCTCCCAGTGGTCTGTTCCAGGGTCCTGAGCGCTCTTCTTGGCACGTGTTCTGGGTACAGCAAGAGAACCATTACCATTACTAAACTCAGTAATGGTAACGGTTTCCTCGCCATCCCCAAGCGTCCCGGCGGTCAGCAGGCTGTGATGCGCTGAGCGGCGAGCCCAGCGGGTTTGCGGCTTCCCTGGCCCTCGTCTGGCTCCAGAGCTGTGGGGACCCGGACTAGTACATCATCTATACTGTAGTATCTCATCGCAAACTTACAGTATATGATGATATCCCAGCCAGGGCCCTGCAGCAGGCACAGGGAGCACGGCTTGGAGAGCACTGTGGCAGGGAGGGCCAGGGGCTGGGGCAGAGCAGGACAGGTCAGTGCTGGACACACACAGCTCCCCACTCCCCACTCCATAGCTCCTGGGCCAGCAGCTCCTTGATGGTTGTGGTCAAGGGCAGCCCAAGTCAGGTAGGGAAGGGGCCTGGCCCGGAGAACCCTGCAGAGCTAGGGTCTGTTGAGATCTCCTTGGGGACCCAGTGTCAGAATTAAACAAGCTAGAGATCACATAGTGAGGCAGAAGGTTCCCTCTGGTCAGACCAACAAGCAGACAGACAGGCCCAGGAGGGGTACTTACCTGGGGCTGGAACTGCAGACTGGGGAGGCCTTCAGAGGTAAGGAGGCCCTGACCCTGCCTCTCCACTCAAGCTGCTGGCCTTTTAATCCACTGGCCCCTCCCCTGGGTGGGGCACTTTCCCGGGGTTCTAGAAAGCCCCACCTCTTAACCCTTTCCCTGCTGGACTCCTTGGAACTAGGGTCACTGGCCCCTCTCTCTACTAGGCCCTTTCTCCCATAAATTTCATGGCCCTTGCTAAGGCTAGGGTCTGCCTTTCACCCCTCTCCCCGTGAAGCTGATCATCTCTCTGCTGGGCCTGGGAGGAGGAGGAACAGCCTCACCGCATCCTTCAGGGTTCAATTGTTGGCTGTAGCCCAGCTGGTGGTGGCAGTCGTGGTGGTGGTGCTGGTGGCGGTGGATCTGTTAGTTGAACCTCTGTAAAGCAGGAAGGGTCCTGACAGCTGGATTCTGGGGCAAGCTCAGGCTTAAATTTCAGTTCCTGGGCCCCTGCCTGTGTTTATGCTGAGCCCAAGGAGGGTAGACCTCGGCTACCTCTGCTATGGCAAGCTCCCCTGGGTGGACGGGGTCCTCTGTGAGTCATTTGAGGGCAGGGAATTCAAGCTCTTCTGAGAGCCAGCCTAAGAATGGGTAGGGGCCTGTTCAGAGCTCAAGCCACTTACAGTGTGAGCCTGGCAGTATTCAGTTCTCTGCCTCTGGGCCAGGCAAGATTGCTGGTGTAGAGACTTCTCAGAATGGGGGAGGGAGCTCTGTTTATTTTCTTTTACGTTTTTAAGATTTTATTTATTTGAAAGAGAGAGAATGAGAGAGAGAGAGAGCACATGATGGGGGGGAGGGTCAGAGGGAGAAGCAGACTCCCCGCCGAGCAGGGAGCCCGATGTGGGACTCGACCCCGGGACTCCAGGATCATGACCTGAGCCGAAGGCAGTCGCTTAACCAAAAGAGCCACCCAGGCGCCCCAGAGGGAGAGAATCTTAAGCATGCTCCCAGCTGAGTGCAGACCCCAATGCAGGGCTTGACCCCACGACCCCCGCCCCCCCCGCCCCGACTGAGGCAGCCAGGTGCCCTGCTCTTCCCTCTGGCACAATCTTCCCTCCTTTCTTACCTAGTTAACTCCTATTCCCTCTTCATATGTAAGTAACACCTCTGCAGGCTAGTTAAATCTACCTGTTATGGGCTCATTTATTTGTGTGATTAATCATTTAGGCAAATAATCACAGGGGCCTGGTTATTGGCCAATCATGTCAAATGTCTGACATGGAGCTAAACTCAGTGTGATGTAGGGGAGGAGAAAAACTTTGGCCCGGGGAGGCAGGCAAATAAAACTGGAGCTCTTAGGCAAGTCTTTTTCTCTCAGAGCCTTCCTGTTCTCCTTGTAGACAGCAGGAACAACAGTCCCCAGTTCAGAACTGTGAGCTAGGTGACTAGCTCCTGGCAAAGCACTTAGCCAAATGAAGCAGCCAAATGCCCTTCATGGAATATTCTTGAAAGCCACTCAAGGCCATTGAGAGAGCCCAGGTTTAGAAATAACAGGCCCTGGGGCACCAGGCTGGCTCAGTCAGTGAAGCATGTGACTCTTGACCTCGGGGTTGTAAGTTCAAGCCCCACGTTGAGTGTAAAGATTACTTAAAAATAGGGACGCCTGGGTGGCTCAGTCAAGATCTGCCTTCGGCCCAAGTCATGATCTCAGGGTCCTGGGATCAGAATCCCGTATCAGGCTCCCTGCTCATTGGGGAGCCTGCTTCTCCCTCTCCGTCTGCCTGCAGCTCCCCCTGCTTGTGCTCTCTCTCTCTCTCACAAATAAAAAAATCTTAGAAAAAAGATTACTTAAAAATAAAATCTTAAGAGGGCACGTATGTGGCTTAGTTGGTTAAACGTCTGCCTTCCGCTCAGGTCATGATCCCAGGATCCTGGGATCGAGCCCTGCAGCTGGGCTCCCTGCTCAGTGGGGACTCTGCTTCTCCCTCTCCTCCCTGCCATGCTCTCTCTCGCTATCTCTGTCACCATCTCTGTCTCTCTCAAATAAATAAAATCTTAGAAAGGAAGAAAGAAAAAGGGAGGGAGGGAGGAAGGACAGGCCCTGAGTGACAGTCCCCACAGCCCCCCACATCCAGCTCTGTGACCTTGACCTTAGATGGAGTGCTCTCAGCTTCAATTTTCTTGTATGTGCAATGGGAGCAATCCATCCCTAGCTCCTATGGGGGTGACCAGGGTCATGTGCGTGCTCATCTCAAACTCCTGGGTCAGACCTAACACCTGTGGAACCAATGTTGGTGTCCTTCCCTTCTTTCCTTTGTCTCACTCACTAGCTGTTTGACTAGAGGCAAAGTGCCACTTCTCTGAGCTTTGGTGGTAACACATGGTTCACCATGTTGTAAGAACTGAGAAATGTGGCTGAGAAACATTTACAAACCTAGGCACTCTAGCCAGGTGAGAAATTATTGTATGTCTGCACCTTGCCTCCTTTCCTGTCCTGTGACCCCTCCTGCCGTGCCACCTCTACTCAGGGACCCCACAGACAGGTCAGGCTCCTTCACCAGAGTAAAGGCTTCATGCACCGAGGCCAAGATTTATGCCGCTCATTGCCTAGGCTTCTGCCTAGTTCCTGCTTAGTCCTAAGACCAAAGGTGAACATGGGCAGAAACCAGGGGTCCTGAAGGTAGAACAGAGAGATATCTCAGCCAGCCAGAGATCCTGTGGCTTTGGCCCTGGCTGGGGTGGAGGGTACTGTCATCAGGGTGTGGGCTGGAGCAGAGTCTGAACCTGGGTGGGGTAGTCTGGGGACCCTGATAAGTGGACTTGGGGCTATCAGGGTGGAGGCCCTTCTGCTTATCGGGAGCCTGCAGGGGCCACGAGGACCCGAGGACACTTCCCGCCCAGAGCTGTCTCCTGGATGGCAGCCCTTCCATCCCTTTGCCTCCTTAGAACCCTTCTGGAAGTCCAGTGGAGACTCTGCCCCTTCCCTGGCCAGCATGGGGGTGGGGGACACAATCCAGGTCCTTGGACTTGCACTCTAAATTTTATTTATTTATTTATTTATTTATTTGAGAGCACAAGCAGGGGGAGCAGCAAAGAGAGAGGGAGAAGCAGGGAGCCTGAGGCGGGGCTCGATCCCAGGACCCTGGGCTCATGACCTGAGCCGAAGGCAGACGCTTAACCGACTGAGCCACCCAGGTGCCCGTGGCCTTGCATTCTAACAACTGTTGCTTCAAATCAGGAGCTCCATTGGCTCTCCTGAGGTCAGTGTGGACTGGTCTGGGACCTTAACCTTCTCATGTCTAATTCCAGTCCCTGCCATAGCAGCTTCAAGCCTTTGACTCTTATTTTGATCTTTGGATGAACTCCTTAAACCATATGGTGAATGACAAAGTTAAGGATGGTCAGAGCTGCAAGAATCCTTCAAAATCATGGAATTCAAGTAATCCCTTTATAGAGGAGAGGAAACCGAGGCGTAGAGAAGGGGAGCGAATTGCCCCCCAGAGCTTCAGCGTTCCCTCTACCTCTCCACACCTGGGAACCCATGACCCTAAGAAGAACAGCAGCTGCAGGTACTCACAGACACACGTGGCACACACACGTGTCATGCTTACATATACACAGACGCACAGAAATACACAGCACACATACTAAAAAAAATAGATTCAGCTAGTAAATTACTCTCAGTTCCCTCTTCGTTACTCTCCTAAGTTCCATGGAGTTGACAGTTTTGCACAACGATGGTGGCCAAATCATAAGGGTCACTAGTGTCCCACTCAAAGTACAATCAACAGCAAAACTCATCCTGGAACCAAGGACTTTGAGAAGTTCCGGGCGTTCTTGCTTTCCTGTTTTGCTTTACATGCTGGGAACCCAAAGCAAGAGGCTGGTGTAACCCTAGGGGCTTACCAGGTGTGAGAAAGAAAAGCTGGAACACTGTTCTAATCTTTATTCTCTATGTGATAGATTGGGGCTTGAGATCTGGGGGACCTATCAGAGATGACTGTTCGGTTTCACTGTGGCCAGCCTGTGAAGCTTCTCCTAACCCTCCCTGACACCTGCCCCCTTAAGTCCAGGCTTTGACCCTGCTCGGTTTTCCTCATCACACGGAGAATTCATCTGATCCCTTATTTGTCCCCAACTACCCCGGGAGAGGCACCTTGTGGGATTCTTCTCTGTGGCCCCAGCACCCCTCAAGGGTCTCATCCTGCGAGGTGCTCAAAGAGCACGTTTGCGCTGGAAAGATGCTGACCCCACAGACCGTGCTACTAACGCTCAAGGACCCGGCATGCTCCCTTACACTCTCTGGGATGCTCAGCCCCATGGGCACGCGTGTGTGTCGCACAACGAACACAGATGCGGTGGGGTCTTAGCTGTGGCTTCCCTGGGGACTTTGCCAATGTCCGTCCATCAGTCTCCAAAAGATGACTACACGCCAATTTTATTTTTTTGATATTTTTATTTATTTTATATTTATTATTTTTTAAAGATTTTATTTATTTATTTGACAGAGAGAGACACAAGCAAGTGAGGGAACACAAGCAGGGGGTGTGGGAGAGGGAGAAGCAGGCCTCCTATGGAGTAGGGAGCTCGATGCGGGGCTTGATCCCAGGACCCTGGCATCATGACCTGAGCCGAAGGCAGATGCTTAACGACTAAGCCATCCAGGCGCCCCAAAGATTTTATTTTTAAATAATCTCTACATTCAATGTGGGGCTCAAACTCATGACCCTGAGATTAGGAGTCACACACTCTGCTGACTGAGCCAGCCAGATGCCCCTATGGGCCAATTTTATCGTAGAGAAACTGAGGCTCCTGGAGTAAACACATGGCCTGCGTGATCTGGTAAATTGGGAGATGAGACAGGACTACAACTCTGCTCTCCAGACTCCAGTCCCCAGGCTTTGTGCACAAACTTGCTATGAATGAGGTGGATTTTGTGTGTGTTTCTGTGAGGACTTTTTGAGGTTTTTGTTTTTAAGTTTTTATTTATTTATTTGAGAGAGAGCTTGAGTGGGGTGAGGGGCAGAGGGAGAAGCAGACTCCCCCCACTGAGCAGGGAGCCCGACTCGGGACTTGATCCCAGGACTCCAGGATCATGACCTGAGCCGAAGGCAGATGCTTAACCGACTGATCTACCCAGGCGCCCCAACTTTTTGAGTTTCAAAGGCAAGAGAATCAGACCTGAGTTTTGGCCACTTACCAGTAATATGATTCTGAGCGTGTCACCTCATCTCTCTGAGCCTTGGTCTCCTCAGCTCTAAAATGGGGATGACAATAATACCTCATGAGACCCTGGGGAAATTCGGTGAAAGAATGTGTGTGAAGCCTCCGCGTGACTCAGGATGCCCTCCTCACTCCCACTTGCTCGGATTCTCCCACCTGTCCAACCCCCCCCCTTTTTTTTTTTTAAAGATTTTACTTATTTATTTGACAGAGAGACATAGCGAGAGAGGGAACACAAGCAGAGGGACTGGCAGAGGGAGAAGCAGGCTTCCCATGGAGCAGGGAGCCCAATGCGGGGCTCCATCCCAGGACCCTGGGATCATGACCTGAGCCGAAGGCAGATGCCTAATGACTGAGCCACCCAGGCGCCCCTGTCCAACCCCTTTTTGAGCCTCTTCCACAGCTGTTTCAACCCAGCAGTAATCCTCTCTCTCTCTTCTGACTCCTGCTTCTTGTGAGCCGGGCCCTTGCCTGGAGCGTACATGCCCTGGCCTCACACGCCGTCCTTGGCTGGAACCAGAGCCTTATCCTGTATAGTTCCGGGCTTGTGCCTTAGAGTTCTTCCTTTTCTTCCAGACCACCTGCCCTGGAGGGACTCAGAGCCCAAAGGGAAAAGCACAGCTCCGGATTTGTGAGACCCTGGACTCCACTCCTGCCTGCCGGGTAGCCCGGGCCCTTGTCCACTCTTGGAGCCTTGGCTTCCTTATCAGATACGTGGGCTTAAAACGCCTTCTTTCCATGATTGGTGTGCAGATGAAATGAGACAGTAGAGGGGGAAAGTTCTAGGTAGAGCCTGGCTCACATATCGTAGGAGCTCCACAAATGTCGGATTTCCTTCCCTTCTGGCTTTGCAGCGGCTTTCCCTGCTGGCCCTCCCCAGTGCGGCAGGAGCCCGTGGGAGCCCCTGTGCTCGCTCCGACGCCTATGCAGACCCACGTGCTAGTGCAGCCCTCACACCCCTGCCCAGGCCCGCACTGAGGCAGAAAAAGAAACTTCCCCATCAAACCTCCCTGAGTCCGTTTGTTCATCAGCTCCCCCTCCTAGTCTCTGGGTCAGTGGGAACCCCCACGTTCAGACCTGGGCCCTGACCCCTGGCCTGCAGGCACAGTCCCGAAGGTGGCTATGGGGTGGGAAAGGATCCCCAAGGAGCCTGGGTGTCCCTCCCTCCTCAAATCCTTCCCGCCATCAGCCAGGCCCTTGCTTGCCTCCCTCCCTACCGGGACAACCTGTCTGCCTCACAGCTGCTATGGAAGAGATAGGCTGCCTGGATTATCGGGCCAGACAAGGCTCCTCGTGACAGTTCCCCGTGCCCCCCCTCCGCCAGGCAAAGGTTCCAGGGCCCTTAACCCCCTCTGTGCCGGGCCCTCAGCCCCAGGAACTGGGAAGAGCAGGGAACGGGGTAGGCCTTGTGCCCCATATCCAGTTCCCAAGACTGGAGTCATGAGCACAAGGAAGTGGGGTACAGTATCAGCTGCATCCTCCAGAAGCCCAGTCTACACACTGGGCCCTCTCCTGCCCGTCCTGGGTCCATGGCAGCCTAGGGTAAGGAGGGACAACCCTGGGAGGCCTTTAAGGGCTTAGACCAAAGGCCCGATACTCTCTACTCCCCCTTCCCGGGGCTGGTTCCAGGCTCTGGGGACGGAGGCCTGGCTGCACTCTCGGGGTCCACTGGCTTCAGCAGAGGTGCTGGTACATCACCCCCTCCTTCTGCCCCCACATCATGGCTCCTTCCTCCTCTGCAGCATCCTTCAAGCCCCTGTCGGCAGGGCTCCTGCCTATGTTCTTGCTGGCCGCCTTTTTCCGGGCCGCTCTGCTCATCTCCTTGGGCTAGCCACCGTCCCAGATACTAAGGCTAACCAGGATCGAGTCGTAGTCAGGCCCCACTCAACCCCCCGGGCCTCCCTTTCCTGAAGGTCAGCGGGAGGGAGTGAAAAGACCAGGAGCAGGGACTCTGGGAATCTGGTTTGCAGTCCTGGTTCCGGCTCAGACACCGTGTGCCTTGGGCAAGTTCCTGTAATTCCAGGCCCCTCCTTTTCCTCACTTGATAAAAGAGGAGTAGCTCTTTTCACGGGGTTGACTCAGGGATTAAATGAGTTAAAAAATATATATATATATATATGTATACACACACACATATGTATAATTTTAGCAATCAGCTGGAAAATAACATTAATATCTAAAAAAAAAGGTGCCTGGCTGGCTTAGTCGGTAGAGCATGGGATTCTCGATCTCAGGATTGTAAATTCGAGGCCCATGTTGGGTGTAGAGATTACTTAAATTAAAAACTTTAAAAAATAATAATAAGGAGGGGTGCCTGGGTGGCTCAGTCGTTAAGCGTCTGCCTTCAGCTCAGGTCATGATCCCAGGGTCCTGGGATCAAGACCCACATCGGGCCCCACATCGGGCTCCCTGCTCGGCGGGAAGCCTGCTTCTCCCTCTCCCGCTCCCCCTGCTTGTGATTCCTTTCTTGCTGTGTCTCTCTCTGTCGAAGAGAGAGACACAGTGAGAGAGGGAACACAAGCAGGGGGAGTAGGAGTGGGAGAAGCAGGGGGAGTGGGAGAGGGAGAAGCAGGCTTCCCACTCTACAGGGTGCCCGATACGGGGCTTTTTCCAGGACCCTGGGATCACGACCTGAGCCGAAGGCAGACCCTTAACGACTGAGCCACCCAGGAGCCCCAATAAATAAAATCTTAAAAAAAAAAACCTTTTAAAAAATATAATAAAACTTTAAAAAAATGTCACACATCTTACACTGATTAGGATGTCTCTTATTAAAAAAAACAACAAAAGAGGGGCGCCTGTGTGGCTCAGTCGATAAGCATCTGCCTTGGACTCAGGTAGTGATCCCAGGCTCCTGGGATCGATCCTGGATCGAGCCCCACATTAGGCCCCCATTGGGCTCCCTGCTAGGCAGGAAGCCAGCTTTTCCCTCTCCCGCTCCCCCTGCTTGTGTTTCCTTTCTTGCTGTTTCTCTCTCTGTCACATAAATAAATAATTGACAGAGAGAGACACAGGGAGAGAGGGAACACAAGCAGGGGGAGTGGGAGCGGGAGAAGCAGGGGCAGTGGGAGAGGGAGAAGCAGGCTTCCCACTGAGCAGGGAGCCCGATGCGGGGTTTGATCCCAGGACCCTGGGATCACGATCTGAGCCGAAGGCCGACCCTTAACGACTGAGCCACCCAGGCGCCCCAATAAATAAAATCTTAAAAAAAAAAACCTTTTAAAAAAAATATAATAAAACTTTAAAAAATTATCACACATCTTACACTGATTAGGATGTCTATTATAAAAAAAAACAACAACAACAGAGGGGCGCCTGGGTGGCTCAGTCTTTAAGCCTCTGCCTTGGATTCAGGTCGTGATCCCAGAGTCCTAGGATCGAACCCCACATAGAGCCTCACATCGGGCCCCACATCCGGCCCCACATCGGGCTCCCTGCTCAGCGGGAAGCCTGCTTCTCCCTCTCCCGCTCCCCCTGCTTGTTTTTCCTCTCTTGCTCTGTCTCTCTCTGTCAAATAAATAAATAAAATCAACAGAGAGAGACACAGGGAGAGAGGGAACACAAGCAGGGGGAGTGGGAGATGGAGAAGCAGGCTTCCCAGTGAGCAGGGAGCCCGATGTGGGGCTTGATCCCACGACCCTGGGATCACGACCTGAGCCGAAGGCAGACCCTTAACGACTGAGTCACCCAGGCG
>NC_138383.1:36770569-36828141 GCF_054177405.1 Leptonychotes weddellii
CCAATGAATAAAATCTTAAAAAAAAAAAACCTTTTAAAAAGATATAATAAAACTTTAAAAAATTGTCACACATCTTACACTGATTAGGATGTCTATTATAAAAAAAACAACAACAGAGGGGCGCCTGGGTGGCTCAGTCGTTAAGGGTCTGCCTTGGGCTCAGGTCGGGATCCTAGGGTCCTGGGATCGAGCACCACATCGGACCCCACATCTGGCCCCACGTCGGGCTCCCTGCTCAGTGGGAAGCCTGCTTCTCCCTCTCCCGCACCCCCTGCTTGTGTTTCCTTTCTTGCTGTGTCTCTCTCTGTCCAATAAATAAATAAAATGAAGATAATCAAGTAACCCAAGTGTCTATCAACAGATGATTGGGTAAACAAAATGGGGTATATACATACAATGGAATATTATTCAGCCTTAAAAAGGAAGGAAAGTCTGACATATGCTACAACATGGATGAAACTTGAGGACATTATTTTGAGTGAAAGAAGCCAGACAGAAAAAGATGAATACTATATGATTCCACTTATATGAGGTACCTAGAGAAGTCAAATTCTCAAATTTATAGAGATAGGAGGTAAGTTTGTGTTTGCCAGTGACTGGCACAGGGAGGGATGGGGAGTTATTGTTTAATGGATACAGATTTCAGGTTTATTTTTTTTAAAGATTATTTATTTATTTTAGAGAGAAAGAGAAAAAGAGACAGAGTGGGGGGAGGGGCAGAGGGAGAGAGAGAGAGAGAGAGAAACCCAAGCAGAGCCTCAACTCGGGGCCGGACTTCACGACCCTGAGATCATGACCTGAGCTGAAATCAAGAGTCAGGTGCTTAACTGACTGAGCCACTTAGGTGCCCCCAGAGTTTCAGTTTTATAAAAAGAAAAGAATTCTGGAGATGGTGTTGATGGTTGCATAATGTAAATGTAAATATACTTAATACCACTGAGCTGTATGCTTAAAATGGTTAACATGGTAAATTTTATGTTAGGTGTATTTTACCACAGTTAAAAATAAAAGTTATATAAATGGAATCAGGTAGTATGTAACATTTTGTTTTGTTTTTTAAGATTTTATTTATTTATTTTTTTAAGATTTTATTTATTTGACAGAGAGAGACACAGTGAGAGCAGGAACACAAGCTGGGGGAGTGGGAGAGGGAGAAGCAGGCTTCCCGTGGAGCAGGGAGCCCAATGCGGGGCTCAATCCCAGGACTCTGGGATCATGACCTGAGCCGAAGGCAGTCGCCCAACCAACTGAGCCACCCAGGCGCCCAGTATGTAACATTTTGGAATGGGCTCTTTTTTTATTTTTATTTTTTAAGATCTTTTTTTATTTGAGAGAGACAGAAAGAGAGCGAGCGAGAGCATGAACATGGGGAGGGGCAGAGGGAGGAGAAGCAGACTCCCTGCTGAGCAAGAAGCCTGATTCAGGACTCCATCCCAGGACCCTGGGATCATGACCTGAGCCTGAGCCACCAGGCATCCTGCCAGATACACTTCTACCTCAGGGTCTTTGGACAGGAAGCTCTTCAGGCATGGCTCATTCCTTGACTTTCTTCAGCGCTACCTTCTCAATGAGGCCTTCCTTTGACACCCTAAAATCCCCACTCCCAACTTCCTATTCTTTACCTCCACCTGAATGTAAGCTCTAAAAGCTAGCGGTTTGTATTGTTCACTGTGGTCTCCTCCCCATCTAGTAGGACGATGCCTGCCTGGCACACAGCGAGCATTAGATAAGATAAGATAAAATGAATAAGAATACTAAAGCCCAGAGAGATGAAGTTACATGCTCAAGATCACACAGGTGATTAGCAGAGCTAAAAATTAAACCCAAGCAGTCTGACTTCAGAGTTCATGCTCTTAAGCCTGAGAAATGGGCTCCATTACTGAGTGGGGCTCAGGATGGACACAGAGGTGCAGCAACCCGGCAGCCCCGCCCCCCCCCGCATCACCTGCCTGCAACGGAGCCAGGTTTGCCAAGGCTCGGGATCTGGCCGCAGCACCTGGGCCAATGGCCATCCAGCCCCAGGATGCTACTGGGGACAAGGCCAGTGTGCTGATGCCCCCCAGTGGCTATAATGGGGAAGAACAGACAAAGTGTAGCTTTCAGGCTGAATGGGTGTATGGGTGGGGACCTGGCTCGTCCCTGCTTCCTAGTCTCTCCCCTCACAGAAGACATAGTCCAGGGCGTAGGCATAACAGATCTTTATTTTACTAGAAGGGACAGGCAGCGGGGCAGTGCAGCATCCAAGCCCCAGACCAGACATGCAGCATCCACATGCAGGAACAGCTACACAGGCTGGGGCAGAGCCAGAAGTGGGAGACTGGGACCAGCGGACGCCCACAGCACCCCTGCCAGGATGCTTGGGCTCTGGGTTCTTCTGTCTCCACGAGAGCCAGGAGACAGAGGGCTCGGCTGCTTCCCCATGGCTGGAACCCTATCACTCTGGTCAGAAGGAAAAATGGCACAAGGGGTATGGAGCCTGGCCAGTCTACAGCGCTGAGTTCTGTCCGGGGCTGGTGCAGCCATGCCCACTGCAAGGGCCTGGCCCCATACCCAGGTCAGCACAGGCCTAGCAGGAAGAGGGTCTACACACCTTCTAGTCCCCAACAGGGCTAGACCCTGATCCCAGAAAGGCTTAACAGAGTTGGGACCAAGCCCTACTCTACCTAGTAGGGATATGTCCATGAAGGGGACTTCCCTGAGCACAAGCAAGGGCCTCCTGAGGCAGTAGTAAACTGAGGGAGCTGCTATAGACAGGAGGCCTTGCCTCTGTGCCCCTAGGTAAGGAGAGAGAGGTAAGGTACGAGAGCAGGCCTGGGGCTGGGGAGGGCAATGGCCAGCGAGGCCTAGGGGGTCCGGAGTGGGGGAGGCTGGGGACTTCTGGGTAGGACTCAGGGCTGGGAAGACCAGGCCAGGAAAGGGGAGGGTGGCCATCCTACCCAGACCCTCCGCACCCATGCCGCGTCTTGGCAAGGGCCACAGGGAGGATGGACAGATGCACAGAGAACTTCAAGGCACCAGGATTCTGAGGAGCAGCAGGGCTACTACCCCCCACAGACAGACAGTGGTCATAATAAACGTCTTCAGCTTAAACTACATGATGTGTGTAGAGGGGGGGAGCAGAGAGAGAGGGAGAGAAAACGACAGACAGACAAGGGAAGAGACGGACAGGAAGATGGGAGACGAGGGTGGAAGAGACAAACCAGATGGATGTGGCAGTGAAAATGAAGATGTGGGAAGGGGAGAAGAGAAAGGAGACAGCCAGAGACGGGGGTGGGGGGGTGGGGTGGCGGGAAGACAGCCAGAGAAGGCCTGAGCACGCAGCACTTCTGGTCCCTACAAAATAAGGCACCAGAGTCAGTAGCGTTCCCGTTGTCGTTGTGGTAGGAAAACGGCTGCTGAGGGGTGCAGGCCTTCGGGAGCCTCACGCCTGTGCGCCGGTGGCCTTCTTGATCAGGGGTATCTGCCAGGACGGGAGATGTCATGAGGCCGGGGCCCCGAGGCCCCGGGACGGCTCCACCCGCAGCTAGCCAGGCACTCACCTTGGCCAGGTCCACGCCTGTGAGGGCATGCACGGAGGCAGGCAGTTCGGCCAGCAGTCGGTTGACTTCTGATGTCACCTTGCTGTTGTCCCCGCTGAGGACCACAATCTCATCGACTTTGGTCAGGGGGGCGGCGATTTTGGCAGCAATCTAGGAGGCAGGGGGTGGGGGGTGGGAGGAGAGCTTGGCTGGTGCTCTGACTCGGTCCACCTGCCCCGCTCGGTATCTCTCCCTCCTTCTTTCGCCTCCCCCAACCCCAGCGCAGATTGGGTGGCTCTCTTATTTGCAAGCCATGGTCAGGGAGGCCCAGGGAGCCAGGTGAGCCTATGCGTGTTGTAGGGGTCCTGCCCCGCTGCGAGGTACTTCCGCGTTGAATGCTTCCAGCCAGCCCGTGGCTGTGCTCCTGCCGAGGCCCTGCCAGACCCACCCCAGGGCGGGGGGTGGGGGTGGGGGCTCACCTGGGGCAGGGCCTCCAGCACCAGCGCCATCTTGGCTGCATCCCCGTATTTCTGGTAGGCCTCGGCCTTGAGCTTCATTCGCTCAGCCTCTGCTGTGCCCATCGCCTCGATGACCGCTGCCTCCGCCTCCCCGAGTTTGCGGATCTTCTCGGCTTCTGCTTGCGCCAAGAGGACCTGTTTCACCCTGCAGGAGTTCAGGCCGGGCGGGATCAGTGGCAAGAGCCAGGGGCCCCCCAAGCCTTGCCCGGGGGCCGGCAAACCCTCAAGGCCTCTGCTCTGACGGGTGTCGGGGTAGGGGACCCAGGAAGGGAGGTTCTGGCTCTGGCCAGGGGGAGGCCACTGGCTGCTAGATGCAAATGGGGGGGGGACTAGCCAGGATGCCCGCTGAGCCAAGCCCCATAGCGGGCCCTCAAACCTCCTTTATCTCCTCCGGTCTTCCCAGCGCCAACCCCATGGGGGAGGCAGGTCACCTCCACCTCACAGTCAGTAAGGAGGCACAGGGCGAGGTGGCTTCCAAGCTGGGTCCGGGAAAGCCCGACTAGTCCCCACCCCGCCACGGCCAGGGTGCTCACTTTTCACCCTCGGCGATCTGCTGTATGCGGTGGGCCTCAGCCTCGGCGGGGCGGCGCACCGTGGCAATGAGCTCCTTGTCTGTGCGGAGGATCTCCTGCGCCTCCACAGCAATCTGCTTCTTGCGCTGTACCACCTCGATCTCAATCTCTTCCTGCCGGATCTTCTGCTGCTCCCGCGCCCCCTGCAGCTCATAGGCCAGCTGGGCCTCGGCGGTCTGAGGCGGGACAATGGGCAGCCGTGTCAGACGCTGGATGCCAGGTGCTGAGCCCTGAGCCCCAACCTGGGATGCCCGGCGGCGCCTCACCTTGATGTTGACCTCCTCACTGAAAGCTGACTTTTGCAGCTCGAAGGCTCGCTTGGAGTCAGCGATCTTGGTGTCTGCCATGAACTTCACATCCAGCATCTCCTTCTTGCACTCTGCTTCCTGGCAACCGGAGGGGCAGGTGCTGAGGATCCCCCAAGCCACCAGGGTCCCCCCACCCCTGGATTCCCTGTCCGTGAGGGTGGGAAGAAAAGCCCGTGTACCCGGATGCCTGCATCCCGCTCGGCCTCGGCCACCCCAATGTCCGCATCTCTCTGTACCACGGCAGTCTGCGTCTTGCCCAAGGAGCTCAGATAGTCCACTTTGTCATACACGTCCTGGGAGGGAAGGGGGAGTCATCCTTGGGAACAGTCACACGCACAGAGGGGCCAAGCACCCAGAGGGAGGTGGGGGGCTGCAGCCTTCCTATCACATGTCACCTTGATGGTGAAGCTGAGGATCTCGATGCCCATGCGGCCGACGTCAGGGGCCGCCACTTCCCGCACCAGCTTGGCAAACTGGTCTCGGTCCTGATAAATCTGCTCCACGGTCAGGGTCCCTGGGGACAGAGGGATCGTGGGCTGGCTTCCCCGGGGGCCCAGCCCACTGGGAAAGGGAGGAGGCATGCAAGCAGCGGTCTGAGTGTATGCACACGTTGTAGAGTGAGCTGGGTCTTTCTGGGGGTTGTGCACAGCGTTTAACGCTGAACCTCCTTCTGCAGAGCCCAGGCTGGAAGGGGAAAAGTGTCCCAAGCAACACCAGGTGCCTGACCGGCCTGGCAGCCCCTAATCTCCCGACCCCAGTGCCCTCCCCTTCCCTCAGGTCCCCTGAAGTTTTGAAAAGAAAGTCTTGGTGGGACTGACAGACCTCCCTGCCCTGCCCTGCGCCCCTCCCTGGCCCTGGCTAGGAGATCCTGTGAGGTGCTCGAAGGTGGCAGAGGGGTCCCTGGGTAGGGCGGGGCCTTACCGAGGATGGAGCGCAGGTGCCCCTCCAGGGTCTGCAGGACGACGTTCTTGATGTCCTGCACGTTCTTGCCCAGAAACTGCTCGCAGGCCACTGCCAGGAGCTCCTTCTCCGTCATGATCTTCACCTGCCAGCGGTCACAGAGATGCCTGAACCAGGCTGGAGGAGGGCAGACGGAGGCCCCAGACCCAGAGGTGTGGAGGATGGTGGCTGTGCCCCTCCCCTCCTTTTTTCAGACCTGCAGGCCTAGGGGCCAGGAGCGGGCAGAGTCTGGCTGAGGCCTCTGGTGGGGAGAGCATACCAGGAATTCTTACACTGACAAATCTGATGTTCACTGGCAGCCTCAGGCCCTGACAGGGCCTGTCTGCTAGGCATCTGGGGCTCATCTCCCCACCCCTCAGCCCACTCACTGTTCCCTCATTGGCCGGTTCCTCCCATGCAGGCTCCCCAGAGGTGGGAGACCTGCAGGCTGAGGGGCAGAGAGCGTGGAAAGGAGAATGAGCAATAGGGACACAGATATACAGGCTAGGGAAGAGAGCCTGGACAGGGCAGGAGACAGGTCCAGAGGGACGCCACCGAGGGTGGTTATCTTCCTGCCTTTCCTTCCCTAAGTACTAAGCCAACCACCCCCTCACCAGAGGCCTCTAACACGGCTGCACCTTGCTGCCCTGTGAAGTTGAGAACTGGACGAGAGGAGGAAGCCCCTCGCCCAGGCCCTGAGCTGGGAATACAAAGCAACCTCCGAGAGAGTTCCTCTGCCTCACATGGTCTTGTCCTCTGGTCCCCGCCCCTTTAGCCCCCACCCAGAGGACAGGGAAGGCCTGGATTCTGGGGCGTGGCACTTCCAACACCTGCAAAGAATCGCGTGGGGTTAGTGAGACAGGAGCCCTCAGCACTGGTTCTGCCCCTCGCGGGCCCGCTGAGGAGAGAAGGGGTGTCTGTTAGTCCTGCTGAGTGGCCAAGGGGCCGAGCGAGCACGTTCTGGTGGCGACGACCCTCTCGTGGAAGGGGGGTGGGGGCAGGGGCACTGGAGAGAGACTGGCCCTGGCTGCTACCCTCTCCTCCTCCCCCCACACCCCAGCACAGGGATGAGGCAGCTCAACGGACATGCGCGGGGCTGCTGAGTTACTATACCTGGGCGACACCCGTCACAGTTAAAGCTACCCCCTCGGCCGTCTCTACGTCCTCGCAGCGGGGCTGCAACGTCATAATCTCTAGGGAAATCCTGCCAAGAAATGCAAAACAGGGGCATGGGTCTGGGGGCCCAGGGCCTGGGGTCTGGGGAGAGTCCGGTACCTCTGTGTTCCAGCTGGGCCGGGCCGGGGGTCCTGCTGCAGAGGGTGGGGAGGGCGCTCTGAGGGCCTGGGGTCAGGAGTCTGTGAGGAGATGGTGGGAAGGCAGAGCAGCGCGGCCGCAGCGTGCTACCCACAGCACATGGCCCCTGCTCAGAGCAGCTGGCTTGCAGTGGCGTGAGGAAAGGAAGTAGAGAAGTGGTTGGGGGTGGTCTGGGCCGGTGCGGGGGGCGTGCAGGTGGAACTGTGTACGTATGGCCTGGGAACGCCCCGGAAGTGCTGGTACCCCAGGCTGTGCTGTGTAGGTCGTCCACGGGGGCCACGGGAACATCCCTCAGGGGCCCTCACCTGTTCCCTGGGTCTGCTCAGTACCCCGAGATGCCCTGGAAGGCTCCCCGGAAAGCTCTGCCTACTAGCCTGGCATGCTAGGAGTCCGCCCACTGCTGGACCACGATGGAGGTGATCCTGCGTCTGCCCCTTGCCGGGGAAGTCCTGCTTTGTCCCTTCACCTGGCGGCAGGCTTGCCTTGAAGCTGACCCTCCGGGGCTGGGCCCAGGTGGCTCAAGTGGAGAACGAGGGCTGAGGTCACACGAGCACTCCCTGGCCCAGACCACCTCAAGGGTCCATATCACCTAGCCTGAAAGGGATGTGGGCCTTTGCAGTTGTTCTAAGTAGGCAGCAGTTTGGAAGGGGAGTGGGGACACTTTCGCCAGGGCTGTCGAGGGAGGCCGGGACCCTACCCGTTCTACACTGGGTGCCCTGAGCTTCTTGGGCCTCTGTGCTAAAGCCCGCCCGCTGGAGGTTACAAGGAGTGGATGAGGTGGGGACGGTCCCCTGCCCCAGGACAGCCGGCAGGACAGGAGAGGGAGGGAGAGGTAGTGTAGGGTTTTGCCTGAGAAGCCCGAAGGGCGATTTTACGCAAGGGAAGGAGACGGCTAAGATGATGGTGAGGGCTCTTCCAGTCTGGGGACCCAGCATGCAGGCTCTGAGGGGGCAGGGGCTTTCTGATGGTCACTGCAGCATCCACAGTGCCCGGAACCAGGAAGGAGCTCAACAGAGAACTGATGAGTGAAGCAGCAAAGGTGAGCGCCAGCACAGCACAATGAAAGCGCTGGGAGGCACTGGGAGGCGCTGGGAGGCACTGGGAGGCACTGGGAGGCACTAAGCACCTCGGCTCAGGAGAGGGTTTCACTGGCTACAGCCGCATGGCAGCGAAGAGTGAGACATCCAGTCACTTGCTTTTCTAAGTGAGACTGGATTCATGATAAAGCCTGGGTTTCTCTAGCACTTTCTTTTTTTTTTTAGTAGACTCCATGCCCAGCGCGGAGCCCAACACGGGGCTTGAACTTAGGACACTGAAATCAAGACCTGAGCTGAGATCAAGAGTTGGATGCTCAACCGACTGAGTCACCCAGGTGCCCCTCTCCAGCACTTTTCCAAAAATCCCAAAGAGCCCTCATATTGCTTTACTTGCCTTTCCCATATCCCTACAAAGCACAGAGTGTACAGGATTCCCCTATTTCACACGTAAGGAAACTAACAGGAGTCACAAGGGATTTTGCTCAGAGGCTTCTGCCAAAAATTAGGGGCAGGGAAGAGCCAAGACTCATTTTGCTAAGGCCTGTCAAGGAGATCGGAGGAGGCCAAGGAGCTGGTAGAACAGAACTCTTCAGGGGACCCATCTTCTGGGAGGAGGGCTAGGACTTGACGTGTGTCAGCATGGACAGGTGGGGGCTGGCTAGCAAGGGGCTCCACAGTGCCTGGAGTGGTTGGACTGAACCCTCCCTACCCGGACAGCCTCGCTCTGGCATGTGGGGGCCTGTGTCTCCTGCCTCAACTTACCCCTTGGCCTCCAAGGACACCCCCTGGCTGACTTGGGCAGAGCTTCCAGATTCCCTTGCTCTTTCCCCACTAGCAGCCCCAGTGGGTGAGGGCAGAGGAGCTGGGGATCTACAGGGCTCCATCCTGGCACCCAGAGCAGTACAGGTGGGAGCAGAGGGGAGGGAGGCACACTCTCGGGAGGAGAGTCCATCTGGCTCCTGCCTGCCGGGCCCCACAGGGCAGGAAGAGAGAAGGTTAGACACAGAGGAGGAAGCAGGTGGGTTATTACCTGTGCAACCCCTGTTACGAATAGCGGGACCCCCTCCGACGTCTCAATATTCTCACAGCGACACAGGATGGTCATAACCTCCAGAGACAGTCTGAGAAGCAGCCAGGGGGAGGGAGAGGTAGGGACAGGAGGGGTAGGAGGGGACAGCAAACACACACAGTGGTTACCAGACAAGCAACGATGCCTGATGCCTGGGGGCGTGGCGGGGCGGGGGCGTTTGCTCTCAGTACTCGAGCCCTCTCCTGCCAGCTCAGCCTAGGATTGTAGGGGGACAGACGAAACCCCCTTGCTGGCCTCTGGATGTCTTCCCTAGCCCCCACACCCGTCTAAGCAGGAGCTGCTGGGCTGGGGGTAAAGCCTGCTGACCCCCTGGGCCTATGACCTGAGGTGGGGAGGCCTGTGAGCAGGGCACCTAGGTTGCCCACCACCTCACTTTCCCAGGACAGTCCTGGCACAGTCTGGGAGACTTAGCCTCAGTTCTACTTTCCAAACACAGGCAAACCCGTGTTTCCAGAAATTGGGCAGGAGAGGCCACTCTGGGGATTAGTGAGCCACAGCAAATACCGAATCCTGCTTAGGTTTGTGCTACCTAACACTAAGAAGGCAATTTAGGGTCAGGAAAGCCCAGAGACAACCTGGGATTTTCTGCTTTGGGGGGGGGCAAGGTGTCAAGGAAGGCTGGGGGAGGAAGTGCATCCCTGCCAGGGTATTCACCGGGACAACAGGGGGCTGATGGGAGTAATTCACTTTGGAATTTCCAAAGCTGGGCACAGGCAGAGAAGGGAGTTATGGCAACGAGAGTGAGGTGCCTTGAAGCTGCTCAGCCCGCCCTAGCCGGGCCTCCATAGGGCGGCACGTGCGTGCCTGGGAGTGTGCAGGGGGCCGGGCCGGGCCAGGCTGTGGGCAGCGCGGAGGTTTCCTGAAACCAGAGGGAGGGAGGACAGCGGCGGAGGCCGGGAAGTGGGTGGACTGGGGGATGGGAGCAGCAGGCCGCATGGAGCCCTGCCCTCACCTGTCACTGTACCAGCCCTGGGAGCTCCGGCCATGCAGGGGTGCAAAGACTGTCTTCATTCGAGCCCCTGATACTAGCACTCTTGGGCCTGAGAGGACTCTAGACCCCGCTCAGACAGGAACCCACCAAGCTCTCTTCTGGGGAAGGGGGAGCGCGGGAGATGGGAGAGAGGGAGGGAAGGAGAGAAGGAAGGAGGGAAGGAAGGAGGCTGCAGCTCAGACGCCGGAGGTGGAGGATTCACTCAGGTAAGGGAGAGGGAGCTGCCGCTCGAGGGCCTCAGCACCATACAGGACGTGGCCGCAAAGCACAGCAGGAGGGACTTCACTGAGCCTGGAGATGAAAGGCTGACAACGGAGGTGGGGGGCGCGGATGGTGGCTGTGGGAAGGGAGGCTTGGAATCCAGCCTGGGTTAGAAGCCTCTACTCTGACCTGAGAGGCTCCTGCCGGCCTAGGGAGATAGAGGCCCCAGCTTGTACAGATGCCCTTCAAATGGGCGAGGGGTCGGGGAAGGGGCTGCCCTCAGAAACAGAGTCCAACAAGGGGAGGGGCCGCGGGCTCAGACTCCCCAGCGAGTGGGACCACAGGGAGAATGCTAAGCCTGGGTGTGGGAGGTCAGCTTCCTAGGACATGGCACAAAGACCTCTTCTCCTTACTTCCAAACTTACTGTCAGAGAAGCCAGCCAGCCCCCCAACCTGCACCAGTCTCGGGGCTCTGCTGCCTGAAGCAAGAAGCAGGGGGCGCTGTGTGTGCCGAGAACATTGAGAAAGGGCTGCAGGGGTGTGGCCCTAGAAGTGGATGCCCGCGCAGGACAAGTGTCTGGGTGAGCTGCAAACTCTCCAGGCCTGGCTGCGCGTCAAGGTGTTCGGACAAGATTCTCTGTCATCCCAGGACCACATGGCCTGTGGGGTGGGGTGGCGGTGCCTCTGGAGAGGGCACCCCATGCCTTCTGACAGGCCAACTGGCCCACTCCTGAGAGGAAGTTGTGACCAGCAGCGGTTACTCTCGGACATCTTTGGCCATAAGAGTCCCCCAGGATCCCTCAATTCAGGCGGAGCAAAGTGAGGGGAGAGCAGAGGGGGCTACTGGGAAATCAGTGAAGTTAAAAAGTTGACCTCCCTCCCCTGCCCCTGGCCCTAGCTGACACCCTCAACCTCAGGGCAGCCATGGGGCTTTCCACTGGAACCACCACTGCTTCCCTTCGGGGTGACCGCCACTTCCCCTCCCACACCAGTTCTGCTGCCCCTGCTGCCTGGGTGCTGGCCTGGAAGGATCTGGGCACAGTCAGGAAGGGGGTGATGGTGGAAAGGTGGCTGGCCTGACTCATCTCCTCCTGGGGGGTCAAGTCTGGGCCTGCTGGGGGTCCTGGGAGAGCTCCAGAGAGCCCGATGACGTCTTCCTTCCTCTAGTGAGTCTTTCCAGACTGACCGTGGAGGTCCAGATCTGTTTTGCCCAGCCCAGCACCAATTCCTTAGCTCTCCTCCCCCTGTCCCCAAGCGGCCACTGCTACAGGGCCGCTCCAGACTGCGGATCCGTTTCCTGCTATTCGGCCACGGCCTGCGTTGTCCGGGCCTGCACAGCCTCTCCTCTCCACAGGGAGGATAATTAAGGCTTCGTGAATAACTGAGCTAGACTTAGGGAATGAGGATTCTGCCTGGGCATGACCCCCGGATTCTCTGGGACACAACTGATGTCTCTAGTGGAAAAAAGCACCCCCACTAAGGAGAAGGTGCCCAGACGGACCCCCTGCACCCTGTGCCACCTGTCTCACCTGGGTCTTAGGAGGCCCCCCGCCCCAGCATGGAATGTGGCAAGTGGTGGATGCTCTAGCTGACTGTGGGGGGCAGGGGGGGAAGGCTGGAAATCCTTTTCTCCCTTGCCCACCTGGATGCCAGGCTCCCTGGGGGCCCCCGAGCCCTTACCTCTGAGTGTCGGAGATACACCACCAGGCCCAGGCCCAGCCGCCAAACACGTACTGTTTATAGTCAGAACCACAACAGCCCCCTGGAGAGCAAAGCAAACCACTGCTCGTCAGTCAGTTCTTGGGTCCCTGTCCCTTCAACAGCAACTCTGGCCCTTTCCCTGCCCTGACACTTGACAACTCCCACTGTTGGGTGCTGCGGTCACACAGACGCTGGAGAGAGCTTGTAAGGGCCTGGGACTCCAGTTCGGTAGACAGGTAATTTGCACAAAAAGGAAGATATCCAATGAGTGGTTCTGAATGTAAGTGTTCAGAGGACAGAAGTCAGTGGGCAGGAGTGAGCAGGAAAAACTTCCATCTTCCATTCAACCACTCATTCAGCAAACAAGTAGAGTAGGTTTCTGTGCTAGAGATTCAGAGATGAAGATACAATTCGCATCTTAAAGGAGCTGGGAACTTTTCCTGAGATAACTAGTACTAATACGGTGTGATTTGTCTGTTATCAGGGCGTGTGCAGGCCAAGAGGGAATGCAGGGGTGCCCTGGGGGGCCCTGGGAGGCTGAAGGGAGGGAAGAGTCTCGGAGCCAAGATGGGATCCTTGCTCATGCCCAGCAGACATATCTCAGTAAGGCTGGTATTCTATTCCCAGGGCTGCACAGTGACTGTGTACCTCTGGGGAGTAGAGTGAATGGGGAAGGCAAGGCCTCAAAACAAAGGCCTGCCTGTGGCACCCATGGGAGAAGTGGAGGGAAAGGGAAAAGGTCTAAAAAGGAAGTGGTGCCTGAAAACTCTATCAACTAAACAGAATGTTGAATCAGGCCCCAACTCGGATCTAGCTGTAGACATGTCCGGCATGCTGTCTATGCAGAAGTGAGAAAAACCAATTCCTGAAATTCTTGTTGTGAACTCTCCTGTGAATGACAAAATTAGTCATCAAGTTCAAGGAAACTTTAGTAAAAGCTAGAGGGGCAGTTTCCTTGCAGCGCAAAAAAACCCACAAGAAAACAAAAAACAAACAAAAAACCAAATGTACAGGAAATAGACGATTCAAAGGAAATGTGATTTGGGAAAAAGCCAGTGGGTGTCGTCATGTCTGTATTTACAAACTTGAATTTTCGGGAAAGCCTTGGGGTGTGTGCCCCCAATGGGCAATGGTCAGGGGTAGTTTCATGTAGCTGGGTTACAGTGTCTCTGAGGACCCACAGCAGAGAGAGCAGATTATAGGGTGTCTCAGGTATCAGGCCAAGAAGCTGTGTGTGTGTGTGTGTGTGTGAGAGAGAGAGAGAGAGAGAGAGAGAGAGAGAGACAGAGAGAGACAGAGTGATGGGAGGGTCATATAAGGATTTAAGCTGGGAAGCAACAAAATTACACTTGCATTTTAGAAACACCGCTGTGCACAAGGAAGATAGGGGTGGGGTGGCCTAGGAGACTGGGTAGAAGCCTTCTGCAGTGACCTAGGCAAGACACGGTGGCTGATATTAGGGGATAACTTCCAGAGCAATCTTGTCTAAGAGGATTTTCTGTGATGGTGGAAACGTTCTATAGCTGCAGTGTGTAATATGGCAACCACTGGCCACATGGGCTTACCACGCACCTGGAATGTGGCTGGTGTGACTGAAAAACTAAATTTCTTTTTTTTTTTTTTAAGATTTTATTTCGATCGAGCCCCGCATCGGGCTCCCTGCTCAGCGGGAAGTCTGCTTCTCCCTCTTCCATTCCCCCCTGCTTGTGTTCCCTCTCTCGCTCTCTCTCTGTCAAATAAATAAAATCTTAAAAAAAGAAGATTTTATTTCTTTATTAGAGAGAGCACAAGCGGGGGCGGGGGGAGCAGAGTGAGAGGGAGAAGCAGGCTTCCCGCCAAGTAGGAAGCCTGACGTGGGGCCCATCCCGGGACCCCAGGATACAACCCGAGCCTCAGGCGGACGCCCAACCGACTGAGCCACCCAGGCGCCCAAGAACTAAATTTCTAATTTAATTAACTTAAATTTAAGGGGCTAGTGGCTACCATATAGGTGCAGCTCTGGAGACCAGGTCGGAGTGGGTGGGGAAGCCAACAAGGGAAAGAGAGACAACAGAGAATAGGGAGCTGGAGAACTCGGTTCTGGACAGGTGGAGGTGAAGGGGGTGCAGAGCGCCTATTGGCACAGAGAGCTGGCATCTGAGCTGGCTCACTGGGCAGCCCCCTCCGCCTCCAGGGCCTGCACGGTGTGCAAGGAGCCTTGCCAGAAGTCCAGGGAGCAAAAAGCAGCCCCGCACTATGAGCAGGGGTGGGAAGAGGAGCTCTGTCCGTTTCTCTGTGGTGGAAATACCAGCCCACAGGGCTGCTGCTTAAGGGAAGCTATTGCAGGCTTCTCGGCCCTGGGGAGTGGGGTGAGGAGGCCTCTAAGGGCAAGCAGTCAAGCTGAAACCTAAGCCATCTTGGGGTCCAGAGAAACGGAGAGGGTCACACATCACAGCCTGTTTCAGTCCAGCCCACTGAGGGCTGGGGCCCAGCTGCCTCTGGCCCGCTCCAGGGCGCTTCTTCGTGTGCTGGGGGTGGAGGTGGTAGTGGTGGAGAGGGATGAGGGTAGGGAAGGGGGCGGTCCACGCTTTACCCTTAACTTAGTCTTTGACCTTGGGAGCAGGCTGTCACCACTTAAGCTGGGCCTTGGCCAAGGGCAACATGGCCAGGTTCCCAGGGGTAGCAACAACAGGAAGCTGGGCCTTCCAGCCTGCCCCGCCCCCAGCAGCCTCCTCCCCTGGAAGGCATCTTCCTCCCAGATTCCTGGTCACCCTGAGTCTGAGCACCACTCCCCAAAGAGACCACGTAGGTGCCCCTTCCTTGATCTCCCTTGCGCTCACTCTATTTATTTATTTATTTTTATTTTATTTTTTAATTTTTAAAGACTTTATTTATTTATTTGACAGAGAGAGAGCACAAGCACGGGGAGCGTCAGGCAAAGGGAGAGGGAGAAGCAGGCTCCCCGCTGAGCAGGGAGCCTGAAGTGGGACTTGATCCCCGGACCCTGGGATCATGACCTGAGCTGAAGGCAGACACCCAACCGACTGAGCCACCCAGGCGCCCCTCTCACTCTCTTTAGACCTGGAAGTTTCTCGTAGTTTTATCTCACTTTTTCTAACCCAACTTACTTTCCTTTGCCCTGTCTTCACCCAAACTGAAGAATCACAAAACAGGGGCGCCTGGGTGGCTCAGTCGGTTAAGCGTCTACCTTTGGCCCAGGTCATGATCCCAGGGTCCTTGGGATCGAGTCCCACATCGGGCTCCCTGCTTAGTGGGGAGTCTGCCTCTGCATCTGCCCCTCCCCTCATGCTCTCTCTCTCTCAAATAAATAAATAAAATCTTTTTTTTTTTTAATTTTTTATTTACTCACTTGAGACACAGAGATACAGACAGGAAGAGAGAGCATGAGCAGGGGGAGAGGCAGACAGAGAGGGAGAAGCAGGCTCCCCGCTGAGCCAGGAGCCCGATGTGGGGCTTGATCCCAGGACCCTGGGATCATGACCTGAGCTGAAGGCAGATGCTTAATCATCTGAGCCACCCAGGCACCCCTAAATAAATAAAATCTTAAAAAAAAAAAAAAAGAATCACAAAACATCCCACGATAACCTCTGCCCCACTCTCAGCCCCTCCAGACCCAGCCCAGACCTCTGCCTTCTCAGGAATACTCCCCTCCTTTCCTGCATCTCTTCTCCCTTCTTCCCACTCCTCCAGAAGACAGACTGTACAGGGGTGTTTAGCCTTTTTTGAGCCACAACCCCCCCTTAGTAGTCCAGCAATGCTGGAATGTTCATAAATGCATAAAATACATAGGAAACAAATTATCTTGAAAGTTGTCAGGATATTAAAATAAACAAATGTGTGATATGTAACACATGATAATACGTATGATACAGTAAAACATTAAATAATAAAATCTAGTGGTAGATTTAATAACTAGCTTAACTTCAAAGTCACAATGAGCGCGAATGATTTTGAAGGTACCTACAAAAACTGCGGTGTGGTAGGAAAATATCTCCTAATACTATCACGGGTTTTGGCGGACATTTATAATGTGAAGAAATGCTAAATTCCGATTAAGGTTAGTGAGAATAAAAAGTCACGTCTCTCCCTATCCAAATGCACAGACCTCTAAATTCTACCCACAAACCCCAGGTTAAGAACCTCTGACTTACTATAGAGACAAGAGAAAGGTGTATGGTGTTTGGATTCCCCTTTTAAGTTCCCGACAGTAGAAATAGAGAAAAAGGTGTTATATTACAGACCAAAGGAGGGAGGTATGACAACCAGAAAAACTTCTAGCCTTTTCAAGTGGAGAAGGTGACCAGGAGATGCATCAGCACCTTCTCAAATTGGGCCGAACGAGATGCCTCTGGACTTGGACGCCCACTTAAGGAACCAGGTGGGGTCAGGGCTGGGAGTGGTTGCTCCGCTCTGGGGGGACTTCCGTGCGGGAGGGAGCTACATCTCTGCTGGACCACCTCAAATCCCCAGATACTGTGATGCTGGGCACTACCCCTCCCACTTTCCTCCCATCCTTCCTTGACTCCAGCACCCTCCATTCTCAGCACAGTCTCCTCTCCCCACCCCTGAAACAGTTTCGAAGCTAGCACTGCCCTGGCCTCTGGCCAGAAAACCAGGTTTCCAGCAAGGGTCAGGCGCTCCTCTCACCCCTCAGTCTCAAAGCTCTCCACAGGGACTGGATTGGAGCTTTTGTCTCTTCAGCCCAGAGTCTTGGGTTCCAGAAAGAAACTCCACAAGAGAGACAAAGTGTGGTGCAGATTCGGGTTCTAAAAGTTGTCTTTAGGATCAGGGCCTGGGGGACAGGTCCAAGTCTGGCCTCAGTGCTCTCTGAGAGGTCTCCTTCCTAATCCCAAGGCCACTTCTGGTCTTAACTGCTCTCCCCCCGGTCAGGGAGAGTGGGGATTTCCTGTCCTGGGGAGACAGACTGATTCTGAGATCCAAACTCAACCACAGGCCATGTTCTGGGTTAAAAGTTTCCAATGGATTGATCACACCTCCCCGAGGCGCAGCTACAAACCCTGGTCTAGAGTACCCCCTTCTACAGCCAGTCCTAACAACTCTGCACACAGGCTGGAAATTGGCATCGACAGTGGGAAGACCTGAAGGATTCCCGCAGCTGCAGGCCACCAAGCTGTCGGGAAACACCACCCTCCCCAGCACCTGCGAGCCAGGGGCTTCACAAACTGGGGGCTTCAAAGGCTTCAGCCACCTCTCAAGATACCCGAATATACAATTTATAAAGCAGCCTTAAGGCAAAGGTACCTCTTCCCTCCCCAACACAGCAGTCCCCGGGCCCCGCCGAAGCTCCCAGAAATTCTGGAGCCTGTAGCATTTTTGCAATCGGGGCAACACAGCCCAGAGCCCGATTTCTCAACCTGTAGAGGCCGCACCCGCACCTCTGGGGCGGGCAGTGCCAGTAAACCCCAGCAAGCCCCAACCTGCTCAGAATTAACGGGAGCACAGGGATCCCTGTACCAGGGCCCCTCCCCAGGCAGGCACCTGCCCTCCAAAGCTGCGAAACCCGCCCCAAGGCCCGGGCGCTGGAATCCAGCCAAACCGCTGTGTTCCGGTAACCACGGGTCCCCTCCCTACGGCCTCAGTTCGGAACCCCCTAGGCCACCGTGGAATAGAGGGGAGGAGACCGTGCCCAGGGAGGGGGGCGGAGAAAGGAGAGAATAAACACGGGAAAACACGCAGTGGGAGGGGGAGTCCCGAGGGCGCGGAGCACCGCAAGCGTAAGAATGGGGGGGCCTTCCTGGAAGGTTCTCAGGCCCAACACCGGCGCCCCCTACCCCGTCCCTCCCCCTCCACACTCCTTCCCCAGCCTAGCCCGTCCCCGCTCGCTCTCCAGCCCCGCACCCACCCCGAGCCCCCTCCCCAACCACCTTTCGCGGGCATAGCCCGCGCGCCCCAACACCCTCCCAGCCCCGGCGCCCCAGCCCCACCTCCCTCGCCGCCCTCTCACCTGAAACCACCAGCGCCTCGTTGGGCCCCACCGTGTGGCAATTGCCCATGGCGCCGGCGGGACGGAGGGCCCGCGGGCACCGCAGGGACCTGGATCACACCGCGCGCACCAGCGGCCGCGCCCAGCCTATCCCGCCACCCCCAGCGGCCGGCCGCCCGCCCGCGCCCCTCCGCGCTCGCAACCCCGCCGGAAGTGTGGCGGCGGAGGGCGGGGCCGGCGGGCGACAGCGGCGGCAGCGAGCGCGAGGCGAGGCGCGGCAGTCAACACGCTTTATTTCCCCGGGCCCAGCCCCGCAGCAGCCCCGGGGCGCCCGCACCACGCCGGCACGGCTGCCGCACCTCCCCGCACCCACCTGACCGCCGTGGGCCCTGGAGTCACACCGCTCCTGCGCTTACCCCCTTACCGGCGGTGAGACCTTGGCCCAGTGAGTCCCTTACCTCTGCAACCTAATCCTGCCTCGGCAGATGGGGGTCATTTGACCACGTGGCTACATGGTTGCAAAGGGCCCAGTTCAGTAATTTTCAGTGTTGCACTGTAATTACAAATTACACCTCCCCCCCCCACCCCCAGGCCCTCATCCAGAGCCCAGCCGATCAGCATCACCCAGAGTGGGGACTGGAAGTACAGAATTCAAATTCCTCATAAGTAATGTCTGGCACATTATCCCTCACCTCTCAATCTGGGATTACTGTTATTCTCAGGAAGAAATCATCACCCACGATTTCCTTCCACCAGGAAAAGAGCTGTTCAGAACACAATTTGAAGCCCCAGAAAGGAACCATGGAGGTAAAAATTGCAAACCCCTCAGCGCCCAGGGCATGGCCTGACATGCAGTTAAGGTTTTCAAGGGCCACCGAGTGCCATGGAAAGCATCCCAGGATTAAGAGATTTAGGGCTCAGGTTCAGCTTTAACGTGAATTCGGCGTGTGACCTTGGACAAGTCTGGTGAACTCTGAGAGCTGGGGTGGGGTTCAGAAACTGTGAGCTCCTCAGGGTGGGGGCTGCTCGGGGAAGATGGGGCCCCTGGGTCCTCAGGCTGGGGATCTTCATCAGGTTCGGCCTCCTCACCAGGCCCAAGCCCTGCCAGCCTTTTGCTGGCCTCCCACAGCCGGTGGGCTGCACGGTCGTCTCGGGCAGCTGGGGGCACCTCCTCTACGTGGCAGTTGGCAAAATATCTCCCACTGAGGGGCTCAATGCCCTCCTGTAGAGCGCAGTACAGGGGTGTCTGGGCACCCCCTCTTGGGGCCCGCAGCACAAGCCAAGCTAGTGGGCGCAAAAGTGGGCACAGCCATCCAGGAACGTGGCGCAGGAACAGCTCCGAGTTCACAGGCCCTGTGGACAGGAAGAAAGGAAGGAGTGAGGATGCTGGGCGAGGGCCCAGGGGCAGAGCAACAACACAGGGCTAGAAGGGAGTGGGGAACAGAGTCCAGTTCCAGAGAGACCAGGATAGTATTGAGTGGGCATTCAGGGTCCCCACAAGAAGACCTCACTCATTTCAACAGCAAGCTTCCTCCTCTCCATCTGAGTTCCTGTACATCCCCGTGTCCCAGATTTTCCCTCATGCTGCATCCCCTGCCTGAGGGGACCTCTTTTCTTCTAGCTCAAGTCCTATTCCTTTGTTCAACCAGCAAACATGTATTAACGTCTATGGTAGCCCAGCCACTGTTTTGGACATTAGAGATGGGGAGCGTAATAAAGGCTTATAAATGTTAGTTGTGATTATTACTGTCACTGTTATAATTACTAGTGAGCCTTAGGCAATGACTATCTAAAGTGCAGTATGGTGGGCGTCTGGCTTGGTCGTTGGTGTATATGACTCTCAATCTCCAGGTTGAGTTTGAGCCCCACGCTGGGTGTAGAGATTACTTAAAAATAAAATCTTAAAAAAATGCAGTATGGTAATATGGGTAGGACAGATCTTGTTATCCTATAATCTGTTCCGTAAGGCAGAGATGGGCCTTATTCATCAGTTAACTCACTCAGACTAAAAGCTAAAATGCTTACAGTGGACTTCTAGACCCAAGATGACCCAGCCCATCTCTGTACCTCATCTCTTGCCACTCTCCTTCTCTCACTCTGTTCCAGACTTGTGGAGCTCCCTGTTCTTTCTCAAGCACCCCAGGGACTTCTGCCTCAGGGCCTCTGCACTTCCTATCTGCTCTGTTCTTCACACTCTTCTCCCCAGAAAACCACATGGCTCATTCTCTCATCTCCTTCAGGCCTATGTCACCTGTTCAGATACACCTTCCTTGACTGCCACAGAAAAACAGCACCTCCTGTCATTTTAAGCCCCCTCACTCTGCTTTATCTTTCCCATAGCATTTTATCGCCACCTGTCACTGTATATATTTATTAGCAATCTCCCCTTCCCTTAAACTAGAATGTAAATTCTACAAGGAAAGGGTCTTTGTTTTGTTCACTGCTATATTCCCAGCACCAAGATTAATGCTTGGTACATAACAGGTACTCAGTAAATGCTTTTCGAATGAATAAGTAATTATTAGCCATCATCATCATTATCCTCATATTATAGTGAGTTCAGTCATATGGGTGGCTCCCTGGGGGGAGAACCTGGGCTTTATTCATTACCATACCCTATCCAGGAGTCAGCATCCAGGCTAGTGGTGTGAGAGGAAGAACCTAGACAAGGAGAGCCTCCTTCCAAGATCAGCAAGGAACAGGTCTCTCCTTGTACGGTGCTTCCTTCCTGTTCTGCGATTCTGGGGCTCAATGAGAGGCTGGGGGTGCACAGGATGGGTCGCGGATGGGAGCGGGGGACTCAAAGCAGAGCAGAGCAGAGAGCCAGGCCTCACCTGGGTGGGCTGCATAGCAGGTGATACCAGTACCCTCGAGCTGAGTGGCGAGCTCCCTGGCAAACAACACGTTGGCCAGCTTACTGTCGGCATATGCCCGTAGCTCCTGCCGCCAGCCCACCACTGGGCGGTCCAGGCGTGTGAAGTCGAGGCGCCCTCGCCGGTGAGCAGCTGAGGATACCACCACCACGCGGCTAGGGGCGCAGGTCTTCAGCCGGGGCAGCAGCAGGTGTGTCAGCAGGAAGGGGCCAATGTGGTTCACTCGCAGCAGCAGGTTAAATGGCTTGTGGGTCCGGCCACAGGAACTGATCCCTGGGGCAGGGGCTCGATATGAGCAACTGCTCCACAGGGATCCCCAAAGGCCGTGGTGTCCCCATCTGGGAGAGAGTGGTAGGGGGCATCCTTCCCACGCATCCACTGGCCCTTGGCAAGACCTGGCTGGAGGGGACAGTTGCCCACCCGCCACCTCCCGCAGGGCCTGCTGCCCCTCACCGGCATTGTGGATGAGGATGTCCAGCCGTGGCTCAGAGCTCAGGAAGGCAGTAGCAAAGGCCCGCACAGAGGCCAGACTGGCCAAGTCCAAGGCCATGAAGATGACCTCATTGTTCCCACTCTCCTGTAGGGGCAGCAAGGGCTGGGCTCGTCACCAGGCACCTCTCTCCTCTTCCCTCTCCCCAGGTACCAAATTTTGAGAGTCCCTCTCCTACTTTTGCTAAGATCTGCCCCTGCGCATTAGAATGTAGTGGACAAGTATGTGGACTCTGGATGCAAATCTTGACTTTGTCTTTTATTAGAGTGTGACGTTGGACAACTGTGACATTAATCTCTCTGGGGCTCAGTTTTCTCCCTGTAAAATGGGAACAGTGTAATACCTATCTCATGGAGTTGTTGTGAGGATTCAATGAGGTAATATATGTAAAATACTTAGAACAGTGCCTGGCACCCAGTCAGCACTGTGTAGGTAGTACTTGCTATTGTGATTATCATTCCCTCTGCGCATTATTGCTTATCCTAAAATCTACAACAGACTTCTTTCTCATTGGTCTCCCCTCACCCACTCTCACCCCCACCCCCCACCTCCAGTCCAGGCATGTACAGCCATTGAGGGGTTCCTCCCAGAAGGCTATTCTGACAGTCCACACCCTGCTGAGGACCCTTCATGGGATCTCCACTGCGCATCCTATAAAATCTGAGTTCCTCAATAGGGTCTATAAGGGCCTCCAGAATGTAGCTTTCAGTTTTTTTAAAAAATCGATTCAGGGCGCCTGGGTGGCTCAGTTGGTTAAGCGACTGCCTTCGGCTCAGGTCATGATCCTGGAGTCCCTGGATCGAGTCCCGCATCAGGCTCCCTGCTCGGCGGGGAGCCTGCTTCTCCCTCTGACCCTCCCCACTCTCATGTGCTCTCTCTCTCATTCTCTCTCTGTCAAATAAATAAATAAAGTCTTAAAAAAAAAAAACATTTAAAAAAAAATCGATTCAGCTGTCTCGCCTCAGGGCCTTTGCATATGCTGTTCCCTCTGCTGTTCCCTTCCCTACCGTCTTTCATTAATGTAAGTTTTACCGATCCTTAAACGTGTTAGAACAACGATCACTTCTTTTGGAAAGCCCACTTCCTAGCTTGCGCCTGGTGCCCCTTCCCTGTATGGCCAGAGCACCCGCGGACCCTCTTCTCTGCGCTTAACGCCCAGTTAAGGAAGCCGCTCTGTTCGCCCCTCTGTGTCCCGGTGTGTCTGTTTTCCGCTCACCCTCTCACCGTCTCCGGCCTCCCCCCACCTCACCTGGCGGAGGTCGAAGGCGGCCGCCTCACCGCGCTCCCGGCTCCGACAGGCCAGCACCACGCGCGCTCCCCGGCGCGCCAGCTCCAGCGCCGTCATCTTCCCGATGCCGCTGTTGGCGCCTGCGGTGGGCGGGCGGTAGCCGCGCTGAGCCCCGTGGGCCGCTGACCCCGCCGCCCGGCCTCCCCGCCACCCCGCCGCCCGCCGGGCCTCTGGCACTCACCGGTGACCACGGCCGTGCGGCCGCGCAGGCTGGCTATGCCGCCGCAGGGCGGGGCCTTCACCAGGTTGTAATAGACAAGCACGTAGGCGCCCAGCAGCAACCCCGCGCCCAGCAGCAGCGCCTCCATGCCGGCCGCGCCGCCGGGCCCCCGCACGGGCCCCGCACCTCCCTGGATCGCCGCCCGCCCGGCGGCTGCCGATCCACCCCGCACCCGCTCGGGCCTCCCTGAAGGCGGAGGCGGAGGCGGAGGCGGGCGAGAGGCAGGGCAGGGGTGTGTGTGCGTGCGTGTGAGCGTGGGCCCTGCGAGCGCCCCCTAGGCATGCGTCTTCGTCCTCTGGGTGTGTGCTTGTGGAATACCTTCTAGGGGCGCGTGTGCATGTGGGCCCTGGCAGCGCCCTCTAGGTGTGTGCTTGCGTGAACTCCTTCCAGATGCGTGTTGGTGTGCATTCACACCTACTCTGAGTGTGTGAATGACTCTGTGTAATGTGCCCATGGGCCCTGGGATTGCCCTTCAGGTTGTGTGTGTGCCTCTGGAGCCTGTGTGTGAGCACCTTGGAGGTATGTGTGTACTTGCAGGCCCAGGAAGTACCCTGTAGGTGTGGATGCCTGCGTGACCACCTTTTACAGGTTTGTGCCTATGTGCGCCAAGAGCCCCTCCAGGTGTGTGCATGCATCTGTGGTCTCTGTCAATGTGTGCGAACGTCTCCCTATGTCGCTGTCCTTTGTGCGCATGCCCCGTAGCTGAGGACTCGCAGGAAGGGCTCACAAGGTGTGTGTGAGACCTCTGGGTGACATCGGTGTTTAGCAGAGCCCTTCCCTTCTGGAGAGGTGCGTGTACATGAATGCTGTTATGTCTGAGAGAGAGAGTGAGTCCGGTCCTGGATGCCTTGCCCCCCATAAACAAGTCCTTCGATTCCTTATCCTCACTTCCAGCCCTCAGCTTCTAGAATTCTTCCTTGTTCTTCCTATAAAAGTCAGAGAGATGACGCAGCGGTCAGGGTGGCACCATCCGTTCAGGGCTGTTAGGATTCACTCATTCATTAGCTGCCTCTATCTCTCTGCCTTTGCTCGTCCCCCACCCCCCCATCCCCTACATTTCTGAAGGGAAGCAGGAAGAGAATAAAATACAAAATCTGTTGTCTGACTTCCAGGAGGAAATTTCTCTGGGATGGTCCTCACAGGTGGTAGAAACAGGTAAAGAAGCTCCATGACTCAATGGAAGAAGTGACTATGATGGCAAGGTTGGTGGGGACAGCTAGGGAGGCACGGGTAAGGGGACTGCTGGCCAGGTGACTTGCCAGGACAAGGACTTGCCTGAGAAAACCTTTACAACTGAGCACCCACTGTCTGACACGGTGTGCCCAGCAGTGTGGTTAGCCGTGGGAATACTGAGCAGAACGTTATGTTTCTGCCCATCAGGGCCGGGGGAGCAGAGTGGTGGAGATAAAGCCAGGCGGGAGGTGGAAGCCAGAGACAGACCCGATTCAGGGAGGAGAGAAGTTTCCTACTTGGCTGCACCACGGGTTTGGGGTTCAGTTGTAGACGCTGCGGGATGAAGCTGGGAATGGAATATTAATGAAACAAATGGGTGCATTCTCCATCCTCAAGGCAAATTCCCGACATGCCAACAGGTACCACGTCCTCGAACACTGCTGGGATAGACACACAGGTGATCTCTAAGGAGTTGAAGACTTGTCTTCAGGAAAAACTTCCAGAGAAAGTTTCCCACGTCAGGTCTGAGAGGTGGAAAGGATGGGAGCTTGGTTTGATGAGAGGCTTCTCGGCCTCAGAATTAAGGTGATGCAGTAGATTCCTCTTCTGATGAGAAGCTGCAATTGTAGGGAAGTTAGGATTGCTAGTCATTTAAGTTGTGGCTCCACTGGTCTAGAGATCGGATCTCTCCTTCTTCTTCATGGTGCCTCCCAGAGACGCTTGAACTGACAGATGGCTCCACACTAGATTCTAGGTTCCGAGAGGCAGGAGTCGTATCTGTCTAGCTGATTGCTCACAGCAAGTTCTGTAGACCAAGCCCAAAGTCCCAGCAAAGGCCATGCACAGAGGAGGAACTCAAGTGATACTTGCAGGAGTTGCTGCCTGCCCCGCTCAGGCTGACAGCGGAAGGACAGAGCCAGGTGTTGGCTTCTCCCAGGATTGATGAATCAAATGATAGCAAACAACTGCAACTAAAAGCAGCCCCAACTCCTGAGGTTAAAGTTTCTAGGCCAGAATGCAGAGGTCTCAAAGACAGCTCCTGTTTTATTATCTTGGTTTGGGAGTCAGCAGGGAAGAGCGAGGGCCTGCACCCTCGGATTCTTGCAGTATGCGGTCATGTCCAATGATTCCCTCAAGTCACCCATAAAGCCAGACAAGAGCCCCCCCCACCCCTGGCCCGACCCCGCCAATGCACCCCTAGCCCTCCACTTTCCCACATCCACCTTGGGCTCACTTTTCTCCCAGACCTCCGCTCTCCTGCCTTCCCTTGGGGACTGAGTGTCTGGTAATGAGACTAGTTCAATGAGACTGCGACCAGGATCTTGGGGAGGGTCCCCTCTAAGGGTGATGACAGGTAGGACAGACAGGCAGAAAACATAATTTGAAGTATTTTTGTTTTTTTATATACAGAATACAGGAAAGTTTCTGTAAAGTCTAAAACATTACAATTACTATGTACATTGGTACTACTTGGGGTGGGGTGGGAGGAACAGGAGAGAGTGGCAAGAGAACAAAAAAAGGAGACGAAACAGGTTTACGACAAAAACGTTTTTGCTACAATAGACAATTTGAAGAAAACGCTCTACCACATGTAGTACTGTACAGGTTTTAAAAACATTGAAAAAATGTCATCACTAGATGTATTTACACAAAATCCAAATACACTTTTCCTTATTTGAAATAAAATAGATGGACAGCCAGAAAAAGAATTCATTTCTCATTTGTCCAGAATACACAGTAGCTACCTGTCGTGCAACCGCTGCAGAAAGGGAAAGTAACTTGGAGGGTGGGGACCACGAAGTAGGGTGGGTAGCGATCTTTATATTAAATAAAACAATGATATTGTATAGATTTTGCTGTATGAAAACTGTATTTTTTCTTTTAATATAAAACTATTGTCACTGCCACAAAATAGAACAAGTTTCTGATTATTTTACAACGGCGGGCGAGGGGGAGGGAGCAGGAGGTGGGTGGGGAACGGTCTTGTGTTGGAGGAAGTGTCCAGACCATCGGCCTTCCCCTCCCTGCCCACGCTGTTCCTCAGCTCGGGTCTGCCGCTTTCCCATGAAATGTTGAGTACAAATATATGTGCAAATGCCCCCTAGAACTTGAGAAAAGAAAAAGGATTTTTAAAAAACAGTCAAAAGGTTTTCTTCATTTCATGCAAAGATTGTAGTTGAAGGGTTTCTGGTGGAGTATAGAAAAAAACCCGGGCTTGGTTTGTGTACATTTTTGCATTGCAGGAGTCTTGGGTTGGGCGGCCAGGCGGTCACGTGACGGGGCAGCCGCCGGTCCTAGGGAACGGAGTTGGAGCGCAGCACGGGGCCCTGGTGGGGCTTGAGAGACAGCTTCTCGGCCAAGACCCCGTCCTGCAGCAGGCCAGCATCGCCTCGGGGCTGTCTGGTCGCGAACTCGGTGATGCTGAAGACAAACTGCAGGCAGCCCAGCTTGATGTAGCTGCCGTGGTGCAGTAAGGCGGTGCCCTCCCAGCCGGCCCCACTGCCCCCGATCAAGCTTGAGCTGCTGGCTTTGCAGTTGCAGGGTCTCCGCTGTGGGCCCTGGGCCTGGGAGCTCATCATGGCTGCCTCCTCACTTGGCTCTTCACCCTGCTTCCGGTGCCGGCGGCGCCCTGGGAAGAAGGAGCGTGGTCACCGGGAGAGAACAGTGAAGCGGCCAACCCACCCGGGGCTGTCTGCCATGGCTGCGGGACACCGGGAAAGGGCCAGGGGCGCCTGAAGTCCCCAAGCAGGTGGGCGCACGCACAGGACTGGCTTCTCGGTGGCTCTCCCTGGGCCCCCAAGCGAGGAGAGCTTGGCCGATGGGACCGGGAAGGCAAGAGAGCCGGTCATCGGCAGCAAGCCAGAGCCACCCTGACGGCGGTCTTAACACAATGTCCAAAAAAGGCCGGCTTTGGGGCCACAGGGTCCGACTTACTGATGACACTCTGCACTTTGGCAACAATACTGCTTGGGGGGGTTGGCGGGGTCTTCTCAGAGAAGTCACAGGAATACAGCACATTGTCCACCGTTGTCCCGTGCTCACTGTAGTTTAACAGCTCATAATGTTTGGTATTCTGAGGAGGAGGAGGGAAGATAAGATGTGTGGTCTGCTGCGTGGGGCCTGGGGCTAAGGGGAGAGAGGACACATGGAGAAGGCTGTGCTGCTCTACCTGGGGAGCTCTCTTTCTTCCCCAGTCAAGCCCCGCTTCCCTGTCTCTTTAGAACAGGGCTCAAGACTCACCTCCTCAGGGAAGCCTTCCTTCCCAGTGCCCCCCACCCCCCACCCCTGCTCTCCCACCGCTCCTTTCCTCTGCCTCCTCGGCACTGGCTCCTGTTGAAATGCTATTCACTGGCACAGAGAGCTTGGCTTCCTTCTATGCTGGTCCCCTGCCCTGCTTTCAGGCGGGCTCCCCCTGCTGAGCCTGTGACCAACCTCAGGAGAAATGGCAGCCCTGCTCCGAGGGAGCGGTAGCCGCGGTAAGACGCCCTTTCACACCGAGACTCTTTTCCTCCAGAAATGACAGAGAGGGAAGAAGAGGAGAAGACCTCCCCGCCCCCCTTCCCCTCACCCAGGACACTGAACAAAAAACCCCAGTGCCTAGGAGAGGCCTCAGGTGGGGAGAGCTCCCTCCCACCCCATCCCCACCCCTCACCTCATCGTAGAATATGCAGGCGTGTTTCCCGGACACGTAGTTACAGTGACCGTAGTTTGTAAGGCACACGTCCATGTCAGCTCCTGCAAGTGGCAGCAGAAGAGGTAAAGGAAGGCAGAGAACAAGACTGTAAGGCGTATGCACGGGGAGGGCGGGGGGCCGGGAGTCAATGCCTGGGCAGGTACTGTAAGGCCCGGGGGAGGGGGGGCTAGCTTGGGGCCCCGTCCTTGTACTTTTGAACAAAAACGGATTTCTTTTCCAATCCCCTTCGAAAGAACGGCTGTCCCTGCCAACTGATCTCGTCTAGAACATGTGGCTATTGCCCAGAAGGGATGAGTGAGCTCCTGGTTATTACCGTGACAGCACGACACGGGGTACAGGGCTCATAAAGCCTGTCATCGCAAAGAAAGAAGATTTCTGGGCCGTGGGCTAAGCAGACTGTCCCTCTGTACAAGATACAGGACTAAGTAAAGGTTAGGGTTGTGTGAGGCCCATCACTTTTTCAAAGACCTCCAGGGACAAAGTATGTGCCCTCTGCTCGGTTATTTCCTGCATGCTTAAAATGGCTCACTGGGCAGCAATCAGAGCTGACTCTCCTCTCTCCTGAGGTCATGCTGGGCCCAGAGCAAAAGGGCTCGAGCCAGGGAAGAGAAGCAGCTGATAATCTCCTTTCTTAGTCCCTCCTGCCTGGATAGCTGCTGGGTTAAACCACTCAGCCCTGGAGAGGGTTTTCCCTCACCCCTTTCTGGCCCCTGTGGGTAAGGCTAATAGTATTTAGGGCTGAAGAGATTCGGCACCTCTCCCAGCTGGGCTCACCTGTCCCGATGTAGAGGGTTCGATAGCACATGTTCACAGCTCCTCCCAACCCTAAGAGAGGGTAGAACACAGCTCGGGCCTGTACCTCCTTTCTTTGCACTACAAGACAAACACAGGGATAGGATCATTCAGAAACTCAGAACCTGAGGCCCCAAACATAAACCCGAAGAACCCGGGCCTTCGGCTCGTGGCCCAGAGAAAATAATCCCACTAGATGAGTCATCTTGCCAAACTCACCTTGGACACTGGGCTGCTTCAGGGTGATGCTCTCCCCCCACCCACAGCATTTCCAACACGGGGCAAGAGGGACCATCTTTGAAGATGGTCATAGAATTCGAAGATGAAAGTAATTTAAGTTCCTGGGCTGCTGACTGGCTTATAGGGGATAGACCAGATGATACCATAGGGAGGCCATGCAAAACAGAACGCACAGACCAGCGTTTCTCAAACTTCAGTGTGCATATGAATCAACTAGGGATCCTGTTAAAATGTAGATTCTGATGCTGTAGGTCAGCTCTGCGTTTCCCACAATTTCAATCAGTAAGGCTCATTAAGGGTTAATGCTCAAAGGAATAGCCTAAGCAGTTAAACTCTTGGGAAGAACTTCCAGGAGGCTAGCTCAACTGTTACTGTTATTTTGCTTCTCACCTTGAACTTGAAAAATTGCCTTTTGGGAAACTTTCGTAACCCAAATATCTGAAAGCAGTTCAGCGGAAAGCGTACCACATATACCCAAAGGCACTCGTGGCTGCTCTGTGTGTCTCCAAGTGGATGAGCACGAAAGAAAGTCACAGCAGACTTCCCCAAGTCTGACGTGAAAGTTGTGGTTGCCTTTCTGTTCCTGCTTTCTGGGGGAAGAAACCCTGGTGCTTTATTAAGCCCGTTAAAGGCACACACGGAGCACTGAGATACCGAAAACCGAGACCCCTCACACACACAGGGGAGACCGGACGGTGCACCGTGGGGGCAGGTGTGTGCGTGCGCACCTTCTGTGTGGTGCCCTCCAGCAGCCAGCGGATGTGCCCCGACACTGCCCGGTGACGCCTGGACCCGGGAGGGGAAAAGCTGATGTATTCTCTGCAAGGCCAGAAACTTGATCAGCTTCTCGTCCAGCATATTTATCTCGATTTCTATTAACCAAAGAGAAAGATTAAAAAGCAGCTGAGGAGGAAATGGAATGCGGAACTAGGTGAGGGTCACAGAGCAAATAGTTTAGCATTTCTGAAATCTAGCCAAGTGATTGTTCTCGAACAGCAGAGAGGACGAAGTGGCATAAGGATCCAGAGCTGGGCATCTCCCTAGCCATGTGCAGTGAGAGATGGGCCCCGGTGCCACCCGGGCAGCTGCCTCTTGGAGGTGGGAGGCTTGATTTTAGGTCCGGTGGTCCTGGGGAGGCAGAGCAAGAGAAACCCCCTGCCTGCGTGCGGTGGGGAGGGCTGGCTGGCCGACACCGAGGCTTAGATTTTCTACCCACCCTCTCTGCACAGAGGGCAAGCGGTGCCTCCGTTCTCTCCGACTTGGGGAACAAGGCCCCCCTGGTTTTAGCCGGCCTCACACGCTCAGCCGGCTCTGCTCTCCCTTCACCTCTGATTATGAGGTGTGGAAGGCAGGGGTAGGAGGGGCTTGCTTTCTTAACCCGCCTCCCCAGCCCTGGGAGCTCAGGCATCCCTTCGGTTCCTTTCTGAACCAACTGGGCTGGAAAGCTGCGCAGGGACGGCACCTTCCCGCAGCAGCTGGTGGAAGGGCACAGCTCACTCACTCACCTCCATGAGCGTCCGTGAGCGCTCGCAGCGAGCTGGTGAGGTCCGCCATGGCAGTAGAGTTGGCTGGGAAAGAGGGTACGGTTAAAGCGCTTCCTATGGGTAGCGTGCCGGGGCTGACCTTGCCATCTGGGGACGGAGCAGGAAGACTGTTACTTACGTCGCCTGAGGGAAACCCACCGGTCCAATCCCCCACTGCCGAGACAGGTCTGGATTTCGGACCCAAGGTGATGTTCCCTTCTTGACTCTCACCCCATAGGCTCTGGAACTCCTAGAGCTAAAAATGTGTGGTGAGGAAGGGCAGATGGAACGACAAGGCACCCGGGCACGCAGGAGTCTCCAGAGCACCGAGAACTGGTGAAATCTACCGCTCTGGGGAACGCGGTGGGGTGGCTTTGTTCTCTGGGCCGTCACTACCTCCCGGCTGCCTCTATGCCTGCCCCTGTAACTCCTGCCTCCTGAAGTTCCACTCACAGGGTGCAGCACCTATCCAGGCCCGTATTAAGAGGTAAACAGAGACAGGAAAAGAGCCTGAAGGTAGGGGCCATCCTGGGACCAGGGGCCCCCATGCAGAGAAGTCACAGTCACCTGGTTACCGAGACTCCCAGCTGACTAGGAGGCCAGCTTCAGGTCAGACGGGAGAGACCACAGGGGGTTCCAGCAGCATCTGAAACCTGGTTCAGATGCTGGGGTCAGCAATCTCGAGGTCTGGAGTGCTGACTGGGGACAGCTGAGAGAGCAGGTCCACACTTTCTGCACGCGGCCCAAGGGTGAGCTTTTGGGCCAGGCCAACCTCTGTGGGCATGTCGCTCTGCAGCTATTCTGAAAGGCAGTGTTGCTTTCTATCCCTGCTTTCCCTGACCTGGAAGCTCCTTCACATGAGTGGGCTCTGCGAATCTAGATTAGGTGTGATCTGGTCTCTGGTGTGGATCCTGAAACACGGAGGCCATCGCCTAGAACCTCGGGCTGGCCACAGCGGCTCCACAGAGCAGGCTGCCTTCCTCTAAGGAGATGGAACATAAACACGTGGAAGACTAGGCCTGAAAGGTGTGGGGAGGGGAGTCGGGAGACCCAGCTGTAGTTCCAATCCTGCCACTGACTCGGTAGGTCACCTAGAGGAAATCACTTACACTTTCAGAGCCTAAGCAATCCCACCAATGAAACGGGGACAAGTTAACACGTGCCTTCTCTTCTCTCACATACATGTGGGGAGGGCAAATAAGAGAGAGACCGAAGTCCTCTGAAATATTCACAGGAATGTAAGTGTTTTTTGAAGTTTAACTGCCAGGAAGAACATGAAAGGACTGGATCCAAATTACCCGAGGCTGAGCAGCACTCACCTGATGATGGCGCTGGTGAGCAGAATCGTTGGTTGGCTCCTGTGGCCAAGATACCATCTCCTGCTGCTTGGGGGGGAGTAAGCACCCGGGTGGCATTTGGGGGTGAGCCCAGTGGCCTTGACTCTGTCAACGGAGGTCCTATCTGTGATTGGACAGTCTTTCTTTGCAAAGTGCTGGTGTTCTCGATGCTGGCACAAGAGCTGGGAATGGAAGGGGGCAGGCTTGGGACAGGAACCAAACTCCTCTGGGGGCAAGAGCTGGGGCCAGTGGCATTCTCTGTCTTCACAATGATGCCGACGGTGTGGTTCTGAAGCCCCCCAGCCGCTGGTGGCGTGAGGGGCCGGGGCCAGCCTTGCCGGTGGGAGAGGCCTGGTAAGGGGGTGTTGGCGCCTGGAAGTCGCCGGGGGTCCGTGGAATCAGTGGGGTTGCTGTAGAGGTGTGGGCCATTGGCTTTCACCTCTGTGCTCACTGGCCCGTTGGCAGTCCCGCAGGGGGCTTTCTTGGATTTTTCCGCACAAGAACTGCAGCTGATGTCCTCTAGGGCTGGGGGCTGGTGGGGTGGAGAGCAGCTCAGGGAATTCTGGGTGCTAATCCCTGAGGGGCAGGACAAGGGGCAGTGGGAAGGTGTAGGTGCCTTGTCAGCTGTTTGCAGGGAGGTGGTGATTGAGCTGTCAGTCACAATAACAGGCTTAATATCAGCCTTCTCTGTCTGTTCAGAGTCCCACTGCGAAGGCATCTGCTTAGCAGATAAATGTTTCAATATGCTGCACTGGAGCGCAACAACACTACAGAGCCACTGCAACGGAAGGAGAGGAGAGGAGAGGAGGGTGAGAGGCCTGGGAGGCGCTGGTCCTTCCTGCCCCAGTGGCCAGGGCTACAGCACAGCTGATAAGCACTGTTTCCGAGGTCCCATCGCAAACGCCCAGGAAAGGTGTGCTTGACTTCTGCCAGGATTCCACTTCCAGTCCCAAGCAAGACTTGCTGGTACGCTCAGCAGGCGGCACCCTGGTCAGCAGAGCTCGGGGTTCCCGTTCGGGCTCCGCCCCTAAGGCTCACCTTGTGAACCAACATGCAGCAACTGCTGTGTGTTCAGCACTACCGCCTAACCTCTCTACGGGTCTGCTGAGCTCTTTCTACGAGACGGAGGTGCCCGTCTCGCAGCACACTGGGGGGCCAATGGAGAAGCAGACCGGTTGACTCTGTACTTCTTTTACTTGCCTCAGATTATCGGCCAGGAGTTCTCTCTGGAAGAGTCAACTCTTGGGGGATGAGGGTGGGGGTGGGTGGGGTTGCAGAAGATGGGGGTGGGAATGGCACTGAGGCTATCTCCAGTCACCGCTGTGGTGAGATGGAAGACTGGCTCTGGAATCCCGACCCTGCCTTCACTCACCTCTTGCTGCTCTGCCTGGGTGGCTAAGTGCTCAGAGTTCAAAAGGTGCGTCTGTGATTCCTCAGGGATCCCATTGCAGATCAGCTCCCCATCCCGAATGGCCGCGGGTGCAATGAGAGGGGGTGGAAACTGGTACTGAGATTTGATAGCATCAGGAACCTGTTTAGGACAGACAGGAGGAGGAAGGAGAGGGAGATGGTGCTGACACGTCCAGTTGATTCAGCCCTGGCCACATTTTTCTGCTTGTGGTGCCGATGCCCATGGGACCATCATGCACTCTGGGGTCTACTAGGACAAGGAGGCTCAGTAGGCTGCAACTGCTCGGTGCCTCAGACAGACAGACAGACAGACAGACAGACAGACAGACACACACACACGAGCCTGAGAAGGCAAGAACTGGAAACAGCAGGCATGTGCCCTGCCCACCCCCTGCCTTGGCCTAAGAAGTGTAAGACTGACTCTGGACACAGCTTCACAGCGGTACTCTAGGCTGCTCAGCATCAAGTTTGGGAGGTGAGTGAGCAGTATCTGAGAGGTAAAAAGTTAAAGGAGGTCATATTCACAGTGGAAATGCTCAGCATGAGGCCTGGCCTGTGACAAGCACTCAATCAAGGTCAGTTTTCTTCATCCATTCATTCATGACTAATGAAACAACTGAAGACCTCTTTGTTGTACAAAGACAGAAGACACATTCTGAATCATACCATGTAAGAATGAAAGAGCCACACAAGCAAAGAGTCATTCATACATTCAACTAATACTTATTTTTTTTTAAAGATTTTTATTTATTTATTTGAGAGGGAGAATGAGAGAGAGAGACCACATGAGAGGGGGGAGGGTCAGAGGGAGAAGCAGACTCCCTGCTGAGCAAGGAGCCCGATGCGGGACTCGATCCTGGGACTCCAGGATCATGACCTGAGCCGAAGGCAGTCACCCAACCAACTGAGACACCCAGGCACCCTCAACTAATATTTATTGAGCACCTCCTGAGTCTGGGTACTGCCCCAAGTCCTAGAGATCCAGAGATGAATAAAACTTAAGCTCTGCCCTCAAGGAGCACACAGTCTAGTTGCAGAGATAAACAGAAACATTACAACCCAGTGTAATGGGTCCTATGATAGAGGCATGGCTCAGGAGCTATAAAAAACACAGAGGAAGAGTGTTCATTTCTGTCTGGGGGTGTGGCAAAGGAATTTGGGATTAGGGAAGATTTTATAGGAAAGCAGTATTACAGCTGAGCCTTAGAAGTTGAGAACTTCCAGGCAGACGAAGAGGGTAGGGGAGCAGCATATAAGGCACAGAGGTGTGGAAGCACTTGGTGGATTTGGAAAACATTTGGAGGACAGATTTGGTGACCAAGTCCTTATGGAGGATAAGGGAAGAAGAGCTGAAAATGCTTTCCAGAATTTTGGTTTGAGGGGCTGGGTGGAGATTGTGGTAATTTACTGAAACAGGAAATACAAGAGGAAGAGCAGATTTGGAGGCAGAAGACTTTTGGTCTTGGGCAAGTTGAGACTAGAGTGTCTGTGGGATGGGCAGGCAGATATGAATCTGGATAGGAGGAGAAAGGCAAGGCAGGTGGAATCGAGAGTCAGCACCATTAACAGTGATGGCCGGTGCCTTGGGCTTGTCCGAGGTCACCCAGGAATGGGAGGGGGAGGAATGGAATGGTAGGCAAATCCCTGGCGAAGAGTGAAGGAGTAGCAGGAAGAGGAAACCCCAACAAAAACACAAAGTTCTTAAGCTGATTTTGCTGCACTGCGCTCCATCAGTGATAAACATGTTCCAGGAGAGAGGTGTGCAGGTCTCCGCCACTGTCCTCAATTCACTCTCAAATTGTCTAAGTACAAAATGCTTTTCAGGCAATTCATGCCCTTGGATTTTACTCAAGAACAGGGAAACCTTTACAAAAGGGGGGAGCTGGGTGGCTCAGTGGTTAAGCGTCTGATTCTTGATTTCAGCTCAAGTCATGATCTCAGGGTGGTGAGATCGAGCCCCGTGCTGGGCTTTGTGCTGGGCATGGAGATTCTCTCTCTTTCTCTGCCCGCCCCCCCCGCTCTTCTAAGAAAGAAAAAAAGAAAGAGGGAGGCGGCATTGTAAAATGACAGGATTTCATCAAGGCTTCTTGGCCTGTTCATTTCAGCCACCAGGCTCTCTTCCAAATCTACAGTTTACTTTTAAATCTGTTTCTCTAAGGTATGAAACATGCCACGTCTATAATACCCCCAACTGAAAACACCTTGATTTAATTTTGGAAACTGATGTTTGCACTGAAGTATAAATATTTACACAGTTAAGAGATTGTTATACAATTTCCAATAGTTAGCATCTTGCTGGTGCTGACATCCACTGGAAGGGACGGGAGTGATGTGAGTGAGTTAAAGTGAGACTGCCGCCAAGTGGCCATACTTGAGAATTGCTGGTCCCCACTGGCACAGAGCACTGTGGGATTTCTCAGAAGAGAAAGATCAAGCATATGTGTGGGTGTAGAGCGTTGGGCTCTCCAGGTTAAATGAATGAGGGAACTGACTGGTCTATGAAAACAGCCTCAACACCCCCAAATGCTTTTCAACAAAGGGATTTTTTCTGTCGATCTCTGCGGACACACTTCAGCAAACTGTCAAGTGGATACAAACGTTAGGTATTATTACCGCCAAGGCCACAACTTGGAGTATTCATGATGTATTACCAGCGGCCTGGAACAACAGATTTAACTCTCCTTTAGTCGTTCTCCTCTTAAGTTCCTCAGCTGGGATAGCTCCTCACTTTCCATATGGTCCTCTGCTTCATCCCCCTCACCTTCAGCCCACCAGGCAGCTCTGGGAAAGGGGCCGTCTCCCAGGAACAGAGAGCACGAGTGCCCGCCGAGGGGTTAGCAACAGCAGAGCACCTCTGTTTGGCGGAAGGGGCTAAAGAGCACCGATCCTCAGGAGAACTGGAAACTCGGGAGAGTTTGGAGCTTGGCCTTCATAATCCTGACCTCTATCCTCAAGTATGAGAACATAAGGTCACATTCAGCACTTGTTGAGACACCAGAGACAAACGTCAGGGCTTCAGCCTCCCTGTCTATCAATTCGGGCCCATGATCCTGTCTATCCCCTGGAAACAATCAAAGCCCACCACCCTGCCCGCACCAGGCTGGGGGCTCACCTTCAAGCTCCTTCTTCTGACTGACTGGAGCAGACGGCGGTTAGGAGGGTGCTTCTTATGGATTCGGTTCAGGAAGTCCACTTTGACCACATGCTGTGAAATGGTGTCCTGGAAACGGTCAAACACCTGGCACCGATTGCTCAGCGTCATATTCTTCTGGTTCAGCTAGGGACAAAGCAGACACACTCTTGCAACGAACCTCAAAAGGCATCCCCTTCCCAACGACCTCTATTCTCTAGGTTCGAAAAATAGAAGCCCTTGGCCAAATAGGTTCCTTCTGTCAGGAGCTGGTATGTCAACACTCCTGTCAGGGGGCCAAGGAACACGGATAAAACGTTCTCCCTCAGCTCTGCCTGATCTAGCACGGGAAAACTGTTATGTTCTCTTCCCTAGAGAGCCTTGAGGGGGACAGGAAATAGAAAATTAGCCAAGAAATGCCCTTCAAATTCAGCCTCTGACAGCTCGCATCACCTTTTGCTAGCGTACTCTAACAGAGCACAGGTTTCAACGGAGATGTCGGCCTTGGCCCTCGAGACCCAGACTCCCTTTCTAGAAGGCACTCTCTCCCACAGGAAGCAGGACGGTTTCCTATATAGGAGCTTGGCTGACAGGAGGGATCAGCACCAGAATCCCATGTGCCCTGCCCTATTCCTCTTCCAACATACCAGGGAATGTTAGCGAGTCCACCTGGATCTCACAGTCCTGCTCTAGAGAAGGTGGAAAACCTGGCCTGCTCCAAGAGGCCGAAGGGCAGGAAGAACGGACTGGACGCAGCGGCATATACAGAAGGCACGTAAACCCTGCGCCGCTTTTCCGCTTCTGCATCTGGTCCAGCACACTTTAATTCAAAAGAAAAGATCTGTGCTGAAGCTGCCTAATTAGTCAAGTAGGAAAAACCCCTAAGTGGCTAATAAAAAAATTACCTAATTAATTTTTCATCGGTTGGAAAGCTGCTCTTTAAGATTCATATTTGGGCATACTGCTCATGGTTGTTTTTTTCTGGTTCAGCAGGAGGCAAAACGAAACACTCATAACTGCGCCTCAGAGAGAAGCTTCCTCCTAGCTAAGCCCTTCTGAGCAGTGTTAGCCGAATGAAGAGGCCAAAAGCAACCTTTTTGCCCATGTGTGCAAGTCCATAACTGCGGTCCCTCAGTGCAACGTGAGGAGCACACCGTCAAGCTGAGGGTCAAAAGATACTACCATCTGATAGACAGTGTCTTAAGCTATAATCTTTTTGTTAATCTGGAAGGGCTGCTCTTCTGAAGCCCTCACCCATTCAACCTTGTAAATGACTGTTCTTAGGGCCTAACAGGAAAGGGACTAAGCTTAAGCCTCTTTTGGAGATAGCAAAGGACAGTTCCATTTGAGCCCCAGGAAGCATCTGGAAAATGCACCCAAGACTCCCGGGAGAGAAGATAAAAGGACCCTCACACCATTCATTCATTCAATGACTTACTTACTGAATACCTATTATGTACCATGACAAGGTGGGTGTTAAAAACTAGAGAGACAGGAAAGAGCCTCATGTGGTGCCTAGGACACATCGGTGTTCAATAAATGGCTGACTGGAACACTGTTATCCACGCCAATTCTTCAACTCTCCCGAGTTACTGGGAGTTGACTGCCTGTGATAATTCCTGAGATAGGAGAATAAACGTTTTAGAGTTTCTTAGTTTGTCTCCTCTAAAAATAAGAGGCAGGAAAATACGGAAGCAACTACCATGAGAGCATTTATTCCCAAAAGTTGGATCTAACATACTCCCCTTTTAGAACTGTAGCATCAGCTGCTTAATTCACTGTGGAAGAAATTATGCATCAACAACCAAGTCTGCCTGTACAGCTAAAACAAGGCATTGCGGGAAAAGGCGAAATGCACAGCTGAGGCATGTCAAAATAATCAGAACTGAGTAGGATGGTCTGCAGAATCTAGTATCTGAGAGATTATAGTGAACTCTGGTACAAAGCTGACCCTACCCTGCTTTCTACCGAATCAGTCCATGCCCCAGCTGTGCCCAGAGAGAAGTGAAGGCGCGACGCTGATGCTGCGCTTACCACCACATGTTCGATGTGATTCGGACACATCCATCTGCCCAGGGGCATGGCAGTGAGCGGTGGCTCGAGGCAGTCCATGTGGAACAGGAGGGGGCAATAGTCACACTGGATGAGAGGGGCCACGCGGCAGCTCCTGCAAAAGAGAGTTGTAGGCCATTTCTGTGGCAAGATGGGAAAATTGAAACCAACTCTGCATTGTGAACAGCCTCTCCTCCTTAATCCTCACCACGTTCTCCCAGAGCCTCCTCCCCCAGTGATCAGTTACACTCACCATTAGGAAGATGGATGAAGTTGGGGGCTACCACCAGGCTCTCCATTATTCTCTCTTCTAAGAGGAATGTGTCTTGTGGGGAAGTGAATGTTTATTTGGAGTACAGCTAAAGTGGCTGTCAGAGCAGGAATGATCAATGCTCAGTACCCACAAGGGGAAGATAGCCAACTCTGCTCTGATCTTTCTACTCCTTAAAAGAAAGTAACTACCTCATTAAAAAACAAAAACAAAAACAACCTCTAGCCATGTTTCTAGAGTCTTACACTACAGCAAGAAAAGACGTCTCTTCCGCATGCAGCACTCAGCAAAAATGACACATGCAGAGAGAGAGTTGTGCTGGGAAAGGATTCTGTAATGTACCCGTGTATGCATAGTTCAAGGGAAGGGCTTCAGCAAACACCAATTTTGACTTGTAACCACGGATACTCCTTGGGTGTCTGAGATGCACCGGAGCCTCAGTCTGGGCCTGGCTCAGAGTTCTGCTGCTCTACTATCTAGTTCCCTACAGCTTTTGTGGTGGAACATTTCTTTTTTTTCTTTGGCATGTTTCTTTTTGATAGCTATTTTCTCCTGCTATCCTGCCCTTCTAAGACACCCAGGCCACTAAGTCCAGCTTCAGTAATTGAAGCAGCTGGTTCCTGTCACTGAGGAGCTCCTATCTGAAGGAAACCAGTGTCTTAGGGAAGCTACAACTGGGGCAGCCTAGAGGCATTTGGAAGTCATCCAGTCTGATGCATATTAGCTACCATGGATACTTGTATTACTTTTAAACTCATCTTTAAAAACTATTTGCCTTTTCCAGGGACCTGTGTCTCTGCTGGCCAGAGCTCCTCCTCCTAGCTAGTCAAATTATCTCTGGCTTCTGTTTAAGTCCAACTCCTCTCATCCGAGCCTTTATAAACACAGTTCTCAGGTACTTCAGGGAATTTGTTAAGATAATCAAGGCTCTGATCAATTGGTCACGCAGTCTCTGTACTCATACCATCCGAATGTGGGTTGTCCACATTTAACACAGAGGGTTTGGAAGAGGTGACGGGAGAGAGAAAACGTATCATTTGCTGACTATGGGAGAAGAGCCCTCAGGATGGAAGAAAAATACCTGTTGCATGTGAAGCAGACTTTGACTGGTAGGGGAACAAGACCATTGTGATCTAACTCGTGCTGTGTCTTTTTAACGTTTTTCCCTGTGGTTTCCTCCTTTCTTCTCCTCTTGCTAGAACCTAGAAGAGAAATTGATGGTGCTGAGCTTTCTTGGATGTAGAGTTCCTAATCTGGGATATGGAAACAACAGTAAGTGAAAGAAGAGATCTCAGGAAAAGTACGTGCCATGGCCTAGACATGGGTCTCTCTCTGAGACCCCCTGGGCTGGCTTCCAATGAGAAAAAGAATAGGAAGGCAGGAAAAGGAACACAGAAATCAGAACTATGGTCAGAAGTCACTCGTTCCGAGGCAGAAACACAGCTCTGTGTTTTGCAAACATGAAGCGGTCAGAAACTTAGGTTGTTAGAAACTGGCAACCTAAGGAATATAAGGACCCGAGTCAAACAGTCAACGAAGACTGTTCTGTGGAGCTGGCTGAGGAAAAGACTATAATTTTACTGCATTTGTATAGAAATCAGAAAACCTTGGATTCCATATGCATCCTCCTGGCTGACCAGGATTCTTAAGATTGCCAATTTCACTTTCTCTGGGAAAAAGAAAAGAACATCTAGAAGCTTTGTGGTATCAAGTAGAAGACGACTTGATTTAAAAAAAAAAAAAAAAAAGGTATGAAGGGCAATTTGGCAACATCTTATCAAACTATAAATGCATATGGGGCGCCTGGGTGGCTCAGTCCTTAAGCACCTGCCTTCGGCTCAGGTCATGATCCCAGGTACTGGGATCGAGCCCTACATCGGGCTCCCTGCTGGGCGGGAAGCCCACTTCTCCCTCTCCCACTCCCCCTGCTTGTATTCCCTCTCTCGCTGTCTCTCTCTCTGCCAAAATAAATAAATAAAATCTTTAAAAACAAAAACAAACAAAAAACCCTATAAATGCATAGTTATAACCCAGCAATAATTCTAACACTAAGAATTGACCCTCCAAATACACTCACATGTACGCAATGATATATTTATAAAATTATTTGTTGAAGCACCATCTATAGTAACAAAAGATTAGGAACAACCTGAATGTCCATTAATAGGAAATCAGCTGAATAAGTTATGGCACATCTATATAATACACTATTATGTAACCGTTAAGAAAAACTGAGGAATGCCTACATTAATATGGAAAGATCTCTAGAGCATATTGTGAAGTGAAAAAAGCAAGGTGTAGAGTAGCATACCAAGTAAGCTGGTTAGAGGGAAAATACTGAGCATATTATCTATAATTGCTTATATATGCACAAAGAAATTCTAGGAGGAAATACACAAGGACCAAACAGTGGTTACCTGTGAGGGGTAGGAAGTAGAAAGGAGGCAAATGACAGGGGTGGAAGGGAAATTTTCCATTTTAAGCCTTTGCATATTTTTTGGCTTTCGAACCATGAGAATACATTACCTATATTTTTAAAAAGGTGATATGTTGAAGGGCAAAAAACAGAAAACTGAACAAGCACAGTAAAAGCTAAAACCTTCAAAGATAAAGAACAGGAGCTCGAGAGTGGCGCCGTGAACAGTGACCCCAGAGGCAGCACTGCTCTCTGGCAGGACAGGAGCCCTCTGGGGGCGCGGGGGGCGCACGAGAGTTTGGCTAACCTGGGAGCGCGGTGGTACAAGTCAGTTCATTGGGCAACTGAAACTGGGTGGGGTTCCGCTCCATGGCAGCAGCGATCAGCAGCTCGAAGGGCCGCCGCAGCTGGGGCTGCACACAGTCCGGCTCCGCTGCTACGGGCTCCTCGTCCACGTCAATGATGTCCTCGTCGACGTCATTCTGCTCAGAGGGCGGGGTCTCTGTGCTGGCGTTGGATGTGGGCGTGCCAGGCCGGCTGGCTCTCCTCTCCAGGATCCGGGCGTGGGCAATGGCCTTGAGTTCAGTTTTGCTGGCTGATCTGTCCAGCAAGTCAGTATCACTGCTGGGGGATGTAGTCCGTTTGCTGGATTTGTCCACCAGTCCATTGACGTGGCCCAGCTCCTTTTTTTGCTCTCGTTTCTGTGCAAATGAACAGGTAGGCCCATCACATAAAGTACCACAAAACAGAAAGAGATGGATACCACAAAGTCCTTGCTAGACCACTGGCCAAAATTATGAACTTTTCTAACCTGTCACAGACTCATCCACCTGGAGACTTGGAACACTGGTCTGTTCAAGCTGACAAAACTACAGCTGAACTAAACTAAAGCTGGCAAACTGCGCACAGCAGCAGGGAAAGTGAGAAACAAGTATACACACTTCCCATAGATCCTTTACTCTAAGTTATCATATGGATACACACTATCTCTATACAAAGTACACAGGCAAAGGGATAAAAAGTTACCACAGTGAGAATAAACGGAGTGAGGTTAAGTGAGAACACTGAGGAAAACATAAGGGCACTCAACATCACTGTAGTTTGCTTTGGAGCATCTTGACCTCCCGAATGGTTTTACAAATTTTGCTCCAAATAAAGTCTGCAAATGCAAAGGTAAGAGGTAAAACAGGCAAGCAGAGCTCCCTGTCCAGGGAGGCTGGGTGCTGACACGGGAAGTAACTACACTACGAGGTGGATGGCTGGTGTGTGGAAGGTAGCTACCCAGTGATCACAGTGTCCGAGACTGGTGGCTTTCAATGTTTAAAGTTTAACTAGAACTCCAAAAGGGACACTTCTTCAAATGGGAAGGTGGGGAAATGGAAAAAGACGGTGTTACTCAGTAGGACTGGATGGCTGGTACTACATTTTCCTCTAGGACTCCAAAGAGTGGTCAAATGAAGGTTTAACACTGGTCTCCACTCAGGAGACCTGGGATCTGTCCCAGTTCTGCCTATGATTCCTTATGACCCTGGATGATGCAGGTTGGCGTGCAGGAATTTGTCTGTCTGTAAAGTAAGACTAGTAACACCTTTCTTCTCCTTTCAGAGATATGGTGGAGACAGAGGGTCGCATATATGAAAGGGAGGAAGGCTCTGAGTCAGGGGAAGATTCAGCCTCCACTAGGAACAGGACCTGAACATCAGAGGTTGCTGAGGCCAAAGGATGATCATTTCAGTCTACTTCAACATAACTACAGGAGGCCAAAGGGGGATAGAGGTAGTGGTGCTGGAAAGGGCAGCCATGGCAATGGTAGGCAAAGAGGGCCACCCGAGAGCCTGTCAGAGTGGCACTTCGGGGAGAGCACACTATGTTGGAAAAAGGCTACTATAATCCCTACCAAGCAGCTCTGCTTCTAGAAAACTGATGAAGAGGTAACAGAGCTTTGGAGTGAGGCAATTTGGCTCAAATCTGGGCTCTGTTGATTCTTCTGAGTCCTTGAGAAGGTTCTTCTACTTGTTCTAAAACGGAGACACTACGCTCAGCACCCACAGACAGCCGTATGGATCCGATGAGATAACGTGTGTAAACCACCCGGCACGTGACGGGCACCAAAATAACGTCAGTTCCTCTTCTCCACCCTCTTTTCCTGACTTCACTTCTCCCTCAGCTGTTCCCAGCCCTATCACATCCAGCTTCCTCAGTGGCGCGTTTCCAAAAGGCCTCCTGGCTGGCAGATGCTGCTAACGGGCCCTGCTCTAACCTAACTGGGGATGCACAGGAAGAGATCTTGAGAGGTGGACAGGCTGGAGGACAGCCTGGCTTGTGGACTTAGAAGGTATCAAACTACAGCTGGGGCTAAGTGGTTGACTTGGCCTTGCCTTGCCTTTTAGGAAGAACCCTTGTGCACATGTTGAAAAATAAAAGTCTGCCTATTTACCTTCTTAAAGGCTGAAGACTGTTACACACATAAACCACAATCTCTGAATCATCTCATCCTGTTTCTGCAACCAAGGAAATCATCATTCACTGTGACATCACGTTCAGGGTCCAGGACAACAGAGGTGATGTCACAACGAAGGCAAGTTGCTTGCTGTGTAATTAGTGTAGGGGGAGGGAAGGAGATGGTTTACAATCCATAGACAGATTCTAACCCACAGTCTATAATTTGAGGACTGGGTCTCTCATAATCTGGATGGAAACACACCTACTTCCTTTTCTGATAAAGAGGAATTTAGCTTTCGCACCCCATAAAAGGTCTCAAAATCGAAAATCATGTTCTCAAAGCCAGCACTGAATTATCAAAGCCAAGGGCGGGGGAGCTAAAGAGGGATTAGGCAACCTTATATATGCACAAAGAAATTCTAGGGGTACAAACGGGTTCAAAGTCTTCTGTCCCTCATACACCCAGTCAAGCCTCTGGACACCAGCGACTTATTTGCCTTGGGGCGAGGGAAATCCTTTTGCCACCAAGCTGGAGAAACAGCTTTGTTTTTCTTCAGCCACTTTCCGTCACGGATATAGCTGCCACATTCAGGCCACTTAAATCGGCCTACTCCTGTCACTAGCGAATGAACATGGCTCAGTAAATTAACACACCTCTTCTGCTCATTTCAGCAGCTCATGTTTGGATTTTAGGCCCTACTGGATTCCAAACAGTCACCATGGGGAGAGTGAGGGTGATTCCAGGGCTGGAAAAGACAAGAAGAAGGGACGAAAACGCCTTCAGGGCCAGGCCGTCTTAGCTCTCGAGTATCAGCGCTCTAGATCTGGCATTCTGAGCAAAGCCTTCAGAAAGCAGCAGCATTACCTTTCGGCGAACGGTGCAGCGGTGACACATCCACTCCCCAGGAGGCAGCATCTCTTCGCTCAGTGGAGGGTTACTGTGGGGAAAAGACCAGGGCGGGACTAAGTGCTAACCCTCGATGCAGCGGGAAAAGCCTAGCTAGGTCTGGCACAAAGCCGCACGTCCCTCGACTCCTAGTCTGGCCAGTCCTGCCAGGCCCGCTAGGGTTCTCCCGCTCTTCCTTCAAAATGGCTGCCCGGCATAGTTGGTAACAACCTGAAGAGTGAGGACCCCCTCTCACATCCGAGAAAGAGAAGCCAAATCCATAGCCATTAACACTGGGCTCACAGGCAAACACCGCCAGAACTAGTTTGGAGCCTTACGAATCACTCGCAAACTGTATCACGCTAATAAAACCATTGATAGGTCCTCCACACTCCTCAAAGTTTGTTAGTGTAAGGCTAAGCTCTTCCATCTGCTGTTCAGAGCCCCATGTAGCACAGATTCATTCCCCCCCTTTCCAGGACCCTTTCCCCTAGTCAAATTGAAGACTTGCTATTTCTTTCTCTACATCACTTTTTCCCCTAGAAAGCTCTGCCTGTTAAAACCCTATTAATCCATGGGGATTAACATAAGAATAAAAAAAAAAAAAACCCTATTAATCCTGTAAAACTTGCCTCAATCAGGCAGCTCAATTTTAATATGACAGCTGCAGATTAAAGATGGCAGATTAAAGATGGCTGCAAATTCTTCACTACTCCTACCGTCCACAGGTAGGCCATTTCCGTCCTCTTGAATAAGGCTTGCCTCGTGACTTGTTTTGATGAATAGAATGCAGCAGAGGTAACCATGTTGTGACTTCCGAGGCTGGGTGTTAGGAGACCTGCAGATTCCATTTTTACATGTTTGGAATGTTCTAGCTCAGAGCCCTGCTGTCACGCTGAGAGGCCACCCAGTGGAGACTTAAGGCACTCCAATTAACAGCTTCCTCTGGACTCCAAGCCAAAAGCCAACATGAACTACTGCTATGCGACTGAGTCCTCTTGGACCATGCCAGCTCAGTCCAGCCTCTAAAGGACTCTGGTCCCGGACAACACCACACTGAACAGAAAAACCACCCAGCTGAGCTCAGTCAACCTGCGGACTTATGAGAGATAATAACCAGTGTCTGAGTTTTGGGTAGTTTGTTACACAGCAACAGATGACTGAGTACAGCTCCTCCATATGCTCCTTCTGCATTACTCAGACATCAAGACCTCTGGGCTACATGGTGTAGTTCTCTTTTTGTACTTCTCATGTTTTTCCTTGTGTGACAGGTTTTTTTCTTTTCTTTTTAAGTTTTATTTATTTTTAAATAATCTCTACACCCAACGTGGGGCTCGAACTCATGACCCCAAGATCAAGACTTGTATGCTCTTCTGACTGAGCCAGCCAGGCACCCTAGTTCTCTTATTTCTTTTTTATTTATTACTTATTGTAAGCTCTACACCCAATGTGGGGCTTGAAGTCACAACCCCGAGATCAAGAACTCTTGACCTACCAACTGAGCCAGCCAGATGCCCCTCTTATTTCTTTCATTAGAGGGCCCGAGACAAAGATTGGATCTCTTTGCTCTTCGTAGGTTTATAACACAGACGTTGTGCACACAGTAGTCACTCAATAAGTCAATACTGAGTCAGAATTAGAGCTGTGTAGGGCAGGCCTTACTGATCCTCCACTGATTTCCATTAAGGTTATACCAAGAACCATATGAGACTTTATTAAATCCTTGGGAGGGTCACATTTCTAATGTCTATACAGTAGTGGTTCTCAAGTGTGGTACCCAGATCAGATGCAAACATCAGTATCATCTAAGGGACGCCTGGGTAGCTCAGTCGGTTGGGCATCTGCCTTTGGCTCAGGTCATGATCCCAGGGTCCTGGGATCGAGTCCCACATCAGGCTCCTTGCTCGGTGGGGAGCCTGCCCTTCCCCCTGCTTGTGCTCTCTCTGTCTCTCTCTGACAAATAAATAAATAAATAAATAAATAAATAAAATCTTGGGGGGGGGGAAAGAAATGCAAAAGAAATTCCTATATTTGGTTCCTCGGAGTCACCTATTTGTAATGGGAAGGAGGAATTTTTTCATCAAAAAAAGATGAGAAAAGGGCGCCTGGGTGGCTTAGTCGGTTACATGTCTGCCTTCGGCTCAGGTCATGATCCTGGGGCCCAAGTCAGGCTCCGCCTTGAGCAGGAAGTCGGCTTGAGATTCTCTCTCTTTCCCTCTGCCCCTGCCTGTGTTCTCGCTCTCTAATAAATAAATAAAATCTTAAAAAAAAAAAAAAAAAGATGAGAAATACTAAAAAAATAACTGAGGGCTGAATAACATAAGGACTCTTCCTGAAGTCCCAGGGCTTAATATTACATTGGTCTACTATTTCTATCTAAAAGAGCACCTGGCTTGGCAAATTATCCTAGCTCCTGCTTTGCCATGCTTTCTTGGAGCCCTGAGTATACATGTTGGGATGTCCACTAAGCCCTTACAGGTCCTTGCTTCCTTTCCTCCCTGTTTCCTTGGTGGAATCTTAGGAGATCCTTACTAGGAAGCAGAAAACTGGAGCACACTGGCCTGTTGTGACAGGTCTTCAAATCCTAGAGGACCACAGATGAATGTCACCTGTCAAGTCTTCGCCACTTCTCTCCAATGGATTTTTGCATAGGCCACATCCAAACTAATGAAATGCATGCATGTAATCTGCAAAGGCCTACAGACTCTGCTAGCTTCAGCAGCTGTCATATTAAAATTAACCCTGAAAAGGCTGTCACTTCTGATTCTGTTTTTCATCATTTCTTTTCATCTGCCCACTTGGCTTTGTACCAAGATACTCTCCACCAAACATGTAAAGCAGAGAAGGGCAAGGCAAGGTGGTTTGAGCTTGGATCTTTTACCAAGATGTAAATGGCCTCCTGGCCATCCTTCACGCTTCCCTCTATCTAGCTCCAACCCCTGCTGGCAGAATGAGTTATTTAAGACACAATTCTGACCATATCACCCTCCTAATTAAACAGCTCTTCAGTATCACCCCTACCGTATCCTTTATTACAGGATAAAGTTTAAGCTCCTCAGTATTGTTAAGTTACGACCCCTGTGGCCAGAATCCTACATCTTTTTCCAGCTTCATTATCCTGATGGCTCCCCACATAGTCCATACCCTTCCTCCACTGTTCATTCTGGAGCTGCCACCTACAACCGCAAATGCTGGTCCTTCCCTCATTCCTTCACCTGGTAGACTCTTTATGTTTTGGGGCTCAAGCCAGGTATTGCCTCCAGGAAGCCTTCTCTGGCAGCCCCTGATTCCCTATAGCACTTCTGTGCCACACTGTACTCCGATTATTATGTACCCGAAGCCCTTTCTCTATGCCTTATCTTTGTATCTCCACGCCCTGCAAGATGCTTGGCACATACTAGGTACTCAATTAAGCTTCAAAGAACTGAGGGACACCTTTTAAATGGGCTTCTAGGAAGTGAATGTACCCCTCCAAAGACATGAGGCAAAGCAATGCAGTTGGGCAGGCACTTGTTTTGGTGGTTAAATCACATATGAAATAATTTGTTTTCTAAGTCACAAAACAGTAAGACATCAGAGTCAAAGCCCACACTTGCAAACCTGAACTTCACATTGAACCACCCCACCTGACTCATTTAAATCTTCTTTAAACAATTTGATTTCTCATTTCTTTTTCTGAACACATGGGTCAAATGCTTAAAATTTTTATTAAGAGGTTCTTAAAAGTAGCTCCTGGTTGGTTTCTAAAGGGTCACTTTTAGGAATACCAAGTTTAAGAACACTCATTTCTCAGAATTCTAGATTACGGCCACAGGCTCTTCTTGTTTGCCCTAAAGTGTGTGATGAGGGCTATGAGTTTAGGGAATAGCACAGGAAAGTCAGAGTATTGTCTCCAGGATGAGCACAGAACATTTAAAAGAGTGAGGCCTTGTTGAGATTTTGCTGCTTTCTCAGAGACAGAATGTGCTTTTTTTTTTTAAGATTTTATTTATTTATTTGACAGAGAGAGAGATAACGAGAGCAGGAACACAAGCAGGGGGAGCGGGAGAGGGGGAAGCAGGCTTCCTGCCGAGCAGGGAGCCCGATGTGGGACTCGATCCCAGAACCCTGGGATCATGACCTGAGCCGAAGGCAGACGCTTAACGACTGAGCCACCCAGGCGCCCCAGAATGTGCATCTTGAAATAAACTTGAAAATGTGGTATTTTGAGAAGGCAGTAATATATAAGACAGGATGGACAGGGAAGGAAAGTCTATGATTCTAGAAAATGATCAGCACAGGTACAGCAGGAATACAGGAACTGTCCATCATAAAGCTTTCTCGATGTTTCCTCTCTGCCCATAGCAATTCCTTTCAAGACATTTAGAAGGCAGTTTCTTTCAACTCAAAATATCCAGAGCAAAAGGATTCATGAAATGGATTCAAGAAAGATAGACTGTCGTTGGAGAAATAGGCTCAGGAATGAATTCGGAAAGAGGCTGTTTTACAAACAGACTAGTTTTGTTCTATATCAGAAATATTGCTAATAGGGAAAGGATTCCAGGGAGAAAGGAGATTCTGCAGCCTCAGGACACTCATACACATCCTGAAGACTTTCCCACCTCAAAGCTCTTCGTCCCATAAGAATGGTGTTCCCTTAAGTTTAGTGTGCAACTTTGAAACAATTATATGCATGCCAGAGTCTTTAAATCATGTTATGTCTGTCAAGAAAAACAAGGCTTTGGGGTCCCTGGGTGGCTCAGTCCTTAAAGCGTCTGCTTTCAGCTCAGGTCATGATCTCAGGGTCCTGGGATCGAGCCCCTCGTCGGGCTCCCTGCTCCGCGGGAAGCCTGCTTCTCCCTCTCCCACTCCCTCTGCTTGTGTTCCCTCTCTATGTCTCTATCTGTCAAATAAATAAATAAAATATTTAAAAGAGAAAAAAGAAAAACAAGGCTTTGTCTCAGCTCCCTCTTATCCTTATATAACAATGAAGACAAGGTGCTGAGGGCCATTCTCTGTAAAAGGAAATCATTAAAAGTTAAAAGTCAGGTAATGTTGGAAATGCTCTGAGTTTCCGCTGCTCAGCAGTGAAAACCATGAGCCAGTGCTGCTTGCAGAGACATCAACATGCTTCCTAATCACTAAAGCCTAGAAATAGCAGAGCGATGATCTCATCTTACATCTACATACTGTATTACAGTTCACAAGTGTTTTCACAGATGCTCTTATTTGATCTCCACCAGCACACTCTAAGAATTCTTACTCCCATCATACAGGTGAGGACATGGACTTATCTAAAGCCAAAGAACCAGTGAAGTTGCAGAATTAGAACCCAAAACAGTTTCCTGGCTCTTTCAAATCTTGAGTCCTAGCTGTTTGTAAAAAACCTTTGGTAGTTCTCTTATTTCTGGGGGACACAGTGGAACATCCATCGAAGTATCTTCCTGAACCTCAAGGTTGAACATTTCTTCTACATCAGTCAATATTTATTGAGTTCCCACTGCTTACTAACTAACCAGTGCCACAGTAGAGGTACCACACTGGAGGAAAGACACAAAGCAGACAAGTTATGATCTACCCCACCAAGAAACAGCCTTTGGGGAGAGAGGATCAAAGTCATTCATCCACTCAAGCATTTAATGAACAATTATTTTATGCTAGGCAATGTGCTAACTGGTGAGATTTCAGACAAGGTCTTTGTTCTCAGGGATCATAGGCTAGAAGACATGAAAAGGACAGATGACAATGAGACCACATACAATCAACTACAAACTGAACCGACCATAAAGACCTAGATAAGACTCAACTGTGCATGGATGCTGGGCTCAGTGAAGAGCCCTAGAAGCTTGGTTACTTGGTACCTGAAGGTGACAGTGGCCTCTTCCCTACTCTTTCCATAATTCAGAACTATACAGCAAACAGTAATTCAGTTAGTGATCCTTTAAAGACAGTGAAGTTAAGGATCTCGAGGGGTTCCGGAGAAACTACAGTTTTGGAAGCAGGTGTATTTCTGTATGTTGAAAAATTACAGGGGCGCCTGGGTGGCTCAGTCATTAAGCATCTGCCTTCGGCTCAGGTCACGATCTCAGGGTCCTGGGATCAAGCCCCTCGTCGGGCTCCCTGCTCAGCGGGAAGCCTGCTTCTCCCTCTCCCACTTCCCTCTCTCTCTGTGTCTCTCTCTGTCAAGTAAATAAATAAAATCTTAAAAAACAAAACAAAACAAAACTACATGAAAGAAGGAAAGTTCTGGGAGTGGGGACATTTTCCTGAGAATGGGTGTTTTATGTCCATCTAGAACCCACTAGTATATGAACCTTTAGATTCCTTCTGAGAACTGTCCAAGCCCTAGAAAGGAAGGTGAGTCCTGGAATGTACGTGAACTGGCTTGTCTTGGAAAACTGGTAGCTCTTTAGAGTACCAGTGAGGACAGAGCTTCTGCAGAATATCCATCCATCTTCACTGCTGTGGATGTTTCCTCTCAGATCATTTGTTAAAAAGCCCTGGCCTGCAATTCCTGGCCAGAAAGGGACTATTCACGGCTTTCTAACTTGCTTCTTAACCACTACCTGATCTTAAAGACATTCTGTTAGCTATAAAATAGTTCGTAACAATAGCGCTCTAAATCCTCAGAGATTGTATAACTGAAAGATATGAACCTCAGAATTCGGTGTGGCTCTCTGTGAAGCCTGACAGAGCCTATAAACCATTAACAGTAACACCTGTACACAAATCAATTAGAAAACTGGTCAAAGGCATTAATTTTTTTAAAGAAAGATTTATTTACTTATTTGACAGAGAGAGACACGGCGAGAGAGGCAGAAGCAGGTTTCCTGCTGAGCAGGGAGCCCGATGCAGGGCTTGATCCCAGGACCCTGGGATCATGACCTGAGCCGAAGGCAGACGCTTAACGACTGAACCACCCAGGTGCCCCAAGACTGATTTATTTTAGAGAGAGAGGGAGAGTGTGTGTGTGGGAGTGAGGAGCCAGAGGGAGAGAGAGAATCTCAAGCAGACCCTGTGCTGAGTGTGGAGCCCGATGTGGGGCTTGATCTCATGACCCTGAGATCACAACCTGAGCTGAAATCAAGTCAGTCACTTAACTGATTGAGCCAGCCAGGCATCCCTAAAGATTTTATTTTTAAGTAATCTCTACACCCTACATGGGGCTGGAACTCACAACCCTGAGATCAAGAGTTGAATGCTCTATTGATTGAGCCAGCCAGGCATCCCAACGATTTTTTCTTTTTAATTCTCTTTGGGAGAATGGGGAATGACTTAACTGACTCAGCCACCCAGGTGCCTTGGCATTAATTTTTCAAAACTAAAACTCCTAAAGCCAACCTCTGCCGCAGCACCAAGCATCTAGACTCCCATAAGCAAATCCAAATGACTCGACTCTATAGCTGACAAGGGTGTCTAGATTGGTCTATTTCTGGAGTCATGGAAGAGAAAACTATACACACACCGCCCCCCTTGGCTAACTGTAATGCCTGCGTTGACAGACCTCTCCACGTCAAAGATTCAAAGCCCAAAGCCAGATGATCCCAACTCACAGCCAAAGGATGAAGTCCAGTTTTAATTTAGAATGCCTCTTTCATTCACTAATGAGGCTGCAGCCCACCACTGCAGGTGGAAGATGTTAGTTGTCATGGTTCTTGGCTCTCTAATTAAGAGGATCTATTTCAAGTCATACACCAGCGTGGCTGATCGGAGTCTCACCTCACTCATCTCCCTCACCTATTAATACACGTGAGCCTGCACTGCATTAACATTTACTTCAGATTTAGTCGCCACCAGTGGGACCTGTTGCTCCATAGCTCTGCGTTAATTATCCATCCAGTGCAAGCAGTTTTTCAGTATGGAACTGGAAGGGAGAAGGGGGAGGGGAACAAGAGAACAAAGGGAGGAGGGGAGAGGTGGAGGGAGAGGGAGACAGGGAAGCAGAAAGACTGCCTTTGATTTCAGAGACCTATTTTTTTGCATTACAACATGCAGATAAAAATGGTGTTGGGAAAAAAAATGGTGTTGGGCTCTGGACTTATTTTTTAAAAATATGTTAGGTTACCGATGTATGGCTCGCAACTGTCTACCCAGCTAAGTGTCACTGACATTTTAAAACTTGAGCCAAAGGCAGCTGGGGAGACATGGAAATATCACTTAACCAAATTAAAAGCTTTGGTGTGTGTCTTAGGACAAAAGGAAGCAAAATGGATGAAAATATTTAAGAAAGAATTCATTTTATTTTCTCTTCCTAGACTGACAAAATATTCTATTTAATACAAAGACCGAACAGGAACACTATGCCGACAGCATATCTGTACACAATATACCAACAGCATTCCACTCGGGTTCTCTTCTAAAAGAGGTCAGTCGTGTGAACTGCTAGGGTCCCTCCTGTCAGAACCCATCATTCTCCAAGAATCAGAAGCTCTCTAGCCATATATGGTAGTTTCAGTTAAAATATCAGACTAAGAAAGATTTCACTGCCCCCTCCCTGCATCCGGATGTCTCCTCCCTTTTTTGGGTGGGTGGGGGGTGTTCAGCCAGCAAACAATAGCACTGAGCTGTTCTGATTTTTAATTTCACAGTTCATGGGTCTTATCCATCCATCTGAGGTCCACTACCAGATAAAAATCCTGCAATTATATTTAACGGCATTGTGTAAGACTGCAAAAGACAATACATGCTCAGAACAGGCCTATTCTCCCTCAGACCTTGGCCAGCTGAGGAACTCTGTTGGTACTATAGCCAAAATGGGAGGGAAGGTGATCACTGACAGGACCACGGTCACATCTCCGCCTCCTGGCAGCCATCTTGATCTACAAAGGAACCTATGAGCACAGAAAACAAGCCTTTTATTAACCGAAACCAGCTTCTGTTCTAGACAAGTTAGGAGGTGCCAGGTAAAATTTAATTAAAAAATATCTTTTAAAGCTTAAAAGCTATATTAATATACCCCAATTTAATGGTTTATGTTTTGAAGAAACAAAATCTAATGAAATTTAAATGTCAGCGTAATAGCCAGCTTCCTCTAGACACTTGTATGGGCATCAGTTTTTATTTTTAAGGATGGCCTACCTTTCCAAGGCTAGGAAGATGGCCATAATGAAAGATACTGGAGATGAAAGCAGAAAGTTTATGGGGTCCCTGAACCTTAATTCCTTATCCCCTTCATCCCAGCTACTGACTCGAACACAGCTAGTGCCACAAAGTACATAAAAAGTACAAGGACTGCTGGCTTTTTCATGCAAAGCCTCAGGAGCAGTATTAACAAGGAGACCAATGAAGTGCCAGGCCATTACAAATGCCCCATTGAGAAACTTAGCTAGTTGCGTCACTTCCACAGGCATACAATCCTTTCAAACTAGCTGACTGTGCCCCCTAACTTCATTGCCTTCTATGTAGAGCTGGCTTGTGGCATCCTCCCAGTGAAAGACACCTGGAGAACAGGAGAACAGGGTTATAAGTTGGTGCAGCAAAAGGGTGGAAGGGTAGAGCACCAACAGTTACATCAGGTGTTTGCCTCTAACTTCTCTAACAAGCTGAGACTCGGTGCCACAGGGCCTTATCTATCATCAATTTGGCTATTCTGACAATCTTGGCTTCTCCACCATGGCAAATGAGCTGGCTGCAAACATTTTAAAAATGGGCTTCATTCATTCACCTCATGATAGATGTTGGAGCCCACCTGTTTTGGAAGAGTCAACATTCTGGCCTCAACAGACACTTTCTGATGTTCCTAGGGAATGTTCTTCTTTGTAAAGAAGAATCAACAACTGTAACTGTGTATTCCAGAGGAGTCTCAGAGGTATGGAAAATTGAGTACTGTTCCATGGCCAAATCAAGGAAATAGCCAGGACATATTTTTTTTTTGCATACGCAGCTTAGGAAATCTGGATCAGTTTATATCTTATAGATACTGGACCTAAAATTCTATAAAGGCTGGGAAAACTAAAAACACTAACAATGTCTTGGGGTGCCTGGTAGCTTAGTCGGTTAAGCAGCTGCCTTCAGCTCAGGTCGTGATCCTGGAGTCCTGGGAGTCTGCTTCTTCCTCTGACCCTCCCCCCCTCGTGCTCTTTCTCAAATAAATGAATAAAATATATTTTTTTAAGATTTTATTTATTTATTTGACAGAGAGAGACAGTGAGAGAGGGAACACAAGCAGGGGGAGTGGGAGAGGGAGAAGCAGGCTTCCCGCTGAGCAGGGAGCCTGATGCAGGGCTCGATCCCAGGACCCTGGGATCACGACCTGAGCCGAAGGCAGACGCTTAAGGACTGAGTCACCCAGGCACCCCAAATAAATGAATAAAATCTTAAACAAAACAAAACAAAACACTAACGTCTTTATTTCAAATCCAACTAAACAGAGAGAGAGCAGGTTTCTCCTTAAGACCCAGCTGCTTTTCCCTATGGAGGATTTCTGCTTCATTTACCCTCCTCTGACGGGGTCTTCTTAAAAAAAGGAGATACAGAATAATGCTATTATTTGCACCAAAACAGCATAGGGCCTATTCCCTCCTTTTTTACTCATAAACCCCATTTTACTCATAAACCTCAAAGTCCCCTACCCTCCATGACGGAAGTAATCTCCTGGCATGCTGTCAAACTATGCTGTCGTGGTTTGATGCCACAGCTAAGTGCTGACTTGGGCTTCTTTTTTTTTTTTTAATTTTATTTATTTATTTGACAGAGAGAGACACAGCAAGAGAGGGAACACAAGCTGGGAGAGTGGGAGAGGGAGAAGCAGGCTTCCCGCGGAGCAGGGAGCCCGATGCGGAGCTCAATCCCAGGACCCTGAGATCATGACTTGAGCCGAAGGCAGACGCTTAACGACTGAGCCACCCAGGGCCCTGACTTGGGCTTCTGAAGCCTTCCAGTTATAACCCCGGTAACCTATTTAGGAGGTGAACATACTTCTCAGAGACAGAGCACCATAATTTTTTCCCTTTGGCCCACTTTTCTCTCAGATGATTCCTAACCAAAGAACGATCACCCTAAAGGCCTGAATGCGTGCACCCAAGTGGTAAGATTTGAGGAAAGCTTATATGCAGCAAGCATTCAAGTCTTGGACATAAGCTCTTTCCCATAACTTAAATAAACTGCAGATACTTTTCTTACCATCCCGCTTACTTCAACACCAACCAACTGAAGCCTGCAGTCAAAGATGTCTGATGAATTAGGGGTTATAAGAATTAAGTTAAGCTAGAATGGCTGAGTGTTGTCTAAGCCAGGCAAAACCATGAGGACTATAAAGGAAGGATAAAAAAACAAAAACAAAAAAGATAAAGCAGAACAACACCTAACAAGAGGCCAAAATCAGTGACAGAATTCTCCCTACATTTTAGATGCTCTTTCAAAAAATGGCAAGCAAGATCAAGGAAAGTTGAATATAGCCAATCTATGTATAGAAAGAACTAGGAAAAGGCATAGGTTTAGACACATTTAATGAGATTAACAGAGTATAATTTTCATAATGCACTTTGACCAATAATTGATAATTGTCAACTGAAAAAGTTCCCTGTAGAGTTTCCCTCTAATGTTTCCAGAGCTTCACTAGAACCAAGAATCAGTAGAACTCTATCTGATGGTTCAGTGACCGTGGGAATTAAAAAGCTCCTGGCTCATCACAGGAGCCCAGGGCTGGTGTAAAGAACAAGAGTAGCTCCTCATTGCCCAGTTTTGTAATGAGGAGACTTATCTACAATCACTGAAGAGTTCTATGCATTTCATTAGCTTCTCTCCTCTGTTCTCTGCACAAATGCAGACAGGAGAAAAATAATACTCAACATCCGTCTGAGGATCACAGCTGGATAGAAGTAGGCAAATGCATTTGTGCTGCTATAAACAGGGTTCCACCCTGAAACTCAAGCTTGCTAGTAATTCTGAGAGGTTACCTCACCCTTGCCTGGCCTGGTGGTAAAGTGATGTCTTTGGGCTATGGTTAAATTCAAACCCTGTGGAGAGTCCTCTCTTGCTCACTCAAGCTTATTTCAAAAAGAGCCTCACGCAGCGCCCAAATCAGTGGGAAAGACGGACGCTAGGTTCAGGCACGGAGTCCCCGCCCTGCTGTTACACTCTTTGTCTTTTGTCCTTTCAAGACTGGGAAACATTTTCTGGGAGATATATCCTGTAGTCTGTCAGAAAACAGGGGAAGGGCAAAGACTACATACCAACACTATTAACATACAGGAAACAAATCTGTAATTAGGGGAAAGGAATAGTGACCGTGTGTTTGTGTTAACAAAGGTACCACCCACTTGGTAAAAGCAGACGTCAGTTCTGTTCCCCAACTAGTGCTTATCTTTGCATGTCTCTCATTTGTAATACCACTAGGTATTACGCAGCAGTGAGCAGAGGAAATGGGCCAGCCTGTGGCTTTCAAGCAGTTTAGTGAGCATTTAGTACATGGTGCAAAAGGCAAAGTAGTTTTTTGAATGAGTGAGTCAAGTTTTATATTACCTGAAATGTCATCAATCTGTAAGGTGTACCTGGAATTTGCTTACTGTGAATTCAACAACAGCTCTACATAGTAGACAAGTTCTTTTTTTTGCTGATGGGTCAAAAGCAATGATTTCTCCTTTTATCAGTGTCTACCGTACCCTTCAGGGTCTTCTGCCTCCCATGCAAATGTGCTAAAACTTCATCTTTATTCTTATTTGCTGAAACCTAGATTCCGAAATCATGTTAGACTTAAAGGATGAAGACTCTGACATCTATAAATGGCAGGCAAAAAAAGGAGTCACCTTCTTATTCTTCTTAACTGCTCTCAAGTCATGGGAAAAGCAGTCAGCTAGTGACCTGTGCATGTGTCCTGGGCATCGTGACAAATCCGCAATACCAAAGTGCCTTTCTGAAATTTGGTCTGGGGCTTGCACTGAATACAATGTCCTCCTCTTTCAGGAAACTGGCAGGGGGACAGCTGTACTCCTGTCCAGTCTCTTGGGAGGCTAGAATTATGCGGAGGTGCTCTTATAAGTGTTACTCATTGAATGGCAATGCAGCTGGCCATGTCTGTACTCCCTGGGGACTCTAAAGTCAAAGAACGAGCACAGCAGAGGTGGGAAAACAAACCCCCTCCCCTGCTCTGGTGACTTAAAACTCTGGCACCTTAAAATAGGAATGCATTTCCAGAAGCCTCTGCTGCATTATCATCATAATATAACCATCACAACCCCAACCAGGATCTTCTACTAGGGCAGCCTGCTGAACTATACACCCGA
>NC_138383.1:36828241-36953403 GCF_054177405.1 Leptonychotes weddellii
GGGGAAGGAAAGGGACTTTAATGAGAAACCAAAATACAGAGAGCCAAAGTGCAAAATTGTACGAACAATTTTTGTTCTTATTAACTGAGTTCAAGTGATAGCTCAATTAACCTGGAGTTACTTCCACCCCAAGCTGTTACCAAACTGAGAAAATGAAAATCTTCCTCCTTAAACTAGGAGCCTCACAAATATGAGAGATTTCTATACACAGAAATTTTCTATTGTGGCTGGGGGGTGCCTGGTAGGCATCCTGCCTTAAGGCAGGTGGTGGATTTTTTATAGTTTTTCTAGGGTTAACCTCCAGCCTTAGACTTCTTTACTAGGAAGGGTCACTCAGAAAAGTTGAAACACAAATATACCAAATCACACTCTGAGGTTCGCTCTACTGAGATACACATCCTGACTGGAGTTCACAGAAGAAAACTTTTAGTCACCGTCATTACATTGATAAAAATAGCACATTAAAGTGTGCTTAAATCAACTACCTTTCTTCCAGATAAGACTCAAAAAATTTAAAAAATAAAAAGGGTGAGTGAAAAGAACCCACAGAATGGAAGAAAATACTTGCAAATCGTGTATCCGACAAAACACTTGGTATCTAGAATATATAAGGAACTCTTACAACCCAGTAATAAAAAACCAAATAACCCAATTAAAATTGGACAAAGGATCAAAATAGACTTTTCTCCAAAAAAATATACGAATGGCTAATAAGCATATGAAAAGATGTTTGGTATCATTAGCCATTAGGGAAATGCAAATCAAAACTATAGCACTTCCTGCCCATAGGATAGCTTTTATCAAAAAAACAGATAATAACAAGCACTGGAAAGGATGTGGAGAAATTGGAACCTTCATGTATCAGTGAGGATGCAGAATGGTGCAGCCACTTTGGAAAACAGTTTGGCAGTCTTCAAAGGTTAAACATGGGGGCGCCTGGGTGGCTCAGTTGGTTAAGCATCTGCCTTCAGCTCCAGTCATGATCCCAGGTCCTGGGGGGTGGTGTCTGCTCAGCAGGAAGTCTGCTTCTCCCTCTCCCTCTGTCCCCCGCCCATGCTCTCTCTTGCTATCTCTGTCTCTCAAATAAATAAGTAAATAAAATCTTAAAAAACAAACAAACAAAAAGGTTAAACATGAGTTACCCTGTGACCCAGCAATTCCATTCCTGGGTATACAACCAAGAGAAATGAAAACAGATGTCCACACAAGCTTGCACACAAATGTGTATAGCATCACTACTCACAATAGGAAAAAGTAGAAAAAACCCCCACATGTCCATTAACTGATAAATGGATAGACAAAAGTGCAGTATATCCATTCATGGAATAGTATTCAGCCACAAAATGGATGAAGTACTGATAAATCCTACAAGAGTGAACCTTGAAAACTCACTGAGCCCTTTTGAGTATCACTTGTCCTTTCACTCAGAGCTTAATAAAAACCGGTGTCTCATTCAACACAGAGCAGTGACTATTTGGCCTTTTCAGTTCAAATTACACAATTTATTTGTCTCAAAAAAAATTCTCCTGGAGACATACTTAAGAATTTAAAACAGATCAACATGAATCCCATCTCCAGATATAAATGAAGACAGTACCTAAATATGTCTTTTACACGATTTCACATGTAAAAAATACACTAGTCATTTACAAAGGCCAAAAGCGGTCCTAATATTTTAGTGGAGCCCATCTGTAAAGCACTTTGAGAGCCTTAAGGAGCAGAAGGAAACTGATGAGATTATAACTGCATTCTACCTTGAGTACGGTAATTAATTTGGGGACAGGCCCCAAATGAAAAATTTCCTATAATGGTACCATGAAGCACTTGCCTATGGTCACACAAACCCTGTTACCTTTGAGGAGCATTACCTCCTCTTCCACTTTAAAAAATTTCTGATGCTCCCTTTCTTAACCAAAGCCACCTAGGTCACACCCATTTTTGAGTCAACATTTCATACTAAATATTATTATTATTTTTAAACGGCGATTATCCTTATATCACCCAAACAAAGCCCTCCTATCACAAGAATTAGCCCGAGACCCACATTAAGCTTACAAAACATGCAGGTGAAATTGAACTAAAGCTGAATGTTACTGGACCCTCCCTGTTTGAGTCGTACATTTAAAAACAATTAATACACACCCAGATTCCAACACAATGCAGCAAATGCAAAAATAAATAAACAGAATACACATAAAACCAAATTAGGTTTGTTTATTGTTGAATCCTTTTACTACTGAGGAGGCAGGGTGACGGGAGGAAGTCCAGATGCCACACCTCCAGTTCTTCAGTGCCAGGTTTCCAAGCACTTAAAATGTCAGAAACAACAGATTCACAAGATAATGTTAAAATAAATGTATTTTAATTCAGCACTAGCCTGATACTTTTCGAATGAGGAGCTAAACGCAACAAAATCAGAAAAAAATCACCTTCTGAAAAGTTCAAATAGAAAAGATCTTCTGCAACGTAGTTTTCTACTCTGTGTGTGAAACCTTTCTTGTTATGACTCACTGAAAATTAAATATGCAAAACTCCAAGCTGAGCTTAGTTTTGCCTGTGCACAGAGACCTTTTTACTCTCATTCTTCGAAAACCTCATTTTGGATCTTGCTGCCAACACCAAAGAGAGGAAAGCCGGCCAACAATTCCAAATATAACATGCGGAGGCAAATGCTACAGAAATCTGTCTGACGGGAAGCAACCATGCTGAGGTCTGCTGAGGTAGATGCACTTCTCAATCAGACCGTCTTGGTCCCTCAGTCCGTGTGGAGCAAAATGCCATGAGAGAGCAATCAAAGAAAAACATCCAGTTTCCAGTCGGCCTCATTAGCGATGGCCTATGGTGTTCACTTTATCAGTGAGAACAATTCAAACCATTTCAAACAGAAAGATGGGTCAGTGGCAACCAGAGCTCCACCAGTTACTCTAACTTTTTTTAAACCAATTTTTAGGGACCAATCCACAGAGACCAGTATTTGCAGAAAGTTCAACGAATGGCGTGACAATTGTGATAGGGGTGGGTCAGGTTCACCAGAAAACACTTAAAAACATATCTCTTTCCAGTTCTCCTGGGGCAGGGTTAGTAACCCCTACTACCACTTTGAATAACTGATAAAGCAGTTAAAATTAGATAAAATGATTACACTATTACTTAAAAAAAAATCACCTCCTTAAGTTTAATTCTTCAGCGAGGTCTTGGCACTGAGCACAGGACAATTCATTCCCTCACCCAAAGGATCATTACAGGGAACCCAGAAATAGGGCTCCCAGTCTAATTGGGAAAAGAGAACGGTTCCTCATACAGAGCACTGGCCCCTGAGAAAAGACAAGACAATTAAACAGTTTATCTGACCAGTCATTTCCTACGGTAGTTTATCTTAGAAAAATCCCCTGTGGTTATGACTATGTCACTAAGCCCAGGAGATAAAGTTTGCCTAGAATCGCTTCTGGAACATTTTATTAGATCTCGTTCACTGTGAGGCAAGCTGGCAAGGAACACTAGAGGCTGAAAAAGGACTTGTCTTCGAGAACTTTGAATGAAGACCCGCAGCAGCACTACAATTACTATCAACAGGGTTTGCAAAACCTCCATCTTCACTCTTGTACATTCTGTACATAAGGAAAATTATCATTTCTATGCTTATCTAAATACAGCTGACCCTTGGAAAACATGCATTTGAACTGCAGGTCCTCTTCTATGCGGACTTTCTATAGTATGGTACTGTTAAGTGTATCTGTTCTCTTTGTAATTTCCTTAACATTTTCTTTTCTCTAGCTTATGTTGTTATAATACAGTGTATAATACATATAACATGCAAAATATGTGTTAATTGACTGTTTATATTACTGGTAAAGCTTCTGGTCAATTGTAGGCTATTAGTAGTTAAGTTTTTGAAGAATCCGAAGTTATGTAATTTTTGGCTGCATGGAGGTCGGTGTCCCTAAGCCCCCAGCATTGTTCAAGGGTCAACTGTAATCCAGTCTTAGCCAGTTCAAAAGGGAAGCAAGAGAAATACAGCCACACCTAATTGCACTCCCACATGGCACAAGTAATCAGTAATGGCATGAATTAAAGCCAGCACACTCAGGAATCAAAACTGTCTGAGGCTGTCAACTGCTTGACCTGACTACTCTGGTAGAGATGGTAATAAAGTACTTAACTTGTGCTGTAAAGAATGTGGAATGGGAGGCAGGAAAGTGGGATAAGCCACACTTGAAAGAAGGCTTCCTGCCTTTGTACCAATATCCAGAATGTTTTGTAATTTATATAACAACTCAGATAAGCCAATGGTACCTTCAGTACTGGCATCTTCAAAGAGGGAACTGGAGATGTAAAACAAGCCCTGCCTCACTTACTAGGATTCTCAAATCTCTTGATTACCAGTTCCCATTCATGGTCTTAAAAAAAGAAAGAAAAAAAAAAGTATTCAATGAAATGCACAGTCTGGGCAAGTCTGAGTCTCACCAACAGCTACAAGCACCTCCCCCTCTCCTAGCTGAAGTTGGAACTGTTAATTGTTACAACTTGACAAGACTCACACTCATCTAATTAGAAGATCCAGAGGTTAGGTTTTAGAGTTTGAAGCCCAAACTCAGGCAAAACAGCACACTTTTTCCACACCTGAAGTTTCTAATAAACAATCTCAGCTTTACTAAACACAGGAGGCTAACGATAATAAATGAGCTTATAAAATTCTCAATACGGAGGTCACCATTTTTGGTTAACTAACCCTAGCTTCATCCTAGAGGTGAAACACCCACACTTTAAATCAAGCCTACAATTCAGTCCGAGTATATGTATCAAACAAACACAATAAAAAATGTAAGCAACAGGGAAAAAACTGATAGGCAACATAACATATCCAGGTACAAATCTCTTCCTTGCTCAAGAACAGCATGGGGAAACTTGACCAGAGATATTTTCTCCAAGTGGATTACACCTTACAGGAAGCAAAGGCTAAAAACCACAGACCCTTCCTGCTGGTATTAGTCACTTCTTAATAAAAAATTTAAAACCAGCAACAAAGCTTCCTCCAGGATAACCATTTTTGTCCCTGCAACATTACAAGCCCAGATGGGGTGCCCTCCTGGGCAAAAGTATCTGGGGAATGGTAATGGGAGCTTCCTACATAACTTCTGACCACAAACTTAATTTGCCCAGTATCAGTCATCTGTCTAATAAGTGTTCCAAAACCTGCAATTAGTACAAATATACAGTAGGCACTAGCCCACAAACCGAGAGACGGAATGTGAACGGAACAGTGTAGAGAGCTTAAGGAAAACCTCACTTTTTCTTTTTTAAACAGATGACTTAAAAAAAAAGGCAACATCAAAAACGGGTGGGAACAACAGAAGCCCCCTCTTTCCCGCTCTCACAAACGCCTGCTTCAGTCAACTGTTGCTGAACAACAGAACAAGACCCGTCAGAACTCGACACAACCTGGGTTCCCTGCGCAGATGTGGGATTTTTGTGGAGGGCAGAGATGGTTTCTCCAGGCAGAAGCTTGAGTTTAAACTCTTCCTGGCCGGATTGTTCTGGGCTGAGCTGCTGAGGAGGATCACGCAGCGGGCGATCAACCCAGGTCCCTCCCTCTCTCTCGGGTCTCTCCCCTCCTCTCGCGTTCAGTAAGGGGAGGGGGGGCGGTGGAGGGAAGCGCACAGCTTTCCAGCTCTCTGCTCCTTAAAAATGCCCTCGCGGAGCTAACCGCACACAATCCTGCCCCGGCAGCTAAGAATTTTGCCGCGAAGGCTCGCTGATCCGGAGCGGAGAAGTGAAATCGGCGCCCAAGAGCAATTTTAATTGTCTAACCCGGCCCGATTTCCTAAGAGGCGGCAGCGCGGGGAGGGGAGGGAGAGAGGGAGGGAGCTCCGAGAGGCAACAGGGGGCAAGCGGAGCCAGAGAAAGGGGACCAAAGCGGCGAGATCCTAGCCCGGGTCCCCGAGGAGCTTCTGCAGAAAGGACTCCGAGCCTCTACCCCCACCGTTCCCCGGGAGACGTTTGCAAATCATATATGTAGCCAAAATGGCGCTGAGAATAAAAATATAATTTAAAGGCAGGTCGCCATATTGTAAACAGAGAAGCAGAGAAGAGGCGGACTCGGGAGACACCCTCCATGATTTCTTCCACAGCCGCGAGCGCACGGGTGCCCGGCCCCCCGCATCTGGACCAGGCCAACTCCGGCGGCCGAGGGCTCCGCGCACCCGCCCGCAGGAGAGCCCAGCCCGGCAGGAGCCCGAGGGCGGCGGGCGCGCGGGCAGGCGAGCGGCACAGGGCCCGGAGCTCCTCCCCTTCCTCCCCCGCCACCGCCGGCCGTGCCCTGCCTGCTCTATCCCGGCTACCCAGAGCCTTCCAATCCCAGATGGGGCTCTCCTCACTCGTCCCAACCCCCACCTCGGGGCCCGGACCCACTGCTGCTCCTCCCCCCCAAACGGCCAGATCCCGGCAGACACCTGGGGGCGGGGAGGCGCTCGCCCCAGCCGCTGCAGAAAGTCAGCTAGCGGCTGCAAGAGCCCGTTATTTCGGCAGCCAGGGGGGTAGGCCGGGTGAAGGAATGTGCCGAGAAGGGTCCGCCAAGGAGCTCCAAAGGGGTCCCCAGACCTTACCAGCACTGGAGGTGGAAGGCGGCCGGGCAGTGGTCACAGCACAGGAGATCCCCACCTTCTTTGCAGCTATCGCAGCTGTCGTGGTTGGTGGCCCTGCCGCTTCTCCGGGGCTCTTTTTCAGGCTTACGACTCCGCTTTTCTGCCTCGTCCGTCTTGGGGGGAGCCAGCAGAGCTTGGATTTGCTGCACACACATACAAACGGCGTGTGTGCACACTCGGAGCTCCCGGGCGGTCCGTCGCCCCCCCTGCAAGGCTTCTCCGTCACCCACCCCTCTCCCCCCTTTTGTCCTTCTTCCTCCCATCCAAGCTGCTCCCAGAACCTCTCAGCCCCCGGAACCGGGGGGAGCCCACCCTAACAGCGTTCCTGCAGCACAACAAGGAGAACAGCTTCTTCCAAATGGGGAGGATCAGGGTAGGGGGATGGGGAGAGGGTGCGCGGTTCCCTTCTCGCCACTTCCTTGTATGGACAGTGGGGGACTCCAAAGCCAGGCTCTGGAGAGGCCTGAAACCCGGTACCCGGACGTGCTGGGGGAAGCACAAAGGGGCCGACAAGAAGGGGGTGGGGAGGCCCGCCGGTGCAACGACATGGAGTGGGTTGGTGCCTCGGGAGAGCGAATCCAGGGCGGCGGGAAGGTGAAACTGCTACAAACGTCCTCGGAGGCTGAGCTCAGCCCCTCGAATTGCAAAGACGGGAGGGAGGGTCTGGGTGAGGAAGAAGCCCCCCCTCCCCCAGCCCTTTTGCGCTGTGAGCTCAGGACCGGCTTTGTAGGACGGAGGGCGGAGGTTCCCTCCCGGCGCTGGGGGAAGGGGATGAGGAGGGCCACTCTTACCTCCATCAGCCCCCCCGACGTGTCCAAGTCGTACACGATCGTCTTGGTCTCCATTTTCTCCCACATTCATCCACCTCCCGGGCTGGGCGCTCTCTGCTCCGGCCCCCCCAACCCCGGGGGGAGGGGGGAAGCGGGGGGAGGGGGCGCTCCTGACCCCGGCCCCCCTTCTTTTTTCCCAACACGGGTCCCGACTTCCTCGCCCTGGCTCCCCCCCACCCCCCGGCCCCCAGTCCCCGGGACGGCAGCGTCCTCCCCACGGGCCGTGAGGGGGGAGCGGCCCCTCAGCCCCGGCCCGGCGGCTGGCTGCACGGTGGGTCCCGGCTCCGGGGGTCAGGCCTCGGCGGGGCCTAGTCCCACAGGCTAAAGCCGGCGCTGGCGACCGCTGGTCCGGCCGGGAAGGCTGGCGGGCGCTGCCATCCCGGGGTTGGGGGGACCGGAGGGGGGGGTGAGAGGTTAGGTGAGGTTGTGGTACGTGAGGTGACTGCGGGGAGGGTGATGGGGGGTGGTCCCCGGGCTCCGCCTCTCGCCGCCGCCGCCGTCTGCGTCCCGGCTGCCGCGCACTTGGCGCAAACTTACCGCGAGCGCCCGCAAAGCCACCCGCGCAGGCGCCCCGGGATCGCCGCTCGTCGCGCGCAACCGCAGTGACAGCCGGCGGCCGGGCTCCCGCGCAGCCGCAGTCAGGGGGTACCCCCCAGCGCGCAGCCGCGCTGGCATTCGTCTGGAGTGCCGAAGCCCCGCCTTTCTGCCTTGCGCCAGCGTACTAAGATAAGAAGGCGGGACCTGGGGTCTCGCGCAGGCGCCTAGGAGAGTTTCTAAGGGTCACAGCGCAACCGCAGGAACATGGGGGCTCTTCATCCATTGGTGTTTGTGTATAGACCAAGAATACTCTGTTCCTGCGCAGGCGTATTGAGAATGCTCCCCTCCCGCCCCACAACACAGCCGCCTTCCGCGCAAGCGTATTGTCACCTGCAGGCCTTAACAAGAATGCTTCTACTTTCGCCATTTTGGTAATGGGATATAGGCTACCACGTCCTTGGAATCCTCAGGCAAGAACAGGAAGGAGCAAGGTGTGGTGTTGGCTGGAGCTGGTAGGCTGTCGGTGACAGCAGTACTCCCAGGGATATTGTACTGGATCGTTTGGTTCCCAGCGTCAGGTGTGGCTGAACTAGGCGCCATATTGGTAAAGAGAAAAAAGCCATCGCGACGGAAAACTATTCTTTTGGTATCGGGTTGGATGGCTACTGTTCACACTACCCTCCCTCTCCCGACAGTTAATTTTAGCCTCAGCATCCCTGCCTTGCGTAATGATGACACCATGGAGAGTTTCGCTGGCCCATTACTACCCTCTCTTGATCACTGTCCCTGAGAACTGCTCCAGAGGAAGCCAACAGCGAAGAGTTAGTAACGCTGACAACGCCCAGCTACCTGCCTATAGCGGACTTCAACTCCCAGTTTGCAATGCGCAAGAGGTCCAAAGGGCGAACGAGAGCGCATTGTACCCTGGGAGCAAGAATCGCGAGGGATCTGGTGGGTTGTGGGAGCTGTAGTTCCGTGTGCATGCTATGCATTGTGTGGTGGGATGGACTCGGGGATGAGAGAGTTGCCCGCCAGGAAGGGATGCTTTTGATAGCTGCAGTGCTGTATGCTGGGATTTGTAGTCTGAAGGCCTCACCTCGAATTTTGGGCTTCCCCCACGGCACCCCCCCCGCCCTTGTTATCGCTTTCAGAGATGGCCAGTTATCTCTTGCCTGACTGTAGGTGAAGAGGTGGAGATGGGAATAACATCACTGTGCCTGCCACTAGGCATTTAATTGGCATTCTTGCCAGGTACTTGTGTCCTGCTCACCTGTGATCGTTAAGCTGTAGTTAGCATTTGCAGAACGATAAAACCGCAAAGGGGTTAAAGGCCATCTGTGTTAATCTCGTCATTTCCAGATGCATAGAGAGGAGCGGTGACTTGCCTAGTCCACATAGTGAATTTATGGCAGACCTATGAATGAAACAGATTTGATTCCCAGGCCAGGACACTTTCCACTACACCAGGTTAACTGTCTATGAGGAGTTGTTGCTGCTTCTTCTGGGATAGTAAGGAGGATGAGTTAAATAGGGTGGAGATGTCAGTGTGTGGTCTTAGGTTTCTGTTTTTCTGACTTTTCTGATGATCCTCTTGGTGCCTAGGAAGAATGATAAGGTCATGGGCCTTAACTGTCGTGTGTGTGGTGTGTGTGTGTGTGTGTGTGTGTGTGTGTGTGTAGGTGTCATGTAGATTGGCCGCTCTCTGCCCTCTACCAGCCTCAGCAAACAAGAAATCCTAGTGGTCATGGACCAGAGAGGCGGCCTTCAGAGAGAGTAGGGCTGAGCTAGTTGTATGAAAGTGGCCAGACCTCATCTCTTCTGAGGTTTTATTTCCTGCCACAGGCCCTCAGAAGTTGGAACCACATGTGCCCTCTTTCACTGACTTCTTACTGCTCAGGACCCAGCTGTGCTGCTGTGTCAGCCTGAAAGCATTATGGGGCAGATAAGTAGTCCATTGGCCTATGCCCAATGAGGAAGGCTTTGCTTTGATCAACATCATCATTTGCAGTGGAGAACAGGAACAGGTGGTGGGCTAATGAGGGAAATAATACTTGGCTCTGTTGACAAGTGCCAGGGGAACTAATCACTCTACACACCTTCCTCTTAGAACTTGGAGGGGAAGGTCAGCCCAGCCTTTGGAAGCTGGAGCCACCTTGGAGAGCTCCAGTCCTGGTTGTTCAGGAGGGGGTTGAGGAGAGCTAGCAGGTGGGATACAGATGTCTTCTGAAGTGACCTCTTGTGGCTAATATCGGCACTGCACTCTACATGGACTGGAGCTTTTCCAGCCTTCAAAGTGGCCTGTGGTAGAGCCAGGAGGTGGGCAGCCATGAGTGATCAGGAGCTCTCTGTTGGAAGACTGTGGAAGTAGAACGTGCTGGCGGCTGCCATTATTTCCTTCAGGGATTTTGGCTTCTGGCTTCTGAGTGTCCATAACTCCATTGCCTGCCTCATGCTCTTACTCTGGAGAGCAGCCATGCAGAGCGCACCTCTAAGCACAGATGTGCATGCTGGGGGCCGAAGCTGAGCTAACACTTTCATCTCAGGAGGTGCCTGGGAGCCGTAGGGAAGGGGCATCGAGGCTGCAAGTGACCAAACATGGCAAACTTAAGTAGATCCTTTCCAGCCAACTTCTGGAGCCCCTGGATAGGGCTTTTGCTGAAATAGGAGCCAGGTCCCGACCCTAAGCTGTGTTGCCCTTCCTCCTGATAGTCTGGATATTCCCTGAGGCCAGGATGGACTAGGGCCTCATATTTAGGAGTTCAGTCTCTGATTCTTATTCCAGTTTCCTAAACCTTGCCAGCTGGGGAAGAAGGGGAAGGAGAGAGGCATCAGGCTTCCTGGGCCTTGTCAACAATACAGTGGCATTGAGGAGGGGCTTGGGAGTGTGCCAGCCTGTAGTACTGGACCTAGCAAAAAAAAAAGAAAGGAAGCATTGGGGTAGCTGAGCAGTTGGGTTCCTGGGCTTCCACACCCCTGTGGGCCAGACACAGGGGCCTCTTGCTTCACCTACCATCTGTTGCACTGACCTTGTTGGGACAGTAGTCCCTGAGGCACCTGCATGTAAATTGTTTTGGATGAAATGTGGGAGTGATCAATCGGTGGGTCCAGCATGCCTTCTGGTCTTGAAGTCCACATCCCATTTATTTCCCACCTCCCTTCCCTCCAATAAAGCACCATCTACCTGACCATTGCTTGTTTTTTTTTTTTTTCTCCAAAAACACTGTTTTAATAAGGAAACAACAGAAATAGAAGATTGTTCTCTGGCTGGAGCCCAGACCCCATATAATACATTACATGTACAAAGTGGCCTGTAGCCAACTCCTGGGTCTCTCTCTGGGTCTCTAACCCCCTGTTCCATGCCAAATTCCTGGGCCCTTGGACCTCTGCTCCTCTCCAGAATATGCCTGCCCACTCCCCTTATCCCAAAACCCAGTGGCCAGGAAGGGAGACTGCTGGGTGGCTGGGGTTGGGGGAGGGACTAGTGGGAAAGAAGATGTTTGTAAAGCCGGATCAACATCAGGGGAAGGTCTCCCTCTCCCTGGCATATAGGGCTGCATGGGCAGAGTGGGGTGTCCTGCTTTGGTGTGGAGCATGAGTGCCTAGGGAAGCCCAACCTGAGCTTGGGGTAGCGTCCCTAAACCCCTTAGGGTCCCTTAGAATTATTGCCTCCAGGAAGCAGAACTGTCCATTCCTGGGGCCTTAGAGAAGGACGAGAAACCTCTCCGAGGGGCTGATGTCATCGTGCCAGGACTACCCAGAGGTCACTGTCGACAGCAGTTTTGGCCACTGGTGATGGCCCTGTGAGGAGCATCCTGGTGCAGTTTCCACCACCATCAAGTTCACCCTGCTGCAGGGTGCCACATACCAGGCTGGATGGTGGTCAGCCTGGAGAGAGGTGCTCTTCCTCTGCTTTTGAATTCCAGGCTAGAGGTCCAGGGCATGAAGGAAGGTCAGGAGAATGCTGGTTCTTGATGCACGTGCTCCAGCTGTGCTCTGCCCAGAGGAAGATGCCCCCTGACTTGAACCCAAGGAAGGGCCCTATGTGGGCAGTGGTACCGAGAAAATAGGCCCTGGTGGGCATTGCAGGTGGGGAAGGGCACAAGTTCTTGAGGGATTGGTGGCGTCCCTTCCCAGATGGTATGTACAGGAGGTGTAGGGACAGCAGGAAGCTGGAAACTCTGCTGCTGGGCTGTGATGCTGGGCTGAGCTGGCTTCTCCAAGCTGTCCCCACCTAGATGGAGACTTCATATTCTTTCGTCTCCTGCAAAGTAAAGAGACTGCTGGGAGTTGGAAACTTGTATAAGGTTTGCCAGCCCATAATCCACTTTCCCAAGGAAAAGGGAAAGAGTGAGAGGGCTTGGAGGGACCCTCAGGAGTACCTGCTCAAGGGAGCCTAGAATTAGGTCGTGGATAGGGTGCAAAGAATGGCATGGGTACTTACTCCAGTCTCGTAAGTTGGATTGTCAAATGCTGATTCCACAGTAATGCGGTCATAGGGGCGGGGTCGTGTCCGGGGCAGCCGCAGGGGGCTTTTCCCCTGGAGCCTGTGGGACAGAGAAGCCTGTGAGTTGAAAGTGCTGGGCAGGAGTGAGTCGGGTATGCAGGGCAGGAAGGGAAACCGGACTCACCTAGAGAAGTAGAGGTACACGCCTCCCACCAAGAGTGCCATCAGCACCAGTGGCAAGAAAATGGCGGCTGCAATGTGGGCGGCGTCCAGGGTGCTGGAGGCAGCAGGTGCCTTGGCAACTGAAAACACAGTGGGTAGGATTGGGGCAGAAGTCCCTGTGACCCAGAGCCCATATCTGTCCTCACCTCTGCCCAGGAGAATCCAGGTACCAGCTCCCTCTAGCTAGCTGGGGGCAGGGAAAGGAACTTTTGCTCTGCTGGTCCCGGACCTCTCTCTTTCTCTGCCCTCCCTTCTTGGGGAACCCATGGCCTGGGAGCTGTGAGAGCCAGGGGCAGGGAGACTATTTCCCTGGCCCTCAAAGGGGGGCTCACCATCCAGGCTGCGGCCGCTGTAGAACCCATCCAGAGAGGCTGGAACAAGAGGGGAGGGCCAAGGGCAGAGGTGAGACCAATGGGCCAAACCACTAAGGCAGGGAGTAGACTGATCATGGGAAGGATTTGTCCAAGGGGAGCCCCCGCCAGCATTTGTCTTGGTGTCACCAGGTCAGAAGGATCTGGCAGAGACTGGAGAGACTAAGGGTAACATGAAGTGGGTGTGGGCAGGGGGTTCAACACTTGGCATCTTTGCTAGATGCTCTGCTAGAGCAGCCCTGTGGGACAGGCAGGAGTTTTGGCCTTTTATTTTTTATTTTTTTAAGATTTATTTATTTGAGAGAGAGAGAGCATAGCAGGAGGGGCAGAGGGAGAGGGAGAGAGAATTGTAAGCAGACTTCACGCTGAGCTCAGAGCCCGACATGGGGCCTGATCCCACAACCCTAAGATCACAACCCGAGCCAAAACCAAGAGTCACTCAACCGACGGTGCCACCCAGGCGCCCCAGGGCAGACAGGAGTTTTGAGGGTAGCAGAACACTCACCAGCCCTACAGATGGGTGGGGGGTCACTCCAATGTGAAGGGTGTCCGGGCACACACTTGATGCTGGCTTGGCCCTTCAGCACATAGCCTGGGGCACATGAGAAGTGGACAGTAGCCCCTGCTGGGTGAAGCCGCTTCTCTGGACTGTGGGCACCATTCTCTGGGGCGCTGAGGCCGTGGCATGGCTTGAGCTGTTGCACTGCAAAGTCGGCAGAGCCCAGTGAGGGCGCCAGGTCCTTAGCCTCCAGAGGTGGCATCTTTTGTCTCCTCTCAGAGACTTCCCCTTCTACCCATCCAGCACTTACAGAGACACTTGGGGGCCCGGTCGCTCCACTTGGGGCTGCTGGCTTGACGGTCATGGCAGGTGAGGATGGCACTACCAGTCAGTACAAAACCCTGGTCGCAGATATACCGCACGGTGGCCCCCACGGGAAATTTGGGGCTAGATATGAGGCGTCGGCTGTGCTCTACATCCCCAGGGTCATGGCAGGAAGTCACTATGGGAAAGTAGCCCAGGTAGAACTCAACAAAAGCCAGTCCACCCTGGCTTTGTTCCAAGCCAGCCAATATCTTCCTGACACGTGGCTCTGCTGCCTATTATCTGTCCTTGCCATTTGGCTGGTGCCTCCCTCATTTGTCCCCTTCCTATCCATGAGAATCAACAAACACTGGCCATCTCCCAGGGAGGGAATATTTGAAGTGCTTGGTGGATAACCCTTTGAAAAGTTATCATTCCATCTCATAGGTGAGGAAACCGAGGCTACGAGAGATAGAGGAAGTTCAAGGGCACTAGCTGGTAACAGCTGAAGTCTGGTTCAGAATCGAGGAGAGAGGCTCGTATCTTGCACTGAGGAGGGGAACATGGGGAACAGGTAGACTCACCTCTCTGGCAGGAAGGCAGGTCCTCACTCCAGGTTAGGTCCCACTGGCACATGAGGACACTGGATCCTACCACCTGGTAGCCAGGGTAGCACTGGTAAGTGACGACCGTGCCATGTACCAGCTCAGGCTGAGATGGGCTCTTCCAGCCATTGGGGATCTCAGGTAGCTCCGGACATGTGTCATTGCGGGGCACCTCTGGGGGGCACAGGGGCAGGAAGACGGAGGCCCTCAGCCAGCACTGAAGCGACTGTGCTAGCCTTCCTCAGCCTGGACAGGCCCAGCAACGCATTCCTTCCTGCTCAAGGGCCCCTCCTTGCCTGTCCCTGACATCATTCTGTCTCTGAGTTTCCTGGGTTATCATTTCGGCTTTGGCTTTACTTTCAAAAGCGTGTCGGCCGGTTCCCCAGTCCTGAGAGAGAGGGCCAGGTAGGGTGGGCAAATTGTCACTTTCGTTCAAGATGGTCAGAAGATAGAAACAAACCCCTTTCCTTAGTTTCTTATTTTTGTGACGAAGGTCTTCCCGCTGCCTACCCAAATCTCTCTTGCTGCAACGGAAGGCTCCCTTTCACTGGGCCCTCAGGGAAGATGGAGAAATAAACTGGCTTCTTTCAGGGAAGAGGATACCTGGAGCTTTCCCAGCTTTCCCTTGCTGGATCAGAGCACTCAGGCTCATTGCCCTGGCCTGTCTGACTCGCCATGCTTTGGGATCCATATTCGGGCATCCCCTTCCCCGGGGCAGTAGGGCAAGGCAGGGGCAACAAGCTCACCAAAGAAGTGGATGACAAAGCCCTGTTGGTAGCCCAGCACCGAAGCCCCAGGGTCTGACTGGAACTGTATGGTGACGTCAGCCATGGAGGTAAAGAGCTTGAAGTGGCCACGGGGCCCCGAGTACTGGCCCAGGACCCGGGCCGTCAGGTCATCCCCATCATAGAAGGTGAGCACATCACCAGGGCCTATGCGCAGCCTGCGGAGGAGGACTGTCAGGGAGGGCGGGCCTGGGGACTCCAGGCGGGGCTGGGCCAGACATGGCCCCAGAGCTCAGGAGCCGGCTTGGCCTTGCCCAGCGGGCACTCACACTCGGACGTCCAGCAGGACGCGCTTGTCCTCTTCCACGTGCACGCCCCAGATGCAGTCCTGCCCGCGGCTGTAAGGCTCCGGCCAGTTGGGGGAGAGCACCACACCAGCGGAGTCTGTGATCTCCCCACTGCACACAGCTGGAAGGCAGGGGAGGCCCGGGAGGTGCGTCCCCTCCACATCCCCCCTCCCAGTGCTATGTCCTGGGGCTGCCATCTGCCCACAGGAGTGCTGACCCATGGCCGGGAGCCCCCACCTCCTCTGGCGGGGGGTGAAGCTTGAATCTCACACATCACATGGCCCCTGTGCCCCAGGCTCTGCCGCTGGCTCTGGTCCCCCACCCTGCACCCTGCTCCCCAGGGGGGGGCCCATCCACAGGTACCTACTGACCTCGGCAGGCTGGCTCTGTCTCATTCCACTGGGGGTCGTGGGGGTCAATGCACTCGATGATGATAGAGCCCTGCTCCAAGGTGTAGCCAGGGTCGCAGCTGAACTCCACGGTGGTGCCCACGGGGTAGGAGGGGGCGCTGCTGCTGAAGTTGCCGTATTTGACAAAGGGCTCATAGCAGTGGCCCTGCTGGAAGGCTGCAAACCAGGGGGCCCAGCCCAGCTTAGCCTCAGCCAGGCCAAACGGGACAGACGTCCTTCTGCCTCCCGCCCCAAGGCCTTTATTTTCCTGACTACAAATGCATGTCCTAGGCTTGCAGCGGGGGCAGGATGCCCAGAGCACCATACCCTATCATGCTTGGGAGGCAGGCTTGATCACCATTGTATTCCCAGCACCTAGTTTTGTGCTTCATACACACAGGGCACTCAATAAATGGTTTTTTTGAGTGAATGAATGAATGAATTAATTAATGCATGCATGCATGCATGAGTGGTTCTAGAATGTCTCTTGCTGCAATTTTCCTTCTCTAAGAGTTGGGGCCTGTTTTGCTCTTCAAATTCTAGAGGATTCATTTTCTTGGACTAGAGAGCCTGGGTCCAGGCAGGGGTCTCCTGCAAACACGGGGTAAGAATCCCCAAGGCCTGGAGGGGAGGGGTAGGGAGGGGGCCTAAGTGTTAGGTGAGCAGGGGCTAAGTTGGAAGGAGCCATGAAGGAGTGGAGGTGGGCGGGTGAGAGGAGAGGCCCTAGGCTTGAGCCCTCCACCCCCACGAGGCGCCAGCAGGCTCACCCTCATAGCGCAGGGCCATGCCCGCCGCTGCCCCACTGCTATCCGTGCTGAGCTCCACGAAGAAGTGTCGGCCGGAGCTGAGCAGCCCCTCGATGGGCAGGTACTCCACCTCGTAGGAGTCATACACTGGAGGGGCCTCCACGTTGTCTCCGTTGCGGATGATGAGCCTGGGCCAGGAAAGCAGCAGAGGTGCGGCTGGTCTCACTGCCCTAGCTGGGGTGCGGCCCCCGGGCTCGGGTTCCATCTGCAGCAGGGGCACTAGCCAGCCGGGCCCTCCTGTCCCCCCAGGGCTCCCCTCACCGGTCGTCATCCTCCGCCAGGGAAACCTTCTCGAAGTGCAAGTGCAGCCGCTGGCCTTCCGGGGCCTCAAGCAGCCAGTGGCAGGTGAGATTGTGGCTGTAGTTGCCCGGGAAGCCCGGGGAGATGAGGCGGCCCGTGGTGGCGTTGCGGGTCACTCCACCGCAGGCGGCTGTGAGACAGGGCCAGGACTGTGGGCTGGATTCTGGACCCTAGATCCACTGGATGCTGGACGGCCTACCAAGCCTGCCCACCCACCCCAGCTCTTGTGCCCTCTGCGCCTCCATGGTCCTGGAGGTCAATCCTTGGCCCCTGGGACCCTGCAGCCCCAGACAGCCCAGTTTCCAGAACCCTAACCTTTCACACCCCTGGGATTATTCACGTGCAACTCCTTTGACTGCGGTAGATCTGACCAAGTGGCCCTGGGTAAGTCACTTTCCCTCTTGGCTGACTCCTCTGGGACGCTTTCCCTGACTGCCTCCAGGCAGCCCCTTAAAGCCCCTTACTCAGGGGCTCCAACCTTCTGGGTGTATCTGCTGCTTCTACCTCCTGCCACTTTCCTAAAACTAGTTATTGTTTGGATATGTCCCTTCACTAGGACCCCCCTGGGGCAGAGGCCAGGTCTTTTCAGGCCAGGCACAGAGTTGGTATTCAGTGTTCGTTGAATAAAATGAATGAGTGGATGTAAAACAGAGGGCAGGACTAGCTCTGGCCTGACAAACATCTGGTGTACCCACCATCCACCTCCAAATCTTATGGCCTCAGCAGACATTGCTAGCCAGGACCTGGCCTCGCTTACTTACACCATCGTTCCTGGGCTGACCCCTCTGGCCTGGGACTTTCCTCTTTCCAAGGGGAGGCTGAGTAGCCCACCCAGCCCCATCGCTGAAGACTTCTGGGTTACTTGGCCACCAGGTCCTGGCAGTTGAGCGGGGCCAGAGAAGGGGTTTCAAAGGCAAGAGGAGTCCAAGCAGCACTTTCCTCTCCTGGACACACAGCTCTGGACTCTGCCTGCTTTCAGAGACTGGGCTGCCCTGGCCAGAACACAGCGCCCTTGTCTTGAGATGTTCAAGATGGCAGAATATTTTAACTTAATAAGGCTCCTGGGGAGGGGCTTGTGGTGAGTTTCTTCTCCACTTCTCTGCAGAGAGGACAAGACCCACCTTTCTGCTTGGTCTCAGAACGGAACTGCCCCATGAATGTGATCATGCCTACCCTTCACTTAAATTTGTCTGCGGTTCCCTGTTACCCCTAGGTCATCCAAGCTCAAGGTGGCCTTCAAGCCCTTTATGAAGCCGGCTTTCTCCTGACTCGGCTTCAGCCGCATCCCGCATGTGCTCATCAGGCACGCCTTGTCATGGCCTCACTCCGGCCTGCTTTGTGCATTCCACACCTTTGCATATGCTGTCCCAAGAATCCACTCCACTTCCCTGAGCTAACATTCTTGTCGTCCTTCCATGCTCTCTCCCTGGGAAGCTTTCTTTGCTTCCTTCCTCATTTAGGAGCAGCTCTCCCTCCCTTGGATCCTGACCATGCCCTGAATTCACCCCATCACAGCACGGTCTGCACAGAACTTGCTGCATGCTGGTTTCCCCACTTGCCAGAGAGCTCCCAGAGGTCAGAGACCACATCTGGCTTATTCACCTCTGCTTGTGCCTAGCACCCAGGAAGAGTTTATAAAATGACATAAGGTTCAAGAGCCCGAGCTATTAAAAAAAAAGAAAGAAAGAAAGAAAGAAAAGATGTCCAGGCTGCCTTTCGCACTGCAGATTAAATACTTCATCTTCTTTCTGCCAAGAAGCCCCTCCCCCTGGTAGCAATCTCAGACTTCCTGATCGTCCAGGCCCAGAACCTGGGAGGAAGTCTCCTTCCACTTGTCCCCCTTCACTCGTCAGTGTCTCTGGGATCTCTTCCCTCGTCTCTATTCCCAAAGTCACTGTCAAGTTCAGAGTCTCTTGCCTGCCTGGCCTCCTGGCCTCCAGACACCACCTGGCTGGCTCCCCTGAGGAATAGTTCTGAGCTCCTCCCCAGCTGTTTTCTGAGTCCCTAAACACAGCCTCACCTTGTTGCCTCTGTGTTAACTGCCTGCACTCTTCCCTCCATTAAAATGTCAAACCTTCAATGTCAGTTCCCCCAGGAAGTCTCCTAAAGACCCAACTAAGAATGGTTGCTTCCTCCCTGCCTAAGTCACTTTATGTCTCTTCATTGGTGCTTTTTACTTCCTGCTCTGGAAATTGGTGATCCATGTGCTTCCTTCTTCCCCCATTTCCCGGAATTGTGGGCTCTTTGAGGGCACGGTCCCTGTTTAATTCAGCTCTATATACCGTGGTGCCTCGATACAGGAAAAGCTCAATATGTGGGGCTGGATCAATGCTACGGAGGTATGTGACCATTTTCTGGTTTCCTTATGGAGAGCGAATGAAGGTTCCAGACAGCAACCGAGAGCAAGGATAAGCCCCCCACCCCTTACTCCTCTGTTTAGCACTGAGTCCCCTGGAACCACTTACCAATACAGACAGGCTCCTGGAAATCCCAGAAGGGCTGGGTGGCATTGAGACAGGTGAGAAGCCTGGCACCCTTCAGCTGGTAGCCAGTGACACAGCGGAAGTGGGCGCTGCCTCCTGGGTGGAGGCTGGTGACAGTCACAGCTCCATAAGCAGGACGCCGGGGAAAGTGGCAGCTCAGGAGGTAGGCTACAGAGAGAGAATGTGTGTGTGTGTGTGTGTGTGTGTGTGTGTGTGTGTGTGTGTGTTGGGGGCTGAGTCATAGCCAGGGCATAGCCAGGGCTGAGTCATAACCAGGGGGCTGAGTCCTGCCACAGCCTGCCTGGAGGTGTCACTCAGGACTGGAGGAAGCATCGGGAATTCCAGGAAAGACTCTGATGCCCTCCCCAGAAGAGGCCAGCAATATTTCCAGCAGCCTGGGCTGGTGAGTGGAGCAAGCGCAGAGCTGGAAGTTAGGAGGCTTGGGTTCTGATCCAAGCTTTCTGACGCTTTTGGCAAGTTTTTCAGCCTTTCTGTGTCCCAGTTTCTCATTTGTTAAATGAGGTTCAAAATGCCAGGCTACCTATGGGGTTATTAAGAGAATAAAGGGGATAGTATTTTATTCAGCTTGGTATCTCTGGAATCCAGCTGAGAGCACATCTTTAAGGAAGGTTTATTGAATGACTTAGAGATGTGAAAGCACTTGAAACAATGACAAGTCTATCCTGATGTAAAGTATTGATACGATTTTTCCTATAGGGGATGGCTATGAATTACAGCCAGAATGACTGAAGTCAGATAGTAAAAGCTTTCCCAGTATTCACTGGCAAGGACTGTGGACTCCTTTTAAAAACAGGATGGGGCGAGGGTGGGGAGGTAGAACACGCCTTCTTTGGAAGTTGAGGGAAGGACAAGTTGCCTTGGGAAGCTTCATAACTTTTGGAATTGTCATAACAAGTATGACCGAATGGTGGCGGCAAATCCCACAAAACAACCTGGAAAGGCCCAGCCCGGAGCCAAGCCCGGGCGATAGCTAAAAATGGGGGTCAGGGATTGGGTCCCAGAGGGGGAAAGAAGGCTGGAGGGGTCAAGGAGAGAGGCAGAGTGAAGGCTTGGGCTACAGAGTCTGAAAACCCGTGAGGGTCGTAAGAGGGATGGGGATTGTCTCGACTGAGGATCTTGGGGTGGAGGGGCCCACCCTTATTGATGGCACCAGGTGGGTGGGAAGAGAGGTCTAAGCAGGTCCAGAGGTCCTCGGCTAGCCTCTGTGTGATTCGTGTGAATAGAAAAAGAGGCCGCCTCTGGGAAGAACAGGATCCAGAAATGAGTTTCATGATTTCACCCGTCCTGGCTATCATCACTGGGTTTGTGAAAGGGGAGAGGATGATTCTTACGCTTCCCTCTCTCATGGCCAGTGAGTGGTTACTTGTGATTGGCAGGCACAACAGGGCAGCGCTTAGGGGATGGGTTCTGGGGTCTGACTGCCTGGGTTTGAAGAACACAAGCTCCCCTACTTGCTGTGCCACCTTGGGCAAGTTACCTAACTTCTCTGTGCCTCCGTTTCCTTGTTTACCCACTCATTTCGAGTACTGCATCCAGTGTTGTTACATGAGAGGTTAACTGAGAGGACATATGCGTAATTCCTGGCACAGAACAAGTACCAAATGTCCCAGCCTGCTGTTATTGTTCGTAATCTCGATTGATAAAAGCACCTCACATCTGCAGGCACCTTCCAGCTTCTAAAATGCCTTCACACTCTTACTTGAGGTCTACAACATGCTTGGGAGGAAGGAAGGCAAGGTATGGGTTATTAACTCATTTCCCAATAAGGAAAACTGAGGTTCAGAGAGACTGGGGGACTTGCCCTGATCCCACAGCCAGTAAGTGGTAGAGAGGGCGCTTGAAGATCCTGGCTCTAGAGCCCATTGCTTTCCATCTCCTGTCTCCCACCTGCTTCCCCTGGTGAAGTAGAAACCAGGGTTCAGGAGTCAGAGGAACCCATGAGTTCTAGACAAGGCTGCCCTGGGTGGTTGGTGAGGGTGGCCCCTCACAGTGACCTGGGGAGAGACCCCCGGCCAGAGCGGGATAGGGAAAAGAGTGTGGGGGGCACCCCAACCAGAGTGCAGGGAGGGGGGTGACACCCAGACAGGTCAAGGTCATGAGCCAGATGTCCTTATATCTTTCCTGTGGTTCTTATCACAACTCTGGGAAGGAAGGTCCCCCATTTCACGATTAGGAAACTGGGCTGGGATGAGGTGAGAGCAGGAGGTTGGGGGCAGATGAGGAAGCCCCCAGACTCCATAGTGGCCACTTCCCAGGAGGAGCGTCCTCCTGTTGCCATGACTACCGTTCCCAGGGAGCCTGTATGACTGCAATCTGTTGAGCTATTTTCTCCCCAGCGTCTGTTTCGGGCCAAGTCCAGTGCCAGGAATGCTCAGGAGGGAGGAGGGGCATGCCTGGCAGGGCCCTCTGCCTCCTCACACTGCCTGAGGCTGTGGGAGGGGAGTTGGAGCCCGGTTCTGCAGATGAGGCCCTTGTTGTGATCTCCAACATTATCTTGGATAGCTCAGGCAGTGATGTGGGTACTAGTCCCCTCGCCCCCTCTTCTGGCACCCTTTTTCTCCAGCCCGGGGAGACACGCGTGTGAGCACATGCTCCTCCTGTTCCCATCTCTGGGATCAGGGCTAATTACAGCCTATAATTAGGGGAATTACACTCATTAAGGAAAGAGCTGATCATTGACAAAAACTGGGCCGAGGAGGGAGGGCTTCTGGGAGCTGAGCAGAAGGCAGGGCTGGGCCAGCTCTCCCAGCCCCTCCCTGGGGTCTGCACCCCTCGCTGGGCCTCCAGCTCACTGCCTTTCAGCCACCTTTGTCTGGACCAACAGAGAAAAGGTCCAGGGTTTTGTGCAAAGGAAGTTGCGGCAAGAGAGAAGGTTACCGTGCCGTGAAATTATGCCCGCTGCTAGGGAGGCTTGATGAGCCATTAGGGAGGCTGGCCCGGCCGCCTAGATGCTCACCCTTGTCTCAGCTGGCCCCCTGCCTCTGCCGAGCCCCTGGCCAGCCCCTGCCCACCGCCACGCTCCCTGCTGCCACGCCAGACTGCGCTCCCAGTTTGGGTGGAGAGGCTAGGGATGGGCAAGTGCTTCTTAGGTGGGTTCCGAACATCCCCATCTCCAGGGCCTGTCCTCCTCCCCGGGCTATGGACCAAGCAGGGCTGCAGGATGGGTCCCCGACAATGCAGGGCAATGCCATAATTGTTCACACCGATTATTTCCCCATTAGCACTCCCCAGTCTGAACTGGTTGCCCTGTCAAGAAGACTTTGCCTGGGGGAAGGGGGCCAGGAGAGATGCTGATGGAAGAGGGGCAGAGGCAAACCCCCTTTCCTCCCTTTCCCATCCTGCCATCTCTTTAATACTTGTTTCTGGTTCCTTCACGGAACACGCTAAGTTCACGGAACGTGCTGTATTAAGCACTTCACATGAACCCTTTTGTTTAATCTTCCTCATGACTTTATGGAGTAGGCATATTGGTCACGTGGTACAGCAGAGGAAAAGGAGGGTTAGAGAGGTCCAATGACCTGTCCAAGGTCAACAGCCAAAGGGAAGGAGATTAAGACACAGATCTGCCCATCTCCTGAGTCTGTGATTTTCCCATTGTATCTTGCCACTCCCCTATTTCCAGAGGTGTTCTGAGCTGACTGGGGCATGAGCCTGGTCTAGGGTGGGTGAGGCAGTTCAGGAAGGCCAGATTGGTTGCTAAGGATCTCCAGATGGTCACTATCAAGCCCCTTTCACCTTGACCCCCTTCCATTTTGAAGAGAGGGCTTCTATTGTTATTGCCTATTTCAGTGTCTGCACCCCTAGAGATTCTGAATTCCTTGAGGTCAAGGACTTGGAGGATTCATCCTGATATTGCCAGTGCCCAGCACAGCGTAGCAGAGAGCAGATACCCAGGAAGAGTTTACTGAATGAGTGAATGAGTAAGTGGCAATGGGCACCTCAGGGCTAGCTGGTTCTGTGTCAGGCCCCCTTCACAAACAGTTCTCTGTAGGGTGGTAGGTGGAGGAGGAAAGGTTCTGGAGGTGTCAGATGTGCAATAATCACCTTTAGTTGTACCGAGTGTCACTGGGCGCCTGTGACTGCCCCCCTGACTCCCCACCCCCACACCTATAATAGCACCAGAGATCCCCAGGAGGGCACCCAGTCTGGGCTGGTTCTTCCCCCAGCTGCCCAGGCCTACCTTGGTAGTGGAAATGGAAGGTGCCAGGCCCAGCAGGTGGTGGGAGGCTCTGGAACCTCAGTGCTGCTTGGTGGGTGGGGCTACGGATGACTTGGCCCCTCAGTAAGAAAGACTGGTTGGCCAGGGGCAGCGGGTCAGGCCCCCCCAGGCCCTCCACAGTCACCGTCTCCCCCTCTCGGAGGCTGATGTTCTGGACCTGCCATGGGATAGACAGTGCAAAGTGGAGCAGTCAGGCTTCCTCCTGCTGACTGAGCCCTGCCGCCCACAGACTCCCTGGGGCCCCAGGCATGGCCCATCCTCAGGGCCGCTTGGCCACTGGAGCCCCCAGGCCCTGAGTTGGGCACTTGAGCACAGGAAGAGCTCATTTCACCTTCCCAGTAACCCTGCGAGAGGGGATCTGAAGTTCATATCCAAGGTTACATAGAGATTATTAGCAGAACTGAAATTTGCAAGCATGTCTTTCTGTCTCCAAAGCTTTTCAGTGACACCAGGACACCAGCTGCGTCCTGTCCCTTCACTTCTCTGGGCTCAGTTTTCTCATCTGTAAAGTGGGCATGGAGCAGGTGTGTTGAACTAGAGGGTGTCCAAGGGCCTGGCCAGCCATGTGAGGTCTTTTAAGCATCAGAGCCACGTGCCCAGCTTCCCCTGGACGCCCGCTATTGGATGCCTCACAGGCACCCCACCCCCAGCCCGCCTCATACTGAGCCACTCTCCCAGCCCCCCTCCACCAGCAGCTTCCCTCTCCATCCACCTGCACGCCCAAGTTCGAAACTGGCATCTTGCCTCTTCCCTTACACCCCACGGCCAATCAGTCATTCAGCCCGGTCTCCTGGACCCAGATCTTTTTACTACTCTTCATCCCCCCTGCCACTTCCCAGCTCCTCGCTACTATTGCTCACCTGGAGTGCTGCAGCAGCCTCCTGGCTGGCCTCCCTACCTCCAGGGCTTCACCCACTCCTCCCTCCTCATAAATACTTTCTGAACTGCACCCAGCTAATAGCCCCGACCTGTGGCCGACCATCCGAACATAGTGAAATCCTTTGGTGGTGCTCCACTGAGCCCTCAAAGCCCCCACTATCTGGTCCAAATGCCTTGCTCTGGCCCTCAAGGCCCTGCCCACCTTGGCCTCTGCAGACTGCTCAGCCAGCCTCACTTGCCCACACTGCAGTCAGAGGCTACACTTTACCTCCAGGCCTCTGGGCATTTGCATATGCAGGAAAAGCCCTCTCCTCCTGCCCTCCTGGTGAAGCTGGTCATTCTTTCAGATCCCAGGACCACCACCCTTAGCCTCCCAAGCCAGGCCAGTCAGTTCTTTTGCCTTAAGCCCTCCCCACCTGTCCTCTCTGTTCTTCTCCATTAAAGCCCAGGGAGGCATTTGGGGTCACAACGCCCTCTTCAATGGCCAACTGCAATAAAGATGTGTGGAGAGAGTGAGTGCGTGGACCCCTGGAAGTACATTCTTCACCAGATTCCTGTGAGCTGAGGAGCACAGAGGATGGATGCTGAGCCCAGGCGGGTTAGAGGAGGCAGCCGCGCTCTGGGCCCCTGAGACCCTGCGTGCTGACAACAGATGTGCCCCAGGGACTTCTCTGCCCGAGAGAAAAGACCCAGTGCGTCTTTGGGGCCCAAGAGAAGGCTCAAGGCAGGGTGCTAGGGCAGAAGTGTTGGCCCTCCGTGAGGAGACTCCCTTATAGGGCACGTTCGGGTGGCGGCTGCCGGACCATCTGCTGGGGACATTCCTCAGGGAATTCCTGCCGCAGGCAGAGGCTGGATGAGGTCCCTTCAAACTTGGAGATTCTACGATTCTAGAGTTGGGCAAACAAGACTCACACACGTGGAATCTGTAATTATCGAGAGATGCCAGGCAGCATATAATTCTGCCTTAAGTGGCACTGAATGCATGCAGCAGGAATCCTGGGGCGGGGCAGGAGCGGCTCAGGGAGAGTCCGAGAGGGCCTCAGGGGGGCTGGACCGGGAGCAGGAGGCGGAGGGAGGGAGGACATTCCCACAGGGAAGTGACTAAGGAGGCAAAAGCAGAGAAGCAGAGATGAACTTAGCATTTTTCCTAGTTGCCGTAAGTATCCTTTGACCTATAGCTTCCAGCCTGTGACCCCACTGCTCTGTCATCTGCAGGGACAACACAGCAATAACAATCAGCATTCATGGAGCACCTACAGCCATCAAGCCCTGTTCTGTTTACAGGCATTACTTCCTCCCCTCCACACTTCTGTAAGGTGTGTGGTAAAATCCCCATGAGTAAACCGAGGCTCAGAGAGGCTAAGGAACTGGCAAAAGGTCACCAAGGTGTTAAGTAGCAGAATCTTGCCTTGCTGGAGGCAAAGGCAACTCCTTCCCTCCCAGCCTGCTGCAGCTGTCACCTGCAGACAGACATCCAGACATCTGGATGTTTATTCCCAGACCCCAGGCCCACCAGCTTTAGCAGTGGGGGTTCGGTCAGACCGGGCTTTTTCCAAGAGGTTGAGATTTATTCCAACCCTCCCCCCCGCCCAAGAGGCCTTTAAGGCTGGGAAAAGTGGGAGCTGAGGCTTATGGCCCCCTCCAGCTAGCCTGGCCTCCAGCACAGCCTGGTGGTGAGGGCTGCCATGAGCGTGGGATGCAGTGGACCTGGGTGGCCCGGGGCTCACATCCAGGAGGTACCCTGTTCTCAGCTAGAGGCTGTCTATGCAGCTCTAGTCCCCTGGGTTTCAAGCACCCACTTGCCGGCCTGCTGCAGTGGCTGCAATGTAATTTGTCACTTGTTTGAGGGCCAGGCCTGACAGGGGCCAGACAGGGCTGAGTGTTGGACAAGGAGGGTGATGAAGTCTTGATGCAATTTGCAGGCATCCGAAGAGCCTGGGAGACTGAAATGTCAGCTCTGCTCAACAAGGGCTGTCTTCCCACACCCCTAGCCTGTGACTAGGGGTGGGGGAGCTGGGGGCCAGGTAGGGGGAAGCTAGAGCAGAGGGAGGTGAGGACAATTCCCACAGGACCCTGGGCTGTCTAGCACTGCCCAGCTTCCAGCCGACCATGAGGTCAATTCAAGGAAGGAAATATAACCACTTTGAGGGGGCCAACTCCTTCCTGAATGGGAGGTGGGGAGGAGTTAGGTTGCCCTCTGCCAGCCCCCCAGACCATCAGACTCGACTGGCCTGTCTGTCCCCATCAAAGCCGCCAGTCGGGTCTCCAGAACAGGCCCTAATGGTGTGACTCATAGGTGGGATGGTGCCATAATCCCCCGAGTAAAATCCTGCACAGGCAGGGGAGCTCAAGAATGACGCCAGTGTGGGGGCACCTGGGTGGCTCAGTCGTTAAGCGTCTGCCTTCGGCTCAGGTCATGATCCCAGGGTCCTGGGATCGAGTCCCGCATCGGGCTCCCTGCTCTGCGGGAAGCCTGCTTCTCCCTCTCCCAGTACCCCTGCTTGTGTTCCCTCTCTCACTGTGTCTTTCTCTGTCAAATAAATAAAATCTTTAAAAAAAAAAAAAAAGAATGACTCCAGTGTGTGAGCCTCACCCCCAGAAGATGGTGACTGGGCCTCTGTCAGAGGACACACATGGGTGTTGGTGACCAGGAGAGCGCAGGGGAGCAGGGCCTGTGAGTAGCTCCCTCAAACACATGGCATGGCACACGTGGGCCCTCAGTCCCACGTTCTCCCCCACATACGTGCGCCTCCTCACACGTGCTCCCTCATTCACATGCTCTACAAAATCCACGTGCTCCCCCACACCCACGTGCTCCCCAACTCCCCACGTGCTCCCTCACACCAATGTGCTCCCCCACCTCCACATGCTCCCCCTCACCCATGTGCTCGCCCACTCCCCACAGCGGTAGAATCACAACTTTTCCCATGAGACTATGGTTTTCAAAGCTCTTTCACACCCGTTATCCTTTCAGATCTCACAGAACCTCAGTAAGGGAGGCAAAGCAGATTGTATTTACTTCGGCTCTATAGATAAGGGAACCTTGCCATCAGAAGCAGAGTTCCTCTCTGTGTCACATAGTGCATCCAAAGCAAAGCCAGGATTCTGGACCAGGACCCCCAATTCCTGGCCTAGTGCTTTATCTTCATGCATAGCGTCCCAGGCCCTGCCCCCAGACTGGAGGAATTCCAGGTGGGCATCTTACAGGAGGAGGCAGGGCTGAGCTGAGGAAAGGGATTGGGGTAGAGCCCCCAACAGTCCCCAAATGCACTGCCTCTTCGGATTCGCCACACCTGGGCCAATCTCCTGGGCCAGGGGAAGAAGAGGGGCTCTTGAGTCCTGGCATCAACTTCCAGCTCCATCACTGACTAGTTGAAAGGGCCTTGGGAAAGTCACATGACCTTCTGAACCCCAGTTTTCGTGTGTGGAATGGGATGGTCATACCCACTGGTTAGGGTTGTAAGGTTAAGTTAGATCCCACCTGTAAGGGGCTCAGCACAGCTGAGCAGTCCTCTTCCCCTTTCTTGGGGAGACCTGGGCTCTACCTTGGTAAGACTAATGCTTTTGCCATGGTGATAGCTGGCTGTCGACCCACCTTAGCCTCAGCTCTTTCAGGGCTCTGCCTAGGAGGCACTGTCCCTGGGAGCCACCCTCTCTCTGGGCCAGGTTCTATAGCTGCTAGGAGCAGAAAGCAGGGTCAAGAGCTTGAGCGGCCACGGCCCAGTCTGGCCTATGAGGGAGCTTCCTGAACCCAGGAGAGGAGACACGCTCAGAAGGACTGGCTAGGAGCGCCCTTCTGCATCATCTGGTTCATCTCCTTTGACAGAGAAGGAAACAGTTCCAGAGAAGGCCAGGGACTTTGCCAGTCACCAAGAGACGGGCTGCAGAGGCAGGGCTGGAAGCCCAGTCCCATAGGACAGCCTCTGTGCCTGTCCACAAGCCCTTATGGGAAAGAGTCTACTTTACGGATAGGGAGAGGGGTCTAAATGCGTGGGGCCAGACCTGCCTGCACCTCTGTAATTCCTCTCAGACGAGCCTTCCAGGAGCCAGAAAAGAGGAGGTTGCCCAGAAATCTCACCCCGTTGACCCACCACCCTATTGGTGTCCCCATCAGACCTGGTCCTGGTGTTCTGGCTATCAACCTGGCAGTCGGCCTCTGGCGTGGGAGAGCTGTGTTCCAATGGGGACACCTGGGGCACTAGGGTAGGGACTATGGGCAGCTGTGCCTAAGCTCCAGATGGTACAGGGAGCAGCCAAGCCAAGATGGAGACTGGCAGTGGGAAGGCTCTTGGGATGCCAAGTGCAACGAAAGGCACATGCCAGGCCCATTTGAAAGGCCTGGAGCCCTCAGGGGAGACCGGCTGCCTGAAGCAGGGATGGGACCCACATGGGCCAGGGGGCTTGTGCTCACCCATCCTAAAGGGGCTTTTCTAGACCTCTCAAGAGAGCCTAGCCCAGTGCCTGACCCCAGCTGAGACAGGCAAACCTCCTCTGATGACAGAGGACCTGAGCGGGCTTCCTCCCTGTGGGCAGCTCGGACCCTCGGCCTCAGCGCACAAATCACTGCAACAGCCTGGGGGAGGAGGAGGCAGGAGAAGAAGCAGGTTATGAGGGGCTGGAGTCCAAGACATGGAGAGCTGGGGAGTTAGGGGTTCTGGAACCCCTGAACCTGTTCCTCATGAAAAGGGGCCCCAGACCTTAGCCAGAGCTGTGGTCACATCACATGGCAGAGGCTCAGCATGGTGTCAGGGAGGTGATTTGTGGGTTCTTCACATGCTCCTCTCCTCCCATGGTTTCTCCCACCACCCCTCACCCCGGATTCCGTCCCTTCCACCTACCCTGGACCGTCCCTGTGAGTTCGCAGAGGGGAGGCAGGGGCTCACCCACAATGGAGGGAAGCCACAAGCCTTTCCCCAAGTCTGAAAGAGCCAGGGCGGGCACCTTCTCGGCCTTCCAGCGGCCTCACCCGTTCCATCCCCCACTGCCCAGGGCAGACAAGCGCTGCTTTCAGGCCCAGCCTCTGGCAGGAGTGCAATCCGGAAGCCCCTAGGCTCACCTCCCGCTCCTGGGCGACAAAAGTCACCTGTCCCATCCTGCCCTGGTAACCGTCAACGGCCAGTCCGCCTTAGGCACCGCTTCCCGGTCCAGGCGTGTTGGTTGACCTCTCCTTTGTTAGGCCCCAGAGCAGGTATCATGGCCTCCGGAAGGCCCCCTCTGACCCTCCAGGCTGGTGAAGTGCGCCCCATCCTGGCATTCCCACTCCATCCCAACGGCGCTGAGCGTTCTCTGGTCAGTGCTAAGGACTTCCGTCTCCCCCAGGAACTGTGTCCAGCTCCTGGCACAGAGCCTGCCATGTGGTAATTGCTCCATTTATATTTGCAGAGCAAATTCATTCATCAAAAAGCACTAGTTAACGGTTAACTGAGTGACCTTGGGCAGTTCCCTTTCTTTGCTGGCCTCAGTTTTCCCAACTCCCCGTGGGTAGTGGTCTGCAGCATCAGTGATTCAGGTCCCCAAGTGACCTGGGTGGTGTGGCCAGGAGGCCCAGTAGGGGCAGGGGTTGCAGATCTGGCCCCAGAAGGAGATGAACCATAACCCTTGCTTCAGCCCTGGCTGATGCTGTCCCCCCCCTGCCCGCCCCCCGGCCCTTCCTGCCGTGGCCTCAGACTCTAATTCAGGCCATCAGGGCCAACGGGAGTCCCCAAGGACATGGTGGCGGGGTAGAGGGGGGTGCTAGCTTCTGCCTGCCACATTTCCAGACAGCAGTCCAGGGCTGTGGCAGGTCTTCATCTCAAGGTTGCCTGGTAACAGCTTTTGCATTCTGATGAAAAAAAAAATGTGGCAGCACCAGACAACAGACACAGGGCTTGTAAGAGGGGGGTGGGCATCCAGGGTGGGGCTGGTGCCCGGGGCCAGGGCTGGAGCAGGCAGAGCCAGCATCTTGCCCCACTGCGGCGAGTACCAGGACTGGGCCCAGCCTGGCCCGGTGGGCTTCGGTGGGAATGGGGGGGGGCAGGTGCAGCCAGCTCAGGCCTGCAGGGGGGCCCCCAGCCTGGCATCTGCCCCTTCCCTCCCCCTTCCCCACACCTGCAGCTGGCGCCTTCCACCCAGTAAGCCACAGCCGGTACCACCTCTCATTAGGTGATGCTTTTACATTAATTACCTTAATTAAGCAGCACTGAGTGCTAATGGCTCGGGGTGGGGGGGTGGCTGCTCCTAATTACCCTCCCCGTCAGCCCAGAGCAAGGGTCCAAGGCTTGGCAGAACGGGAGCAAACAGTCACAGAAGGAAGGGGACGGGCCCCCCTGTGGTGGGAGAGGGCCCCCCCTCCTCTGGGCCTGGCTCAGAGACCTGGCCTTGACATCCCCGGGACAGGTGTAGCTGGCTCCAGGCCCAGAACCAGGGGCTTTGGGATGGGTGGGGAACGGGCCGAGAGCTGGGAGCAGCCAACACTGCCCTGTTTCCCGGACTCCTCCTCTGCCCCCTTCCCTCTGCTCACCAGTCACCTGCCTGATGGCCTCAGCTAGGCTGAATGTCTGCCCCTACCTCCATTCTGTCTCCAGACTCAGGCTACCGTCACCTCCTTCCTTCTTTCCTCCATCCATTTGTGCATTCATTCAGCCAGTCCACGGAGACCCCATTCTGGGCCCTGTGCTCCAGGGTACCCCTCAAGGAGCTCACAGTCTAGCTGGGGATGTGGCCGGCTATTAACAAACTCGTAGGATGGGGCATCAGGAAAGAAGTCACAGAAGGGATAGTGGGATGACTCTTCTGGGCAGAGGGACCAGCACATACAGTTGGGGCTTGTGGGGAAAGTGGGCTTGGCCCATCCAGTTAGCTGCAAGCTGCTCAATGCAAAGTGGGAGGTAGGGGGGTGGGGGGCAGATTATGAGGGAGGGAGTGGCTAGACACAGGCCAGAGGGACTGGCCTTGGTTCAGAGGCCTCTGGGGAGGTATGGAGGGGAGGACTGATTTCATATGGGAAAGATGACTGCAGTGGAGGGGCGCCTGGCTGGCTCAGTCTGTAGAACATGCGGCTCTTGATCTCGGGTCATGAGTTCAAGTCCCACGTTGGGCGTAAGAGCTTACTTAAATAAAATAAAATAAAATAAAATAAAATAAAATAAAATAAAAATAATAATAAAAAAAGGGACTAAGGTGGAGGCAGAGGACAGTGGGGGCAAGCAAGACTCAGAGAAGAGAGAGAGAGAAGGGCCAAGTTGGCGTCACCATGCACAGCACGGTGGTGGCCCTGCGCCCTGTTTCTGAAGGGTTAAGGTGTCCGTCTCTGAGGTCAGGAGTGGTGTGGCAAGTGTGTTTGGGGGAGCAAAAGGGAAGAATTGGCTTTGAGGCACGTGGAGGGGGAAGAGGCTGTGGGACATCCATGAGGACCTGCGGGCTCAGTGTTGAGGATTAAGAGAGAGTCTTAATCCCAAGGGAGGGATGAGATGGCCCAGGGAGGCAGGGGGCAGGAGGCTGGGGCTGGGGGTCTGACTCGCCCATCAGATGGCTCTCTCTGGTGATGCACCATGTCTGTCTTCCTCAACTCTGCAGCGCAGGAGCCAGCAGGGCCTGGCCCAGAGGAGCTGCTCAGGGAGTATTTGCTGAAGGAATGAGTGAGTGAATAATTCAGTCAATGAGGCCCCTGGCTCTTTCAGGCCCAACCACGAAGTCCTGCATTCTTGCTCCCCAGCCATGTAAATTCAGACACTCACCCACTCCCAAGAGTAGGGCCCTCCTCAAGCTCTCCTGAGCTCCTGATCAAGCCCCTGGGAACAGTAGCTCTTCACTCCCTGGTGCGTAGGGCAGAAGCTGGCCAAGTGTTAGGCCCAGCCCTGGCTCTGGGCCAACTGATGCCCCTGAGCATCCCCACCTCTCCCAGTAGCCAGCACTTTCTGGAAAAATAACACACTAGCTCCAGCTTTGTCCCCATGGGAACCAGGTCTCTTACCTTGATTTCTACACCATAGCCAGGGTAGACGGTAATGTAGTAGAAACAGTCGAGGCCGGCATCTGTAGGTGAGCTGGGGGCCGTGGGGGAGTCCAGAGAGCCCTCCGGGCCTGAGAAATTCCAGCTACAAGGGCCTGGGAGGCAGGAGGAAATACAAGGCTAAGCCCAGCTCTGGTGATGTTGGTTCAACTGAGGCTGACCAGTGTGTGTGTGTGTGGTGAAGCCCAGCTCTTGGGGTGTCTATTTCCCTGTTGAAAGAAGGGGACCACCTTTTCCTGAGCACCTACTAGGTGCATTCTTATCTCAGTTGTCACAATGGCTCAATGAGGTGGGTCTTACCACCATTTTACAGATGAGGCTCAGAGAGGTTCAGCGAAACTCCTAGGGTCTGTTGTCGTTGCTTCCAATCGGGATTTGAACCCAGGCCATCCAGCTCCCACCCACCTGCCTCCTGCAGGCTGGCCCTTGGTGCCAAAGGGCAAGGCAGGCTGGCACAGTGACAGGGCAGAGGACTATAGGGCCCCGCGCGTCCCCCGTCCCCCATTTCCAGATCTGCAAGCCAGCAGGGAGCTGACCTGGTGGCTGGACGGTGGTGATGGTGGTCTCCTCATCGTCCCCTGATGCTGTAGAGGTCATGACGGCTCCCTCCGTCCCGAGCCCCGGGGTCTGGGACCTGACCTCTGGAGCCCATGGCCTGCCCATATCTCCAGGACCCTCTTGGGTCGGAGTCCATGCTCTGCTAGGGGGTGTGGTACTGGGCCTTTGCCCGGGGCCTGGGCTGGGCACAGGAGGTAGGGGGGCTGTGATGCGAAGCACAGGGGGCTCTGACTCCAGGCTCCAAGGTCTTTCTCTGGCCTGGGGCTGAGTGGGTGCTGCAGCCATGGCTGGAGTGGGGCTGGTGAAGACAGGACGGCTGTCCTGGTTGGCCAGGCGGGGAAGGGGACTCGGGGTGAACGGTGTTGGTGGGTCAGGCTGGAAGGGCAGGGCTGGCCTCATCCCCTCCTCGCCGCCCTCCAGCCCTTCTTGTAAGAATTCCTCGAGTAGTGGGTGGTGGTTGAGCAGCTTCAGGGTAGGGGCTGTGGTGACGAAGTGGACGCCCCGTTCTGGCTGCTCTGGTGTGGGGGCCACTGTCAGCTCCCCATCCGTCTCCTCGATGCCCGGGGCCTGCCCTTCCCTCGTGGGTGGGGCCTCTGAGGAGAGTCCTGAAATAATAACGAATGATCAGAGGTTCTCTCACTGCCCCACAGTGAACAGCATCACACCCCGTCCAGATCGTAAGGAGAAGATCCACCTCTCTGTTGACAGAGAGGCTTGGGGAACGTGCTCACTGTTGAGAATCAGGAGCTGTAGAATTCGAGAGCTGGAAATGAGATGATATCACCTATTTCCAGGATGTCACAGGAGATATCCTCTCTCCTCCAACAACAGGGGTGGACACTACTAATTTACCTTTCCACGATTTCCTGCTCTTCTCACATTCGACCTCAGAATCCTTCACAACACAACACTCCAGGCAGCCATGTTTGATACCTCAGACCGAAATAAGAGATAAATATTTGCCATTCCCAATCAGGGCCTTATTTGATAGATGAGGAAACAGGCCAAAGAAAGGAAGTGGCTTTAATCAGTGAGTTGAAGACCTGAGGTAAAAAACCCTTAGCAAGAAGGCCATCCCCCAGTGACTTTTCTGCCTGAGATTATAGGTCATTCTGCTGGTCATTAGTCTCAGGAAATGCTTCATATATTGGGGGTTTTGTTTTATTTTTTCATTTTTTTTTCTTAATTTTATTTATTTATTTGAGAGAGAGTGGGAGCATAAGTGGGGTTAGGGGCTGAGGGAGAGTCCTGATGTGGGATCATGACCTGAGCCAAAGGCAGATGCTTAACTGCCTGAGCCACCCAGGCACCCTGGGGTTTTATTTTAGATTCCCTCATGAGTACATGACATTTCTGTTAGGGTTCCATTATGTCCTATTTCTCTCACTTCTCAGAAAATCATTTCTTTTATCTTTTTTTTTTTTTTAATCCTTTTAGAACAGTGATGTGAATAGAGGGGGAAGAGCCAAGCTCTAGAGTAAAGCATATGTGGCTTCAAATCCCAAATCCATTCCACTTCCGGGCTGTGTGACCTCAAGCAAATAACCTAAACTCTCTGAAACTTAGTCTACTCATCTGTAAAATGGAGTTTCTTTTTTAGGATTAATTGAGGATAACTGATATTACGTTTTTTCCTTATTTGAGACATCTCTCTGAATTCCCATTATCTTTCTTTCTTTTTTTGCCCCCATTATCTTTCTTGTGGTACTAGCCAGGGTCCATCTCGGGCAGGGTCTAAAGCAGGGATAGAACAGTTAGCCCCAGTCCATGGCAGACACTGTTAACCAATGTTGGGTATTTCTTGCTGAGCCACATGGGACTTCAGAATCCTTCTCAACACAGTTATCCAGGCAGCCACTACTAGTCAATTACATAGGCTATGGAAGATGAAACTTGGTTGCTCCCGCTGGTTTGAGGTACAGATTGCTCTGCTATTGATTATTTTGACTTTTTCAACCACATAGCTGGACAGATGATGCATATTCTGCTTGTGGCCCACTAGGCTCTCTAGATCCTTAACTGCCAGGAAAAGGTCAATGGATGCTGGCTCCAGATTCAGCTCATGTAGAATGTTGCCAGCTCTGAGAAGGCTGGGAGGATATTCTGATTCTAGCAGCTCTCAAAATGGCTGCATGAGCACTTGACGGGAAACACAGCCAGGGCGTTAACAGTTTGCAAGAAGAAGGTTGGTTCCTCTGAATGTCTGATGGTGGGGCTGTCATTCCACAGGCTCACACCCACCCCATGGATTGGCAGGCATGAGGAAGTGGCAGATGGCCTACATTCTGTTCAGGAGCCCATAGCAGCTCTGATGTGTCAGACAAATGGGAGGAGGGAGGAGATGGGGTGGGAGAGGTGAGTGCAGGTCAGAGGGCTGGCTCTCCATTGCTCTGGGTCAGAGGGGTCCCGGTGCCCCAAAGCCCCGAGAAAACAGGACCAACCCTTATCTCCTGAGATGCCCACCAAAGCAGCCCATCTGTGCCTTGGCATTCTGTGTCAGTCATCGACAACACAATGCTCAAACTAGATGCCCAGCCAGGCCCATACCCCCCAGAGCAGACGGTCTGCCAGTGCCCTGTGTCTTTCATTTGAGTCAGCAACGAGGGTCTGGGCAGTGCCTATGACATTCCGGGACAGGGCTCCTCTCTTTGCCCACCTCCCAGATGTCACACGGTCTTTCCAGGTGAACAGAGACTGATTTTAACATAGCACAAGGAAGAAGAGCCTTCCTCATCACATAGACTAAAGACCAAGTGTCCCTTTCCAGGATTGCCCCATAAGAGATGTCGCCTGTGGCTCCCGGGGGAGGTACCTGTGGGATTCTTCTCTGGGGGAGGGAGGGCAAAGAGATCCTCTGTCTCAGGAAGGGACCGCAGCGGGCACAGCTCCTCCCGCTGGCTGCCAGGTGGGTGCTGGCCAATGGAGCGGAGCTAATGGGCACCTCCCGTCACTGTCGATTGCACTGATTGTGTTATCTGGGGGGACTGAGCACTCGGTTAAATGGGATCGAGATAGCGTATCAAGCGAGCAAATTGATTCCGCAATCAGCTGCCACTTGGTCCCGGAGGGTGCTACCCACTGTCAGAGAGGGTAAGATAATTTTGGGAAGACAAGCCATTTCTGGGGAGAGGGCATCTCCAGATATCCTGGGTGACTCTGATGGAAGCCTGAGGCCCTCTGACCTGCCCTCCCTGCCACCAGGCTCCTCAGGTTCTCCGCCAGGGCTGAGTTCAAAGGTGCAGAGACTGACAGAGAGGGAGCATGTGATGCCGGGCATAGTGAAAGGGGGTGTCAGGGACCCACATGCTCAGTCAGGCTGTTCTCAGATCTTGCATTATTTCATTGATATGGCAACTCCACGAGATGGGAATTACAAAGAACCTGAAGCCTGGAGAGGTGGGGTGAGGACTCGCCCGGTCACAGCAGTGGTGGAGCTGGGGTTTGAGCCTCTGCGGATCTGGCTTCAAAGCCTTAGTCTTCCCAGGATACTGGGCTGCCTCAAAGGAGAAAGAGAGCGGAGCTGTCCAGCGGAGAACCCCCTAGCCACCTGAGGAGACTAAGGCTCAGAGAGAGAATGGACTTGTCCAAGGTCTCACACAATTTGGAAGTAGAGCTGGGGCCAGAATTTCTAGCATCTGGAAGCTGAGTCGAGCCTGACCTGGTCTGGACTCTCAGGAAGCCTCTGGCTGGGACCCAGAGAGCACCCAGCCCGTGCCCAAAGCACATCCGAGTCTGGACCCCAAAGCAGAAACAAAAAACACTGGTTTCTCTGGGCAGGGGCACTGTGTCCCACATCCCTGCGTTCAGATGTCAGCGCTGCCATTTGAAACTCACTTGAGCCCAGGAAAGTTGCCTCTCAGAGCTTTTGTGTCCTCAGCTGTAAAATGGGCACTTTGGAGGGGTTTTAGGAGACGTTTGCTGCTTGCTCTAAATTGTAGTTTCGAGGGAAGCACTGAGGGAGAGACCACAGGGTGGGGGCCTAGCAACACTGAGGCAGGCCTGGGGTGGGAAGAGGACCGCCCTGGAGGCCTCTGCTGTCTGAGGGATCGTGTTCCCCGGTGCGTAGCAGTGTGTGTGACCCCAAGCATGTCAGCATCCTCATCTGTTAAGGGAGGATATTACTGCCCCCGTCCCGCAAAAGGCAGCTACCTCTAAGGCCTGCGTGTAGGAGGTGGACAGGTCCCCCACGATCCCTACCTGTCTGCTCCGCCTGCTGCCAGAAGGCAGGAATGCCCTCCCGGGGCTGGCCTCTCTCCTCTCCTCCAGGAGGGACGCAGGCCCCGGGGCTTCTTCCTTTAAGAGGGCTGGGGCCGGGAAACACCCCTCTCCTCCCCGCCACCGCCATCCCCACCGCGGAGGAGCCCCGGAGCTCCCCGGCAGCCCCCGGCCCGGCGTGGCCCTGCCGCCGCCTGGGCCCTCCCCCCGCATTAGCTCTTAAGCTATGCAAATAGACATCGGAGGGAGCCCTGTTTAAAGTATTTAGACGAAATGAAAAAAGGCTTTCATCGGCACTAATGAGCCATTCAGGATGCCTCCCCGGTGGATTCTCTCCCGCTCCCGCCTCCCGGCCCACACCGCCCCCCCTCCCCCCCTCTCCCCCTCCCCCCGCCACCGTGGCCCCTCTTGGGATTGGAGGCCCCTCCCCCGCCAGGCCCAGACTGGGCCTCCCAGGGAAGGCCACCTGCCCTGCCCCCTCCTCCCCAGGGCCCAGCTTCGTGGGGGAGAGATGGGAGTCCGGTGCTCCACCCCCGACAGCCCCGGATTGGATAGGGTGGGGGTGGGGAGTTGTCTGGCCTCTGCTTAGGGGAAGCTAGAACGACTGTGGACTTTTCTTCATAGCATCCAACTAGGTAGGTGTTATCAGCCTTGTATTATAGATGGGGAAACTGAGGCTCGCTGAGGCCCAGGAGGCTGCCGAGGGTTTATGGTGCTGGCGGGCTGTGGAGCTGGAATTGGTCTGTGGAGGCAGTGATGAAGGAATGGGGTCGCAATGCAGTGGCCCTGCCTGGGGGGCACCACCGGGAACAGACTCCAGATGCCACCTCAGGGCCAGCTGGGCCGCCCCACTTGGTGCTATTGTTTCTGCAAATCTTTCTGCACCAGCCAGCCAGAAAACCTCAGGTTCCAATCCCAAATCGATGCCTCACTGGCTCTGTGACCTGGGAAGGGGCTGGCCCACTTGGGCCTCTGTTTCTCCATCTGTGGAATGGGGACATATGGGTTTGGTGAGGGCCATTTAGAGACAGGCCTCTGCTCACATCTGCGGGCCCCACCCCATCCTCTGCAAGGGCAGAAGGGGCCCCTTGTCCCTCTGATAGTTCCTGCAGAGGGCCAAAGTTGCTGGCCTCCTAAGGAGGAAGCCACAGCCGGCACAGGGAAGGGGTGCCCAGAGTTCTGAGATGAGGTCAGCCTTGATCCTTGCCTTATGGTAGCACCAGCTCTCAGTTGGGGTTGTGGGGGGGGGGCATGACAGCAGGTGGGTATAGGGGGGCGCTTGGGGATACTGTGGGAAGAGAGCCCACCCTTCTGGGTTCTGGAGGTTAAGCTGGCCCAGTGTAAGAATGAGAATTTAATGGGATACATTTATTGTCCCATAAAAGTTAATGAGTTTATTCTGGAGGTTCCCTGGCCCCTTTCAAGTTTTAATAGGGGATTAGTGAGGGCCTGGCGCCTGCAGACCCTCGTTATCCCAGAGCCCATGGGAGGGAAGAGAGGTCCTGGGAGTGAGAGCGCCTGGGCCCCTTCAGAGCCGGAACCTGGTCTCCATAGTGACAGTACCACTGGGCCCAGGCCTGCCCCCTGAAATAAGAGGCCCCAGCTTAGCAGGGCCGCATAGGTCCAGTTCTAGAGGCTTCTGATTCCATATGCTACTGTAGTAATTACAGCCAGTATCCCTGCATCGGAGGTCGGTTTGCTGCTATCTGACTACTTGCATTAACAGGAAAGGCAATATAAGCCCCATATGACAAATGGGGAAACTGAGGCCCAGAGCTGGAGCGTGGCTGCTCCAGGGTCACCCAGAAGATATGGCAGAGCCTGAATGGACACATTTTGCCTCCTGTGGTCTGGAGCCAGGCAGCTGGGCCAGGTAACAGCTGCCATTACTCAGTGCTTACTGTGCGGCCGCCACGCGCCCAGTACCTTCACGTGCCTCTCTTATCCTCCCCTTCCCCTAAGGAGGTTTGCCTTAGAGGAAGGGTTTATCCCCAGAGATAAAGACACCCAGGTCCAGAAAGGTTAAGTAACCTATCCAGGGGCTCACGGCTAATGAGTGGCAAGCCTGGGACTGGAACCCCGAGCTGGACAGCTCCATAGCTCAGCTCTGTCCACTGCTCTCACTGGGGCCTCCCGACTGTCTCTCCCGCAACCTGGCTCCACTATCCTAGGGCACTTGTCCTGAGAGCCCTGCAGCTTGGGGTGATGGGGAAGGAAGTCCCGGTGGTGTCCGATGGGGGCAGTGGTTGGAGCAGGGGCAGAGATACACTCAAAGGGACCTTTCCTGCTAGAACAGGTGCCTTCCTCCTTCTGCCCCATTTGCTCCCCCTTCCTTTGTCTCTTCAAACCCTCCCCATCCTACTAGGCCCAGCTCCTATCCCCCTTCTGGGGAGCCATTACTGCTGGCCCAATGGATGACAGTCGCTCCCACCTCTGACCTCCTGGGGGCCCTCCCCAGTGGGCCCCCAGCACATGTATAGCTTGTGTCTGTGGCAAGGGTCCAGCACGAGGCCTCTCTCTTCCCACATTTCTGCCCACAAATACTGACCCCTGGTGCTTGGCACAGTGAAGGGTGGGCTCAAGGATTCTGCCTGTCTGCACACTTGGAAGGCTCCCTTCTCCCCAGAGTGCCTGGCCCTTGTCCAGCAAGGGTGGGCAGGGGAGGGCAGAGGCGGGCAGGGGTGGGTCCTACAGGGAAAAGATGGGCAGCCAGCCCTTGGCAGTTCCCCAGCACAGCCCCAATTGGCAATTGATGAAGAGCGTCTGCCGGCACAAGCTAGTGGGTCGCCCAGTCCCAGATTACCCTCTTTTTCTCTGTCACTGACCACTTTCCCCATCACACCGTTTCACTACCCTTTCTTGGTCAACCCCTGGCAGTCCAGTCAAATCTGGAGTGCAGATATGAATGCGGGCACCTCCTCTTGGTCGGGTTCCAGGCAAGGAAATCACTGATCATTAGAATCTGAGCCCTCCCTCATTTACACAGAGGAAACTGAGTCCAGAGGGCTTTCCCAGGTCACACAGCAAACTTGGGGCAGGGCTGGGACTCAGGATGTTGGGGCTCAGAGAGCATCTTGACCAACTGCTCTGAAGAATAAACTCTCTGAATCTTCTGGGGCTGTGTACCATCTGTAGGCGTACCTCTGGGGACAGAGAGTTCACTACTTCCTAAGCTGCCAGGGGGTAGCTTTGTCTCCCACCATCCTGGGTTGGGGTGGTGGATAACCCTGGGCTTTGGCATCTCAGGGTTGGGGTCTTCTTGCTGGATGGAGAGAGCAGGTGTGGGGGTAAGTAGAGGCCACCAGCCAGGAGTCAGCCCACCTGGTCCCGGTCCAGCCCCTAACAGGCTGGGTTCCCCTGCACAAATCACTCCCCAAACCCAAGTCTCCATTTCCCCACCAGGAAAATGGGAAAAGTATCCGAGGGCCCCACTCCCAGGATCCAGCGAGCCACAAAGGACTAGTGAATAAAAATACGGAGCGCTACTGTTGACTGAGAATTTATCACATGCCCGGCACCATTCGAAGTGCTTTACCAGAATTAACTTGTTCAATTCCCACAATAACTCTATGAGATGCGAACTTTCATTATTCCATTTTATAGATGGAGAAACTGAGACCCAGGATGACCCAGTCGTCCCAAGATGACTAATTTGAACGTATCAGATTCAAACCCAGGGGTGGTCCAGCCCTGGAGCAGTGCTATCTAACAGAACTTTTTGTAGTGAGGGGAACATTTTATATCTGCGTGTCCAGTATGGTAACCAGTAGCCACACATGGCTATTGAGACCTTGAAATGTGGTTTGGGAGACTGAGAAACTGAATTTTAAATTGTATTTCATGTTAATGAACTTACACTGAAATGGCCACATGTGGTTAGTGCTACCCTAAGGGAAGTGTAGCTCGTACCTGACCTCACCTCAGTAGTATTCACCGCCTCGCAGAAGGGAAGAGCCTAGAGCCGGGGTCCTGGAGAAGAGTTAAGATGGCGTGGCCGTATCTGCTCCCCTCCTTTGAGCCTGGAAAACTGGAGACGGGGGTTGGGCAGGGAGAAATGACAAGGAGCCCTGGGCCTTCTTCAGATTTTCCATAAAGGCCTTTTGAGAGCTGGGCCTATCACCACTCACCCCTCAGGGAAGGATGAGTGCTGCCCACCGATGGCTGATATTGGCTTCCCAACCTTGGCTGAGCATTGGTGTTCTGAGGGGTAGGGTGTTTGTTGGGCCACTTTGGGAGTTCAAGCAGAGCCAGTTTAGGAGGACTTTGTGGGTGGCGGACAGCCAGGAATGCTTGGCCTCCGGGGATTTGGCCCAGAATGGGACCAGGGTATGTGAATGTCCCATGACAACATCCGCTGCGCTTTGTTGACTTGCTGCACCCTCACCGCCCAGTCAGGAGCACAGGGGGCAGGGAGCCTGGCCTACCCTCCCCAGGGCTCCTTGGGCAGCCCCAGAGCAGCTGCCTGACCTTGAGGCCATGGCAGGGCACCCAGAGTTATTGAACACCCTCTATGGACAGGCGTGGACCTCCTAGAGAGCTGTCTTCCACCCAGAGCAGCAGCCTTGGAATCAATATTTTCCACTTTACATATGAAGGAATGAGAAGCAAAGTAAATCATCCTAGTTCGTAGTGGAAGAAAGTGGCAAATAAGGAGTTTGAACTGGGTCTGCCTGTGCCCCAGCCTGGGCTCGAAATTTCTACCACACTGAGTTGCTGTTTGTGTACGCATGTATGAGGATGAGGATCTGTGGGTGTACATGAGCGCGTGCACGTGGGTCCAAACACATGCATGGGCTAGAGTCATTACTATTTGTCCTTGTCCATGGATGGCTTACCCTGGAACATGGCTTCCTACAGTCCTCAAGCCCAAAAAAGGCACTAGCTCCTAGAAGGGATGCATTTTTCCCCAAGGTGGGTGCTGTGCTCCCTCCTTTTTACTCTGCCCCCTTCTTGGACCCCAACCTGACTCTTTCCAGGTGGCCTGGACAGCTCCTCAGGCTCTGGGTACATGGGCTGGGGGTGTGGGGGTGTGGGGGGGATAGGGCTCTGGACTGCGGTAGGGCCAGCTCTCTTCTCTTCTCCCCACTGCACCCTCCGTCCCTTGAGGCTCTGACCAGGGTCCCAGGGTAGAGGAAGCTCCCAGCTAACTGCCATGTTCTCTGCTTTCCAATTTAAAATCTAATATGGTCTCACCACTGCAGAGCTGGGGGCTGGAGAGGTGATTAATGAGGCCTCTGCTACAGCGTCACCTGCTGCATGCTCCCCCTTCTCCTGCAGCCTTGTGCTCCCCTCTCCTGCCTGCCTGCTGGCCCTGGGGACCCGGGGGCCCTAGCCCTGCCTGCCCTCAGTTCCTGGGCCTGGGCAAGTGGCACCGAGCTGGGGTCCCCAGGGGAAAGGATGGGGGTGGCCTTGGAGTGGGGGCAGTAGAATTGACCCTCACCCCTGGGGCAGACTGGAAGAGTAGGAGGAGCAGCGGGGGTCCCTTTGGCATCACCTCCCTCACCAGCCTGTGAACTCATCAATCTGCCATACTCCACTCTGATTATGCCAAGTAGTGTGGCCAGGGCAAGCGGAGGGACTTGGCCCTGAGCTGGGTGCTCAGATCAGCCCTCTCCCAACACTAATGCTCCAATCACCACCTTGTCAGCAGCAGGGATGTATTTCTCTGAATGAAAAACCTTGCGATGTTAGCTGGGACGAGAAAGGCTGTGAAGGCAGGGACTGCATTCTCCCTGGAGCCCATACCAGGGCCAGCTCAGCCCAGCCCAGTGGTGAAGTCGGGGAACAGGAGTTGATCTAGGGAGGAGCAACCATCCCCTCCATCCTCTGCCCCTGCCTCACTCCAGGTACCTCCCATGGACAGTTCCTTCCAGCCACCAAGCCCAGCAAGACAGGGCCATAGGGTGTCAGGGCCCCAGAGCAGGTACTTTCCTGAGTCCCAGACCAGCATCTTTGGGCTGCTGCTCCTTCCCTGAAGTTCAAAAGCCAACACCACTGAGGTTGCTCCCCGGGCCTGTGTTTGCCGCGGAGCTGAATTAACAGCACGGTAGCCCTAAGATTCTGGGGCCTTGAAGTCAGATGAGGAGGCTTGTTCTGTGCACAAAGGCCAATGTCGTGTCCTGGACCTTGTGATTTTTGCCCTGTGGTTGCTTTTGTCAGCTGCATCTGAGAGGAGATGGACTGGGAGAGTTGGCTAGGGATGGAGGGGCGCTGAACCCAGACCCCTGGGCTGCCCTGGTCCTTAATGCTGATGTATGCTCTGGCCACTCTCTCCCCAGGAAATCACTAGTGTATCTGTTCTTAGCTTGAAGCTGGGGAGCCTGGTGAGGGCTTGTCAGAACCCTGACTCCAGCATGAAGGTGGCTCTCTCCACTGACAGGCTCTGTGACCTTGAGCTTGTCTTGCCTTCTCTGGATCTGTCTGGTTTTTTATACAGTACTTGGACATTTTAGAGTCTTTGGGTGGGTTGGGTGGAGAGTCACAGCCCCGCCTTTATAGGTGGTGCCCAAGCTCAGGAGCTGATGGAGCCTCTTGGGCGGTAGTAAAGTTGGGGGTGGGGGGCTGGCAACGTGGGGCGCTCTTTTGACTTGCCTTCTGTATGGCACTGGATCCCAGTCTCCTCATCTCTCTCTGTTGGTCAGTATTTGCTGAGCGCTTGAAGGCTAGGCTGTGTGTATGTGTGTACCTGTGTGCGAGTGTGTATGTGCATGTGTTATGTATGTATATGTGCATGCATGTACATGGGGGGTGCCAAGCTGGGAGGTGGGGGATGGAAGTGTGAGAAAAGAACCCGGGGAGGATTGAATATTTTTGAGCACCTATGGTGTGCTAGGCTTTGCTGGTCTATTCACCTGCACTGCCTGATTAATCTGCCCCATCCCACAGTTAGAGAACTAGACAGCGGTGGGAAGTGGTCTAGCTGGGCCCCAGAAGCTGACCTGGGGTTATCCCTGCCCTGCTAAGCTCAAGAGACAGACAGAAGACAGCTAGAGGGGCACCTGGGTGGCTCAGTCGGTTAAGCATCTGCCTTCGGCTCAGGTCATGATCCCAGGGTCCTGGGATCAAGCCCCGCGTCAGGCTCCCTGCTCAGCGGAGAGCCTGCTTCTCCTTCTCCCTCTGCCTGCTGCTCTGCCTACTTGTGCTCTCTCTCTGTTAAATAAATAAATAAATAAATAAATAAATAAATAAATAAATAAATAAAAATCTTTAAAAAAAAATAAAGAAGACAGCTAGAGGAGCAAAGGCCCTCAGAAAGCAAGGGCATCCAGAACCCAGAGGGCAGGCACCCACTCTGAGGAAGCTGGGGCTGCCTCCCTGCTCGGTCCTCTAGTTCATGCCTTTTGGACTGCTATATCCAAGCCCTTTCCAGCTGGTGCCAAGTTTCCAGAGCAGCTGGGGCAGTGGTGGGGTGGGACCCAGGAGCCCTCAGAGTCTGGGCCTAAAACCTCTTTGAGAAGTGCCAGGGCAGTACCAGAGGTACGGGCGGGGGGGAGGTCACCTCATCCAGGTGTGATCCCTACACTGAACTTTCTGACACTTTGAGTCCCTTTCTGACTCTCTAGCTTCTACAGGGGAAGACCTAGGAGCTCCGGCCTACTTCCGAACAACTTAGGGAAGAGTCACTAGAGACCTGGGCTCTGCTCTTAGGAACTTGGGGAGAAGGGAGGGAGAGAACAGCCTGGGACCTTCTCCCTGCCCTAGGCAAGTGGGATGGAGCCAAATCTGCCCCAGGGTATGGGCCCTGCACCTATGGACAAGCCCAGGCTCCCCTTGCCTCCACAGCCTTGTAGGACTGGGGGGAGAGGGCCTTACCCACCCAGCATTCCAGACTGTGAGGCTCCCCAGAGTGGGGACAGGCTCTGCCTGTCCTCCCCACTTCCCCAGCAAGCCTGAGTGGGGGAGGGGAGGGGTACAGAGCTGCTAAAAATAGCAGCAGCAGCTCCAGCTACAAGTCTCCTTGAGGGGTCAGTGGAGCCCAAAGTTGGGGAGGAAAAGAATGGAGGGGGCTCCAGCGAGGGGGAGACACCAGCCTCAGCTGGGGCCTGCTGTGCCAACACCCAGGGCCATAGTCCCAGGGTGCAGGGATAGAAGCACCCAGATATGCAGGGACATACGGACATGGACACCCAGGGAAAGATGGACAAGCCAGGTAGAGATGCACACAGACAGCGCTCTTTGCACATCTGGGGCTTTTTCTTCCCAGGACCCTCAGGAATACCAGATAGATCCAGCTGCTCAGCCCCCAACCCTTCAGCCTTCTCTCCTGTCCCAACCTTGCTTTGACCTCCAAGGACGTTGGATGTGTGGTCGCTTTGAGTTGAGAGGGCTAAGTCTTCCTTCCCTGTCCCCTCCAGTCTCATCTGCTTGAGGCCCAGGGTCGGGAAGGGCCAGTGGGCAGCATCAGGGATACGGGTGCAACAGAGAGCAGACTCAGGGTCGACGCAGGTGGCTAGAGTCTCAGGAGCACCACCTCAACCTAAGCAGCAGGTTTGTTTCTGGCCTGGCTGGTAAGCCAAGAGGGGGATGGGATGGCAGTGGCTGGACCCAGCAGGGCAGGACTAGAGCTCTATCAGGGGATGAGCAAGCAGTGAATGGGAAATGAGGGAAGGGGAGCAAGGGGAGGCTGGATAAATAAATATACTAATGACCTCTCTCAGGCATGCCTTGTTTCATCCCACCTTCACCCCTTTGCCTGGAGATGCCAGAGGCTTTTCTGTCCTCAAAAGAAGGCGACTTTCTTTCCCCCATTTTCTTTAACCAGCCAGAAAATAGGATAGGAGGGGGCCTGCCAGCTGCCAGACCAGATGTTTCAAATCACTAACACATCCCCTTGCCAGATGTAAATGATGTCTAAGACAGTGTCCATCAGAGCAGCAAGCAAAGGTCAAAGGCTCTTAGAAGCACCCTGAATCCAGCCTTCATCCCTCTGTAGTGCTAGTCTCACCTTTCTGGTCAGACCTGGACCAGCTGGTGCTCACTCCCCATCCCTGCCTCAACAGTCCAGCACTGGGCTCCTCCACTGACAATTGAAAATCAGCCCCTCCTGGTGCTGGACAGCTCTGGCTACTGGAGGACCACCATCCCAAGTGGGGCTTTTGGTTTCCTTCCATCACCACCCTCTCTGATTTCCTTTGATCTCGATGCTGTTCAATGAAAGAGGTGGGACAGGCACCATGAACCCCTAAGAAAACTGAGGCACAGGAAAGTGACACGAATGCACAAGCTCATTCAGCCAGCAAGAGCCAGTACTGGGTTTAAATCCTGGGGGTCCCGGTTCGCTGACGAGCATTCTTCTGTTCTTCCTTAGGGGATGCCCCCTCCTCCCTGAGGCACAAGTTGGCTCTTCACAGTGCCTGATAACCCCCCTCCCAGGCTCTGGGACTCCCTAGGCACCTGCTGGATTGATGGGACCCAGGCCAGACACTCAGCAGGTGGCTGCTTGGGGGACAAAGGAGCTGGTGCTCAGCTGCTGGGCTGGGAGGGAGGGAGAAGCTATGGGGGATGGGGTGGAGGGATCTGGTCTAGGAGTGGGGAGAGGCAGGGTCTGCTTCTGTGCCTTTAATAAGGAGCAAGCATGCAAAGGGGGGTAAAACAGCATGCAAATGAGCATCTGTGTGGAGGGGGTGCTTAGTGGTTCAGGCACTTTTCATAGGGGCTCTCCAGTTCTGTCCTTCCAGCCCAATGACCAGCTGGAAGGAGGGTCCTGAGGGTAGAGAGGGTAGAGAGAGGTAGAGAGAGCCCGTGGGGAGAGAAGGACGGGGAGACCAAATAAGATGCTGAGGTTGATGCCAGGGTGTCAGGATTCTGGCTGGGACCCTGGAGACTGCAGGAGCTGGGGGAGGGGAGGGGGGCCTGTGGGGGAGGGAAGAGACCCCCTGCTTGCATTCTGCAGCATGGACACGACTTGTTGCAAGGAGGGGCCCTGCAACGGCTGTGTTTGGGGGTTGGGGGACACCAAGTCCCAGCAAAGATGGGAAGAGTTGTGATGGAGGGCACCATGATGGCCTGGCCCAGGGGTCCCAGAGACTTAATGGACCTTCAAAGACCCAAAAGGTGAGCCCTCTAGCCTCAGACAAGAAACTGACCCAGAGCAGTCCCTGGCTAGGAATCTCCTGTGCTTTTGAAGGCAAGTGGTTGGATCACGTAGGTGCTGTTTGACATCTCATTTGTATCTCATTTAATTAAAATCAGAGGGTCCAGGTCTAACTGGGAAGGGAGTCATAGCTGAGCTTATTAAGAAGGCAGCTCCCCCTCCAAACTGGGTCCCTTTAGGGTGATAATTATGTTGTATTCCTACCTATCAAAGCACCTGATAGGGGTTGAATAGAGGTTCTTGAATGGAGAATGGATGGGTGGAAGAAGGATTGTCAGGCTGAGTTCCTAACGGGAGGTATTTAGCTTTTAGAGGATAGAGAGCCCTCTGGTTTGGATGATCAGGAAAGGAGAGGGTGGGAGAACTGAAATAGGCAGAGGGACACAGGATGGCATTCCAGGAATGGAAAAATGGCTGAGCAAAAAGGCGGAGGTCGGCCCAAACAAGGCATGCGTGGGGTCTGGGGTTCACCCTAGCATCTTCACCCAGTCTCTCCATTGCCCCCCTTCCCATGACCAATCAGTTTCTTCTCATCTCCTGGCAGAGTCCCTTGTCACTCACCGCTGGGCTCAGCCAGGACCTCCCCGGCCCCCCCTTCCCGCCAGCCTGCCTGCCAGCAAGGCTGCAGACTCTGCAGCTGGAGACCCGGGTTGTTGTTGGAGAAGTGGCAGGTTTGTTTGCTCCAGAGCCCGCCGAGAAATCTCAACAATCAATGGCTGCAGCATCGATCTCCCCTCCCCAGGCTGGCAGCTGGGTGGCAGGTAGGCAGGTGGAGGGAAGCTGGGGCAGGCTTGGCACCTGGCCCTGTCTAGGAGCTGAGCTGAGCTTCGGGCAAGTTTGGGCTTTCCTGCCTGGCAGGGGGAGGGGGGAGGCCCTGAAGGGGTAGGCTGGGGCAGCCCAGAGGCCAAGACAGGATTGACTGGTCTTCTCATTCACCGAGGCCCCCAAGACCAAGATTCACTTGACTCCCAGCCTTGTGCTCTGTCCTGGTCTCCAAGTGTCAGAAAGAATGTTTTATTTGTTGCCACTAAGAACTGAGCAAGGTAAAATGTCCCTAATCTACAGCAGCAAGGACTGAGGGCAGACATCAGAAAGCTAAGCCACTGTCATCAGAAATGTGCAAGAAGAAAGTTGGGCACCATTTACGGGTCTATGTGACAACATGGGCTTGAACTTGGCCTATAAAATGCAGGTAGTAACTTCTGTCTAGAGATGGGTGTGAGGACTAAATGAGCTAAGGTATGGAAAGCGCTTAGTACAGTGCCTGGGACATAGTTGGTACCTAATAAATGTTTGCTAGTATTGTTGTTGTTGTTGTTATGGTGATGGTGATGAGTGATAGTCGCCTGGGTTCCCATTGGCTTGTACTAAAGCTTTGCCTCTGGCTGGGGGAGTGGACACAGTGCTGTCTGCAGCCAGGTTTTGCAAAATAGGCGGGCACTTTGGAGTAGCCTGGCTATTTATTGGCTTTGAAGCCCAGGGTCAGTGACTTAATCTCTCTGAAACTCAGTTTTCCCATCTGTAACGAGGGGTTAACTAGTCTCTTTCTCTCTCTCGTTTTTTTTTAAAGATTTTATTTATTTATTTGACAGAGAGAGACACAGTGAGAGAAGGAACACAAGCAGGAGGAGTGGGAGAGGGAGAAGCAGGCTTCCCGCCGAGCAGGGAGCCCGATGTGGGGATGGATCCCAAGACCCCGGGATCATGACCTGAGCCGAAGGCAGACGCTTAACAGACTGAGCCACCCAGGCTCCCCTAGTCTCTTGTATTAAATAAAAAAAAGCATGTGAAAACCTTGGCCTGAGGTTCTGGACCAGGCCTCACACTTCAGTACATGTCTGTGGAATGAATGAGTGAATTGTGAATACAGGTACTCCAGGGACTGTTCTTTCAGGAGATGTGAAAGCTTTGTGGACATGAATTATTGTGATCTTGGATGACTCCCAGGCCCCTACTTTCCCATTCAAGGGCATGCTAGGCTCAGAGCTGCTCCTGAGGTTTCATGTTGGTTCCTCCGAACTTTGTGAGGATGTCTGAAGCTGAGATGGATGAGGGGGCTATGGTGAGAAGCCAGATGACATGGGGTTGTCCCTCCCTTACATCAGTCCTTAATTTCATACAGGGCACCTCTCTCAGCTGGCAGAGGTGGTAGGCAGGTGGTGTGGGAGGGAGGCAAGAAGACTGGGCTCTGGGCTTACCTCCACCACTGTCTACCTGTGCAACTCTCATGAAGTTATTCAACGTGTATTTAATGCCTGTCATGTGCTAGGCTCTGTGCCACTGGGGACACCAGCAGCGTTAAGGGTTGGCAGGAGAGAGGCTTTAGCTTTCTTAGAATGGCCATCAGCATCCCACCCTCAAGCCACCTCAGGCTGACGACGTGACAGCATAATTTGTGGAACGAAAAAACTAAGTCAAGGCTATAATTTACAGTGGGGATAATTGGCCAACTCTTAGGAAAAGGAAAAAATCCTAACATACAATCTATGTAAAAATAGTGTGCTTGCTACGCAAACTCAGCCTCAAGGCACAGGCTCAGCTGCCATGCACCGACCTCTCCTTTCTGACCCTGAACTTCTTCCAAATAGGAATTCTGGAACTGCCCCAAGAGCGAGGGGCTGAGCAAAACAGACTTGGTTGGCTCCTTTCTGAGTTCGGTCTTGCTCCTTGGAGAGAAGTGTCAAGCAGCCAGGCACTTGTGACCAACAAGATGGGTACCTTGATGAGAGAAAGCAGGGGATGGTGGGAGGCCGAGAGTCCCCTGACCCAGGCTGGAGGTCAGGTGAGGCTTCCCCTGAAGAACCATAAATGCGTGCTGAAGAATTGCAGGAAGTGCCAACCAAGGCAAGACCCAAAGCATGAGATGGAGTGAGACTGGCCCAGGAGGGGAAAAGAATTTCAGGCAGAAGGAACGGTAAGAGCCCAGAAGCTGTTGAGAACATGGATGGTTTGGTAGATTGATTGGCCTGGCTAGGTGAGTGGGCTTCCTGGACCTGGTGCTTCCTGCTGGAATTAGTCTGGAAGGGGCCTTGAAGACCCCCTGGTGCCTTTCTCTCACCTCCCAGCTGCTGACCATGGCTAGCAGCATTGTCTCCCCCACTCCCCAGACTCTTACATTTAGATCTTGGCTCTTTCTCCCTCAGAGCAGGCCAGGAAGCTGGGGACCCAGAAATCTGCATGACTTGACAAGCCCTTGGAGGTCCTGATGTGCTCCCAGGCTTGGCAACCATCAGCTTGGTGCAACTTTACATTGAACGCTCCAGAAAGTGGAGACTCCAAGAGGGCAGAGGCATGCCTTAGGCCACCCAGGGGGCCTGGGCTCTTAACCATCAGGGCTGAGAGTTTCCTTCACTAAAGTAACCTCTACACATAGGCCTTTTTTCACATCTTTCTTGTTTGGGGGGTGGGGTACCCAGCTCTGACACTTCTGCCCAGGTAGGGGCGCAACATCCCTGAGTGGAGACCAGCCAGCACACCCACATGTGGCCCTGAATGGGCTAGGAGGGATGGGGACAAGGAGGGTGGGGGCAAGCTGGACGGCTTGGACACCTACGTCTGGGTGGAGGGAGGGGCTAAGGGAGCCGACATTCAGAATTCCTCCCACCATTCAGGCAGCCAATGTGGGAGGGGCACAAAAGCTCTAATTAAGCCCAGTTTCTAATTAAGCCCAGCCCCTGTGTCGCCTCACTTCCCATTATTGTCCCCAAGGCATTTTAAGCTGCCACCCTGCTGAGGAGGCTGGGATGGGCGCCAAGCCCTGCCAAGCCTGATGAGCTTAGACCCATGAGGGGCAAGAAGCCAACCCAGACTTCCGTTCCAGTGCATGGCAGGCTCTGGGTCCTCTAGTCTCCTCAGAAGCCTAGGGGAGCCTCTTGTCTACCATATCTACCTCTGGGGCTCTGAGTGAAATCTAGACTGCCTCCCATGGGGCCTTAGCCCCAGCAGCCACTTTTTGACCCCAAAGTGCCAGACTTCGGGGCAGAGAGCAGGACCTGGCTTGGGCATCTCCGCAGCCCCCAGACTCTGAAACGTACTGTTAGAATCCCACACCTCCCATAAGTCTGCAGGAAGCAGCAATTACCATTTTAGGTTAAGGCAGCATGGTTTGTTAACCCTTTCTGCACTGGGACTCCTGGAGGCCAAGCCCTCCTCCTTCTCTCCTTCCTTCTCCCAGCCTTGCCTCCCAGACACCATTCCCTAGTTCTTGGCAGGGTGAGCAGCCCTTGCTTGTGGTCCCCTCCCTCCCTCTTCCCGCCACACACTCTTATCAGTGTTTAGAGACTGGAAGCATTGCGTCCGTCTGAGGTCACCTGGCCAGGGAGGTTGCCTCTGCCCCGGGAGACCCAACCCCACCTCAGTCCGTACCACTTCCACCTTCACAATCTCCCCAGGCCACATTCACACACGCAGAGTTTAATTAACTTTATTGATATTCAGAAATTAGGAGAATGACTAAAGGTAATTGCTCATTAAAAATCATTAAACTGACACAACAGGCCCCGGCACATGCCAGCCCTCCCGAACCGCTTTCCTGCCGCACTGTGGTAGGATTGCTGGGGCACCAGCCTCCGGTCGGGAGGATCACGGTGGCCCACAGCGCCCCTCAAGCCAGAGACCGATCTTCAGCACCCTCCCCCACCCTGCAACTGCGGGGTGGGGGGCGGATAGGGGTTGAGCCAGGCCCAAGGTGATTTCACCCTTCCCCCCACTTTCAAGACCTCCGACATCTGGGGCCCTTCAGCCACTTCTGGGCCGCTGCTCCCAGGGGCATCTCATGGCCTGCCCAGAGCTGTGTCCCTCAGCCTATGTGTGAGCAAAGCTGGGGGTGAGGGCAGTCTCAAGGCCACAAGGCCTTGTGGTGTACCACCTGGGCTTCAAAGTCACAGCCCCAGGCCTTTACTGCTCGAGGCCTGCCTTCTCATGGCTGGAGCCCCCAGGAGCCCTAAGATGGCCAAATGCACTGCCTCTCAATGAAACAACTCAGTACCCCGACCACTAGGACCTCGAATCTCCACTGAGATGAGGGGCATGCCAGGGCTTGCCCTGGTTCAGGTCCTCTTTCCTCATGCCTGGCACTGCAGGGCTGCTTCCTCTTCTCCCTTGGGGAGTGAAAATAAAGGTCTTGCCCAGCAGGTGAACTCCTACCCCATATACCCCTTGGGCAGGTGGCCCCATGGGCGTTGGGTAGGTCCAGGTGGGTCAGGGAGGGACCCTGGCTGGGGGCACATGGACTCTTGGCCACAGAGTGGACAGATTCCTCCCAACACTTGCACCCACAGCCCCAGTGGGGATCCCCCAACTCTCAGCCACACCAGCCATCCTGGAGACCCGCAGTCTCACTCCAGCCCTGCAGGGAGCTCTCCAACAGAGGCTGCGCGCACGCTGGTGGCCTTACCCACTCCTCACACCGGCTCACTGCTGAGCCCTCACCCAACATCCAGACCTCCTGACGTGCAGACATGCTTGGACCTGTTATTCCAGACACACTGGGCCCTGATTCACACATTCACACTCAGACCCACACACGAGGCTTCAGACACAGGCACTGAGCCCCAGGGGAGATGTCCAGAGCAAGATGTGGCCAGACCCCAAGACAGGTCCCGGACTCCCAGGGACACCCTCGGATGGCTGGGCCAGGATGCAGGCTTCTCCCCTCCTCTCCCAGCCCGCAGCAGGGTGGGGTTTTGTGGACTCCTTGCCCCCCCACCCCCACCAACGTGAACATTAGGTTCTGAGTACTGGGCACCAAGGGAGGACCAGGCATCAAGGGAGGACCAGGCGTGGGCAGCCAGGGGGCGGGGCGAGGACACTGGGCCGCGTGCGACGGGAGCCGGAGGCTCAGAGAGCAGCTTCCGCGTCCCTGGGGACGCAGAGCGCAGAAAACTGCCGTCCAGGGGCCCAGTCTGGGCCCGGCCCCGCTCCCCTGACCTCCGACGTGGCCTGAAAAGATCGAACGAGGAGGTTAGAAACTCCCACCTTCTCCCCATCAGAGGCTACGAACCATATACTTTGAGGGACGGTGGGTCCCAATTCCAAGCAAGGTCCCGGCGAACCCACCAGCCGACCGGCTGCAGTGGAAGAAAGATCTGGGCGTCCGTAGCTTTGATGAATGCTTGTTTGAGCCTGGGCGGCAGTCCCTGTGGAGACTTGGAAACCTTCCTTCCCCGAGGCACAGAGCCCTCATCCTCTCCCCAGCACTCCCTTGCTGCTCACTTCATGGCCAAGCTTTCCTCGACCCCGGACCAATGAAGTTGGAGACCGGCCTGTGAGCGGAGGACCAGCGGCAGCAGGGTGGGGTGCCGGTCCTCCTGCGATGAGTCTGCGGCCGTGGGGTGGGCGGGGGGCTGAGCAGGACCGCAGGCCCGGAGGGAGGAAGAGCTCTGGGAGCGTGCAAGGGGAAGAGTGCAAGGAAAGGACTTTGGGGAGGGAGGTGGTGCAGAGTCCCTACCCCAGGACCTCAGCTGCTGCGGCCCATCAGAGCGAGTAGCTGAATATGGGGCCCCGGGTCTCCCGAGTTTCTCCCTGGAATTGTACTCTAGGTTCCGACTCCGGCGTGGTAGCGCGAAGCGGAGGGAGGTGAACGACATCCCAACCCCGGGTCGGGCCGCATCCGGCTCCGTCCCTCCGCAGTGAAGACGCGAGGGGCCCCGGTACCGGCAGCAAAGTCGAGCGAAGTTTGGCGGGCAGTAGGGGAGGCGGGACCGTCGGCGGCCAGCAGGACCATCCGTACTCACCGCCCCTTGCCCTCTCCCCCTTCCTGCACGCGCCCGGGCGCTGCTAGACGCCTGGAGTGTGGCGAGGTAGCGCGCGGGTGAGCGCGTGAGTGTGTGCGGGGAGGAGGTGGCGTGATGAATTGCAGCAGAGAAATCCCATTAGATCCGGGGAGATGATTAAAGGCGAGGTCTTGGCCGGGCGCGAATGGCGGGAGCCGCGGCAGCTTCCCGCCGGTTGGAGCCCGCGCCCCGCCCGGCTCGGCCGGCGCGGGGGCCAGCGCAGCCGGCGGAGCGCGGTGCTTGAGCTGGGCAGCCAGATGCAAGGAGCTGGGCGGCGGTACGGTCCTCTCTTCCCACCCCCGGGACTCCGCCCCCGCCCCCGTCCTGCCGCCGGACGCCGGGGTCCCTTACCGTGAGCCAGGAGCGCCAGCAGTGAGGGCAGGAGCAGCAGGGCTACCGAGCGCATGGTGCCGGTTGCGGCCGCGCCCCGGGTCGGAGCTACGGCGGGGAAGCGGGAGGCTCGGCGGGGCGTAGGCGCGAGGGCCAGAGCGGGGTCCTGCCGGGTAGAGGGAGCGGGGCCGCCGCCGCCGCCGCCGCCGCCAGCGCCTGACAGAATCAGCACCACGGCCAGCGCCTGGCGTCGGCGCCGGGGAGCGCCGCGCGGGGCTGGGGGCGGGGGCGCGGGAGGAGCGGTTTACCGTAAAGTCTCAAGCAAAGGCGCAGAAGACCCAGAGGCGGGAGCACAGGCTCCCGCGCCGCCGCCAGCTCTGGGGAAGAACTGCCCTGCTAATGTGGGCACACGGCCCCCTCCCTTCCGCGCTGCCCACGCCCAGCCAAGCCTGCCACCCTCTCCCCTATTAGCAGCCTGCCAAGGAGGTGGGGTCCTCACCTGATTCTCTATGAGAGAGCAACCCCCTCCCCACCTCACTCCACCCCATCCTGGTACCTGAGGGCACAAAGAGTGACCTGGGAAGACATTCTTGAGTGAGGCAGCTGGCGAGGCCGGCGTGCCCTTGTGGCAGCTCCGTCTTGGGCTGATAATGAAGATGGCTTTTGAGCGTACAAAGGACAATAAATTATTACTTTGCGCTCAATAAATGCCAGGGCTCCAGGCAGCTGCATCAGCAGCAAACTGTGCTCACAGAAAAGCTTAATTATCCTGATATTATATTTAAAAGCCAGTGGTACTCGCGTCCTGGGAAGACATTCTTCGGAGGAGACAACTTAGGCCAACCTGTGGGCAGCTGAATGTAGTATCCTGGGTCCCCATGCAGCCCAGGATCTCCAGGATCCCCAGTTTTGGCAACACTCCTCCCCCCCACCCCCCCAGGACCAGAGAAACCAAAGTGACAGCCAGTGAGAGCAGACCCTTCATGCCTATCCCTACCCACTTTCCTGGAACTGGTGGAGAAAATGGGACAAGCATGGAGAGTGGAAGCATTTCCTTAAGGCTATTTTAGATGGAGACTTGAAGGAGGCTCAGGGGAGTAGCCAGGGAGGCTGTACCATTCAAGGACATGGAAAAATAAACTTCCATGGCTCTGCTTGGGCTCAGGAGCTCCAGTGAGTCATAGGGCAGCAGAAAGGGCAGTCATAGCTCTGTCATCCCTGAGGCTGATGTTTAGACCTAGGGGTTTCTAGCTCCATAGATAGGCTCACTTGAAGAGCCTCAATGGACACAGTGGGACATGACCATGTGACTGATGATATTCCCTGTAGAGGAAGAGGAGGACTGAACTCCCTGTGGCCCCCAAGGAGAAGGACAGCTTTTTGATTAGTGCTTTTCACATGAACTTGGCTCTCCTCCAAAGCTTTCAGACCCTAGTCTTTGTCCAGTGCCCTTCCTGACTTCATCCTGGAAGCAGGCGGCAAGACTTCTACTCTTAAGTCTCATTCCTCAGAGTCTTTTGATCCTTACTACCTCCACAGATCCTTACTACCTTCCAGCTCAGCTCATCAGATTCTCTCCAGATCCTCTTCCTGTGGGCTCTGGGGAGTCTCCTTGAATGGAACCACAACCATAAAGAATGCCAGGCAGCAGGTAGGTGGCTTGTGGAATTATCTGAGGGAGAGGATTGCTGGACAGTCTTTTCAAGAAGCTGAGAAAAAAGAGGACAGTAGCAGAAGATTGGCAGAAGGGGGGGAGTTGACAAAAGGATCAGAGGTGAGGAGAGGAAGCCAGGAAAGGTGCAGAGGAGAGAAAAAGAGTTGTCAGCACAGGAGGGAGGTAGAAGGTTCTGTGGCTGAGGGAAGTTTGGGGAAAGGCTGGCAAGTGGCATGAGAGTCTCCTTTCCTCTTTAAAGGTATTCCTGACCTCCTCCTTGATTCCTGGCCCCTCTGGACTTAGTAGCTTGGGAAAACGAGGGTGAATCATGACCCAGGGATGAGCCTTGTATGACAGGATGATTCATGGGGTTTTGGAGGCTGATGGCAGGCTTGTCTCCCGGCAGCTGGACTGGGCAGTACTCACAAGAAGGAGCCACCCAGGAACTTGCCATGTCTCCTTCCCTATTGCCTGAACTAAGGTAGGCATTCAGGAGGGGGTCCAATGGAGACTACAAGTCCCAGAATGCAACACTCTGCCCTGAGCTCAGAGGATGGGTGTTGTACTGCATTATGGGAAGAATAATGCTCCCAGGTTGTCTCTCCCTCCTAAAGATGGCCAGCATGGCCTCTGTGCAATGGGTTCCCAGTTAGGTTGAGGCGGAGACTGGCCCAGACTGGGAAGCAGTAGAGTTTTTGTCAAGCGTCCTGTCTATGTCCTCCAAGAGACCCATTCTGCCCAGAGCTCAGCATCACCCACAAATTGAGGACAATAAGATGCCCTGGGCGGGGGGTATTCAGCTGTACTTAAGTCAAATACACATTTGGAAGTGGCAGCCTGGAGCCTTGCAAGGCTCTCTTCACTTGTCCCATTTCTCCCATTCTCTTCACATCCAGATGACCCTTGTCTATGTCATTGCTTAATTGTCTGTCTTCCCCATTCGTTGTCAACTCTGCTAAGGCACAGAACATATCTGTCTCCTTCATCCCTAGCCTAGCTCAGTGCCTGGCACCTAGTAGGTGCCTCATAAATGTTTCTGAATAAATGATGCGACAGTAGTGGGAGAAGCATGGTGAGGGAGGAGTGTCTAAAGCCCAAGACTGCCAAACGAGTGCTGTGGAGATAATGGAGAAGGGAACAATTGCTCCTTGTGGTAGTGCGGGGGGTGGGGGGGGGGAGCTCACTGAAAGCTTAAATAAGTCTTAAATAAGTTTTAGGTTCCAGTCAGTGGAGAGGAAGAGAGAGGACATCCAAAGTTGAGGGAGTGGCATGTGCAAAGACAAAGCGGTGGAAAATTCGAGCTCGTTTGGGGTCAGGGAAAAGGCTGGCTCTGGTGGAGTGGCAGGTCCTTGCAAAGACATAAGAGGAAGGGGGGTAGGCTTGTGGCCAGACGTTGTGGTCATCTGAGCTGCAGCACATCCTTGGTGGCTATCCTGAAGGATTTATCCCATCACAAAGATATCTGCACCCAAACAAGTGAATCTGGAATTATTAAGGTGGGTTTTCAAGCACCACAGCAAGTGGTAGTAACTGAGAAGGGTTCAGGGCTGACTCCAAAGGTTGGAGGGTGGAGGTCTGAGTTACAATGGCTGCGTTAGGGCTGAGGGCCAGAGAGAGAGAAGTGGGGCTCTCGGGTCCCAAGGACCCTTGCAGCCTCTGCCCAGACAGCGCCAGACAAGCAGCCCACGTCCCTGGAGAAGCTACTTCCAAACAGCCATCAATTTGCAGGATCACAGGCACACTGGTGACTTATTTTGAAGTCTCTGTCTTCAAATGGATGACACTTGCTTTCTGAGCGAGAGGAGAAGAAAATTAGTCTCCTCCAAGATAGCTCTCAAACCAGAGCTACATCTTCTGTGGAGCCAGCGGGACTTGGGGGCTTTAGGGAAGCAGGGGCAAGAGACTGCCACCTGACTCCAGAGATTCCCAAGGGCACGGAGCTGCCTGCTCACCTCCACCCACTCCTCAGAGGGGGCTCCCAGACCTGGCAGCATCTTGAACATTCTGGGATACTATGCTCCAGGCAGACTTCCTGGAGTACCCAAAGTCAACCCTTTGAGTTTAGGGGTAGGAGGAGGGCCCCACCCTGGTAAATGGGGAGTCCTGGCGCCTGGGCATTTGCTCCCGCTCGGGGAGCAGGATCACACCAGCTGTAGCAAGAGCCCAGGATGGATGGAGAAAGCAGCATAAAGTGGTTTGCTGTGAGCTGCGTTCCATCTTTAAACCAAGGCCTCCAGCCTGTCCATCACCCCCAGCCAAGGCCTTTGATCCTCCACAGCTCCATAAATATTTAATGTCACTGGTTGGGCAGAAATGAGGCAGGTGCTGGGACAGAGAGACTGGGAATAGGACTTAAAATCCACAATGTTGGCTGGATTATTTTCACGTAGGAGCCCTGGGATGGGTGGGAGGAAGCCTTCCCCCTCCATGTGACGGAAGTCCCAGGGTTCAAGTTTGTGGCGCTAATAAAGCAAACTCTTTGAAAACCCACCAAGGAGCTGAAAATAAAATGAATAATCAATTGCAACAGCCCAATCCTGAGTCTGATTGAAGGAGAAAGATGGAAAGTTAAATGACAATCAAATGCAAAGACAGCCCCACAAACACCACAGCAATTACCAGGCAGGGGAGCCACATGATGCTTGCAGGCAGCCTGGGCCTGTGCGGAGGTGACCGGCGTGGGGCCCTTTTAATGGACCATTAAATAGATGCAAAAACCCCCCTGCATCTATTTTGCATATACTGCTAATGAGTGGGGATCCAGAATCCTGGCATCCAGAGGGAGGCTAGGCCAAATTCTATAGCTGCCTCTGCATTATTTCAGAATCGAAGAGGCCCCAAGTGCTTGGAAGGTGAGACCAGGGGAGGCGCATGAATCAGAGGACCTTGAGAGGGTCACTCCAGTCTCACTGGAATCTTCACACCAGCTGGTGCTGAAGGGATGGGGGTTGGAGTTGAAGGGAGCTTGTGGGGTCCTCCAGGAAAGGCCTTAAGGTGTTGGCCTTCCAACAGCCCAAAGGCCCGGGGAGAGCAGCCTTCTCCTCTAGATTTGCATAATGTTTTGCATCTCATTTGAATGCTATTAATTTGGTGTCAGGCTAGGTTGGCACAGTGTAGAAAAGAGAACAGCTGGCCTTCTCCCTCCCCTCTGTACCCTGAGGCTCACCCTGAGCATAGCCCTCCCTAACTTGGGGAGAATGAGGCCTCTCCTTCCACCACCACACCCCAACGTTCCCTGGCACTTGGAGAGTCCCCTGGTGAAGCCAGTTCCCAAAGGCCAAGGTTGCCTGGGCTGTGTGGCCACCTGCAGAGTTATACTGAAGGAAAAAGAAAGGGTCCCTTGAGGTCACTCTCACCAGACCCACAGATACCATGGAGGATGTTGGCAGCTTTCTCCCCAAGCAATCAAGGTGGCTTGGCTTGGAAAGGGTCCAGGAGAGGGAGGGAACAAAGACAGGTGATAATCCCAGAGAAATATAGAGGGCTCTAGAAATAAAATTCCCTGAACTCAATATTTCTAGTGCTTGAACTTACCTAAAATACATCTGTCCAGAGGCACTGGGTTCACGGTGGTGTGGCCTCTGGGGCTGGGGCCCTGGTACCAGGATGACGGCCATGTGATGAGGGAGTGGGTCACCAGGTAGGGTGAGCCCCTGAGAAAGGAGGAGAAAGCTGTCTGTGTAGCCTGAGGCTGCCCCTGGTAGCTGGGCCTCAGGAAGCTACAGTCAGCTGGGGGGTAGGTGTGGGAAGAGCAAAGCTTCCCAGGCTTCGTCAAAGGTGTCTTAGTTCTTTCCTATGTGGAACCATTTAAGACGCCCAACTGACTTCTTGACTGGGTGGTCTGTCCTGGAATCTTGGTCAATATATGTGGGAGTATTTATGTATAGGACAAGCAAGGAGGAGGTGCCACTGACCAAAAGGTGGTCTCCTTTTGTCAGGGAGAGCCCTTCGAACTGACAGAATCCTGGGCCAACTCCCCCCACTTCTGAGAACTAGGGCAGGATGAGGGTGGAGGGGGGAGCGTGAACAAATATCCCAGCCAGATTGACCTCACACCCCTGTCCTGAACAGTACTCACTCTGGGTCAAGCCATAGCTGGGGGCACGCTCCATACCCTTTTTATGACTGAAGCAAGATTGGGGGGTTGCTTTGAAGAACGTGAGAGGATAACTGAGTTTTCCCCTTTGACCACACCCAGGCATGCAGTTTTGGCATTACATAAGGATGGGCTCATAGCTGGCTCATCTTTTATGGAAAGGTTTTAAGTATTGCCTTTTTGAAGAGATTGCCATACAGGGGCGCCTGGCTGGCTCAGTCAGCGGAGCGTGCGACTCTTGATCTCGGGGCTGTAAGTTCAAGCCCCACACTGGGTGTGGAGATTACTTAAGAATGAAATCTTCAGGGACGCCTGGGTGGTTCAGTTAGTTAAGCGTCTGCCTTCAGTTCGGGTCATGGTCCCAGGGTCCTGGGATCGAGCCCCGTGTCTGGCTCCCTGCTCAGTGGGAAACCTGCTTCTGCCTCTCCCTCTGTCCCCTGGCTCCTGCTTTATCTCAAATAAATAAATAAAATCTTAAAAAGAAAAAAGAATAAAATCTTTAAAAATAAATACATTAAAATTTAAAAAAAAAAAATAAAAAGATGGCCACATGCCTTTAAAGCAGATTCACAAAAATTTAGCATATTCTCATTTTTCTTCGGAAGTTCGCCCCTGAATCCAATGGGCTGTTCCTATCCTCTAAAAATAAGAATACTAGCACCACTTATTATTTGCTGGACATTGGGCTGAGGGATTTAGCTACATCCTCGCAACAATCCTCTGAGGTCGGGCTCCCTGCTCGGCGGGGAGTCTGCTTCTCCCTCTGACCCTCCTCCCTCTCATGCTCTCTGTCTCTCATTCTCTCTCTCAAAATAAATAAATAAATAAAATCTTTAAAAAAAAAAAAAAACAATCCTCTGAGGTAGGTACTGTCATTGTCCCTATTGTACAGATGAGGACCACGCGGCCCTGGGCGGCTGAGTGATTTGTAGGCAGTTCAGGGTGAAACCGAGATGTATTAACAAGGCAGAGCAGAAGAGCATGGGTGCCGGAGGGCCTTGGCAGGGGCAGGTGTGGGAGGGACCGCAGGCTCCCCGAACCTCGGGCCTGTGTCCTCGGTTCACCTGCAAGGGGCCCATGTCTACATTCTGTCCCCTGGTGCAGTCCGTGGAGGGCAGGCTGCTTGGAACAGGCAAGGGCAGGACTGGTCACTTATTAACTTATTCATTAGACAAATATTTATTAAGTATCCGCTGTTCTAAGTGCTGGGGGTACAGAGGTGAGTGAAAACAGCGTTGTCGGAGCGCCTGGGTGGCTCAGTCGTTAGGCGTCTGCCTTCAGCTCAGGCCATGGTCCCAGGGTCCTGGAATCAAGCCCTGCATCAGGCTCCCTGCTCAGCGGGGAGTCTGCTTCTCCCTCTCCCTCTCCCCCTGCTTGCGTTCCCCCTCTCACTGTGTCTCTCTCTGTCAAATAAGTAAATAAAATCTTAAAACAAAACAAAACAAAAACCAGCATTGCCTTGCTGGCTCAGAGCTCACAGTCTAGAATGGGAGACCTTACCCAGAACCACCTAACAAAATACAAACTGTAACCTATCAGGTGCTCGGGAGAGGTTCACAGGGCTGTGGAGACCTACACTGGGGGTTTGACCCCGTCAGGGAAGGCGACCTTGAGGAGGTGATGATTGAGTAGAAAGCCGCAGGAGGAGTAGGTGTTAACTTGGTTGAAGAGGGAAAGGAAGTGCATTCCATGCAGAAGGAACAGCATGTGCAAAGTCCTGGAGTCAGCAGGACTAAGAGATGGTTAATGTGGCTGGATCACAGAAAAGAAGGATGTGGTGGGATGCAGCTAGAGAGGTAGGCAGGTGTAGAGCTCCAAAGCTTAGTGGGGCTGTACATGATCTAGGCTCCTCACCTGCCTGTGTGTCCATCCATTCGTCTGTCCATGCGTTCCCTCATCCTACCCAACTACCTACCCAGTTCGTTCATCACCTTCTCACTCATTTGTTTACTGAATGAGGGAACATCTTTTTTGCTGGGACCTCAGGGGAATATGGAGAGGCAGAGTGCTCTTAAGGAGCTCCCAGACCAGGGAGGGGAGATAGAGTCTCAACTCACTGTGATGTGGCACGTCTATCTCTACAAGATGCTTAAATAATAAAAGCCCTAGAGGCTGTCTCCCATGGTTCGAGCTTCCTAAGGTGAAGCAACATCTCCCCTCCGTGGGGATCTTCCAGCCACATGGTTTCTCCTGACATCCAATCTCATTCCTTTGTGCTACAAAGGTAGCCCACTTACCACCCCAGGGTGGGGAGTGTTTCTGATGTTTGTTTTCACTGACCCTTCTTGTGGGTCTCAGAGGTCTCTTAGTCTCAGGAGAACACAGGGAAACATGGCCAGGTCTCCCTCAGATATCAGAATCCAGCTCCAGACACTTCCTTTTCTGGGGATGAAAATAGGACAGAAACCCTGGATATCCCTCAATTCTAGCCGTGCATTTCTACCCTCCACTCCTCCTTGAACTACTTGTCCTCTGCTTGTGACATCACAATGGTCTCTATAGCAACTGACTGTGAGGTCACCAATCCTTAAAGCAACAGAATCTGTGGGTCTGGACAATGGCCTGGAGGAGAGAGGGTGAATGCAAAATGTGGGTCCGAGAGGGAAACCATCTCCTGGGAAAGGGCCACCCAAGACCTATGGGAGAGAGGAGGGTTCCACTTCGAGCCCCTTTGCAGAGAGGGGTAAAAACAGTTTCTTGGTCTTGTCCCTCACTGGACAGCTTCTACACTGACACTGAGCCCCTCCAAAATTGTCCACGAAGGGAGAACTTATAATCTGGCTCAGACGGGCTGCAGAAATTGATGGGGCTGCTGAGCAGCATCCTGGGATCATTGACTTGGCCCCATGTACCACTGGGAAGCAGAGGTGGGAGCGTGGTTCTGGTCTCAGCCCCACTGACTCAGAGGGTCTGGCCAAGACCTGACATATGTTTGAGCCTTGATTTCCCCCTCAGGGAAGGAGTGAAGGTGCTAAGGAGCCTTGTTTCCTGACGTAGAAGATGAGCAAAAGATTGGCTTAAGGCTGTTGGGCCTGCCCTCTGTCTTCTGTGAGTCAGGGGAAGTTGCTGTGAGGGGAAAGGGTGGAGGTGGGCACATGCTGGGTGTTTTTGGATAGGCTGGGACGGCTGCTGGTTTCGCTAAAGCCATGTTAGTGGTTTGCAAGAGCAGGACCCACTGGAGAGAGAGACCGCTCATCAGGGGGCTGAGGGGCATCAGTGCCTAGGCTTGGAAGTCAGGTCTGGGTTCAAGTCATCCCAACCTCATGCTTGTCTTGGGCAAGTTTCTGGGCCTCTCTGGGCCTCCACTTCCTTACTTAGAAAGGGAAAACAGGGGCTCCCGGGTGGCTCAGTCAGTTAAGCATCTGCCTTCGGTTCAGGTCATGATCCTGGGGTCCTGGGATCAAGCCCCGCATTGGGCTCCCTGCTCAGCGGGGAGCCTGCTTCTCCCTCTCCCTCTGCTGCTCCCCCTGTTTTGCTGTCTTGCTCTCTCTGTGAAATAAATAAATAATATTAAAAAAAAAAAAAAAGAAAGGGCAAACAGTGCCACTTGCCTTTCAGAAAAGTATTCGGTGAGATAACCTGTAGGAAGGCTTGGCACAGAGTAGGGACTTCAATAAATGCTTGTTACATTCACTTTTCTATCCCCTTAGCTCTTAGCCTAGGGCTGTGCATATTATATATGCTTCGTTAATGCTTGTGGTCATCAGCACAGCATGAGGAAGAGAGGACAGTGCTTAGAGCAGGGGAAGTCAGCGGGCCTGGGTTCAAATCCTGGTCCTTATAGACCGGCACACGTTAAGTGTGCGGTGGATGGGGCAGTTGTCCTCAGTCTCTAGGGGGGTTGTTCCGGCACCTGCCCCACAGTTTCCGTTCACCATCAGCTTCAAGAAAATTAGAATTAATCCGTGGCATGTCCGGAACTGGAGAGTGAGTGAGCCTTGAGACCAGGGCATAAGAATGGCAGCCTCCCCAGGAAGGGGTCAACCCTCGCCAGATCCCTTCAGTGTGGGTACGCAGCTCATTCCAGTCACGGGTGCTGGGGCACTGGCGGGCTTGGTGCTCCTTGAAGTCAGGGCCGAGCAGTGTCTCACTCATCGGTGACGCCCAGGCCAGCGCCTGGCACGTGGCAGAGGCTCAGTAGCCGGTTAAGGTCCATGGAGTTAGGCGGTGTCTTCATGGTCACGTGCTGGGGAACGTGTTGCATGCACACCCCGGGCCAGGCTCTGTTCTAAGCTCTTTGCTTGTTGTCGAGCCCCACAGCAGCCTATGAGATAGATGATATTACCCGTCTTTAAAATGAGGAAAGAGAGAGAGCCGAGGAACACAGCCCAAGGTCACACAGCTGGTAAGCAATGATGGGCCTGGGATTTGAACTCAGGCTAGCTAGCTCTAGAACCTACACTCTCCACCCACGTGGTCTCCCCAGCCTCAGGGGCCCTGTCCATCCATTTTGCCATACTCGCCGCCCTGAATTCCCTCCCCCGCCTCTCCCTCCCGCTCCTGTGTTCTTCCAGCTGAGCCTGGATCCAGTGCAGCCCCAGTGAAGAATGCAAATTCTCCCCCCACCGGCCTCAGCCATCTGCACCCCCTCTGCTGAAATAAAGCTGTGATGGCCGCTGCCACCTCCCAGCCGAAGCCACCACCGACTCCCTTGCTTATTTCAAGTCCTCCTAAAGCTTGTTGAATTCTTAACTTATTAAAGATAAGCACATGGAAATAGGGAGCAAATCTCTTTATTTATGACATAATCTCCAGCCCAGAAAAGCGGCAGGAATAGTGTTGCCTATATTAGGGAACCAATAGGAAAAAAAAATCAATTAGATCCGCCAGAGTGTTTCGCTATTAACTTTCTTCTGATGTTTCTCTTAAGGCTGGCCATGGGGGTCCCTGCTAGCCACAAGCTGCAAGAGAGAGGAGAGCTTTGCAGGGACAGAGCAAGGAATGTTGCAAGGGAGGCAGCAGACCAGGCTCCCAGGCAGGCCTGGGAGTCTCTCCATCCAGGGTCTCCTTCACGCCCTCCAAAGCTCAGCCAGGAAGTCCTGATGTTGGTTCAGCCTCCGCGCTCCTTGCTGCATGTCAGCTGGTGTCATCAGGGACAGCTTGTTATCCTTTGCTTCTTGCAGACCTGAACCCCAAGCTTGATCACATTTCTGCCAGATCCTTAGAGGGAAGGATCCTCTTCTTCCTGGAAGAACGTTATTCTGGAGGGGCTCTTGTTGACTGATCTTTCGTGGAGTTGTCTGCTGCTGGGTGACACAGCCTGGGACCTGCAGCCACCCGGTGAGGTCCTCATGCTCCTCCACTGGCCTCCAGGCACAACTTCCAAGCTGTCTCCCACCCCTAGGGCCCTCCCTTGTTCCTGAGAGCCTACAGCAAGGGGAATGTCCTGGTTCCCATAGTAACCCAGGCTTCATCTCCTCCAATGCAGGGGATCATGGCTCGTTCACCAGTGTTTCCTGGGGGTGCTCAATAAATATTCGTCGAATCAATAATTATGATAATAATAACTCCATTGATTGAATGCTTACTCTGTGCCAAAGCTGAGAAAGGCAGATGCTTTTTTACCTGGGGTAGGACCCTTCTGCTTCTCCCTGAACCAGAAGAGGCTTCCAGTGTTTTGCTTTGTCTTATTTTTCAGCCAGAAGCAGAGGTGGTGGCAGTTATGAGAAGTATCATAATCCCCACCTTACAGAGGAAACAGACGCAGGAAGAAATAGTTTGTCCTGGCTAACGAGTGAATGGTATGCTCTCTCCAAACACTTTTAGTCATTAGGAAGTCCTCCTTGAGGTCTAACCCCTAAACCTTTCTTTTTTTTTTTTTTTTAAGATTTTATTTATTTGACAGACAGAGACATAGCGAGACAGGGAACACAAGCAGGGGGAGTGGGAGAGGGAGAAGCAGGCTTCCTGCCGAGCAGGGAGCCCCATGCGGGGCTCGATCCCAGGACCCTGGGATCATGACCTGAGCCGAAGGCAGACCCTTAACGACTGGGCCACCCAGGCGCCCCTAACCTAAACCTTTCTTGTTGCAACAGCACCAGTCCCTTCTCTGTCCTGTGCAAACTTCCCCCAGTTGAGGAGCGTCTGCCCGCTCTTTGCATGGGTTGGCCTGCAATGAATATTAAACACAAAACTTACAGAGGCCAGCCCTGTAGGGCAGGCAATGAACCAACCCTCCTCATGCCTGTTCATTATTATAATTAATATTGAGCCGGGCTTGGTGGCAACCTCGCCCTCACCAGGTATTTGGGCTATTTTAGAAGCTTATTCAGATCAATGACAGACAGCTCCAAACAGATAAACTCCCTGCCATCCAGACGAATCAATTGTAACAGTGCTGTCACAACAAGCCCAAGAAATCAATCTGATTTCAGGCAACATGGTAACTCAGCACTGGGCAAGCTGGTTTTCATTTCCGTGTGGCTGAGACCCAGCTTCCGCCATGCGCTAGAACACCCCGTGCTTTCCCAGCCCGTGTGGCAGGCTCACAGGTGCCCGGGCAGGCCCTCCGAGGACTCAGGCCAAGGGGGCGGTCACATGGAGGGCAGGATGACTGGGAGGTCCTGTGACCTTGAGGAAGGCTCTTGAACCCCCAGACCCAGGAGGAGCTGACTCAGACCCGCTGTTGGGATCCTTGTTTTGCTGGCTTCAGCTCTGATTTTTTCCGCTGCCCTCTGCAAAAACCAAGCCTGGAGGCCTTTCTGGGCTGCCTCCCAAATCAGGGAGCCACAGAGGTGGTCTGCCTACCTCAGGCGGCAGGACAACTGCCCTTCTTGGTCTTGGAGGGGGAATCTGTCTAGCAGGGCAGCAACAAGCTCACCAGAACAGAAACAGCCTTTTATTGGGGGCTTACTTTATGCCCAGGCACTATGCTAAGTATTTTAGATCTCATCTTAACCCTCACAGCAGCCCAAAGAGATAGGGAACCATTGTCCACATTTTGTAGAGGAGGAAACCAAAGCTCAGAGAAGTTAGGCAACTTGTCCTGAGTCACACAGCTGATAGGTGATGGAGCCTGGATTTGAACCCAGATCTGTTAGACTCCCTTCCCTCAGCCTTAGCCACCGACACTGTCTTAAAGTTGACACCAGACATGCCCTCATTCTCCCCCCTCCCTGGATCCTGTCAGGTTAAATGAAGCCATTGCTTCTCCTCCAGGCTGCCAGGGAAGGGAGTCTCTCAGGCATTCCCACAATCAGCAATTTTTCCCTGAACGTTCACCCTGATGTGCTAGGTGCTGAGTTGAGGGTGTTGAGGAGACAGGAGGGTCAGGAGGCCACACTGGCCATCTCCCCACATTTCCCCTGTGGCTCCCACTTCCCTTTCCCTCCCCTAGTCCTGTTACTATATCTAGGCAGTGACGAGAGGGGCCTAGGCAGCAGGGTGTTCTAAATGGCCAAGGTCAGGGCTTTTCAAATCTATTCTAGCTAAGAAACTCTCGAATCGGGAGACCCCTTATGAGGAGGGCGAGGGTACAAAGAGATGAACGTGGAGCTGGTCAGCTGGCAATAGGGGACTGGGAGCCTTCCTGCTCAGCCCTTCTCTCGCTCCCAGCCCTCTAGCACCAGCCCCACTCCCATCCCCACCCCAGGCCTTCCCGGTGCTTCATTGGAGCCCTGGGCCTGGCTGATTTTCCAGCTCCAACACTTTCAGCCACCAGCTACCTTGAGCCTGTTCTGGATTTAGAGCATGGTAATTTAGGTGCTAAGTGGGCAAAGCTGCCCCTGGCCCCAGCGAGGCCACATATCCATCTCCTTTGGGGGTTAGCACTGGGCCTTGTGGGGAGGCATAGATCTGGGGACCAGATGGCTTGTGATCGTGAAAGGGGTCTTCAGTCTGTCCTGGGGAGCAAAGGGCCTGGGTTGGTCCTTGTGGGAGGTGGATGCCTGTTCATCGAGCTCAGCACCTGATGTCCTCCCTGAGAGAGGCAGGGACATCTGGATTCTGAAGGCTAGCAGTGGAGAGTGACACACAGGACCACACAGCTAGCGGGTGACTGAAATAGATTCACACCCAGGCCTATGTGGCTCCAGAAGGCCATGACTGTCTGCATTCTCTCTTCTCCAGATAGTGGCTGTACCGCCCCCCCCCCCCCCGCCACACTTTCTGCATAAAACCATCAGCCCTTCTGCCCACCAAATACAGAATCTGGAGAGAAACTCTAATTGTAGCAGGAGGGAATGGGATTAGATACTGGCAAGGACTTCCTGACTCATGAGCTCGTGTTCTAGGGCGGCAGGCGGGGTGCTCTTTCCCTAGGGTTTTCAGGTAGGGTCCCAGTTCATCTGTGCCCCTGGGGCTCCCACTTCCGAAAGCTGCCGAGAGTCAAGAATGACCTCTGCTGTGCGTGGCTTTGTCTTTTATTTTTTGAATAGGTAATAACTGCGCATGGTTCCAAACATAAGGGGCTGGAAGCCTATTCGGTGAAAAGCCTCCCTCCCACCCCAGTCTCCCAGTTCTCCTCCCCAGAGGCGAGCACATATTATACGTTTCCTGTCTAGACATATACAAGCAAATAGGGACACATATTCTCTTTCTTTCGTCCTATTTTTAATACACAAGACGTAGCAGACCCTGCACACTGTTCTGTGCCTTGCTTTTGTCACCTGACAATATATCTTGGAGATTACTCCGAATCAGTACATAAAGAGCTGCCTTATTCTTAGGTGTCTTTTTATGGTCACAGGCTTCTGGGGAGCTCAGAAGTAATCACATCTGGTTTGATTAGCTTCACATTTCCATTTACGACGTCCCCGCCCAGAGAGGGCAGGAAAGCTCTCCAAGGTCACGCAGCAAGGACTAGGGATGCGCGCCCGGCTTCTCCCCCTCCCCTGTCCCCAGCTCCGTGCCCCGAGCCACCCCGAGGCTGAGCGCGGGCTCCGGTGTGTGTGGGCGGGAGGCCAGGGAGCGGGGCGTCTCTAATTGAAATGCTGGCCGCGCGGCTCGTCGGCAATGGGCACCAGGCGGTGCGCGGGGCGGAGCGCGGCCGGGCGGGGCGCCAGGTGCGGAGCGGACAGCGGCGGCCGCGCGCCACGTGGGAGCAGGCGGGGCCCGCGGATCCCCGGGAACCCCGCGCCGCGTGCCTCCCGGTAATGAGCCCCCGGGGCCGAGGTGCGCTTCCCCCGCTGCTCACACGGCAGCCTCGTGGCACCAAAGGAAACGGGTCCTTTTTTTTCTTCCGTGCCTGACAGCTCATTAGAAGAATTAATTTACTCCAGCGTTTGCAGTTTAAAGGACATTATTTACCGGTTAATTGTTGTTATTACAAAACGTTAAATATCATTATTTGTTTCCCAGGCCCTGACAGCCTCTCTGACAGGAATTTATTAGGTGAGATGGTATCAGCGGTGGGCGCCCCTGTGCGGGGCAAGGGGAGGCGGTACGTTTGCCCCTGGGCCTGGAGCTCGGCGCGGAGCAGGCACGTGGAAGGGCAGAAAGTGAGGGGCTGCCCTCTGGCCCACCCTGGGACAAGCGGCCGGTGGCTCCTCCTCGCCCCGCATCTCTGCCTGCTGTGTGGGGGCGGTTGGTGGCAGGCGGGGGACAGCACTCAGGTAGAGTAGCAGTTTGGGGGGCAGGATGGCAGTTGCCAGAATGAGCCCCGGACTTTGAGTCTTGCCCTTAAAAGGCTACCCCCATTCCCAAACATAGGTATCCAGGCCACTTTCTTGAAATTCGGAGAATTTAAGAGCCGGAAAGGAGGTGAGTGGTCAGCTGGTGTTCCTGTCCCAGGTGCAAAGGGTCTATGGATTTGAGTTTGACCTGGTCACCAGACTTCACCTAAAAATCTAGATTTCTGGCTTGTCTGGAAAAATAAGATCTTGCCACACTTAACCCACAATGACCAGCTGGCAGAGAGGGGCAGCACCATTCAGGGGACGCACCTGTTACCCGACTGCACAATCTTCCACCCTTTGCTTCCCTCCCCACACTGAGTTCCTGTGTAGGTATCTGAGTCTTCAGCTGCTGATCTGATCTAATGATCACGTGTAGATGAAGGAGCTGAGTCCGGAGCAGTTAAGTCTCTGGTGGCCAGGAGCCCAGCTCAGCCCACTTTTTACCACACCAGGCCGCCCCCGCAGCTCGCTGCCCCTATCTCCTCTGCGTCTGGTCTGGAGTGAGTCGGGGCAGGGAGCTCAGGGCTTAGGGCAGCCTCTGGGCCAGGAGTGAGACTGCTTAGTGAGAATTTATAAGAATCCTGGGCCCCCAAATTGCATTTATTTGTTTATTCGGGAAATAGTTTCTGAGGACCTACTATGTGACATATGAAACTGATTTGGATACAAATCTTGCCCTCAAGGAATTCGGTCTGGTGAGACTGTGTGTGAAACGGGCATCCAATGACAGTCCCGGGAGATATATGAGTGGAGAGGGTGGGGGAGCCCAGAGGAGGAAGGGGTGACTGGTAGCCCTGGAGGGGGGGGACCCGGGGAGGAGACTTTCCAGGGGAGGGAATGAATACTTCATGGAGCATGTTCTAGGCTGGGCGTGCTGCTTGTGTCCTCATACACAGACACATGTCATCTCCTATACCTCTCATAACATGGTCGATTAAAACTGTCATCGGTTGATAAATAGTGGTTATCCCAGGCCTCAGAGAGCCCCCACCCTGCTATCTACATCCTCCCCCACAGCGGATGCCTGGAAGCTGCTCCAGCTTTGGGGACCCTCTGCTCTGACTAGCCAGCCACCTTGCTGTAGGGTCTGTCAACCACCACCCACATGTCACAGCCAGTCTCCGGGGCAAGGCGGATTATCCTTGTGGGGTACCCAAGTTAGGAACCCAAGGCAGGACCTGGGGGCTGATGAAGCAGACGGGCCCTGGGCAGGAGGGACGGCAGACTCTTGTCTGAGACCCAACACCCAGCCCCGGGAAACATGGATCTTTTGGGGCAGACTTCAAACAATGGCCCTTCAGACAGGTCTTGGGCCCCGTCCTTTCCTGCCCAGGCACCTGATGGCAGCAGGTAGCCTCAAGGAAAATTAGGAGAACTAAAAGGAGATGAAAAATACTTTGATAAAGTATGAAAACGAGCTCAACTGATCCATTACTGTTGCTGTGCTGTAAATTATTACAGTTATTTCTGGCTGGCAGCCTGGTTTATTTTAGACCCTACCTCATTTCTTCCAGGTTATGGGCCCTAATTCCTTGCCTGGTGAGTCAGAAAGAGACTAGCGTTACTGGAGTGGATCCGGAGCAGATTCAGAACCTGTTACTACAGCTTGAAGGATTTCACAGATTCCCGGGATATCAGGGCATGCTGCCCTTTGAAGGTCTTCTCCACCAGCCCCCTTATTTTATTTTATGGCCATATTAAATTTTAAAAAATTTTATTCATTTTTTGAATAGGTAATCCGTGTCCAAGGTACAAAATTCAAAAGACATAAAAGCGTACCTGGCAAACGGTCTCTTCTCACTCCTCAGAGGCAGCCCCGGTATCAATTCCTTGTGTTTTACTATATTTTAAAATAGCATTGTTTCTCTTTTCTGTCCCTGTAGAAAACACAGTAAATCCTGCAGAAGAAAGTAAAAACCATATACAGTGCCACTCTTTAAGGTTGAATACTGTGGACATTTTGGTGTATGAGCAGCGAGACTTTTCTTTTTGCCTGGATGCATCTCTAGTTACCAACTGGCATAACCTGAATTTATTATTTGTTTATATTAAATGCGATTCTTTAAAATAACGGTCTGAGAGGATACATGCTAAACTGGTAATAACGAGTACTTTGAGGGGAGGAATGGGACTGGGTTAGGATTAAGGAGGGGGAGAGTGTGCTTTACCTCTATTATTTGACATTTTTTTTTAGAATGAAAATATATCTGTATATTATTTCCCCCATATTGCAGAATCTCGTTGTAAATGACTGCATCAGAAGGCACTATTGGGAGGGTGGGAGGATGGGTTAGCCTGGTGGTGGGTATTGAGGAGGGCACATTCTGCATGGAGCACTGGGTGTTATGCATAAACAATGAATCATGGAACACTTCATCTAAAACTAATGATGTAATGTATGGGGATTAACATAAGAATAAAAAAATTAAAAAAAAAAAAAGAATAGAGAAAAAAAAAAAAGGCAACTATTTAGCCAATCCTTTATGATTGTGGTGTTAAGATGTTTGCAGGATCCGGGGCACCTCGGTGGCTCAGTTGGTTGGGCGTCTGCCTTCAGCTGGGGTCATGATCTCAGGGTGCTGGGATCGAGCCCCACGTCCGTCGGGCTCCCTCTCCCTCTGTCCCTCCCCCTGCTTGTGCTCTCTCTCTCTCTAAAATAAATAAACAAAATCTTTAAAAAAAAAAAAACCCAATGTTTGCAGGTTTTGCCATTATCAACAAAGCTGGGATGGACATTTTTGTACAGTTTTGCACACTTGTCCAGTGTTTCCTTGGAGCACTTTTTAAGAGATGGAATTGCTGGGTTAAAGGGAATGTACACTCTAAGGCTTTTTGATACATCATGTCAAAATCCTTCCTTTTGGGCTGTTCTAATCTCTCCTTCCACCAGCAATGCCCGCTCTCTATTCCCACCATTGTACAAGTGGGAGGTTTGTGAGACAGTGGGACAAAAGCATGGGAGGCTGGAATGGTTTCTTCTCCGGGTGAGGTTTAAGAAGGCGGCAGTATGTAATTTGGGGAAGCTTGCCCTGGTGCCTCAGAACCCTGGGATGCTGGCAGGAGCCCACAGGGGACCTCAGTGGCCAAAGGGAAAAAGGAAGAGGAGCAAGGAAATAATATAGAACCCTCAGGGGCCTCCACTTGTCCCAATCCCGAGGCCTAAGGGTTCTGTCTGGATCCAGATCCTTCCTCCGGGCATCCAACTATAGGGTGAGTGCAACCCCGCCATCCACAGTGCGACTTAGAGCGAATGGCATGGGGGAGATGCCTTCTCTGAGAGCTCTTCCAGCCTGTGAGAGTTACATACCTCAAGTTCAAGTGGCACATGGAGGACCTTCCAGGGTCAAGGTCTCCATCTCCTGCCTCCCGAGTGTCACAGTTACCCTTTGATTCCAAGTGTTTGTCGTGCCCAATTCCGTGGGTCTCACCTGCAGCCTTCGTACCCTTGGATTCTCTGGCAAGTTGACCTACTCATCTGGAAAGCTTCAAGAGGAAAAAGAAGGACTGGAGGCAGACCTACTGATTTAATATTGAAAAGATGGCATTCTGAAGGTGCCCCCTCCTCTCTGGAGCCCAGCATCTCCACAGTGGCTGAGGGTTCCTCTTAATGGGGCGACGAGAGAAAACCCAAGATTGCATCTCCTTGGTGAGATGAATAATACATTTGAAGCATCTCACAAACTGTGTTTGATCTGCCTAAAGCTTCAGCGGTTAACGTATTTCTCTTTATCCCTAGCAAGGCAGGGCTGGGAACTGTCAACATTTTCCTTTCTGCCTAATTTGTGCCTTCTCCATCAAGAGAAAAGCAGGGGCGAGGGAAGGGAAGGAGGCAGGGAAGGAGGGAGACACACTCCCTGAACAATTCACTGAGCCACAGTGCTGGGGGTGCTCCTACCGCCTGGGAACCTCGGGGGATCACCAGGTCAGGGAAGGGGAGGGAGGCCCTGGGGTGAGGGGCTGTGTGGCGGGTGCTAGGGCTCTCTGGGGCCTGTCTGCAGGACTGCGTGCCCCTAAGATGTTGATCCCCGGGAGGGCCCATCTCCAGTGTTTCTGGTGGGAGGCCAGAGGTGGGAAGCTGAGGCTTGGAGCTGCCAAGCACGGAAGATGTTCCCGTCCTCCCATGGGTGGTTAATGGCGTTAAGCGCCGCCTCTGACTGAGCTCAGGGGCCGGGTGCTACCCATGTTTAACCAACAGGCATTCGGTGCCCTTCATGTTGCTCTGAGGGGTGACCTTAAGTTCTAAGGATCTCCTCCAAGGTCCCACAGCTAGTCCATGTCGGGCTGTCTGGCCCAAAAGTTCATGTTCTTAACCACAGTGCTGTTCTCCTTCTTGACTCGTCTCCGATACTTTGCCGAACCGATCTCCTGTTGTGGAGGGGCGACAGAGAAGTAGCTAACCTCTCACCATGCCTCAGCTCCCTCAGGTATAAAACGGAGATGTTAACAATCGTACCAACCTCACAGGATTGTGGTGAGGATTAAGTAAGTCGATACCCTCAGGTTCGCAGAGCCTAGAGCCATAGAAAGCACCATGTGCGTTTGCTCTTATTCCCAGTTTATTTTACTCCACGGTCAAGTTGCAACCACCCCCCTCCCACTGACTTTGAACCATCCTCCCACTTGGGACTGCCTATCTCTGTCCCAATCCACCTTCTATGTCCAGCCGGCGTGGGGGACTCCCCACGCCCCCTTCTGACAGGTTCCGGCAGACCTTGCCGATTTCCATGGCTCTTTTCTCTTCTGTGGTGGCCGGTAGAGGGAACGCCCATCCCCTAGGTCACCCACGGCACACTTTTGCTGGAGGCAGAGCACAGAGAGAGAAGTCTTCCCTGGGAGGACGCGGAACAGATCGTCCCCACTGGGTAAGGAACAAGGGATGGAAGAGCAAGAGAGATTTTTCCTAATAACTGACAACGTGTCTCCACCCTGAGCCATTCATTCCCGTACTTTCACAGGCTCCTCCTCCCCACGGGGAAGCTATTCAGCGTGTCCACGCTCAAGCCCTCCAACTGCAGTGTGACCTGGGATTTATGCAGAAAAGCAACGAGACACCTCTGAATTCCCAAGTGTGGAACAGAAGGAAGGCGTCTGCCAAAGCCAGTACCCAAACCAGATTTTGGAGAGGACCTCCTCAAAGCCTGGGTGGTGACAGGGGGTTCCTGGGGAAGCGAGACCTCTCCCCACAACGCAAGGCAGGCCCAGTGGACCCTAGCAGCCTGGCCTGTGTGCCTGCCCTGTGCCCCCAGAGCCCTTCTGTTCAGGCCTGGTGTCCTATGGAGGTGGCATTCTGCTCAGCAGCTCAGAGCACAGACGGGAGGGCGGGCATTGCCGAGAATCGATTTGCGGGAGCAGCGGGGGCTTTCTCTTCCTCCTTACTTCTCTAGTCTCTGATCTCCCGTCCTTCCTCTGCAGTCCCATTTTTCTCCTCCTTCTTCCCTTGATCTCTCCCTCTTTCTCTCCCTTCAGCCAAATCACAGCAGCTCCCTAGAAGAGGGGTGGGGAGCGGCAATCCTTTGTCCTCCTGCTCCTTCTAACTGGGTGGGGCTCGCTGCCCAAGGTGCCAGCCTCCTGCCCCAGTCCTGAGGGGCAGGTTTGGCCATGGTGAAAGGACACACGCATGCACGCACACACGCACGCACGCACATGCACGCTCAAAAAGCAAGAGCTGAAACAGGGAGAGCAACCAGGGAAGAGAAGGAGAGGTGAAGACAGAAAGACGGAGACGAGATTCAGAGCAACAGAAAGCCAGGGAAAGAGACAGGGAGAGTCAGAGACAACGAAAAAAGAGAATTCAGCAAATTAAAAATTTTACAACCATCCAGCAAGTCTGCAAAAATGATCTTCCCTGCGGTCTTTCATTTATCTCGTTATCTGACTCCTAATGTGCTTTTTCCCCCTTTCTTTTCTCACCACACTTGGTGCAAAATCTTATTAGCTTTTTTTTTTTTCTGGCAGGGGCTTCATATAGTCTTTTTCATTACATTTCTTAATAAAAGCAATCACTAGGAAGGCATGGCTGGAGGATTAAAAAGCCACCTCAGCAGCTGCCTGGCCAGCAGAGCCATGACTTGCTCTAGCCTGGTTCACGCTGCCAGGGCAGCCGGCCAGCCCCTGTGGCCTAGGTCAGCCACCCAGGCTGTGCTGTGGAGTATTCCAGGGCAGGGAGAGTGGCTTCGCAGCTGCAGGTGCACGAGGTTATAGGAAATGTCAGAACGAAAGACCTGGAGGTGTAGCTCCTCCCTGGGGCAGCTTCAGAGCAGGAGTGAAGGCTGCCTGCCTGACCCCCCAGGGCTCTGGTTTTGATCCAGAGAGAAGAATATTTGAGGCCTCTCTCTTTGGGCCTTGGCCCACCCCATAGCACATTCTTTTGAATAACATCAGTGATGTCAAATCCTCACCTTTTGAGAATAGATTTGATTTATCCACGCTTTTTTAAAACAGATTTTATTTATTTGAGAAAGAGAGAATGAGAGAGAGAGAGAGCATGAGAGGGGGGAGGGTCAGAGGGAGAAGCAGACTCCCTGCCGAGCAGGGAGCCCGATGCGGGACTCGATCCAGGGACTCCAGGATCACGACCTGAGCCGAAGGCAGTCGCTTAACCAACTGAGCCACCCAGGCGCCCTCTCCACACTTTTTAAAAAAATTTCTGATAGTAAAATTCACATAACTTGGGGGGCCTGGGGGACCCAGTCGGTTAAGTGTCTGCCTTCAGCTCAGGTCATGATCTTAGGGTCCTGGAATCGAGTTCTGCGTCGGGCTCCCTGCTCGGAGGGGAGCCTGCTTCTCCCCCTGCCCCTCCCCCAGCTTGTTCTCACTCTCTCAAATAAATAAATAAAATATTTTTTGAAAATTCACATAACTTAAAATTTACCATTTTAACCATTTTTGAAGCGTACAATTCATGGCTAAGTGAATTCCCCCTTTTTTTTAATTTATTTTTTATTTTTTTAATTTTTTTTTTAAAGATTTTTATTTATTTATTTGACAGAGAGAGAGAGAGCACAAGCAGGGGAGTGGCAGGCAGAGGCAGAGGGAGAAGCAGGCTCCCCGCAGAGCAGGGGAAGCCCAATGTGGGACTCGATCCCAGGACCCTGGGATCATGACCTGAGCTGAAGGCAGTCGCTTTACCAACTGAGCCACCCAGGCGCACCCCCCTTTTTTTTTTTTTTTAAGATTTTATTTATTTGAGAGGGAGAGAGAGCATGAGTGAGGGGGAGGGGCGGGGAGGGGCGGAGGGAGAGGGAGAAGCAGACTCCCCGCTGAGCAGGGAGCCAGATCCCAGGGCTCGATCCCAAGACCCCTGGACCATGACCCAAGCTGAAGGCAGACACCCAACTGACTGAGCCACCCACGCGCCCCCTAAGTACATTCACATTGTTGTGTAAACGCTACCAACAGCCATCTCTAGAACTTTTTCATTTCCAAACTGAAACTGTTCCATTAAGCACTAACTCCCATTCCTGCCTCTCCCAGCCCCTGGTGACCAGCAACCTGTTTTCTGTCTCTGTGAACTTGACTGTCTAGGTACCTCGTATATGTGGAATCCTGCAGTATTTGTCCTTTTCGTGACCGGCTTATTTCACTCAGCATAATGTTTTCTTTTTTTTTTTTTTTAAAGATTTTATTTATTTATTTATTTGAGAGAGAGAGAGAAACAGCATGAGAGGGGATAGGGTCAGAGGGAGAAGCAGGCTCCCCGCCGAGCCGGGAGCCTGATGCGGGACTCGATTCCGGGACTCCAGGATCATGACCTGAGCCGAAGGCAGTCGCTTAACCAACTGAGCCACCCAGGCGCCCCAGCATAACGTTTTCAAGGTTCACCCGTGTTGTAGCCTGTATCAGAATTTCCTACCTTTTTAAGGCTGAATGATATTCCATTGTATAAATATACCACATTTTGCTTGCTCCACACTTTGTTTTTTTTTTTAAACAAAAACACTTCTATCCGTATAAGGAAAGTGAAAAGAAGCGAGAACCCACCCAGATAGCCATCACATCAATCTAAGGGTTCCTCTCCCTTTTGTGTGTTTCTTTCTTATGCTAATAATTATATCTCCACCCCCTCATTGAATAATCCTGTCCTCCCCGGGTGGGTTCAAACCGCGCCGCTGAGCTAACCTCACGACAGAGGGCATAGTGCTTGGAAAGGGCCGAAAGTTACCAGGACACAGGCTTGATAAACAAGTTAGGGCAAAGGAAGGAACCTCTGTAAAGTAATAAGACATTTTATTGCCCAGGTTATAAGCTGGCCCTGAAGTGGATGATTTTGGCCACACACTGAGTGACACTGGGTTAACTACAAAACCTCTCAGGGGGGTGACTTTGAAGAGAACAGTAGTCATTTGGAAATATTTGGCTTATGTTTTAAAATAAAGGTACAAAACAATCAAATTCAAAGTGACGTTTCAATGTCTTGTTGCTTTGGGGATCGCCGGAGGTGCTCGGCTAGGACTGTTGGAATGGGTCCCAACCAGTGTTTCTCGAAGACCAGAGAGCATCACGGATTTAGAAGACATGCAAGAAGAGGCATCATTGCCGAAGTGTGTGCATCAGTATCTACAACAGTACCACGGGCGGGACCAGAACCGCTCCCAGCACGGAGACTTCCATCTCAGCCGCTGGTTCGGTTAATAACGGCAATGCCTTGGATCTCTGTGGTCCTTTGGGAAGCTTTTACCTTTCATTTCTTGCCACTCCCCTCCAGACTCTCTTGCTCTCAGTCTCTGCCAGTCTCCGCCCCTGGCCCAGATCCTGGAAGATAGCAGATTTTGCTCAGGGAGAGTAGACACGCAGAGGTGACAAAGACAACCTCACGGATCCCCTTTCCTCCCCTCTATCTGGTGTCAGAGCCCCTGAAACAGACCACGGATTTCACTACTTTTCCTCTCTCTATGTGAACTAAGGCGTTTATTTTCCATGTGGTCTTAAAAACTGGATCTTTTCCTTATGCACTCACTCTCACACACACACACACACGCACACACACCCCCTCTCTGTTTCCACTAGTATCAGCCTAGAAAAGATCACCCCTTTCTCTTCCTGAGAAGCTGCCCCCTCCCTTCTATCAGTGCTCCAGGGGGCTTTTATTTTCTTTTATTCTCAGCTCTCTATCAATCAAGGGGAGGGGGAGACACTTTATCTGAACCCTTAGTGAGCAACAGCCGCAACCAGCAGCTGCTAGGGCAGTGGGAACTTCATTTCCGGCGCTGACGTTTATAAATGTGGCACAGAAACCAGTAGGGACCGAAATAAATCAAACAGCTTTTCCAGAGGTCCCTAGGGGCTGCTTTAGAATTTCTTTCCTTTGGGGGTCATGTTCCTTCTCTTTCTTTGCAGGGGAGGGGTGGGAAATGCTGTGATTTGCAACATGGAACGAGCCACCTTCTTGCTCCTTTGTAAAAACACTGAGCCCGGGACCCAGGATGCTCTGCGTGAGAGCATTGGGTCCGTCTCTGGATGCGGAGAAAGGCTTGGGGCTTGAAGTCCTGGGTGGGCGTTAGAATGCTGGCCCTGTCACTTACTAGCTGTCAGTTTCCTCATCTGCAAAATGGGGCTAAGAATGCCTGCCTTGCCCACCTCCCAGGGCTGCCATGCAGATTGAATGAGATGTCTATAAAGTGAGTGCCCCAAAGCTTTTGATGAGCTCATGCGATGTGGTGAGGGTTCGTAAGGGGCAATGATAAGGACCAGGGTTGTCCAGGAAGCTTTTGGGATGGGCTCCGGGCAGACCTTCCCCAGCCCATTCCACAAACCTTGGCTGTTTCCTTTCCTTTCAGAATTCTGGGCAAGGAGCACGGATAGTCTGTTCCAAACACAGCTGGACTTTTCCCAATGTGTTTTCTAAGCCTTCCTTCTTCTGCCCGTCTAAATACTGAGAAAATAAAGGTGGACACCTATGATAGGGAGAGAGAAGGAGTGAGGGGCGGGGGTGGAGAAACACTGAGAGAGAGGGAGAGAGAGAGACAAAGAGAGGGCTGCCAAGGACGAAGGCAGGAAGAGGGGAGTGTCTGGTTAATACCGTGCAACTGCGAGCTCGCACGGACCCTTCCAAAGTTCTGTACAAGAACTTGCTCAGTGAGATGAGACCCGGGGGCGGGCTCCACTATCTCACCCCTTTTATATTCCCTACATATCCAGATGCTGCACACCACCTTTCACCTGTTTTGGGGTCTTTCTGTGGATTTGGATCCTATCCAGGCCAAATCTTGGCTGTGGCTGGGCGCTTCGGTGCAGGCAGGAGGCTGACGATGCCCTGAGCCCCCTCAGGACAGCAATTACCTGTACAGCGTTTTCTTCCAAGTCTCTTTCTGTAACAAGATTCCACCCAGCTTCACTCCCCAGAGGCAACTTGTGTTGCCAATTTCTTGCTATACTTAGAGAGAGAAAACTTATTTTCTTTAAATATTTGTTCAACACTTTATTTAAATAGGTTAGGTACTGCAAAGAAGAAGGATGAACAGAAGACCACGCATCTCTCTTGTTCTCAGCAATGCAGCCTTGGTGGGCAAGTGCATGCCCCAGTCTTTAAACAAAAGCTATACATAAGCAGGACCCACTTTCAGCTGAAGACAGTTAACCTTGGAGGTCACAGCCTATACATGCCTCTTACCAAAATAGTCCTCCTTTCAAACAAGTACAGGGATTCCCTAAAAGCCACCTGAGCAGCAAAATTCTCTTCTATCATATTCCAATTCATGATGATGCTTTAGGGTCACATGTATTCTGGTCCTTCAGCCAAAGTTTGGCCAGTCCACTCCTAAATCTGGTTCTTATGGTAGCTATTATGAAATTCTCACTCTTGCTGCCCTCTGAGGGAGGTGGTCATTCTTTTTTTGTTTTTGTTTTTGTTTTTAAGATTTTGTTTTTTTAAGTAATCTTTACGCCCAACGTGGGGCTTGAACTCACCACCCGGAGATCAAGAGTCACATGTTCTGACTGAGTCAGTCAGGTGCCCTGGGAGGTGGTCATTCTTGTTGACAATTGCCACTTTGTTTTCACTCTTTGTATCTGGGGCCGAGGGAACAGGGGAATGTAAATGAAGGACATATTGTTGAGTGGATGTATGCTGGGTCCCAGTAATTTGATTGCAACTGAGGTTGGAAGTCTGGTAATGTAGACTGAATTATTTGGACTGACCTCACAGTAAAATCAACTAGAAGTGCTAGATAAAATATAAAAAAAAGGGCGCCTGGGTGGCTCAGTCGTTAAGCATCTGCCTTCGGCTCAGGTCATGATCCCAGGGTCCTGGGATCGAGTCCCACATCAGGGGTCCCTGCTCTGCAGGGAGCCTGCTTCTCTTCTGCCTCTGCTTCCCTCCCTCTCTCTCTGTCTCTCATGAATAAATGAATAAAATCTTTTAAAAATTTTAAAAAATAAATTTAAGAATATCTTAAAAGCTTCAAAGAGTTGATAAAATACCAAGGAATCAACAGGCCAACGTGGAAGAGAAAACCAAAGCATAGAAACCAATTTTCCCTGAAAAAGCATCTGTCAATCCTAGCAAATCTGAACTTTCATTTTGAACACTTGGGAGAATGAGCGGGCTAGAAATCCATGCTCAGTGCCTGCACATGGTGGGGAGTCTAATAGAACATCCTCCCCTCAATACATCGAGATCCCAAAGGACTCCTGCCTGATCCAGAGAACCTCAGACCTGGGACTCTGTTTAGATAGCTCAGGACTGGTGGTGCCCCTAGTGTTTGGCAGAAGTCAGCACGGTCCTCTCCAGAGGAAAGCCCCTTCGTATTCATATTATTCCTATATATGTGGAATACATACAATAAATTAATGTGTAATAAATAATTTGTTCAAGTGCAGATATTTACATGTAATAAGAAATTATGTAAAGGGACAAAATAGACTTTAAAAACTCCAAATACAAATTCTTTTTTTAAAATTTTTATTTATTTATTTATGTAGGTATGTATTTATTTATTTATTTTTAAAGATTTTATTTATTTGAGAGAGAGAGTGAGTGAGAGAGACAACACAAGCAGGGGCAGAGGGAGAGGGAGAAGCAGACTCCTCTGCTGAGCAGGAAGCCCGATGCGACACTTGATCCCGGGACCCTGGGATCATGACCTGAGCAGAAGGCAGATGCTCAACAAACTGAGCCACCCAGGAACGCCCCCCACAATACAAATTCTTTTTTTCTTTTTTAAGATCTTGTTTATTTATTTGTCAGAGAGAGAATGAGCAGGGGGAGCATCAGTCAGAGGGAGAAGCAGGTTCCCCACTGAGTAAGGAGCCTGATGCGGGACTCGATCCCAGGACCCTGGGATCATGACCTGAGCCAAAGGCAGACATTTAACCAACTGGGCCACCCAGGCATCCCTACAAATACTTAAAATTCAAAAAATAATAGTAACTGCAATTAAAATTCAACTCATTACTTTAAAAGCAGCTGAGATGCAGAACAGAGAATTGGCAAAGTGGAAGATAATAGTGAGAAATTACCCAGTATGCAGCATGGAGAGACAAAAAGGGGAGAAGGATGGAGAAAATAGTAGATACAGTGGCTAGAGCCCTAGTATATGTTTAATTAGCATCTCAGAAAAACTGAAAAGAAAAATAGAGCAGAAACAAATATTTGAGAAGAGAAATGGCTGAGAGCCTTCCAGAAGTGATAGAAGACACTAATCTACAGATTCCAGAGGCCAGTGAATCCCAAGCATGAATGTCCTGTCTAAACCAGCAGTCGTATGAGAGAGGAGGGAGGGATACAGCTCAGAATTGTGGCTTTGATGCCTGAGATTCTCTGCTCCCTTAGGCTCACCTCCCTCTTCCACTACCTCAAGCCCTCTCCCCCCAGCCAGGCCCTGGTACCCTACCACTTCTCCGCAAAGGCCCTCCCTCAGACCTCTCTTTCTCTCTTGTCCTCAAGGAAAGGAAGGAGGCCCAGGGCAGAAACAGAAAAAAGAACAGAAGAATAAGAACCAGAAAAAAATCAGAGTAAGAGAGATAAGCCTTACAGGTATTATGACTCAGGAGATGGGCCAGACTGGCTTTGGGGGTCAGCCTGGAGGCAACAAATGGAAGATGGGGATTGAAGATGACGTAGGAGTTGCTAGCCAGGATTCCGCTTCTCTTCCTTTTCCTCCTCTCCCTCAGGCTTCCCTCTGATTCTCTGCCTCCGTGACCCTACGTTTGGCAGTATCATGTCAGGAGGACCTGAGCTCCCATATCCATCTACATTCCCTAACAAACAGCAACATCAATAGTCAGGCTGCAGAGGTCGGAGAAGGAAAGACCATATCCCCTTGAAAACTGGAGAATACCAGAGCACTGAATCCCTGGAGTTGGTCTTCCTGCATGCTACTGAAGTTTGGTTGCTATTTGTCACCTGTTAAGCCAGCCCGATCTAGTGAAAGCCACCTGACTTTTCCTGCCCCTAGTTCTCACACCTCCCTGCAAATCCCGATCCCGGAGTATCCTGATAGCTAGGCTATGAAGCATGGGAAAGTGGGAGAAGAGCCTCCCGACAGATGATTCATATACTCTTTCCATCCCAGATATACCCTCACCTCCCCAAGGGGCAGCACTGGGACACCGATTCCCAGCACTCTTTGATTTGCCATTTTTCCCAATGTCTGCTGAGCTCTCCAAAAGCCTAGTGATGGGAAAAGACCCGCCCAGATGCACATAGGTGTAAAGAGACCTACTTAATGAACACCTGATTATATCTTAGAGCACCACAGTTAGATGAGTGTGCATATGTGCACACAGATTTGTGTAGAGCTGGGATAGAAAGACTTTGAGACAAGATTAAGAAGATTCCAGTATTCGATTTTTGTCCAACATCTTAGCGAGGCTAAGGCAGGGGTGGCCGCTACTCTCCAAGCTTCTCAGTGCTGCCCAGGGATGACAAGAAGAAAGATCCTGGAGAGTTGGCCAAAAAAGACAAAGATCCAGAGAACAAATCTGGGGGCAAGACCAGAGAGAAGAAGTGGTCTAAAGGCATAGTTGAGGACAAGCTCGGTAACCTGGTCTCATTTGACAAAGCGACATATGACAAACTCTGTAAGGAAGTTCCCAACTATAAACTTGTAATTCCAGCTGTTGTTTTCGAGAGACTGAAGATTCTGGGTTCCCTGGCCAGCGCAGCCCTTCAGGAGCTCCTCAGTAAAGGACTTATTAAACCGGTTTTATAGCCTAGAGCTCAAGTCATTTATACCAGAAACACCAAGGGAAGAGATACCCAGCTGCTGGTGATGATGCATGAACAGATCCCACCAACTGTATATTTTGGAAAATAAAACTATTAAGTCCAAGAAGAAGAAGAAGAAAAAGGAGGAGGAGGAGAGGAAGAAGAGGAAGAAGAAGAAAAGGAAGAAGGAGAAGGAGAAGAAGAAGATGATGATTCCAGTGTTCATCTTCAGGAAAGTTTTCCCTTAAGACAATGAAAATGTCTCCTCCCTCATTTTTACTGCATTTCCTTTTGTCCTAGTGAGGTGTGAGGTGGCTGTTCCCTTCCCAAGCTACATGGTGATTTAATTTTTTCTCAGAGGTTTCAGCCCCAATTCCCAGGACTTTCCTTATTGTCTTTCCTCCCCTGGAGACTGCCTAAAAATGGAACTCTTGTCTCTTGAGGGAGTGGGGTGGAAGGTAATATCCGCCACTTAACAAATGCAAACATGAAGACAGGGCAGGAAGCAGAAGCCAGAGTCTCCGGGTGCGCTACCCCCACGACCTCCAGGTCTGAAGATGGGCCCTGTCCTCAGCAGCTCACAGAGACACTTTGATAAACCTTGCCAGGCCAGCCTGGATAAGAACTCCCCGAACACCCAACACCGGATGGCTGGAGATCGCTGTGAGTCTAGGGTGCCTACGGCAGCCAGAGAAACCCACCACGCATTCAGCAAACATGTATGGGTGTCTTCTCTGTCCTAAATGCCTTCTGCATGCACAGACTACCACGAGGCCATCGGGAAGAAGGGGCCAGCCCCATAGGACTCATGCGGAAGCCACGATATAAAAAATGGAAACAGCAAGGTGCCGTATAGTGTGCAACTTCTGAGATTTCAAGGAAAGAATATGCCTTTAAATATGTTTGGACACTCGGGGTGCCTGGGTGGCTCAGTTGGTTAAGCAACTGCCTTCGGCTCAGGTCATGATCCTGGAGTCCCGGGATCGAGTCCCGCATCGGGCTCTCTGCTCGGCGGGGAGTCTGCTTCTCCCTCTGACCCTCCTCCCTCTCATGCTCTCTGTCTCTCATTCTCTCTGTCTCAAATAAATAAATAAAATCTTTAAAAAAAAAAAATATGTTTGGACACTCATAAAACGTCTCTGGAAGGAGACAAATGAAAATGCTCATGGTATTGCATGTGAGGAGAACAAAGTGGGTGAGGACGGGGCGGGAAGGAGACATCCCTTTCATTGTCGTTCCCTATGTCTGTATGACCTATGGAAGATGGCAATCAAAAGCAGACCCCTGCCCCTTAAGGAGCTGGGGGAGGGGCGGGGGGAAGGCAGACCTGCAAACAATTGCAATCCACTTTGCTCACTGTTACCCCTGAGAGGCAGACGGAGTGAGAAAGGGAGTCTAGGACAGAGGACATCCAAGTTGGCTTGGGGGTGTCGGGGAATTTGGAATCATCATCGCCGCGAATGCTGGAACCTCTCTCAGCTCAGCCCTGCCAGGGCCTAAAGAGCACAGGGAGAAGGGACCGGCCATGAAGCTGCAAGAGCCGGCGGGGGCCGGATCTCGAACTGCAGAGCGTGTGACAAGCAGAGGAGCTGCGGTTTTATCGTAATAGGAAATGGGCGGCTGTTAGGAATTTTCAGGAGGGGAGTCACCTGTGAGATTTGCTGTTTAGAGAGAGAACTCTGGCAGGAGCGTGGAAGGATAGATTAAGGGGGGCAAGGAGAGGCCGGGAGACTGGTTATGAGGTTAATTCGAGAATCTAGGTGAGCGAAGGCAGATGGATGACCTGGGGCAAGGGCAGCAGAAGGAGGGGGGATGGCGGGGTGGGGGAGCTGAACCTGAGACATGCGAGGGGGCTACAATGTGTACGGAGAGCACATATAGATCCAGCTCTGCAGCTCTTGGTTTTCTCGCTCTGGCGTCTTCTGCACATTCAGGGCCCCAAACACCTCTGGCAGCTGGTGGGATGGGTCTGGAGGGGCCACTTCTCGGTCTGCCTGCCTGCCTCCTGGCCCCAGGCTCCAGCGCCTTGGCAAAAAGGGGCGGAAGAACGAGAACAGAAGATTCTGCCTTGCTATTCAACTCCGAGGTCTCTCTTATTTATTCCTCGCTCTCTCCCGATTCGAGTCCTCTCATTATTTCGAGCTGTACAGCTCGCTGCTTCCCTGGCTGGGCTCTCCCACCCCCGTCTGCGAGGTGTCAATCAAGCCATCAGATGAGCAGCTCAGCCTCACGTCCTCGGCGGCTCTGCCCCAGGACACGAGCAGCAATTGCTGACACTCAGCAGCGTGGTCTAGGGCTTCCGGCTCTTTCTTTAATGGTCTTCCGAGCCAAAATGGGTGTTAAAATGGAATTTGAGGGGATCGCTTCTCTCTGCCTGCCCCCGCCAGGACAGCCACAAGGACGGGCAACCCTGAGAGAGAGGGGAAGCCTTCAGAAGTCGGTTTCCTTTTCATTTCAAGGCTGGGCCGTGGCCAGTGTCTGCTTTCTGAGGAGCTGTTTGAAATTCTTAACAAGAAGCTGAATGCTTGAGTCCGGGAATCCAGGGCAGGCTTGTGAAGTAGGGATGGGGAAATGGAATTGTCATTTTATTTCTGAAGGGATATTATATTAAACAAAGGAGAGGTGGGCTACAGAGCCGCTTTTGTAGCTTCCCTGGAGAACCGAACAATAAGAACTGGCCCAGGGGGAGGGGGGCGGGGCAGCAGGAAGAACTGAGGTTAGAACAAAGAAAGAACTTCCCCCGGCCCTGGAACCAGTGACTGGGGAGATCTGAGGAATCTGCTTCCCCCGGGGATTCCTCCTTCTCCTTTTACAAATTGTGAATGGAAACTCAGTTTTGATAGAATATGGAAGCTAATGAGCATTAAGCTCAATTACTGTGCCAAATTCTCTTTAGATCTTTGATAACACGCACACACAGAACTCACGGTTGTGATCCGAGTGCGTCTATTTGTGTTCTGTTCTTTTTCTCAGGATGATTTCATACATACACACATTTCTATGTAGCCCACAGTCCACAGCCTGTCATTTTGAATCGCTACATAGTATTCCGTTGTGTCAACGTGCCAGAATTTGCTCAGCGATTCCCTGTGGCTGGGTTGTTTCCAGTTTTCTATATTGTAAGAGCATGGCTGTGAATGTCTTCATACAAATGTCTTTTTCTTCCCTTGGATATTTCCTGGGGGTAGAGTTCCTCAAGTCAGATTTCTAGGTCAGAAGGTGTGAACCATTCCACCGTGGGTGCACGCTGCCCAGCTCTCTACAGAAGGCCCAGACCATCTGAGTCGCCACCCTATTCTCTCTCCCTCCCCCCAGCACTGACAACATCAGATTTTATCATTTTTATTTATTTTTGCTCATTTAATAGGCACATAATCGTACCTTGAAGTTATTTAATTCCCATTTCTTTCCCTGCTGGTGAGGCTGGGCACATTTCCATGTGAGGATTTATTGTCTGCTTTTCCTTGTGTGTAAACTGTTCATCTTCTCTGACATCTTATCAAGAGGAAGCCGGGGGCTGACCTTACATAGTTCTATCAAGCTTTTGCATATTTAAATAGTACACTTTCCCTGTTATGTCTACCATCCTTTACCTCTAAAGGAAATGTCCAATTGTGAGGCAGATGCTAGCCCGTCCATGTGGGTTAGGGGGTCAGGTGGAGGTGAGATGACTTCTGGATTCTAGAGTGGTTTTTTGCCCCGAAGGAAAAAAAAAAGCCAGTCATATGGTACCCCTTCTCTGGACCCCCATTTTCCTAGTAAAGGAGGGGCTGGGCCGAGAAGACAGCTAGTTGCCCAGGCCACTCGGGGGCATCCTTTGCTGAGGGTGGGCTACTTCGCCAAGGCTGGGCAGCCACCTGTGATCACATGGATTTCCTGATCCAGTATTTTTTTCCCACTCACAGTGTGGCCATGAAAGAAACAGCAAACTACTGAAATCAGAATCATCAGCATGAGTTCTGAAGAATTCCCGGTATAGCATAGTGGTTAAGGGAACAGGATCTGGAGCAGATGACCCCAGGTTCACATCTCAGTGCCTATGCTTACCAGGTGTGTGGCTTTGTGAGCCTTAACATCTTTGGTTGTAAAGAGATATTTCAGGAGCGCCTGGGTGGCTCAGTCGGTTAAGCGTCTGCCTGGGGTTGAGCCCCACATCCATCCGGCTTCCTGCTCAGCGGGGAGTCTGCTTCTCTCTCTCCCTCTGCTCCTCCCCCCAGCTCCTGCTCTCTCTCTCAAATAAATAAAATAAAAAATCTTAAAAAAGAGGTGTTTCAGTTATGGCTGCATACAAAACTACCCCAAAACTTCGTGGCTAAACCAACAACTATTTCTTTTTTTTCTTTTTTTAAAGATTTTATTTATTCATTTATTTGAGAGAGTGAGAGAGAGAGCACATGAGAGGGGGGAAGGTCAGAGGGAGAAGCAGACTCCCCGCCGAGCAGGGAGCCCGATGCGGGACTCGATCCCGGGACTCCAGGATCATGACCTGAGCCGAAGGCAGTTGCTTAACCAACTGAGCCACCCAGGCGCCCCCCAACAACTATTTCTATTCTATCTCATGATTCTGTGGATCAGGAATTCAGTTGGGGCTTGGCCGGGTGATTCTGCTCCATGTGGCCTTAGTCGGGTCACTCAGCAGTATTGAGCTGGTGGCTGGGCTGGGGCTGGGGGTCCAAGATGGCTCCACTCTTCTGTCTAGCTCTCCGTGCAGTGTCAGGGCCTCCCCACATGGTCTTTCCCACAGGGTGGTTGGACCTCTAACATGGTGGCTCAGGGCTCCAAGAGGGAGTGCTCCAGGACCAGAAGAAGAAGCTCTCAGTGTCTTAAGGCCTGGGCCAGAAAGTGTCACTTCCGCCATATTCTATTGGTCATGCAGTCACAGAGCCCATGATGGGAGGAATGACAAAGAATTGGGGGCCATCTTATTATGCCCAAAGTGGGGATAAACATATGGCCTCCTGTGGCTGCAGGGATTAAACGAGGTGATGTGTACATAGGCAGATTCACCATGAAGCTAACAGAACTTCAACCAGAGGGCTCCTTTTTTTTTTTTTTTTAAAGATTTTATTTATTTATTTGAGAGAGAGAATGAGACAGAGAGCATGAGAGAGGGGAGGGTCAGAGGGAGAAGCAGACTCCCCGCCGAGCAGGGAGCCCGATGCGGGACTCGATCCCGGGACTCCAGGATCATGACCTGAGCCGAAGGCAGCCGCTTAACCGACTGAGCCACCCAGGCTCCCCTAACCACAGGGCTCCTTAACTGGACAGTCTCTTCCTAGTCCTAGGACCTAATTTTGGATTCATAAATTTTCTTTTCCTTTCCTTAAAGAAGACCCCCAAATTGTCTAAGAACCAGGCCCTACAAATCCTAGCTCTGTCCTGAATGCGGGTAGTGGGACTTCCAGAGGGTGGTGTGCTCACTACAGGGCCCCTCCCTGCCCGGGGCTGGTGCCTGGTGCCCCCTCTGTGCCTCAGGAGAAGGTGCCTCCTCTCACTCTGTCCTTTCCATTTGTTCGCGATAATTTCTTCTCCTTTGTAAAAACCAAAAGTAAAAGATGCTGAGAATAATTTCATAATCACAAAACTGCCATCCCGATTGTTCCCTGCGTGTACCCCCTGACCTCACCACCCATCAGGGAGGTGGGCCTTACCCTGGGCAGAGTGCCAAGTTCTTAGCTCGGCCCTTTAGAATCTCCAAAGGAAATCAGGCTAAAGGGAGGGAAGCCAGCAGGGGGAGGCAGCATTCCCGGTGCCCAGCTTGGTCTAGGAGGCATTGAAATTCCAGGGCCGAAGTCCCCGAGACAAAGATCATAATGAGACAGGAAGGTGGCATAGGAAGGATCCATTTGCATGACAATAATTGAGCCAAGAATAGAAAGCTAGAGGGATACAAGGGTGAGGCTGGCTGCTGAGCTGGGCTAAACCTCAGAAATCAGACGACCAGGTTCTGCTCTGCAGGGGAGGCGGGGGCTAAGCCCTAGGCTAGGCTTTGCTGGGAGGGAGGAGTGGGGAGAAGGACGCAGCCCAGGGGATTGTGGGAATGCTGGCCAGGCTGGACTTTGCCCTACTCCTCCTCCTTTAGCCCAGAGCCTACTTTTGCTTGCTTTCTCCTTTGTGTGTGGGCCTTGTAGCTGTAGGGCTAAGCGGGCATCATGGCTGCTCAGAAAGATCTCTTTGATGCCATCGTGATCGGGGCAGGCATCCAAGGCTGCTTCACTGCATACCACCTGGCCAAACATGGGAAGAGGGTCATCCTGCTGGAGCAGGTACTGTGTCCCCTCTGCACTCCCCACTTTAGGCACTGTCCCTCCCTCCTCCTCTAGGGAGAAGTTTCCAGAGCCAGCAGGCTTTGGGGTGAAGCCAAAGGGTCTGACTGTCAAATTTTGTGCGATTTGCAGCTTTGCTGCCTGGTGTGTTTCATGACAATGCAAAGGAAGTTCCACCCTCCCTGAGACCCATATTGGGTTTCTAGGCACATTTCCTCCTTTTACTGCCTGCCCTTGATCAAGAAGTATCCCAGGTCCTGTTCTCTTTCCTCCTGCCACCCAGTCTCTTCTGTGCCAAAATGTTTGATCTCGCCCAGAAAAATGAGTTCTGTTTTGGGGTAACTTAAGTAAAAATAATTTTGCCCAGAGGGAAAAGCTGATTTGTCAGCCTAAGAGGTAAGATTCTTCCCTGGGTGTTCTGGCCTCTCACCCTGGAATCCAGCAGAGACTTCTGTTTTTTTCTGCTACTTCTGGTTAATAGCAGCCTTATTGTTTGATACACAGGAAATAAGACTTAGGTCTTATTTGTCCTTATAGAAAAGGTGACCCCACACAGTACAGTCTGCAGTGATCACTGCACATGTGGGGGCAGGGGGAACTATATATCTCCAGGGTCCTTCCCAGGCAGGTCCATGCAGACCACTTTCCAAAGGCTTCTATCCTCCCATCCTGCCTACAGCTATCCTGGTGCGTTTTGGCTTACTCTTCTTGGTAACAAACTGGATTGGTTAGAAACCTTTTTCATTTCTCTATCAGTTTTCTCAAAGCCTAAGGGAGTCCTGGTCTAACCTTGCAGGAAACTCTCCATCTTTTGCTAAATCCCAAGGTGGTTCCCTTGTCCCGAGTGATCAGAAGCCAGAGAGAAAAAGCATCAGCTTCCTTGTCCAGAAAATGAAGGGGCCTATGGAAACCAGCCTGCAGGTTCCTTAAAAAGTTAAAAATAGAGCTACCCTAGGATCCAGCAATTGCAATACTAGGTATTTACCCAAAGGATACAAAAATACAGATTGGAAGAGGTACATGCACCCCGATGTTTATAGCAGCATGATGAACAATAGCCAAACTATGGAAAGAGCCCAAGTGTCTGTTGACAGATGAATAGATAAAGAAGATGTGGTATATATACACAATGGAATATTACTCAGCCATCAAAAAATGGAAATCTTGCCATTTGCAATGATGGGGATGGAACTAGAGGGTATTATGCTAAGTGAAATAATCAGTCAGAGAAAGACAAATACCATATGATTTCACTCATATGTGGAATTTAAGAAACAAAAGAGATGAACATATGGGAAGGGGGAAAAAAGAGAGGGAAACAAACCATAAGAGACTCTTAACGATAGAGAACAAACTGAGGGTTGCTGGAGGGAGGTGGGCAGGGGATGGGCTAGCTGGGTGATGGGGATTAAAGAGGGCGCTTGTTGTGATGAGCACTGGGTGTTATATGCAAGTGACGCATCACTAAGTTCTACTCCTGAAGCCAATATTACACCATATGTTAACTAACTGGAATTTAAATAAAATTTTGGAAAAAAAACGAAGGGAGCTAAACTGGAATGATCTCAAAGGTTTCTTTCTTTCTTTCTTTCTTTCTTTCTTTCTTTCTTTCTTTCTTTCTTTCTTTCTTTCTTCTTTCTTTCTTTCAAGATTTTATTTATTTATTTGACAGAGAGAGACACAGCAAGAGAGGGAACACAAGCAGGGGGAGAGGGAGAGGGAGAAGCAGGCTTCCTGCGGAGCAGGGAGCCCGATGCGGGGCTCAATCCCAGGACCCTGGGATCATGACCTGAGCCGAAGGCAGACGCTTAATGACTGAGCCACCCAGCTGCCCCTCAAAGGTTCTTTCTAATTATGCTTCTCTATGAGACCAAGTGGGGAAGGGTTGCAGCAAGATGACCAAAGACTAACCAACAAAGGGACTTTGGGATGTGAGTAATGTTACCAAGTTAATTGTTATCAGTATTGTTACTGAGTTAGCGCTACTAAAGAACTTCTATGCTCATGGCCAAATCAGTAACTTGGCCCTAAAGGGAGAATGTATGGAAATATTTGGAGAATAAGCGCTCCTGCTTGACAGCACATGATGAGCTAGCTCCTAAGGGGGGAAGGGACCGTGCAAGGGCTAACAGCTTCGGTTGTGTCTCTTGCTCTCCATTTCCAGTTTTTTCTACCACACTCCCGAGGAAGCTCCCATGGGCAGAGCCGGATAATCCGGAGGGCATACCCCGAAGACTTTTACACCCAGATGATGGATGAGTGCTACTGGATTTGGGCCCAGCTGGAGCGCGAGGCTGGAACCCAGTTACACAGGTTGACGGGTGGGGGGATTCCTTGAATGGTGGGGCCCGGTGCATGGAGGTGCTTTGAGTAGGTGAGAGGGCAGTGCCATGAACTGCCATGAACACCCGAAATGCAGTGGAGGGACACAGGGCCTAGGGAGGCGCCAAACACATGTGAGCATCCTGCTCACTGTCTTGATTGCCCCATCGGTCCAGCTGGCTCCTGTCACTGCTCTGAGTTCCAAGGCTGGGTTCTGAGCATGCACCCAGGGCCCGCAGAGGGTGTACTGGGAAGACTGCTGAAGACACTGGGAACAGATGCCCAGAGCTGAAGTTTGTATTTGTGTCTCTATGGAGCCATCTGAGACTCTTTTAGGGCAGGGATTGAATTAAGGAGGAGGCTGTTGTCTTGGTTCTTTATATTGCTACTAATATCATAACCTTTCACGCCGGGTCCTCTCCCCCAGAGCGACCCTTATAATCCATTTCATTGTCTCTGAATGCCTCTCCCTGTAAGCCTCCTCTTCAGGCCCCATTCCTAGCTAGGGATCTCTGCTGCCCCATGGCTCTCTAACCCTTAAGACTCCTCCTCCCCGCCAACCTCCACTGGCCTTTCAAACACTCATGGGGAAGAAGGCAAACAATCCACGATGCACAGAGGACTCTAACCACCCCACATCCCCTCCCACCTTCTCTGTGGCTCTTAACTGAACTTTCTACAAAACCACGGCTCTATCCTACAGGGTGGCAGTTATTTTAATGGCCAGGAACCAAGAGGTTACTGTTCTGTTGCAAAAACACCATTAACTTAAGAACAAAGTGAAATCCATTATGCAAATATAGCTAGGACAGCTAATTACAGATTTATTCCAGAGGCAGCTAATGCACCCAGCACCCAAATAAAGGAGCATGTCTTGCTGAAGGGTGGCCTGGCAAAGGGACCCCTCTCTGTCAGCCATCTGTGAATACTGCTGAGTTTCTGGTACTAAAAGAAGTGCTGAGGACTTGGAGGGCACACTTCTTCCCAGCGGACATGGAGGTAACTAAGAGATGTTAGGAGAGTGTCCGGAATCTTTCAGAAGGGACATGATTCTGGAGACAGGCTTGAACTTGACTTTGTGCTCTACCTCTTACTGGCTGTGTGACATTGGAAAAGTTTCTATACCTCTCTGTGCCTCATTTTTTCCTCACAAGGCTTTGCGGAGGGTTAAATGAGACTTTTTTTTTTTTTTAAGAGAAGGAGGTGGGGGAGGGAGGAGGAAGAGAGAGAATCTTAAGCAGGCTCCACACCCAGCATGGAGCCCGATGTGGGGCTCGATGTCACAACCCTGAGATCATGACCTGAGCCGAAATCAAGAGTTGGATGCTTAACCAACTGAGTCACCCGGGCGCCCCTTAGACTCTCATGAACTACTTGGCGTAGAGCCTAGCCCCTTTCGATAAATGGCAGCTCCTTTTTTTTTTTTTTAAAGATTTATTTATTTATTTGAGAGAGCGAGAATGAGAGAGAGAGTACATGAGAGGGAGGAGGGTTAGAGGGAGAAGCAGGCTCCTCGCCGAGCAGGGAGCCCGATGCGGGACTCGATCCCGGGACTCCAGGATCATGACCTGAGCCGAAGGCAGCCGCCCAACCGACTGAGCCACCCAGGCGCCCCATGGCAGCTCCTTCTACCTTTGCTGCACCAGCTGTATCCTCCACTGCACAGGGAGGAAGAAGCGCAAGAGGAGACAGGTGGGATGCAGCAACTATGGACATCAAGGAGAATGGCGCCTGGAGCGAGGGAAAGGAACGCTTGGGTAGGAGATTCTCATAATCTCACAGTTCTCCTCTTGGCAGGAGGACAGGAATTTGGAAGGGCTTTGGGACCAGGCAGACCTGGCTCTCCATGTCAGCTCTGACACATTTAGCTGTGTGGTTTGGAGCAAGCTGTTTAACCTCTGTGAGACTCAGTTTTCTCACCTGTAAAGGAGGGGTGTCTATTTCATGGGGCCGTCGTGAGGATGAGTCTGTGAAGAGCTTAGAGTGGTACCTGACAAGTCCCTCACCATCACCCTCATCACCATCATCACGTATTGAGTGCTCGGGAGAAGAAACTAAGGCTGCTTTAAAAGTACTCGATACATGTTAACTCATTTAATTCTCCCCACAACCTTATGAGAGGGTTGCTACCGAGTAGTCAGGGTCTTAACCTATTAGTGCAAATCGCAAGCTTACCACATTCTTAGTCTAGAATAGGGCTTGGCGAACGTTCTCCAGAATGGCCATAGTATTTTAGATTTTGCAGGCCAATGGTCTTGTTCTAACTATTCAACTCTGCCAGTTACCCAACTCTGCCATTGTAGTTTGAGAGTAGCCTCAGATGATACGTAAATAAACGAGCATGGCTGTGTGCCAATAAAACTTTATTCGTGGATGCTGAAATTTCATGCACTTTTCATGTCATGAAATATTATTCTTTTTTTAATCAACCATTAAAAAATACAAAAATCGGGGCGCCTGGGTGGCTCAGTCGTTAAGCGTCTGCCTTCAGCTCAGGTCATGATCCCAGAGTCCTGGGATCAAGCCCCGCATCGGGCTCCCTGCTCAGCGGGAAGCCTGCTTCTCCCTCTCCCACTCTCCCTGCTTGTGTTCCCTCTCTCGCTGTGTCTCTCTCTGTCAAATAAATAAAATCTTAAAAAAAAAAAATACAAAAATCATCTTGGCTTGTATGACAAACAAAAATAGGCTATAGACCCGGTCTGGTTCCTGGGTCACAGTGTGCTGGCCCCTGGTTTAGAAGATACCACAAACTGGTGGCCTTGTCCATCCCCTCTGTCCCAACAAATTCATGTCTAAATCATCCTGGGTCGAAAGACTGCTAATGGGGCGCCTGGTTGGCTCAGTTGGTTAAGCGTCTGCCTTCGGCTCAGGTCATGATCCCAGGGTCTGGGATGGAGCCCCGCATTGGGCTCCCTGCTCAGCAGGAGGCCTGCTTCTCCCTCTGACCCTCCCCCCTCTCATGTGCTCTCTCTCTCTCTGTCTCAAATAAATAAATAAAATCTTAAAAAAAAAAGACTGCTAATGTATATTTAAAGACAGGAACATATCACAGACCCTCTTCAAAGACCATTCTGATGCCTCACCTCCCCAATTATGAAAAATGAAGAGTAAAGTGAATGTGCTTTGGAAATTCTTTTGAGTTCTACAGGGTGCTAGGTGTTGCCATTATTATTATTGTTACAATCATCATCAAGTCCTTTCTTATGGCTAATCGGATTTACTGGGGTACCCTCATTTATTTGGTTCTTTGACTTAGGAACACAGAACGGATATTTCCCATTCCAATTCTTTTCGCTTTTGTTCTTGACTCTGATGTTCTAAATGATTTATCATCTCTGTGGTTCTTATTCTCCTAGGTTCTTCTGGGAGAACCAGCACATCATCATCATCTAGCTGATAGATATGAATGTGTTTACTTAATGCTATTTGATGGTGATTAAACAAACAAACAAACATCTCCGGGAGTTGGTCGTTTAGGTGGTTGTCTGATTCTTTTTATTCTGTCCTGCTTCTTCCTGTGACAGTGGCCTACTAAACCTGGGTGGGCTCAGGACATTTGCATAGATTCCGGGTACAGACGGCGGCCCGCGTGTCAGATCACAAGGTCTGAGTCTTTCGTGATGTGTACAACCAGGACGCTGATACCACCAGCAAATCCCAGCTCTGGGGCCCATCTCTCGCTTGCCCCGCCTTCTCCCTTGGAGTCCTAATATCTCGCTCCTGACCCGGGCTGCCCCTGCTTAGCTGACAATATCAGACAAGATCACAGCCGTAGGCTCTACAGCTGCCGGCGGAACCTGGCAGCCCCCTCCGCAGCGGCTGCTTCCTGTGTCTGTGAAGTGTCTGGCTTGTCAGCCACATCCCCTCCCCGGAGCGGTCTTTGTTAACCAATTCCGCCTCAGCCCCCTGAGGGGAAGATGAAAGCCAAGAGCTCCTCCAAAACAAACAAAGACAGCAGCTATTACTGAGTCCTTTCTCCACGGTGACTCTGGGAGCCCGTTTGGCAACTCTTAACCCCCGAGAGGGGGAAGTGAGAGCCTGGGATGGGAGGTGGCAGGTGCAGGGGGAGCTGTCTGCCCCTCCCAATGCCTCCCTGCGCCATCGGGCCTCCTGTCCTGCCGTAGTAACAGATGGAAATCTCTGATCACCGGCTCCTCACATCATGTCCAAGGCTTTAGTTGGCTAGAGGAGTCAACAAGGCCCTTGGGAGGATTCTTCGATTACCTCTTCCTAGGGCTGGATCCAGTGAAGGTTGGGGGAAGGCACAGTTCATACCAAATGCTCTGCACTCAGCTGATGGCGTGCTGGGAGCTGGGAGCTGCACTCTTTCCAGGGTCCCTGACAATCCAGCCTCACTTCAGGGAGCTTTCTTTCTAGGCCAGCCCCGACCGGGCAGTTCCTGGACAATTTTTTTTTTTGCAGTGGCCTATCTCTTCTCATTCCTCTCCTCCCCAAACTTTGTAGCCTAGGTCTGAGCCGAAAAAGAGCAGAGGGAGGCCCAGAGCACAGGGGTGAGAAATTGATGCAGAATGAGCGGTCTGTTTATTGGGATCTAGGAAAAGCCATTAAGAAAATAAGCACTTAAATGATTTTCAATCTGCCCATGGAAGTCATCTGTCTTCATACTGGGGGGAAAAGGCCCATTCTCTGATCCCGGTCTTGACTGACTGATTTCCAATTCTCGGAGCATTTCCCGCAGGAGCCTCTCACCTATCTCCCATAATGACAGGCCTTTGCATTTGCAGGCAGTGTTTTACATTTATTTCCGATTTGCTCATAATGGTCAAAAATCTCTCTCCAATCCGAGACATTTCTCCAGCAGTGCAAGGTTTCCCTTAGGCCAAATAGCTCAGCTGTGATCCACGGAAAATGAGAATTTCCCAAATGCATCTTCGGGCAAGGGAAGGGTCCAGCATCACAAATTCAGATGGAAAATTTCCCACTGTTAGATCAATATCTGGGCTAAGAAATAAATGCCACAGGGGCGAGAGCTGGAGCAAAATGATTACAATCGGCACAATTACATTCACCGGCAGAATCAGCTCACTGATTACTCCTAGGGGTGGGGGCTCTCGCTTCATCCACCGCAGGATGGCTTGGGAATTAGAACATCACTCAGCATTTCATAATTTGACAGATTTGCCTGTTGTCTTGGCATGAGTTTGTTTTCCCCATACAGCACCTTCCTGTAAGAGGAGTTCTGACTTCAAGGGAAAAAGGAAGGAAGGGAGGGAGAGAGGAAGGGAAGCTGGGTGGAAAGGAAGTAGCTAAATCGCAGGGTACACGGGAGACCGCGGTCGGTGTACGGCAGGCAGGGGTTGGAATATGCTGCTCTGGGATTCCTGAGCCAGGGGTTTGACCTGATAACTGCTGAGGCAAGGGTTAAGCCAGGTCTTCCGCAGAATCCCACCCAGCCACAACCGCATCCAGTAAACGGGGTTCAAGATCATATACTTGCATGACTTCTTAATGATCCTGTTGACCGAGAAGTGTCCTAGGCAAGTTTTCATTACCTGAGAACCAATCTGAAGTCCTTTTTGGGGCCACGGGGAAAGGACCCTGCTGGCTAGTGGGCATTCAACAGCATCTTTCCTCTGCTAAGCTTTGAAGAGGCCAAGATGCTCATTCTTTCTCACCCGGTGCTGAATGCTGGGTAGGCGGGGGCCATGGCAAATGGATTGGGCACGCTGCGCGGCTCTGTGTACTGATGCCAGCCCCAGGGCCTGCTGTGTCCCTAGCCCCTCCCAATCTTCTCTTTAATCCCCCCAACCAGATAATGTGGGATTTGGAAGCATGTAATATCCATGAGACTCCATTATAGGCTATTACGAGCTTCATACACAGTACCTGGGGGATGTACCAGGCTGATGTTGGTCACTGCGGCTGCTGAAAGGGAGAGGGACGGCAGCAATGGTCCCAAGGGCCACAGTGACCCTTCCATTGTTCAGATCCGTTCCCACCAAAAGTTAGATCAGCTCTGGTCTCTTGTGACAGAGAGACGGGAAGTATTAAAGAGAAACAGCTTTCACTCCCCTGGAGAGTAAGAAGCAGAAAGGGAAGTAGAGGGAGGAACAAAACCATAGAATCACGGAACTAATTGCTGGAACCCTCAGAGACCACCTACTGGTGTTTCTGCATGAGGGCACTGTCGGCATTTGGGTGGGATCTTCCTGAACTTTGCAGGTTCAGCCCACTAAATGTGAGGAGCCACCCCATTGTGGCAACTACAAAAGTGGCCACTGCCAGGTCCCTATGCCCCAGGGTCGGGGCGGGACCACCAATAGTCCAGCAGGCTTGCATTACAGAGGAATCTGGGGCCTGGAGCGGTGTGCCACGAGGACAACGTCACAAGGGGTCTGCCAGGACTGGACCCAGAGCCAGGACTCCCAATTTAGGATCCTTTCCACAAAATGGGCAGCCTCGGAGGAGGACCCGAGAGATGCGCAGCAAGGGACAAAATATGATATGAGAGGAAAAGAGACAAAGGAAAAGAAAGAGCAGGGGGTAGTGAAATAGCGGGGAAAGAGGATAAAGAATCTAGATCAGAACAGTGAGTGGGTCAGGGGATGGAGGAAGAGGAAGAAAGACCTACCACTTTCTAGGTGCAGCAATAAGAGGATTTCCGATGTCCGCCCGAAGGGCGGGATGGATCCCGAGAAGCTGAAGGGACAAGCATACCAATCGTGAGAGCCAAGGGCAGACTTGGGAATGGGCTGGCAGCCAGCTCAGGGATACTGAGTGCAACCCTAACGACAGCATCAACATGACTTTACCAGTTCTTTTTATTTTTTTAATTGTTAAAATATTTTTTAAAAAGATTTATTTATTTGAGAGAGAGAGTGAGCATGAGCAGGGGGATGTAGGGGGGCAGAGGGAGAGAATCTCCAGCAGACTGCTCGCTGAGCTCGGAGCCCCACGCGGGCTTGATCCACGACCCATGAGATCATGACCTGACCTAAACCAAGAGTCAGACGCCCAACGGACTGAGCCACCCAGGCACCCCCATTTTTTTAAATCTTTTTAAGTAGGTTCCACGCCCAATGCAGGCTTGAACTCACCACCCTGAGATCAAGAGTCGCATGCTCTACCGACTGAGCCAGCCAGGTGCCCCTGACTTTACCAGTTCTTTGAACTTGAGACTGGGACCCTCCTTGATGGGACCCTTGCTGAAGAATGAGAGAGAAGGGCCCAGGGCCCTGACTCATACCCTCACCCATATGCCTTTCTTTTCTCTTTCTTTCTTTCTTTCTTTCTTTCTTTCTTTCTTTCTTTCTTTCTTTCTTTCTTTCTTTCTTTCTTTCTTTCTTTTTACAGGCAGACTGGGCTACTGCTGCTGGGAATGAGGGAGAATTCAGAATTAAAGACCATCCAGGCCACTTTGTCTCGACAGGGGGTGGAACACCAGTGTCTTTCAGCTGAGGAACTGAAGCAACGTTTCCCCAATGTTCGGTTGGCCGGGGGAGAAGTGGGGCTCTTGGACAAGTCTGGAGGGCTTCTCTATGCAGACAGGGCCCTCAGAGCCCTCCAGGTAGGATGTGCAGCGTCTGGGGCAACGCAGCTCCTCTCGTGATTCCAATATACCGCCCCCAGCCTCCTTGGGATGAGAGCCTTCACCCTGCTGGCTTTATTCTTGACCTTTTGGGCAGAGGGCAGTCTATATACCCCACTAGGCCTTGCCAATACGGGACTGGAGGTCTGGAGTCTGCGCTCTTTTCTGCCCAAAGGGAAGGACTCTGTTGTTCACCAGGGAGAACCATCTAGCTATCTAACTAATTTGCCCTTCCCGGCCGCTGCCCTTTCAGGATGCAATTCGACGTCTTGGAGGCCTAGTGTGTGATGGAGAGAAGGTGATGGAGATAAGACCAGAGCGACCCATCACAGTGAGAAGTACCTCCAGGAGCTACCAAGCCAAGAGCTTGATCATCACAGCAGGTCCCTGGACCAACCAGCTCCTCCGCCCCCTGGGAATTGAGCTGCCTCTCCAAGTAAGGGGGGGGCTGGAAGCCTGAGAGTTGGTGCTTAAGAGAAGACACCTGGGAATCAGACGGACTCGAGTTTGAGTCCTGGATCTGCCACTTATTGGTGGAGGACCTTGGGCCAATTAGTTCCTCTCATAAGCCTCAGTTTTATAACGTGTAAAATGGGAATAGGTCTGTTAGAGAATTAAATTATAGAATCAATAGAAAGCCCTCAGGAACTCACTAAATCTGAGACATTATTAAGTGCTGGAGAGAGAGAGAGAGAAGTAGGGCTGGGTGCAGTTACGGGAGACTAAGTCTGGGGGAAGAGACAGGGATGCAGAGATCTTTGTGCCTCATATCAAAATGGAATATACCGATGACGTGAGAATTGGGTGAAACAGGATGGAAGAGTTAAGGGGGGCATCCGGGCTTGTATTCAAGAACTACAGGACTTCAGAAGAAACTGTTCTCGCCATCTGTAGAGTTTTATGGCTTTCCCCCTTCATCTCCCACTTCCTCTTTCTGCTTCAAGACCCTGCGGATCAATGTGTGTTACTGGCGAGAGAAGGTTCCTGGAAGCTATGGTGTGTCCCAGGCCTTTCCTTGCTTCCTGGGCCTCGGCCTCAGCCTGGCTCCCCACCACATCTATGGGTTGCCCTCTGGAGAGTACCCAGGGCTGATGAAGGTGAGCAGAAAAGCCCAGAGAGGGGCTCGTAGGGGCCCCCCCCGGCTCACCTCCCCCCACCCAGATATGGGGCAGCTGCTCTAACTTCCCTTTCAACAGATTCCTGGGATCCCCCCGCAGCAGGGGCAGGAGAATACTTCCCTATTCGCTATTTGCAACGCAAGCCCCCCAGCTGTCCCGAGGCCCAGCGAAGGGAGCCCTTCCTCTGCAAACATGGTGTTGTGGGGTGGGCGGAGGGAAGAAGGAACAGCTAAGGCAGCCTCCTGTCAGGACTGGGGAAGGCCGGGATGATGGATGGGGGCACTCTGTGTGTGAGCCTGCCCCCTGGGCCGGGGGGGCGTGCAGGCAGGCCGGCCCCTCGAAGCTCACACTGCTCTGATTGGGAGCTAGGTCTGCTATCACCACGGCAACAGTGCCGATCCTGAGGAGCGGGACTGCCCGGAAGCACTCTCGGACACCCGAGACATCCAGATCCTGAGCCGCTTTGTCAGAGATCACTTACCTGACCTGGCGCCCGAGCTCGCCGTCCTGGAGCGCTGCCTGTACACGGTAAGGGTGTGGGCAGCCCTCTCACGGCCCCCAGAGAATGGGGGAAGGAGACAGACAGACCCTTAAGGCTCCGCTCGCTTCTGTTTGACCCCTGACCTGGTATGTGACTTGAAACAAACGAGCTTCTTTCTGTGCGTTGGTTCACCTCTCCCAGAGAGGGCCCGTCGTTAGAGGTTATTCATACTCCTTTTCATTAGCAAACCGGGCTTATGCCTGGCAGCCCCTCACTATGTTTCCCAGAAGAGCTCTAAAAGACTTTTTGGCAAGATGTTCTAGTTGAACAGGCCTTAGGGACGAAGAGAAGAGACAGATGTCACCAGGGCCTGAGGCATCTTGGCTAAAGTTAGTTTACACGCATTCACTGAGCACCTACTGTGTTCATAGCTCTGGATTGAGCAGAGAGGCAGATGGACAAATGAGAAAGATTGTCATCCCCGGAGGCGGCACTGGCATGCGGAAAGCATTCCCGTGCCCCATCGCATTCTTTCTGGAAAGCAATCCAGCCTCGTTCCCTCCCCTCTGAGCCTGCACTTCTTCCTCCTGCTTCTCTCCTCAAAGGACACAAGTGTGATTGTTTCTTTCTAGAACACCCCCGATGGGCACTTCGTTCTTGATCGCCACCCGAAGTATGACAACATTGTCATTGGTGCTGGATTCTCTGGTGAGCCTGAACAGGGGAAGATGTGCCTCAAAGCCCACCTATCTCAGGACCAGGCAAAATGGCGTCTTCTACGCTCTTGGGGGGCCAAAGCCTAGACTCGAGTGTATAAAGGGGCTGGGTGCGCAAACAGAAGAGAAGAGGTACTTCTGGTGGGAGGCAACTTCCAGCTTTGGGATGCGGACCAAGAAGAGAGTTAGCCCTATTGGGGGACAGGGTAGTAGATATCCAGAGACCCCAGCCGCTGTCCCTGAGGATGCCTGACCACCTGCTCTCCTTTCCCTAGGACATGGATTCAAGCTCTCCCCTGTTGTGGGGAAGATCCTGTATGAATTAAGCATGAAATTAACGCCATCCTATGACTTGACACCTTTTCGGATGAGCCGCTTCCCTGGCCTGGGCAAAGCCCACCTTTGACCCCTGGCCAGCAGCCTCCCTTGTGTGCACAGGAGCTGGGAATAAAGCCGTGGCTATTAAATGTCAGCTTGTTCTCCTGCCTCTCTTGAGTCCCTTGTCAATGCCGGATGATTGAATCGACCTTCTTTCCCTGGCCAGCTCCCCAGTCCCACTACTTTTTTGCTTCCAGAAGGTCAACCAGATATTCTACCATCACTGAGTAGCAAGGACCTTTGAGATGGATGTCTCAATAAGGAGGATGCACAGAGACTGGCTCAGGGGACCCAGGCAGTTGTTATAATTCTCTTCACTGAGACATTTGATAAACTTGGGGTGGATTTGACTAAAGCTGCCCAGGGGAGGGTAAACAAGATGATTTGTAGGTCACTACTGCCCTTGGAGTTCCTTTTCCTTTTTTTTTTTTTTTTAAGATTTTATTTATTCATTTGAGACACAGAGATACAGAGAGAGAGAGAGCATGAGCAGTGGGAGAGGCAGAGGGAGAGGGAGAAGCAGACTCCCCGCTGAGCCAGGAGCCTGACGTAGGGCTCGATCCCAGGACCCCGGGATCATGACCCGAGCCGAAGGCGGACGCTTAACCATCTGAGCCACCCAGGCGCCCCTGGAGTTCCTTTTCCTAAAACTAGTCACCCTCCATCACAAACCCCCATAAAATCTGGCTCACCTTGGGTCACCATAAATGTCTGTAGAAAAAAACGTGTTGAGCAAGCAAAGAAATGAATAGCCACATTGCATTAAAGTCTGCGGTGGGCTTTATTCTCCATGTGACCTTACTTCTTAGAGACTCTCATTGTCTAAATCAGCGCCAGAGTCCATGACCCCAGGAATCCTTGGGGTCTTTGTCTTCTCAGTGCCCTGCACTTTCTTTCCCTGAATTCTTTGTCTGGTTCTCATCCTCTCTCTGGCTCTGTAAAGACTCTTAGCTCCCCAGTCTCTCATTAGGGTGTATTGTCAGGTCCTTATGAAGATGGAGCTGTTATACCAGAAAGGAAGAGAGAGACACACTTGCTGAGAAATCCTGTTCAATGTTTGAATGTTAAATGTGCCATTTTATTATCATTAGGATTGCTCCCACTTAATGAAACAGCATTAGCACCCAGTCGGCTGGCCTCCTTGCACTTAATTGCTTTGGAAGGGAACAGGCTCCTAACTAGCCCAGGGCGGGTGGAGGGGTGAGGGGTGTGAACAGGGACTGCTGAATGTGCTCCGTGGAAACCCCAGCAGGGGCATCTCCAGACCAGGCCAGTTTGACCTGAGAGATCGCCTGCTCCAGGGAAAGAAACCCTGGGACCAGCTGGGGTGGAAATGTTAGAAGGAGGCCCTGAGCAGGAAGAGTGGGAAATGGGAATAAGAGTAAAAATGTCCCCAAAGGAAAGACAACACAGAAGAAACTGCCTCATAGGCCTAGGCACACAGATCAGCACTGATTTCTCCAGGGGATTGTAAAAGCCAGCCAGCCTCCCCAGCCCCCGCCCCCACCAGATCTGCATCTCGGGTGCTCTCAGAGGCTCCCCTGAAACCTCAGCCCCTGCAAAGTGGGAATAGTCACATCTGTAAAGTCAGAATAATGTGCTACAACATGGATGAGCCTTGAAGACAGGATGCTAAGTGAAATAAGCCAGACACAAAAGGACAGACACTGGAGGGTTCCACTCACGTGAGGTACTGACAGATTCACAGGGACAGGAGGTGGAATGTTGCCCCCGGGGGCTGGGGAGAGGGGGGAATGAGGCGTTACTGCTTAATGGACACAGGGTTTCAGTTCAGGAAGATAGAAACGTTCTGCAGATGGATGGTGGTGATGGTTTGGATGATGTAGGAAAGACGTTAGGGTTCGAAGCTGATGGCCAAGATAGAATTCTTGAGATGTCTTTGGTGCAAAAAGGTGGTTTTATTAAAGCACGGGGACAGGACCGGTGGGCAGAAGGAGCTGCAATGGGGTCGTGAGGACTGGCCCATTGTATACTTTCAAGTTGGGAGGGGGTTAGGGATGGTGTAAGCCTTCCAGGTATTTTGGAAACAAGATTTCCAGGACCCTGAGGGGGCAAGCTTGCTATTGTTGGAAAAAGGTCATTTATTACTGTTTAGTAAACCCTCAGTCATTAGACCCTTCAGATGTATATGGGTGGGTTCTATGCTTGGGGGATGATTGTCAACACGTATCTTGGGATGTGGGGTAGAGATAAAGGAAGTTTCCAAAGGAACTTTTATATGTTAAAGTAGACTTACAGGATCCTGGAGGGTTGGGCTAAGATTGCCTTTTGCCCTTAGCAAAGTATTAATTAACATCCTGAGTCCCTAGAGGAATGTCACTCTGCCTGTTTCAAGGACTTGTCAATGGACTGTAAGTAGTAGGAAATTTAATAATTTTTCTTCTGCCTTTGTTTCCCACATCAGTTTCACAACACCACGTTTTAACCACATCACAAACACAAACATGGTTAAAGAGAGGGTACTGAGGGGTGCCTGGTGGCACAGTTAAGCGTCTGACTCGGTTTCGGCTCAGGTTGTGATCTCAGGGTCATGAGATGATCTGTGGAGTCTGGCTCCATGCTCAGCGGGGAGTCTGCTTAAGACTCTCTCTCCCTTACCCTCTGCACCACTACCCCCCCTCAAATAAATAAAGAAATCTTTAAACAAAGAGAGAGAGAGAGAGAAAGAGAGAATGTACTTAATGCCACGGAACTGTTACACTTAAAAATGATTAAAATGATACATTTCATGTTATGTATATTTTACCACAATTAAAAGAATGGGAATAATAATACCGACCAACTTTACAAGAGTGGGTGAGGATCGAATCATTTATCCAATCCACAAATATTTATTGAAATTCTGCTATGTGCCGGGGACTGTGCTAGGCATTGTGGATGTATCTGTGAACAAGATCTTTGTTCTTGTGGTGTTCACCCAGTCCAGTGAGAAGACGTGTAAAGAATATGTATGAGTAAATTATATCCTAATTTGGAAGGTGATAAGTGCGTTGGGAAAAAGAGCAGGGCAGGGAAGACAGAGGATGCTGGGGGAGGGCTGCCCTCTGCCACAGTAGTGATGGTGGTGTTGGTGGTCTGGGGGGTGGGGGTGGGGCTCAGTGGGGAGGGGCTGCCCTGGAGGAGAGGGAGCGCACCATGCCGAGATCGGGATATGTGTAGGAGAATGTGGTCAACTGTAAAGCAAGGTATTGTGTTATTATTGAGAGAGAGAAAAATGGGGTACAGAGAGAGATCAGCGTAGGATCCTGCTATCTCCAAGGCTGGCAAAGTTGGGGAGAAAGGGTGTTGGGAACCTCTCCCTCTCATTCAGCGGCGTAGTTCCCTCTGCCTCTGCTTCTCCCAGTGCGGCCCTCCTCCCCCAGCCAGCTGCAGCTCCCCTTCCAAAATATCCAGTCTTATTCAGCGTGCTGGTGACAGTAAAGGAGGGGACCAATGTCTAGAAGAGGCAGAGAAAGGACAAGTGGGGGATGCTGACAAGCCCTGCCTGAAACTGGTGTGTCCTAGAAACCGAGTGCGAGGGGGAGGGGGGCGGCGGGGGCAGGCAGGGGTAGGAAGGGGTGTGTGGGGGGGGGAGGGATGAGGTCAGGGAGGAGTGGAGAGAAAAAGGAACCGGAGAAGAAGAGACTGGTAATATGCAGGCCAAGAAGGCAGGTAAGGGCCTCCAGGGATGCTGTCCACCCCCAAAGCCAGAGGAAACTGGTCTGGAGTGGCCAAGAGCATTTCTCACTGGGGCTGGGTGGGGTCCCAGAGGAGAAGAGGGGACGTAGGCACAGAGGAGAGGCAGTGCCACTGTAGAAGGCGGAGGTGGGGGTGGGGAGACAATCTGAGGGTTTTAGAAACACTGAAGGATTTGCCAAGACAGACCCACCAGCATTATCTCCCTGCTTCCCTCCTGCTTGAGCGTGGCCAGGCCCCCGCTTTCACGCAGACCCTACGTATCTTCAAGATGGAGGAAAACCACAATGCATCGGGCAGGCAATAAGAGACCTCTGGAAGGGCAGCGAGGGTCTGCACAGGCTGCAGGGGAGAGATAAGAGCAGAGAAGGGAAAGAGGCCGGCATGGTTGCCGACCAGACTAAGGAAAACAGAGGCAGGCTAAAAATAGGCTGGGGGTGGGGAGGGAAGAAAGCCAGTCCAGAAAAGAAGGGAAAGCAGAAGCAATGGATGCCATTGAGACTCTGACCCAATTCTTCATCTCTCAGCCTCACCAAACTGAAAAGCTAGGGAGCGACGGGGGGGGGGGGAAGGGGAAGGCTGGTACACAGGGGGCAGAGTCAGAGGAAAGAATCTGAGTCCCAAGACCTAGGAAGTTGTGGAGCACAAGTCAGTAATCACGGCCTGGAAAAGAGGGGGTAACGTGTAGTTAGTACTAGAGTACCAGAGTACTAGAGGACTCACAGGAGTTTGGTATCCCGGGACAGAATTAAGAGCCTAAGGAGTGTGGGGCGCCTGGGTGGCTCAGGTCATGATCCTGGAGTCCTGGGATCGAGTCCCACATCAGGCTCCCTGCTTGGCGGGGAGCCTGCTTCTCCCTCTGACCCTCCCCCCTTCATGCTCTCTCTCTCTCATTCTCTCTCTCTCAAATAAATAAATAAAATCTTAAAAAAAAAAAAAAGAGCCTAAGGAGTGTGAGTATGACTTGGAAGGAGGAGGTTCAACTGTCTAAAAAGATAAAAGGAAGCAACAAGGATGAGTTAGTCCGGAGATGGGAAGCAGGGGTGACTTGATACTTGAGTTTTACTTCTCAGAAAGGTGCTTAAAGAGAATTTGCTTATGGGATATTGTATTTCAATGGTGGGCTTCCAGGGCAACAAAAGGGATTTAGGTTAGACCTCAGGAAATCCATCCCACTAAGTAGATTTGTGAGATACTAAAACATGTACATAAGCACTCTTATGGTACCCTTTCCTTGGAAATCTTTTTTTTTTTTTTTTAAGATTTTATTTATTTATTTGACAGAGAGAGACACAGCGAGAGAGGGAACACAAGCAGGGGGAGTGGGAGAGGGAGAAGCAGGACTCCCGCGGAGCAGGGAGCCGGACGTGGGGCTCGATCCCAGGACCCTGGGACCATGACCTGAGCCGAAGGCAGACGCTTAACGACTGTGCCACCCAGGCGCCCCTCCTTGGAAATCTTTAACAGCGAGAAGCCTATCTATCTGGGGATAGGGGAGGCCAGGGCCTCCCCATAATCCTCTCCAAGACTTCTGGCTAGAGAGGAGATCTGGGATTTTTATTACCCTTGAGGTAGGGTCTGAAATGGGTTTCTGGACCCTGGCCTATGGCAGGGCAAATATAAGCATCTGGGGGTGGGGTTGGGGGGGTAGGGGAGGCACAAGGTGGACTCGATCCGTCAAGCATGGAGAAGCAGCAGAGACAAGGGGCAGGATTCTAACATGCAGGACCCAGTGGCATTTACATACCTTTGAATAATGAATAAGCCCAGCTCTGGGGTTCCTAGTCAGCAGGCTCATCTGCATCTTTATTAAGCTTTATAAATGATTCAGCTCCCTACCCCTTCCCCCCAGTCCCTGCCCAGCCTGCCCCAAGCATCAGGGTAGTTGATTGCTCATTATTTTAGACTACATTTGTTTCACCAACATTCAGTGAGGCATGGAGTGGGGGACACAGGAGGGAGGACTGAGTCCAAAAGGCAGGCGGAGTGGAGGGGTAGGAGAGGAACAAAAGCAGCCACCACGGGAAAGCAGGCAGATGGCTGCGAGCTAGGGACCTGGGCATAATTCTCTAAAAGGCTCCTGGGGCCGACATCTTCAGGAAGGAAAAGTTTCTTAGATTCCGCAAAATGCGCCGGTTCAGGTCCCATTCAACCCCGGTTTTCCTTACATCTGCTGCCAAGTCCCTGACAGGCCCCTCGCTCAGCTCCATTGCAGCGTTGAGCCACTTGAGCAGCCAAATGAGTACAGCCCCCAGGGAATTCTTCCTTTTTCCTGAGGCAGGAATTTTGCTATTTTCACGCAAAAAAGAAAAAAAAAATCTGCTATGCTTGCAAGGTAAGAACAGGCACCAAGCGTATTAAGGGAGAACAAGATAGGTACATGCACCCATGGTATGTGAATTTGTCGGGAAAAGGAAGGCATGTGCCCACAGAGAGTTCGAGCCCCCATGAAGGAGAAGGCTGGAGAAGGTGGGCATCCCTCCACACATCTGGGTGGGTGTGAGAGAGCCAGCTGCTCTGGGAGCTGCCCGGGCTACCGGCTAGAGGCAGGCAGAGCTATTAAAAGCCTAGGCAAGGAGGAGTTGGCAGGAAACGATTAGGGGGAAAGGTAGAGCATTTCTCAACCCCTGCTGCACATTAAAACTACCCAGAGAGCTTTAAAAAATATGATGCTTGGGACCCACCCAAGACCAATTAAATTGGAATCCCTGAATAAGAAGGCCCTTAAGCACAGTATTTTTTAAAAAGCTCCTCAGTGTTGTTTGGATCCTAATTTGGACAAACTTTTAAAATTATATATATATATATATATAATTAAATAATTAATATGTGAAATAAAATCAGAGAAATCTGAACATTGACTGGATATTTGGTATTAAGAAGTTATTGAAAATTTATTTAGGTGTGATAAGAGTATTGTGATTACATTTTTTAAGACTTTTTTTTTTTAAGATTTATTTATTTATTTGAGAGAGAGAGAGAGAGAAAGTGTGAGCCAGGGAAGGGGCAGAGGGAGAGAGGGAAAATCCTCATGCAGATTCCCTGCTGAGAGCAGAGCCTGACGTGGGGCTCGATCCTAGGACCCTGAGACCGCCACTGGAGCCAAAATCAAGAGTCAGCTGCTCAACCGACTTGAGCCACCCAGGAGCCCCTAGAGTCATTTTCTTTTCTTTGAGGGTTAGACACTAAAGCATTTCTTAACAAAGTGATATCATATCTGGGATCTACTTCAAAATAATCCAGTGAAGGGAATGGGAAAGTGGGTGGGGGGTAGACGAAGTAAGATTTGCTTAGTGTTGATAATTGTTGAAGTTGCTTGATAGACAAAGAAGTTCATTATATTATTCCTTTTACTTTTTGTATACAAAACATAATAAAGGGAGCTCCTTGAGCCTTTCTTTCTCTCTCTTTCTTTCTTCCTTCCTTCCTTTCTTTGAGAGAGAGAGAGAGAGAGAGAGAGAATGGGGGGGGAGGGGCAGAGGGAGAGAGAATCTTAAGAAGGCTCCATGCCCAGTGCAGAGCCCAACATGGGGCTCCTTCTCTCCACCCTGAGATCATGATCTGGGCAGAAATCAAGAATCTGAGGCTTAACCGACTGAGCCACCCAGGCGCCCCATCCTTGAGTGTTTCTAATATGCACCAGGGTGAGAACCACAGAGCCAGGCATTCAGCAGGAGGGGGGCCGCCATGACACCTCTGTGAGCACAATTGGCTTCAAGAACAGGTTTGTGGGACGCTAAATGATAGGTGAGGGTCCTGGCAACAGGCAGAGCTGCAGAAACCACTGAGGGGAAATGGTACCTGGCAGTTAGAGATCAGTTGCGGGTGGGGGGCGTGTAAGGGCTCTCAGGCTTCTTCCCCAGCCAGCACAGCCTCTGGGGACTCAGAATCCCCATGCTCTGTGCTCCAAGGTGCGGGGGGTTGGGGTTGGGTTGCTGGACCAAGGGCAGCCGCCTGCCTGAGGCACCCAGAGCAAGAAGTCAGCTTCGCTCCAATCTCTCAATTCCCGCCCTCTCCTGACTGACTCCACAGGAGCTGGACCCCCATCTCAGACGGCCCCCACCCCCCCCTTCCCCAACTGCCCTCACCACTGCTTGCCAGCGCGGTCACTTCCCTGACGGGCTCATCTGCCTCTGCCAGGGAACATTAGCCCAGCTGACTTCATCAAGGAGGTGAGGAGAGGCAACACAAATCCACAGAAGTATGGGCACCCGGGCACCCACCCTCCGCGGCTGCTGGCAGAGCTGTCTGAGCTGCTGAGAGATTCGCAGTAGCTTGGCCTCATTTGCATATCACTCCTTTAATAAACAATTCAAATGAATCCGAAATTTTCAGTTCTCTACTATCCGCGACTGGTGGGATCTCCTCACATTTGTCCCTGACATGGACCAACCATTCCCACGTTCTCCACGTGCGCTTGAGAAATAACTTCCTGAGCAGCGCAGGTGAATGGGGCCCCCACCCCACCCCGCGCCCCTCCCACGCAGAACCCAGCCTCGCCCCCCGCCCAGGCCCCCACCCCCACCCCGCGGCGCCACCAGTTGGGCATCAGGCTCCGTTTGGGGTTCGATCTGTCTTCTCTGCTCCATTACCTTTCCCTGATGGCCTCTAGGGCCTGGGGAGGGGAGAGACTTGGAGGGGGTCTATTTAAGAGATTTTTGGAATCTGTGCCTGCGCATCACCCGCTGCCATGAGTTATTTCAGCGCCGATGTTTGTCTCGAGCTGATTATTCCAGCCCGAGAACAGGTGGAGCAGCCTGCGGTGGCTTATTCGTCAGCCAAGGCCATCTGTTCCCAACAAGCTGAGATTTGTAGCTGATTTCTACTGGGGAGCAAAGAGTGGGGGCGGGGCGGGAGAGGAGGCTCACCCCTAGCCCCAGGGGACTTAGTCCTCCTGGATCTTCTGCGATGCCCAAGCCCCTAGGCGTCGCCTTCTAATACCTATACCTTCTCATTTTCTCAGAGAACTCACTCGTCGCTTGCCTCTCGGAAACAGCAAAAATAGTTTTTCCTTAAGGGGCTAAACGTTCTTAGATGGAGTCAGGTCTGAGAAGCACAGATCCATCCGCCAGGCACAAAGTCTGGCCACCGAATTTTGTCCATCAGCCGAGATCTTAAAAAAAAAAAAAAAAAAAAGGTATACAACCCATCTTTCAGAGACACAAATATCCTAAATGACCTTTTGACTCTTGGCTTCTCCTTACCCCACTGCACCAGTCCCTTCACCGACAAGAGTACAAGCGTCTCCTTTCGGAAACCTGTCACCTGCCGGGCTCCAGGCTGCACGGGAGGGCCCATCTAGATGCTCCCCCTGCCTTCCTCTCCCCTAAATACCCTATTCAGGTTCCACCCTCCAATCTGCTCCTCTTCCGGCTTCCACTCTCCGTGCCAAGAGGTACCTGCTGCTTTAAAAACGGCTTTCCTCGAGCAAGGGATCTAAGCGGTTTCTAAGCAGCTTTGCCACATTGGTTTCCACCCCCCACCCTCGGCTGCTATTTCTATCTATGAAATGCCAGGAAAGAAGCTACTCTTTAAAATCACACTAATATGACAACTTGGGGTCTTCTTTGGTGTTTGGCACAGACATACATCTGTACTGACTTAAAAAAAAAAAAGGTCTGAAAACTTTGTATTATAAGCAGATACTTCATCTATAACTCACATCCTCAAATAAACCTATTTCTAATTTTTAAAAAGATTTTACTTATTTATTTGAGAAAGAGAGAAAAGAGAGAGAGCACAAGCAGGGGGAATGGCAGGCAGAGGGAGAAGCAGACTTCCTGCTGAGCAGGGAGCTTACTGTGGGACTCGATCCCAGGACCCTGGGATCATGACCTCAGCCGAAGGCAGACGCTTCACCAACTGAGCTACCCAGTTGCGCAGCCTATTTCTAATTTTTAAGGCGCCTTCTAGTGTTTATCTATTTATCTGTGTTTTCACATGTACCTTTGTCATAGGCACACATTCCCTTAAGAACCCATTCATAGACCTGTAAGACTGCCTCACTTTCTAGTTGGTTCTCTAGGCTTATTTTGCCAGTTCCTGGGAGCAGAAACTCCTTTTCTGCTATTCAGTCTTGCCCAGTTGGCTCAGTATGTGGTCTACTGGAAACAGTAGCCTCCACAGATGAGCTCTAGGGCTCTCAGAGGCAGGCCACGAGTTCTGTGCTTCTAGGGCAGAAACTTCCAGGGCAGTGCCACTCCCTGGGGTGACTCTTCCTTGCTCTCCCGAGGATAGTACTGGGGGGGCCGGAAGCAGCCCTCAAGCAAAGGTGCCAACCTGCAACTCCCACCTGCCCGTCCCCAGGACTAAATACGAGCCATGAGGCCTATTTCACTGCATACAATTTTGTATTTGCCTGATTACCGGTCATTGACCCATCTTTCAGAGACGTAATGTTTCCAAGGCTATTGGCTGCATCTTCTCATACCAGAATGTGTATGTGGTTTTTTTTTTTTTAATTCCTTCTTTTTTGATTCTCCTCTTTCAAATTCCCTAGCGTCCTCTCTTCCGAAAATCCATTTGCTTCTTTTCCTAATCTAGTCAGATCATAGATGTGGCACAAAACATATAAAAATTTATTAAAATGTGGAAACTCTTTGACTCTTAAGCCACCTCAAATATAATTTGCCTGGATGGTGTTGAATCTTAATATCCTCTTTGAGGTTTTTTTGGTTTTGTTTTGTTTTTGTAAAACTGTCATTGCTGACTTTTGATATCTAAAGCAAATTCTATCTGCACATTTAAATATTCCACTGGGAGATTTATGTCACTGACTTCAATTGCAAAGCACACATCCTTTTTGGAATCTCCCTCTTGTATATGACCCATCACTGGGGTTTACGCTACAAAAGACTTAATTTCTCTGTGAAATTCCTTCTGAAAAGATCTAGCATCCTTGTTAACTCCAGAATGACTATTGCTCTGGAAATCACTTCTCCCAGATCAAATCTCAGAAAACGGTCTGGATTTTTCCATTTTACTGTAATGAAATTAGACTGAGGTGAATATAGCTTAATATATGCATTCCGGGCCATGTGGAGCTGTTACTCATATTGTTGGCACCATATGCATGAAGCACAAAATGTGATAATGTATGGAGGATGCTCTGAAAATTGTAAGGAGCAACAGAAATATAAGGTTGACATTTCCCCCCAAAATGCCAAGAAGTGTTTCCTTACTTAGGCCAAGCTTTGGTGAATACCAGGCACACGGCGATTAGAGATGTCGACCGTGACAGTGATTCTTGGCACTGTCCTGTCTCCCTTTATCCCCCTGACAAGGTCAGAAGAGCTGGGAGTCGCCTGGCTCTTTGCTGGAACCAAGAGGAGGTCCCTGGTAGGACACACATCACCTCTGTGAGCCTCAGGGAGAGGACACTGCATGGTTGTGATAAAGGTTAGAGGACATAGTAAATGCTCAGCATACGGGACCATAGTAAGTAGGTGCTCAGCAAAATGGGAACTATTGTTGATTTTGTCATCCTCCTCATCCCAGGGTCACTAATGACAGGCCAGAAAGGGCACCCCTCATTCCCAGCTCCTGCCAAGGACCTCCAAGAGCCCTCAAAAAGGCGGGAAAACAGTACTGTCGGGTTGCTGAGCGAGGAGACCGGTCCTCACACAAAGGGAATCCTTGAAGAGCAAGGCCGACCCCAGTCACCTGCTCAAGAACCTTTGGAGGGCAGTGGCTTCCCGGCCTCGCGGAGGTGCGGGTCATGCAAATGCGATATGAATATGCTAATACACGGGCTCTCCGCGAATGGGAGGGCGCCTGTCCGGACTGGCAGAGCCCGCGGGGAGAGCCGAGGGGACACGAAGAGGACGCGGAGGCGCAACCGGGCTGCTGGACGGAACCAACCCCAGACAGACAGACTCCCACCGGGAGAGGACGTCCCTCCCCCAGCGCCGGCCCCTCGCGGCCCCAGGCGCGCCGCCCGCCGGTCCCTGGGGCTCCTTACCGAGGGTGATGAAGGGGTGGCGGAGGGAGGTGTTGCGGACAGCAGGGAAGGGGTCCCTCCGAATTTAGGAGCCAGAAGGTTCTTGCCAGCACTACCACCTTGTTTTACAGTTGAGGAAACTGAGCCCAAGAGATCAAGCCCCTTCTCGAAGGTCTCAGTGCTCCGGGGCAGGAGCGCTTGGCAGAGCAGGTTTTATCTGCTTTTGTTCGGTTTTCACCAGGGCCCGTGGCGAGCACTGTGTAGGGGCGAAAGCGGCAGCTCCGAATGCAGCAAAACTTGGTGCATTGCCAAGCAGGTCCCCGACTGCCCACCAGGCTGGGGGATTTAGAATCGAACACTTCCTGGGGAAAGATGAAAGGAGCTGGGGTGGCTGCCAGGGGCAGCAGCAGGCAAGGACAAATCAGCCTAAGCTGGTCTGGAATGTGTTGCTATGTAGAAGGTGAGCAAGAGTTCCAGCTTCCAGGAGAACCAGCTCAGAGGAAATGAAAGGGGAACAGGAGGATTATGGTTAGATTTAAGGCAGCGCTTTCTCCCAGGGATGACAATGGGGCCCTTTGTTCAGTGACCAAGGAGGGCTGCCGGCGGACTCAGCCCCCTCCCTCCCACGTGGAGGCCCTTGGAAACCCAGCTCCCTCTAGTCCCCCAGGGCCCAGCATGGAGGACAGGAATGAATGATTGACTTTGAAAAGTCCCCACCATTCGGGTAGGAGATCCTTTCCCCGATAGGCCCCCTGGGCTCTTCGCTGAGGATGAGGACAGCAGACGGGCTGGCTCTGGGGCCCTGCGGGGAAAGCGGCAGTCATGGCATCTCTTGCAACACGCTCACTGCCAAATTGATTCAAATTGGCTTGGATATGAACATATGATTAAAGGAGCGGCGCGATTCATTTATCAGGAGAGATTAAAGAGCGGCATCTGCGCAGCCTAGCTGGGGGACAATTAAGGAGCAAATCGCTAAGTGTCTGTGCCACCAGGCATGGGGGTGGGGCATGGGGGGGACAACTAGGATAATCTGCCGAGAGGACACAGGACAAAAGGAGGTAGTTCAGGAGTCACTGTGGGCCGCTGTTGTCTCTGGGCATAGGCTGGGCACCGTGGGGAGCCTCACAGGGCTTTGGTCCTCACCTCTCATTCAGGAGTCAGAGCAGTCCTGAGGGTCTGAGATTAGAGAGGAGAATCTGTCGAGGCAGCTTTGTGCCTGGCACAGGGACAGATTTGCTGCCTGTTTTGCGAGAATCATTTATATCTTAGGGACCAGAGCTGCCATGAGTATACAGGTGAGGGCGGGAGCTTACGGAGCTCTGAAGGCACACCCAAAAGGTAGTTGGGCTTTGATGGACCCGCAGGCTCCTGGACTCCCCTGGGGAGTTGGTGCTGAGGGAATCGCGTCCTTCCCTGGAGCCTAGCATCCCGGCCAAGGGGCTTTGCTGCAACTTCAAGTGTCGGTCTTGAGAGGCCATGTCCAGCTTCCTTAGACGGCCCATGGAGATCCCTACCACCACCCTTCTTTCCCTGCCTCAGGGCCTTTGCTTAAGCTCTTCTTTTTTTCCGGTACACCTGTGGAAGTGCTAGCCTTTCCTCAAGCCCCAGCTCAAAATACCAGCTCCTTTTAGAAGCCTTCCTGTCCTCCTCCACCTGAAACCGCCCCCCCTAACCTCCCCCCATAATATGTGCAAAGCAACTTCCTCTCCTTCTGTTATGTCTCATGTAATTATTTCCACGTGGGTCTGCCCCGATCCACGAGCCCCTAGATGACAAACACTGTAATTTGCATCTCTCTACTCACCCAAAGCTTGCACATATTAGTAGGCGCAGTCCCTATTTTGTATGTCTACCTTCTCCACTAGAATCTCTGCTTTACGAAGGAAGGAGACTCATCGGTCCCCAGCACTTAGAACAGGGCCTAGGCCACAGCTGGCAGTTATGAAATATTTGACTGTCGAGTGAATGAATCAATGAATAACATAAGCTTTCTGACTTGAACAAAGCACTCTGCCCCAGACTATTGGATACTGATGATGCTCTTTCCAATTAAGCAGAGACCTGTGTCACTGTGGGTCCAGAGTTGGGGTCTTGTCTGCAGATGGGAGGGACGTTGTCACACTAGTTCCTGGGAGAAACAGAAAATGCACCCTCCTATCTGAAAGCACGAGTAAAAGATGAACACGAGGAGCCAGCAGTTAAAAAAAAAAAAAAGTAACTTTACTTTTACTACCTTCGCTATTCAACAGGGGGAGGGGGGGCAGTGGAGAGGGGAAGTCTCTTTCATTCAAGTTGGATCCATTTTACACTCCTCTCCCACTCATTCTGGGGGACTCTCCTCCCTCCTTCCCTTTCTTGACCCTTTCTGGGTGGCTGATATCACCAGAGCACTGGCATTAGGGCTGTCTGATACCCTTTCCTGCCTACCTGTACAAACCAGGGGAGCCTGATTGACCAGCTATAAAAGAAACTTTATGCGTGTAGGGATTATAACTGGTCACATTACAGAAGGTAGAGGAGGAGGAGGGGCCATTTGTTTCTTGCCCTTCTCCAAGAGCTGCCTCTTAGCTGTCAGTGAGCAGAGCAAGTGTGGACTGAGGCACGAAGGCAGAGACTGAGCAGGGCAAAGAAGCCAGAACTCCCAGCCTACTCATGTTGCCCTGTGGACAATGGGGCTGGGGGCCAGAGAGACTTCCGCCATGTTTTGATCAAAAAGTCATATTTGGAATGACTAAAATTAAACCTAAAATTTTTTTCTAGTAAGAAGGACTTGCATCCCTCAAGAAAAAAAAAAAAAAGAGAGAGAGATAGGATCTCTGTAATTGGTAAGATTTAATAATCAGAGGGACCTCAACATTTCTGAGTGGAGGTCAGGAGAGGATGCAATGTGGATGGTTCTGCCTGATTACAATTCACAGGCTTTTAAAATAAAAGACGGGGTTTGTCTTCCTTGACCAATCTTCTCATCCTACTACCTTTGCCTGCCCCAAATGACCTTCCAAAGCTCTGAGTGGCACTGGTCTGGTGTGGGAGTAGGCCAGCGACCCTGGCGCTTTCCCCCATCCCCACCAGAATCCTGTGCTCCCCAGGGACCACCCAGGACTTTACCTGAGCCTGAAGGAACAGGCAGGAAAATTGGCAGAGCCAGGAGGAAAAGGACATTTATTTCCATACATCAGGTAAACAGGGAAGAGAGAGCACAGCCCAATGAATACAACCAATTGCAGGGGGCGGGGGGGGGGGGACAGCGGATGGGAGCGGCACCAGGCACTGCCCTCAGGCCCCCAAGTCTGGTGGCATTGGTGGGATGAGCTTTAGGGTGGGGGCTGGGACTGTCAGGCCACACGTTGTCATGTCTAGGGTAAGTGTGTGGGGGCAGGGCAACTGGAAGAAGAAAAATGACTCCGGCTCAGGACAAGGGTGAGGGCTTGTGTCTAATACGCATCAGTACTGACCCAAACCCCCATCTTCAGTTTTTCTGATCACAAGCCCTCAACCCGCGGCCTTCCCTCTCCAGTTGGGCCTATAGTCCAGGCAACTTGGACAGAGCGGCAGGGAGGCAGTGCTTGGGTAAGCCCCGACCTGGTGTAGGTGGAATGGGTTTAGTCTTAAGTAGGTCATTGCACTTAACACACTGATGAGACGGAGAGGGGCGGGGGCCGAAAGTGCCGGGTGATACATACGCACCCCTACGTAGGCTGGCTCGACCCATACCCAGAAGCACCTGAGAGCCCCTCCCCAGGCTGACTGAAGAATCTGGCCCCAGCTCCGCTCACCGGTCTCTCCAGCTGCGCAGAGAAAGGACTGCTCTCCAGTGAAGATGGAGATGAGATTCCCCTAGTCATTCCCGCAAACCCCAGCTGCCACCACAGCCCCCTCCCACTCTCAGGGATGCAGCTGTGATGGAGAGGTTGGGTATTTAAATTAAAAGTAAAAAGACAGCAGGCACTGAGAAGAGAAAGCCCTCGCCCCAAGCCAGGGTGGGGAGGAATGGCCGTTCCTGCCCCCCCCCAACTCCTCCCCATGGACCCAGCAACCTAGAGTGTCCCAGCAGGCAATCTGCCCACCGTCCCTGAGCAGGAGGCTGAGATGGAGGTCAGCTTGCTGGCTCCATGCAGTGCCAAGCCACCTGCCACTGCCCACAGAGTGTGGCATTTTGGAGGCAGAAGGAGCAAAAAGTTCTCTTTTCAGAAACTCCCCCACCACCTCTTCCACGTGGAGATGTCAGACACCCACAGCTTGGAAAGCCCCCCAGACCCAAGGGGGCCGGGTGTTTCCCATGCAGATCAGCAGTCAGGTGGCGGAGACCTCTGCCCCGCCATTTCCTGGGAGAGGCGCCGTGGCCGCGGTGGCCGGTGGGTGCAAGAGGTACAGACCACTCCCCTGGGCTATGCGTTGGTCTCTGTCGGTTTGGCCTCTGTGTCGCTGTCACTCAGATAGTTATGGGAGTATCGCGGCCTGGAGGTGCTGTCCAAAGGGTCGTGCTCATCATCTGACCGGTCAGGGGCAAGGGACTTCCAGTAGCTGGTAGGGCTGCGGGGAGAGAGGAGGAGCAAGGTCACGGCGGAACGATGCCCTTAACCCTCAGCACCAAAGCCTTTGGGTCTGGGGAGGCTCCCAAAGCCCCGTCATAGCATTCCCCAAAAGCCACAAATTGAGAAGTAAATTCAATTCCTCACTTCCCCAGAAGATATGCAGAGTAGTGAGGGAAAGGAGCTCATTGTCTTGATTCTGAAAACTTTTGAAACTCCCTGGAAAGCAATGTGGTAGAGCCGTGGGTCTCAATCTTGAGTATGCCTAAGAATTGGCTACAGACTCCTGCATCCTTCCCCTGAGAAATTTTGATTTGTTAGCTTTTGGGTGGAACCGAGGAATTCTGCATTTTCAATTCTTCCCCAGAAGATTCTGATGCAGGTGGTCCCTGGACCACACTGACTTGGAGACTGGCAGGCTGGTGATTACCTGGCTACAACCTGCCAAAGTTACCTTATCCCTAAACGGGATTCCTTCTAAGAGGGAGGGGCTTTCCCCACTGGATACTCCCAGACCTTAACCCTTTCTCCTCATTGTTTTCCTAAGGCCTGTGAGCATTTCTGCCCTTGACCATGGCATCATCTACTCACCACAAGGAAAGGAGGCTAAGGATGTAGGGACTGGCTAGATCTCTGCTTCAGGATGGCACAGTCGTCCCTTTCTTGGTACCATAACCCAACCCTGCAGAGTTTTCCTCAGGCCACTGGGAGCCTACAGCTTCCCCTCACTAGGATGTGAAGGAACATTATCCCCTGGATGGGGCAGGCTCCTGGCATTGAGCAAGGATGGAAACCTCCTGCTCCAGTCACATTTTTTCTTTCTTTCCCAAAGCCTTAGAGCCGCCTGCCCCTGCCCCTCCCACCTCTGCTACCTTGCTGGTTCAAGTGCACCGTAATTTCAGCCCTCTGAACAAAATGCAGCCCAGAGTGCCCCCCCACCAATGCCCTGCACCCAGAGTTCCTGCCCAGCGCGCTCCCAGGGACACAGCTCTTCTTCCAGATCCCAGAGACTTTCCCCTGGGATAAACAGGAATTCGGTGATCCCTCTACCCCCAACTCTGCTTTAAGAATCTCAGGGGGGACCTTGTTTACTGGCGTCTTTGAAGTTCTTCTATCCCCAAACCAAAAGAGGCGGAAACAGTATTCTGCAAGAAAGACCCACATTCTTAGCTTTTCCAACTGTATTGGGAAGAAAGGGTTTGGCTACGGAGTACTTCCTGTGTGTGAGACACTGTCCCCTGCACACCACAGGCATCTTACTCTTCACGACAACCCTATTAAATGTCACCAGGAAGCTGGTTCAGAGAGAGGAAGCCTCTTGCTCAAGGTCACACAGCCAGTATGTAAATTTGAACTTGGACTCTTAGACCTCAAAGCCTTTTGCTGACTCCACCCTGCTGCTAGATTGGGTGACCTGAAGAGAAAACACAACCAAACCTGAATGTTCCCTGCCTGCCTGGGTGAGAGCCCAGGGGGTGTGTAAAGATAGGTCTCTCTCTCTCTCTCTGTCTCCCTGGGGAGAAGGAAGAGCCTGATAGAATACATGTTCAATTATGCAGAATGGTTCAGGAATGGGGCAGTCTGGTTAATAGTTATCATATTTCTCATGAATGAATTACCATTTTTAAAGGAATCAGAATAGCACAAAACACATTTAATACAAACTAGACTGAACATAAATGAGTCTTACTTTGATGGGCCAAAGGCACTTAAGGACTCTAGGGTGTCTCAGGGACAAAATTATAAAGCTCAATGATGACTGTGCAACATAGAAAAAAATGGGGTTATTTTAGCTTTTGGGTTGTTTGAATTCTAAATTAGTGGGAGCCTGGTTTTATTTTCAATTTTTGGACAGAATTTCTGGGCACCCAAGTGCTAAGGTCTCCTGTTGGGTAAAGGAAGGACTGACTTTGTGGAAAAACAGCAGGGTTATTTTGGGGGCAGACGGGGGGCAAGGCAGATGCCAGGACTGGGACCCAGATGCAGACGGGGCACCGCGGGGTAGGGTCGATCTGAGCTCTTTTCCATTCCCACGCCTCTCCTGAGTGGGGCTGTGGCCCCCACTCCCACATTCCTGTGCCTGCCAAGCAGGCAGACGCCTGGATAAATGACAGCCAGGTTCCGACACTGCTCCATCCGGGTGCTGGCAAGGGGCGGAGGCAGCCGGAGAGGGGGGCCGACTCCATGCTCCTCTCCCCTGCTCCGCGGAGCTGCAAGATACCCTTGCTTCTAGCCGGGTGTGCTACAAGCCAGGCTCTCTGGTGCCACAGCTGTAGTCAACAGCAGGCAGCTAGCCCCCTCCCCAGGGCAAGACTCAGGGCTGGCAATTCGAACGTTTTAACCAAATTGTGCAAAAAGCTTTCCTCCCCACAAGCCGGAGTCTCCTGCGAAACGCTGTCACAAACAATTTGGTGTATAAGCTAATTCCTGCTGGGTGAGCCCAGGGTGGCAGCCCCCTCTCCTTGCCTTTGCTATGGATGAGTTCGCCTTCTGAATTCTCACCGGTCCCTGTCGCCAGATGGGAAGCTAAGCCACCGCTCTGCCCCCCCGTCCCCCCATGCTTGGCAGTTTAGCTCCCCAGAGCCCAGCCAGGTTCTCCCTCCCCTGGCCCTTCTCTAGCCGGCTTGCTATCGGCTGGCTAGCTTCGGCTCGGTGCCCGCTCTCCCCGCCGTGAACCCAATCCTCCTCGGTGGTGGCGTGTAGAGTTTCAGGACTACTCTTGTTTTTCTGGTGGACAAGAGGAACAGTGCAGGTGGCTGGCGGAAGAAACAGGCTTTGTGGGTTTTTGTCCTTGCTGGTCATAGGGTCAAGGGTGACGCTGGGCTGAGAGCATTGGGTCTGAGATGCAAGCTGCTGAGCAGCGTGGGATGGCCCAGCTAGGCCCATGCCTCTCTTCCTCTTCAGGAAGGGGTGCAGCGCTCAGAAGGGCCTGGCCTATCGACTGACTTCCTGCGCTGGGGGAGCAGGGCACTCAGCAGGGCTGCTGAGGGGAAGGCTGAGGCGGTAAACACAATGTTGTGACTCCTGTCTTTTTCTCACTGTGGGGCTGACAACTGCTCCCTAGTGCAACCAAGATGCTTCCTGCTCTTCCCAGAGCACCCTGCACCCATCTGCCACATGGGGGGAGTGACAGAGCAGTGCTGAGCCCAAGGGCTTGGTGTCAGAGCAGCTCAGGGTCCGAGGAGTCTGAGATGGCCATGAGCCTGATCTGGGTTTAAATTCCACCTTCTCTGCCTGGGTGGCTCAGATGGTTAAGCGTCTGCCTTCAGCTGCCCCAGGATCCCGGGGTCCTGGGATCAAGCCCTGCATCGGGCTCCTGGCTCAGCAGGGAGTCTGCTTCTGCCTCTCCCTCTCCCTCTGTCTCTCCCCTGCTCATGCTCCCTCTCTCTGTATCTTTGTGTCTCAAATGAATAAATACAACTTTTAAATTCCTCCTTCTCCCCACCATCCTCCTAATCCCATCCCTGCACCCATCTCCAAATAGCTGCAGGTAACATTCACTCCTACCTGTCCATTTCTTAAAACGTAACTGGTCCCTTTGGAGAGAACTCCGCCAGGTCAGTGTACCTGTTCAGGTGCTCCATGGCACAAGAGGCCCACAAGCATGCGACAGGTATGTGTTAGTTCATGCAGTGCCCATGCCCCAGGGGGCTGCACTCTGGGGTCATATCTCCTGGGAAGCAGCAAGCTTGCCCTGGGAGGTACCACGCCGAAAACAGCTTCACATAACCAGGGTGATCCAAATGTCACCACCCACCAGGGAAACTGGCAACAATGGGATTCCAGTGAGTCAGTCTTTGCCTTTCTTCTGAGATGGGAGTGTGGGCATGAAGGGCCTAACTACTAGATCTCTCTTCCCACAGAGAGAAGGCTGGCGGAGGCAGGAGAGCCAGGAGGGGGCTGTCAGTCAGCAGCTGCTAATTTCTATTCATTATAACATTTTAAGATGTGCTGAGACGAGGTGACGCCCATGTGTGGGCTTCAGGTGGGAGGGTGGGGGGAAGGAGTTAGGCATTTCGGGGTTTGATGTAGGGTGTGGTACTGTGGGGGCTGCGGCCCTGTGAGCCTTGCACCCCGAGGCTTGAAAGGTGGCTTTGCAGGGCAGGGGAGAGCTGAGCCAAAAGGCCTCACGATGGATGATGGTCACTAACGTACCAACTCATACCCAGGGCGGGGGGTGGGGGGGTGCGGGCAGCGAGAGCCCTTTCCCGAGACCAACCTGTCGGGGCCATGGACAAATCTCCCATATTGGTGCTGCCAGGCACACACAGTAAACATGTCACCCCCGTGCTCTGCCTTGGGCCGTTTGGAGGAGTGGTCAAGGGCAAGTTGAATAGACTCCATTCAGATCCCAGCAACATCACTTCCCAACTGTGTGACCCTGGCAAGTGACTTCACCTCCCTGAGCCTCAGCTTTCTCTCCTGTAAAGTGAGGCTCATCAGGCCTGTTCCGGAGTTAGTCTGAGGATTAGGTGAACACAGTGTGGCGAATATCTAGGGGAGCCCCTGGCTCATGGTAGGGACTTAGTAAGTGTGACCGGCCATCCTCAGCAGGATCGGTCGCCGGGGCTCAGGGCTCAGGACGGACCGGCCCCACTCTCCAAGGTAGCCAGAAAGCTCCCGGAGGCCAGGCGCTGGTCGTGGCGGGTGGGGTGGGAGCACGTTAGTTCACACCGAGCTGCACACTCCATGCTCCACGCCAGGCACCACCTACTACTCTAGTCGCTCTCGGGCCGGTACAGGTACCGCATCATCAGGCTGTCCACCTCCTTCTTGCGCTTCTTCTCCTCCTTCCGAGACTGCCGGGACCGCCGGCCGGCCCGGCCTGCCTCCTCCGCTTCTGCAGTTGGGCCCTTCTTCACGCTCGAGCGGCTGTGGCCTGACACGGTGGAGCCGCTGGAGGTCGACGAGGACTCCGACTCGCTCTCCGTCCTCTTCCTTCTCGATTTGGATTTCTTCTTGCTCTTTCGCGAGCGCCCCTTCTTCCGCCGCTTGTGCTCCGAGGACTCCTCGGAGCTGCAGCTGGAGCTGGAGCTGCTCGGTCTCCTGCCCCGGCCCCTGCGGCTGCTGCGGGGCCGGGACACATCGGCGGCCGAGGCTGAGCGGCGGATGCTGGCCGCCCGCGCCGGGAGCTCGAGCTGGGCACTGCGGACACTTTGGATGCTCTTCCGGTCGTCCTCCTCCGAGTCGGGCTCCAGGCTGCTCCTCTGGAACGTTACGGGCTTGTAGCTCAAGACCTCATTGATGGCGGCCTCCAGGTCGGGGTCCAGGTAGGAGTGACGGCTGACCGGGCGGATGCCGGAGCCGAGAGGCTCGTCCGTGGCAGAGGCTGAGCCGCGGGGCCGCGGTGGCACCGACAGACTGCGGGCCAGTGACGGGTGGCTGTACTGGGAGTGGGCCTCGCTCAAGGCCACACTGGCTCGGTCGTCCCATGCATCCAGGCAGCTCTGGCCCAGGGACAGGCGGGAATCGGGGCTGTCCCGGCCCAGGCCCGAGGCCCGGCTCAGGGAAGGACTGAGGGTCCTGGAGAGGGTATCGAGCCGGGAGGCGCTGTGCCGCGAACTGGGGGAGCCCGAGAGCGAGAAGCTCATGGACGAGCGTGCCCCGTCCTCACCAGAGCCACGCCGCGTGGCCGAGGAGGCCCGGCTGGTGGGGGCAGAGACTGTGGGGGCCCGGTCGAAGTCGGAGCCCCACCGCTTCTCCAGCCCCCGGCCCGGGCGGCCCGGGCGGCTCGGGGCCTCGGAGCCGGCGGAGCGGCATTCGTCCAGCTCCTCCCTGGGGCGCGTGTGGGTCTTCCGGGGGGGCCTCTCGGGGGAGGCTGGCCGCTCGCTCAGGGTGGTGAAGAGCGAGTCCTCGTCCCCGGTGCCCCCGATGGAGTCCTTCAGGGTGAGCCGTTTCCGGTAGCTCAGGGAGCTCAGCGCCGAGGCCGGTCTCTCCTCCACCCCCTTGCCCTCTTTGCTGGAGCTGTTGAGGGCCGTTCTAGGGGAGGGAGGTGAGGCCGGAAAGAGAACCAGCAGTGGATTAGAGGCAGCACAGACAGAATGAGAGAGAGAGAGAGAGAGAGAGAGAGAG
>NC_138383.1:36953903-36992803 GCF_054177405.1 Leptonychotes weddellii
GAGCCAACCCTGTTCAGGGTTGTGGGGTCCAGAGACTCCTTATGCCCCATTCCAGTCTTGATTCCGGGCCCCAAACTTTCTGGTGGTTCAACCACCATTTGTTGAATGAGTAAGTGGGGATGAAGTCAAACCTGCAGCAAACCAAAGCCCCGAGCCTGGTAGGAAACCATTACCTGGGAAAAACAAGGGTGCCGCAGACCCTGACTAAGGAGACACTGAGCCTCCCGTGCTCATTCCTCATGCTGGGGACATGCCTGGGCCCCGCATACACATGCCAGGCTAGAGACGCCGGGACCAGAGGCCTGGCCTCTCCGGGATCGAGGCACTGCTCCTTTATCCCTGGTGCATGGGGTGGCTTTTCCTCCCAGCTCAAGGCCACGTGCTCACCTGGAACTCTTCAAGCTGCCATCATCGGAAGCTGCCTTGGAAGGCCCCTTGTTTTTTGACAACCATGACTTGACCCCGTCGACCCGGTCCTCCAGCTCTGAGTCCACATCGGAATCCCCCTCGCTGTGGGATGAGGAGCAGAAAGGTAGGCAAGGCTGGGGAGGAAGAGCTCACCCGAGGCCCAGTAGGGAGTGCTGAAGGGGCAGCAGGTTTGCCTTGAGGTGGGGGGTGGGATGCGGGGTGGCATGCATATCAGTGAGTCAGGGAGCAGAACAAGGGAGGTTAGATGGGGCGCCCCATTCACGAGGACCCTGCCCCACTCAGCAGGCCACACTTAATGATAGCCACCAAGAGGACCCTGAGGAGCATAGAGGCACCTCCCATTCGACTTTCTGTGACAGACTGCTATCGAGCCAAACAAACCCAATGAGGATGACAGGGAAACCATCCACTTAGGAGTTCCAGCTAAATGGCCGCTGGTTAAAAAGACCAGTCCCAGGCCATATGCTAATTCCTGAGGCCTACTCCGTTTCTTGTCTGCCCACTCCCAGAAATGTGGCCACAGCTGCGGCCGTTTCGCGAGCCTTCGCTGTGAGAGCCAGACTGCGGGCCATGGGGGGTGGAGTGGGGGGGAGAGAAGGGCATCGTTATGCCTTCAGTTAGCTTGAACTGGAGGCTCCTTGGCTGATGGCCACGCTGAGTGCAACCGGCCAGATCCCAGACCACCCTGCGACTTCCCTGGCCCTTAAGAAACAGAAGGGTGAGGAGGGGGCATCCGCCATTTCCTGAGGTGCTGGCAACGGCTCTGGGATTCAAACTGCGTCCTGGAGATCCACTTGAGCCCCAGAAAGTCCCAGACAATGGCTCTGTCTCTCCCAGGCTCCTCTTCCCTCCGTCAGGCAGGCTCTAGCCCTTGCTCTTCAGTTGTGCATCTGGCCAAGCTGGCCTGAGCCCTCTCTACCGGCAGAAAAGCCCCAAGGAGTCCGATTTGGAAGCTGGAGTCGTGGTGACTCCTTCACAAAGCAGCGGGGGCTTAGGGACAGCTTCTGAGTGAGAATGCTTCTAGAATTCTGCAAAATGTCTGCTCCCACGTTCCTCTGCTACGGAGATGCTAATTTTCCTTGATATAAATTTCCTTTCATCTGTGTCAACACGAGCAGCCCCATTCCTGAATTATGTTCTTGAATAAATAGCCATACAGGCGTGCGTGTGTGTGCATGCACGTGCACACACACACACACACACACACAGAGGAAACCACCAGACTCCGTTCTGGGGACTGTGAGAGAGCATGACCCATTGGGAGGGGAACAAAGAGGCATATTTTATGGGCTTCCATCAGATACAGAATTATAACAAGGACGAGGCTGGCTGATGCCCCGGGTAAACGGGAGTTTAGCAGAGAGCCCCGAAACCACTAATGCAAGCCCCGTGCCTGTCCGAGCTTGGCAGATTTACTGTGGTGCACGGGCCCCACGGAACGCCAATACCACCTGATTTATACACCCCTGCAAAAAACCTCCTTCTCTAGCTTCAGAGCCTCTAATTTATCACCCCCGTTCATAAGCCTATTGATTGCCTTTAGAAAGGAGGTGCTGTATGCATCGCAAAATCTATGTCTACATGTTAAAAGTGTTTCTGTATAAATCTCCCTTAATACTGCACTGTTTACTGCTTTCATTAAGGTTATGGCAATAACAACTGTATCTCTAAGTAAATCGAAACATTATTTTTCTGCCCGCCTTAGCACACTTACTCGCTCTCGCTCGATAACTTGGGAGCTGGGGCCCAGAGCTGCTGAGCACGGAGCCACACCACCTCTGCCATCAGCGGGACTGTGGTGAGGACTGCACGCCCCAGTGCGGCTGCGTGAGTGCACACAGGGGTGTGTGTGTGTGTGCGCGCGCGCGTGCACGTGCCCATGCCTGGCAGTGGTTTAGAAGATGATCTTAAATGCGCATCTTATCAGCCCTCGAAGCTCCTCCAGCCCAAGGATGGCAGGGCTGGAACACACAGGGGACGGAGCGTCGTGGACCCAGAATACGAATTTTCCTCCTTCCATTCAGAGCAGCGAATGGATGGAGACGCCAGCCTGCCCGCCCTCGCCTTCCCTTTAGTTTCAAGCATATAGGTGGTGTTTAGGTTCTTTTCCTTAAATAATCAGGCCCCTAAACAAACTCCAGGGGCACGCAGGCTCAGGGGGCAGTTGAAATTTTAAATGGTCGGAATTAAACCCTGAGTCAAATACAATATATGTCCAGGCTCATGTGCTATTAGTTAACTGGGAGCCGAATCGCGGGGGAACAAACAAACGGAGACAGGACGGCGGGGGATATTAATTGTGTGTGACAACCGGGCTCCAGTGGCCCTCTATCACTGTTACACACTATTACATTTATCATTAGCTCTCCCGGAGTCCTGTGCGCTGCTGCCCGCCCACCCCGGCCAGGGGAGGAGGCCTGCCGGGCAGGAGAGAGTAGGGGGAGGAAATCCAATGCCACGCTAAAAAAACAACCTTCAAACAAACAGCCCTGACGAACTCCACTCCACGGAGGATCACTCTGATCCGCCTCCAGGCCTCTGCACGCCATCCAGCTCCCACCCACAGAAGGAATCGAAGAGAGAGGGGGGATTTCCTGGGCTCCCCACCACCTGACAGAGGACAGCACCAGCACAAGGGCCCGGGGCCTCCCTCTGCCCGAGGTGCCCGCAGGGGAGCAAAGGAAACCCGTCGGGCTGGGTTCCCTTCGCCTGCCCCTGCGGAGCGGCCCGTGACGGGCTGGCTGGGTGCCTTCTCCAGACAAGGAACTGCTAGATGCCCCGCACCTCGTACCCTCGTCTGCCACAGGAAGGTGGTGGACCTTTTCAAAACGAAAGCTGCCCGCTTCTTTCGGGCGGTGTAGGCTCCAAAGGAGCCCCAGGATGTGGACAAATCCAGCCCAGTCAGATTTTCCCCCGGGGAAACAGGCCGGGGAGGCAGCTCTGCCTGCTTTCTGAGGGGGGAGAGGGCTGGAGCTCAGGAAGGCAGACTGAGGCTGAGCTCCCTTTTCTGTGGGAGCCCCCATCCTGCCCATCCAGGGCGTGAGCACGCCTCACTGCCTGCCCTCCACCTTCGACGCAGGGCCCGGCCCCTCGCCTTGCCTCTCCTCAGGACAGAGCCAGCAGTGTTAGCGAGGAACTAGCCCGGAGAAGGTGTGAGAGGCTGTGTCCACGTGCGGCATGCAGCAGGGGCCCTGGGTGGGAGCCAGGGTTAGGGGCGGTTAGACACCACGGGAGAGGCAGAGAGCGCGTGCGCTCCAGTCCTCACGGTTTATTCTTTCTTTTCTGATACTTTGTCACCATGTCCTGCAAACTGGAAACAGAAAGAAAATGGTGGGCAAGAGGGCCAGAAGAAGAAGACCGAAAAATCAGTGGGTAAACCAAGGTGGACCTCTCCGCTGAGGACCCCTTTTTCTTCAGCAAGAGATGGCTCTGCCTGGCTGAGACGCGCTGGGGGTGGGGTGGGAGCAGTGGCAGTGCTGTCTTCGGAGGGAGGTCTGGGTTGCCCTGGGGCACCGCTTTCCTGCCCCGAAGGAGCAGGCTCCCTGTGTGGGCCGGGACCTGACTGCAGGATGGGGCACCAGCGCTCGCTCGGGAAGGGGGCAGGTCTGGGGGGCCGGGGTTCTGTCCAAGGCAGCCCTGGGAGCTTCTCCAGGGCCCGACCCTCACCCCCCAGAGCTACTGGTCTACCTGCCCTGTGACTTCTTCCTCAGCCTCAGGCTACAAATCTCTCTCTCTCTCTCTCTCTCTCTCTCTCTCCTGAACCATTCCCTGGGTGGGTTTTATGAGAGAGAATCTCTGGCATGGTAACAAGGCACCACCGGCCTTAAATCTCTGCTTTCCCCAGAGTGGGACAGGCACCATCGGAAATGCAGCTAAACGGGGGAATAACTCATCGTGAGCAGGCAGAGCTGGAGAGCCAGGTTCCTGGGAGGCCTCGGGGAGGGAGGACAGGGAGGAAGAGGGAGGGCGTCTCAGCCAGGGGGCACCTGTCCTGCCCTCGGTCAATACAGGACAGGGTCCGTGCTGGGGGCTGGCAATGAGGGAAAGGTGGGCTGGTGGCTTGGTGGCAGGGAGACAGAGGTCGCGGCTGCTCTGCCTCATGGCTTGCTCCAGAGGTGGTCAGAGGGCCTTGGTGCGGGCCACCGCTGCCACAGAGGCCCCCTCACCTGGTGATGAGGTCCTCATTCTCGTCGCTCTCCATCTCGTCCTCGATGGCGGCCTGCAGGTCCCCAATGCGCTTGAATGCCAGTTTGAGATCAGCCTGCAGGCTCTGGTTAGCAGCCTCTAGGCTCTCCAGATCCATCTCCTAGGCAGAAGAGTAGGCAGTCCAGTTCAGCGGATGGCTAGTCTCTCATCCAGGTGCTCCAGAAAAAGCCGGCTTCAAGTGTCTCCCAGCCAGGCAGGAACTCTGTGGAGGCTGCTGCAAGCCTGGGCTCGCTGGATGGACACTCGGGTCCCACCCTTGGCCCTGGGCCTGCCTTCGGGACTTCCTGGACCGTCTCCTTGCCACGTTCCTCTTCTTCCCATGATCTAAACTCCGGTTTCTTTGTGGTCCGCCCCCCACCCGCCTAGCGGGGAGGTGTGTGCATAACAACCACTCAGCTCCGGGGTGGGGGTGGGGGGCCCCCCCGCGGGTTGGGCTGCATTACCAGTTCGTGCTTCTTGCGGCTCGCCTCTGCCTCCTTCCTGGCGAGCTCGCCCATCTCCTCCTTGGTGTCCCGGAGCTGCCGCTGCAGTCTCTTGTTCTGTTCCTTCTCCCGGTTCTCAGCTGCGGTGCGCTGATCTCGCTCCTCGGTCAGCTTCTCCATGTTTTCCTTGAGCCGGCTGGCCAGGCTCTGGACAGGGAGGTGGGGAAGAGAGGCCCATCAGCTAGGCCGGGACAGGGAGGAGGCTCTGACTCTGAGCTCCGGAGTCAGGAGGCCTGGGGTCCAGCTCTGGCACCACCGCTCACTAGTGGCTGGGCAAGAACAAAAGCCCTCTGAAGAGGCTTCCTTTGCCTTTCTATAAAATGGGAGAACAACACCTACTCCCTCAGGGTCTTTTTTTTTTAAGGTTTTATTTATTCATTTGAGAAAGAGAAAGAATGAGCAGTGGAGGGAGAGGTAGAGGGCAACAGAGAGCGAGAGCGAGAGCGAGAGAGAGAGAGAGAGAGAGAGAGAGAGAGAGAAGCAGACTCCTCGCTGAGCAGGGAGCCCGACGTGGGGCTCGATCCCAGGACCCTGGATCATGACCTGAGCCGAAGGCAGATGCCCAACTGACTGAGCCACCCAGGCGCCCCATCCCTCGGGGTCTTTTAAAGATTGAATAAGGTCGGGTGCGTGAAGGCAACTGGCATGCTGAAAGGTGCCATCATCATCATCATCATCATCATTATCATCACTACCAAGTTTGGAGGAGTGCTCTGGCTACAGCCTGGGCCTTCCCATACTGACACAGTCAGCCCTGCTTCCCTCAGACACCCTGAACCCAGCAGCTCTGGAAGCTAGATCCTGTGCTCGAGGTAAATGGCTCGTTGAGAGTTCCTGGACTAGGAGACTAAAGAGTCATCACAGTCTAAGCACACAGCCATCCCTCTAAGCCTGATGCATCTCTCTTCCTCCAGAAACTTGGAACACATTTTTCCCTACCAGGCCATAGGCAAGAAATGACCTGGAGGTTGGGACAGGGTGTGAGGGAAGGACCTGCTTCCGGTTCGACCACCGACGGGCCCTGGGGTCTCCACTTCTGGGCCCCCCAGTCTCTAAAATAATGGCACTAGACTACGTGATCTCTAAGGGCTGTTTGTGTTTAACATTTTGTGTGTCTAAAGGACAATCCTGCCTTTCTGGGCAGAAGGGATACAGACACAGGGCTGAGGAAAGGGTCCGAGGCCCAGAAGAAAAGGAGACAAGTGCACAGATCTGTCCCAGAGCCACCAGATCAACGGATTCTTCAGCGCCTCGATAGCTCCGTGACCACAGGCAACCTCCTTAACCCTTCCTGCATGCAAAATCGGGATCAAAATATTACCGACTGTCCTGGGGTCGTGGTGGGTGGAACAGGAGCATCACTAAGTCTCCCCTAACTCTCCCTGGCTCTCCTGAGGACCGGGACCTTGTCTTGGGAGGTTCCGCCGTATTCTCTTCCTACGTCAAGGGGACTACTGTCCTCTCAATGCTCGCTGTCAGCCCCCTAGTCACCTGTTCCCATCCCTACCCTGGAGCCTGCTCTGTAGCCTCAGGGGCTGCTGGGGCGGCGGCAGGGATGCTCCTCAGCACGCACACCTGTGAACACAGTTCTCACGGAGAACTGTCGGTGCTCAGACAAGTGTACGAGCTCGAGCGGGAGGAGAACTTAAAAATAGGGCGAGAGGAGTGTTCACCCAGAGACAATTCTGCCTGCCTCTTTCTTCCTACCTGCTCTATCGGAGAGGGCGGGGCTGGGCATGCTGGCGTCAGGAGCCTGGAACCGAGAGGGCTGCATTTGGAGCATGGAGATTACGGGTGGAAGGAAGAACAAGACAGAGCAGAAGAGGGGCGAGCAGGAACAGGAGAAGGGTCGAAGGCAAGAGTGCCGAGCAGAGGGAGAGGAGGGAGGGGATGGGGAGAAAGGAAGAAGTGGAGAGAGGGTGAGAAGGAGAAATGAGAAGGGACAGGAAAGAAGGGGGCAGACATGGAGACAAGCAAAGAGAGAGGAGTAAAAGCAGAGCCAGGAAGGATGGGAAGAAGTGAGGAAAAAAGGCAATAAAAAAGGGAAGGGAGAGAGAGCGTGAGCAAGCGAGCGGTGAGATGAGATGAGAGAACAGACTTCAGCCCTCACAGAAGTGGCGCCATCCGCTGCATATTTATGACCCTGCCAGAGAGCAAGTGAGGGGACCGGCGGGGGGAGCTCATGGTGGAGGAAAATACGAAGACAGAAAGCTAAGCTGCTCCGGTCCCTTGGCAGAAAGCAAGCACGGAAACAGAATGTAAAGCAGGCTGGCTCCACGGTGCCCAGAGAGCAGGCGGGGAGGGCGGGGGGAAGGCACCCGCCCCGTCAGCTGGCCTGGCAGCTTGGCAGGGGCCTCTGAGGAGCGGCCGCGGCCTGCCCAGAGCTGCCAAGCATGCGTGGCTCCAGCCGCTGGGGCGGCTCTGCCCTGTTCTCAGCTGCGGACCAGGACGAGGGTGCACCCACCTCCAGCCTCTTCACTTGGGTCCTTTCGAACTCCAGGCGGGTCTCCAGCTCTCGGATCTTAGCTTCCTGCCTGCTCACCAGGGACTTGTCCACCATGGACTGTTCTAGGAACTCCACTTGGCTCTGGAGGGCTTGGAGCTGGGGGTGGGGGCAGGAAGAGAAGAAAGAACTGAGCCCCGAGGGGAGGGGGCAGAGTGTGGGCCGGCAAGATCACCATGGTGCTCGACCAGAAGGTGGAGGGAGGGATGCACAGGGGAGGTGGAAGGATGGGGCCCCGAGCCAGAGGCATTCCCCACCTGGCCCAACGCTGGCAGATTTTGCCCTTTGGAGAGAAAGGAAAAAGCCAAGGACCAGAGAGGGAATAGAAATGTGAAGTGAGGCAGCTGAAGCCAAAATGTCTACTATGGTGATATGGCTCCAGGCCTAGGCCTTCACATGCGTTGATGCTGCTCTGTGGATTACTGACGACTGAGAGGAGCACTTGCTATCCTATGAGCTTGGGGGTTTGCCCCTACATACAGCGACCCCGCACCCTCTTTCTACCAAGGGAGATGCTGGTGCCCACCTTCTCCTGCAGCTCTTGCTTCTCCTTGTTGGCTTCTTCTAGCTGAGCCTGGAGATCGTTCATCTGCGCTAAGTCTCGCGAGGCCTGGGAAAGGAGTGAGCGCTGAAGCAGGATCCCCCGTGAACACAAACCCCAGCCCGCCACATCGCACGCCCAGTGCTGTGCCGGGGCCCGTGGGCCTGCCGCTCCCAAAAGAAGTGGCCTGTGGGGGCTTCTGAAGAGGACCACGGGGACAGCGTCTGTGGTGCGGGGTGTGGTGGGGCACCTGAGCCACGGCCGCCTTCTGCTTCTTCATCAGCTCGTTCATGTCCTCCTGATCCTCTTCCAGCCGGCTCTGGATCTCGTTCTTCTCACGCTGAAGGCGGCTCAGCTGCTCCTCCAGCTGGATGGAGGCAAGGCAGAGCAGAGGGCATCAGGCCTCGCGTGCCTCATGGCAGTGGGTGGCAAGTCTGAACTTCCCCACGCCACCTCCAATGGGAAGGGGGTGATGATGGGGCCGGGCGCGGCCACTGGAGCGGGGTCCAGACCCCGTGGCGCTCAGGGAGCTGAGGCAAGGCTGTCTTTGCTGCACAGGCAGACCCTGGGCTAAATGACAGCTGCTTCCTGGCAGCTCTTTGAAGGCTAATGAGAAGGCAGAAAAGGTCTGCCCAGAACAAATGACCCATCTTCTGGGCACCAGCAATCTAGGCCCTAACCTGCATGCACTCTGCCCCCTTCAGGCCTCGGGGAAGGACCCCTCGAATGTGCGAGGCTCTCTTGGCTTGGATTCTCATCTCCCCTGGGATGGCCTGCTCCCCAGCCATCCGGCCCCACAGCCAGTCCACTCCTGGGGGGGGGGGGGAAGGGAGGAGACAGCCAACAGCAGCTTCAGGAAATGAATGAATCTATTAGCCTGTAATTCCAAAACAAAATCACTGCGTTGGCTCCTTCTCGGCCCCATCCATCTTGTTACCGGGCTGTGGGGAGCTGGGGAAGCCTCCGCCAAGAAATTTAACTCGGATTTAAATAAAATGGTAATTTTATAACAGCCTTTTTTAACACAATTAAAGAATTTGAATTACTCACCTGAAAACTGCTGAGGAGCACAAATGTCATAGAGATAAATCAAGCCCGGGAGATTGGGATCTCTCAGCAGATGGGTGACCAGCCTGGCGGTGGGGGGGGCCCGTGGAGCCCAGAGCCAAGCCCAGCCTCCCCGCTGCCCCATTCCCCGCCCAAGGAGGTACTGGTGTCCGCATCCCAGTAATGCATTCCCGGGCCGATGGATGGGCCGTGGGAGAGGTAGGGAATTAAAAGGGAAGCATTAAATAAGAGCTCTAATTAGCTGCCACTTGGGCTTGTCAGTGGGCTGGCCAGGGGAAGGGGAGGGAACCCGAGCCATCCCATCCTCTTATCGGTGCTTCGGCTAATCTCCAGGCACCTGTTTACATCCCTCGGCCACATTAGCTGCCTTTATTTATGGTGTCAAGGCCTGTGGCCAAGCTCCCACAGGCAGGTGGTTAAACAGGGAGATGGGCCCTTGCTGGCTCCCTCTTCTACCTCGCCCCCCTCCTGGGCCTCTGCTCTGAGTGGGGAGAGGCGAAGGAGGGGAGGCCCGCTCTCCCTGCAGAAAGCCCTGGTGTGAAGGGAGCTGGCTGGGGAAGGGCCCCTGTCTGTCCCCGCTCTACTCTCCCTCAGCTCCCCCCTCCCCCCGCTCCCCGAGCCCGGCCCACACACCCCGGCTCCTCACCGCTGTCTTGGCTTTGGCGATGTCATCAATCTGCAGGTGCAGGTCTTCGATCTCCACCTCCATTGCCTTCCGAGCTTTCACGGCTGCGGCACAGGTGAACTCGGACTCCTCCAGCTGGACACAGGGCCGCCCCCACCCCAGGGAGAGACGTCAGCCAGGCCTGGGCGGCCGGAGGGCTGGACAGGGTGCTCGCAGGGGAGAAGGAGGCCAGGTGCTCTGTTCCCTTCAGACCCCCGGGCCGTGGCCTGTTGGGGCTGCACACACGGGTGTCTCCCGGGCAGGGAAGGCGGGTGCGGGGACCCATCCACGCCATCCTGGGGCTTGGCAGTCATGCCATCTGGCATGCACAGATCCTAGGAGTCCGGTGGCTACGAGTGGCTTCTCCCTCTCCCCTGTTACCTTCCTTCTCAAGGACTCAAGAATCCCTGAGAGGGGAAGGCAGGGAGAGAAAGAACTAAAACCATAAGCGTGGTTTGCCCCTTGGAGCTGACCACCTCCTCTCTGTCCAGATACCTGGTTCTTTAGCTGGGCGATCTCCCTCTTGCTGGGTGCGTTGTTCTTCAGGTGGTCCAGCATGATCTGGGCGTCGGCCAGCAGGGCCTTGGTGCGCTTCAGGTCCTTCCGGAGCCGCTTCTCGGACTCCAGGTCCCGCTGGCTCACCTGGGTGCACAGCAGAAGCTGGGGCTCTGGTCTCCACCACAGAGCCTCTTCCTGTCTTCCCCACGCCCGCTGTTCACCCCTGCTCTCATTCTCAGAGCCCCCCGAACACACAACAACAGAGGCAGTGCCGGGGTCAGGCCAGGGTGTGCTCTGTGTGGTAATGACCCCCATTCTCCATGTGAAGACACTGGGCTCCACAGAGCCCGGCCCCCCTTACCTCTGCCCAGCTTAGTATCCCTGAGATTCACCTCAGGCTCTGCTCACCTGGTCACTCAGCGTGGCGAGCTTGCTCTCCAGTTCCCGCTTCTCTCGCAGCACCTTCTGCTTATCCTCGTACTCCTCCTCAAGCTGCACTTCCATTTGTTTCAACTGGAGGGCCGTGGGGACAGAGGCCCGTCGGTCCCTTCAGTGTCGGGTGCCATCCGGGCCCCTTCCCTTCTGGATCCCCCCACCCTGACCCTGGGAAAGCTGTGGGGCGGGCTGAGCAGACCCCAGAGGGGTCAGACCCCGAATTCAAAGTTCCCAGGGTTTCAAAGCAGCCTGGGAGGGGGAGGAGGGACGGCAGCCCATGCACCGCAGCCCCATGCCAGAGTGGGAGGCTTTGTTCCAGAGTGGGCAGGCCCTGCCGGGCCAGCCTCGCTGACTGCCCGGAAAGCAGGGAGCATGCGTCCCTCAAAGGACCGAGCTTTCTCTATAGTCCCCGAGGCACACATCCCAGCCAAGGCCAGGACCTCAAGTCCAGAATGGCAATGGGTGGTAGCGTGGCTATGGTAGGGAACCAGAAAACCCCTTTCTTTAAAGCACTGATGGGGGAAGCAGGGTTCGTACTGGACCCGTTACCTTCTTCTGACATGACTGCCGGGCCTCCTCCACCTCTTCATCCCGACTTTCCACCTCCTTGGAATGGGTCTGTCTCATCCGCTCCATCTCCATCTCTAGACGTAGCTTGGCCTGGAGGTGGTTGTGGGGAGGGACCAGGTTCCTTTCTGAGCGGCACCCTGACCCCTGCCCGCTGCGCCCTGATGGACAGCTCTCCCAGGACTTGGGAGCAGGGGCTATCTCTGCCAGCACACTTCCCTGAGCCCCCGCCTTGCTCCCGCGGCAGCCGGCTTCTCCAGAGAAGCCACCCCCCTCACTGGATGTCTGACGCCGGCCCAGAGCAGGCTGCCAGAGGTGGGGACAGTTAGGCAGCTTTTCCATTTGGCCTTCAGGCTCTAGCTCTCTGAACTGACACGGTGGCTCAGCGGCAGGCCGCGTGGGCTCGTGGCTTTCTGGCTGCCGGGTAGCCTGGGCCCCTCACCACTAGAGCTCAATCAAGATCTGTTCTTGTGGAAAGCCGCACAAAAGCATAATTATTTTCACACTGTGTCTGGCACAGATCAGGTGCTCACTCAACATTTTGTGAGTAAGGGAACGAATGAGTGACTACATGTGGGAACTTGCCCCCCTCTGGCTATGCCCTGGATTAGCTGTGGGGATGGCGGTGCCCCCCTCGGCCAGACCCTGCGGCACCTGCTCCAGCATCTGGATGGTCCCCGCCTGCTCATCCAGCTCCTCTTCCTGATCCTTGACTTTGGCCTCCAGGTCCCGGAGCTGTTTCTTGACCTTGGCCAGAGAGGCCTCATCCTTTGACTCTTGGGAAGAAATGTCCTGGAGCTCAGCCTCCAGGGAGACAACCTTCTGGGTGAATCCAGCAATGTCCATGTCTTTTTCCTGGAGCAAAAGAGAAGATGAGGCTGGCCTGGGACCAGCTCTTGCCGGTGGCGGGAGGGAGCAGCTGGGGCATGGATGGTGGGTGGCCCACGCACCTCCAGTTGCTGCTTGAGGCTGAAAGCCTCGGCGAGGAGCGTGTCCTTCTCCCGCTGCAGCTTCTCCCGCTGCAGCTTCTCCCGCTGGGCCTCCTCGTGTGCCTGGGAGAGCTCGCTGTCGAACCTGCGAGGGAGCAGGGACGGCCAGGGTGACTCCACCAGGGCAGGGAAGAGTCTGGGTCTCCAGCACCCCCAGGCTGCCAGGAAGCAGGGCCATGGATATGGACAGGACACAAGCAGAGGGGGACTCCTCGCATAGCCCGGAAGTGGGGGGCAGCGGTGAGGTGACATCCAGCATCACAGGCCATCGAGGCCCTGCTGGCCACCCAGTCTGGGATAGCGCATGTTTCACTGAGTGGGTCTAAGGAGCCCTTATACTAGGTGAGCCGAGGAGGGGCCCACAGACTGCTTCTGGGGAAGAGGTGGACAGACTCTGCTCCGTCATTGTCTTGACCTTTTCCATTTAGACAGATCAAAGCATGTGGGACCAGGGTGAGGGCAGGGTGGGCACCGGAATATGTAGAAATGGACGCCCTGCCTCATCTAACTCCTTTTCCGCGGTTCCACTTGGCCACTCCAGATGAGCGGCTGGCTCTAGCCCCCACCTCTGGGTGCCAGCCCCTGGCCAGGCCCACGTGGCCCAGCAGTACCCGTGTCCCCACCAGGACCCCCCCCCACCCCTCCCGGCCAGAAGCCAGCAGTCCTGCTGAGCTGCAGTCCACAGTCGGGGCCTCTTTCTTGGCTCCTCTACCTCCCAGTCTCCTATTTCCCCTGCCCAGTGACTCTAAATAAGGAGCAAATTGCTGAAATTCCTCTTAACACCTTCCCCAAATAGCTAATAAGGTTCCCTTCAAAAACTGAAAGCCTCCCCCCAACCCAACCCCACATCAAAAAAAAAGGTAAGCAAACTCCAGGCAGCTGAAATGAAACCTAATAAGTTACCCAGCAGGGAGCGCGGGAGATGGTAACTAGGCCAGGCTGGCACTGCCATGGGGGCAGGGGGCTTGGGAGAGGGGTCCCACTAAGGGTGCCTCTAGTGAATGGGAGGGTGGGGGTAAAGGCGGAGAGGCACGGTGCTGGAAGGGAGGACTAAGATCTCCCAGCTCCCCTCACTCTGCAGGCGGCACCCAGCTGGGAGGACAGCAGAGTGCCCAGGAGGCCGAGGGAAACCTGGGGTCACTGGAAGGACTCAGCTCTGCCCTGCTCACCCCCAGGGTCGTGGGTGCGGGGCTGTCCCTTCATGAAGGCACCTGGGGCCTCTGCCAAGAAGCCCTCCCCTGCAGAGGGGAACCAGGCCACTCTTCCCACTCCCTGGGGCACCCTGCTGTTCCCAGGGTGTGTGGGTTCCCCGGTGTTGCTAATAAAGGCGTCCCATTCCCATCCCCAGCCAGGGAAATTAATTTAGATTGGATTTGATCCTGTGAGGGCTGCCCCCCTCCTTTGTGTCATTACCATAATGAGATGGAAGTGGCACGGTAGTTCAACAACATTAGTCAGGAGAGTGTGTTTGTGTGGCTGAGGCAAGCGAGACATGGGGAGCTGGGTGGGGGCAAGGGGCAGGGAGGGGCAAGAGTGCTTTCTGCACAGGGACTGGTGGAAGCTTCGTCCTTACTGGGCCCAGGCAGGGTAACGGGCACACGCTGCGGGGAGCAGGTCCGGAGCCGAGGCCTGAGCAGGCCTTCAGTAGGGATGGGGCCTGAGGGCTTCTCAGAGGTCAGGAGTGAGACCTGTTCACATTGCAGGCCAAGGGACCATGTCGCCAAGGCCCCCTGCCAAATTCAGGCCCTCCTTCCTTCTTTCCTCCCGGGAGGAGGAGGCAGGGAGCCCTGTCTGGGGCTGGTCTAGAAAGTCTCCTGTGCCTTGGGGCAGGGGACCCACGGCAGGGGACCCACCTCCTCTGCTTCTTCTCCAGCTCGTGGTTGCGGACCTGCTGGCCCTCCAGGTGCAGCCTGGTATCCTGCAGCTCGCCCGTCAGCCGTTGGCACTTCTTCTTCAGCTGCTGCAGAGCCCGCTGGCTCTCGTCACTGTCTGCCTGCAGGTCGCCGAGCTAGGGCGCAGACGGGGGGGGGGGTGGGGTCAGCCGCCAGGGAGAGGCTGGAAGCATGCGTGGAGAAGGGGGGGCGAGCGAGGGAGAGATCTAGGGATGAGGGATGGGGTCGCAGCCACGCAGGGACCCGAACACACTCCAACAACAGCTTGCCCTTGGGCGTCCCCAGCCCCGGTGCTCCCAGGGCCCCGCGCCTGCACTCCTTGTCCCAGCCTCACCCGCCTCTCCAGTTGCCTCTTGCTCTGCTGCTCCACCTCCAGCTTGTCCTCAAACTCCTGCTGGAGCCGCTTCTTGGTGAAGTCCACCTCGCGCATGGCTCGCTCGTACTTCAGGCGCCACTCGCCGCCTGTGGGGGTGGGGCAGGCAAGGGAGCACTGAGCGGAGGGGAAGAAGGATGGGACAGGGAGGGGCAGAAGGTGGCATCAGCCAGAGGGACTCAGGAAGGTCTCTGGGAGGACAGCTTCCTCCCAAGCCAGGAGAAGAGCAGAGAGGGCGTGTGGCTATGTGTGCCGTCCTCTCCCCAGGGACCACCAGACCGTGGCCCTCAGACCCTGTCCTTATCACAGCTCTCGTGGCCCTCCATGATAATCCCCTGCACTCGCTGGCACCTCTACTTTCTCATCTATCTCTGTCACTGTAGACTTGTATCAGCCCGCAGAAGGGAGACAGGCCGGGGCCCAGCTGTGGTTGCCCGGGGAGAGGCGGTGGTACCGAGCTCGCTGCTCAGGCCCTGACGAGCTCCTCCGGCCTCAGACCCACCTGTGTCATCATCATCCACCTCCCCGTTGATCTCAGCTGCCCGGATGAGGCGGGCCTCCATCACCTCCATCTCCATCACCTCCATCTGCTTCTTCAGTGCATCGTACTGGGTCTGCAGAAGGGAGGCTTGTGAGGCTGCCATCCCAGTCCCTCCCCCAGGACCGGCCACGGCCCAGAGCCACGCAGACATGGGCACGTGCTTCCCCCAGGCAGACAGGGGTGCTGGGCCACCCGTCCCTGGGGGGGAGCGAGGAGCAGATGGACGCCAGAGCACGGTGGTCATTAGCACGGGCCTGCCCTCACCTGCAGCTCCTTCATCTCCTTCTCGGCTCGGAGCCTCTCCGCGGCCTCCGCGTCCAGCAGCTGGGAGGCGGACTCTCCCGTGTTACGTTCGTCAGTCAGCTCCGATGTCAGCTCCGAGATCTGGGGTTGGGGGGAGGGAGTCGCCACCAGTTGAAATGCCTGCCTCGCTCAGCTGGAACCCCAGGGGGGCCTCCTGGGCCTGGCACCCCGCACAGGTGGGCCAGTCGGCCTGGCGCTGGGAGTCACTCACCCGGGTCTCCAGCCGGTCATTGTTGAGCCGAAGCTCGTTCCGCTCCTTCTCCACCTTCTCAAGCTTGTTCCGCAGCTGCTGGATCTCCTCCTAGGGTGCAGTAAAGAGGGCAAAGTGAGCCGGAGGCTCTGAGGGAGGTTGGCGCCTGGACTCTGCACCGTTGGGGTGAATGAAGCCGGTGAAGCTCGGGCCAGGACACAGGGAACAGGAAGCCCCTGCCTCCCAGGGGCCCCTATCCCTAGACCCTTCCCCAGATGCTGAGGACGCCTGAGATTTTATACCAAGAGGCTACCCAGCAATTTAGCCAGCGTCTCAGAGGGATGCCTTGTGTTTGACAGGTATCGTTCAAGGACATTGGCTCTCTGGACTAAATAAAGAGCGCTTGGGAGCCCAAGACAAGCCAGCAAGACTTTTTGCCCACAGGGATGAACCAGTCCTTTTCCATCGACTTGGCCGTTCCCGAGCTGTTACGTACGTCTTTGTTCCGGATCTGCTCCTCGGACAGCTGTACCTCGATGAGGGGCCGCACGGTGGTAAAGAGTTTCCACCAGGCCCAGTCCTTCACCCCTTTGTTCTTCTTGATGTTCTTCTGCACACAGCGAATGGCCAGGTCCTGGATCTAAGTTGGGGGGGAGGGTGGTGCACAGCAGGGCTCTCAGTCCCAAGCCCAACCAGGACTCCCCCCACTTCCCTCCCCCCCCCCCCGGCTCCTCTGGCCACCTGACTCCTCTGGCCACCCAGCCCTCGCTCCCAGCCTCTCCCCATCCCTCAGAGAGTGGGCGGCAGAGAGCCTAGCCCTGGGAACACCGCACTGGGCACTAACCACTCTGCCGTCATTAGGAATAATTTCATCTGCTTTATTTGCTGCCTGATTATTTCCAGCACCCTGGCCTAGATGTGCTATAAAACCTAATCTTGCTGAAACACAAGAGGCGGTGGTGCTGGCTGTTTTATGGACTTGCTAATAAGAAAAGGAGTCGCTGACACAGCTCCTTAATCTTCATGGTCCAGAGCCCACCTATGATCCAGAGCCCGCCTTCGCCTAGGCGCTGCCCCCCACTCCCAGCCCCAGGACCAGGCCCCATGGCCCCAGTGCTGGGCATAACCAGCAGGCTCGCTGGCACCAAGGAGCTGCCCATTCCCCACCCTGGCCCAGGGCATGGTGGCCCCGGGAGGTCCCTGCTTCTTCTCCCCCAGGTGACAATAACTCATAGTCCCAAGACCAGCCTCCTGCCCCAGCATGTTCCCTTGAACCCCCCACCCCCACCCCACCCCGGGAACTCTGCTCTGCCATCTAGGCTGGGGAGTGGGACAGAGATACCCTGGAACAGCACCTTTTTCTTCTTGAAGTGCTGGCGGGCCAGGTAGCCCCTGCAGGCCGCCTGGAACAGGGTTAGGTTCCTGCTGGTTTGCTCATCCCGCTGCTCCTCCAGCCGAGCCAATGTGCCGGCCCGGAAGAACACCTGTGGGGAAGCAGGCCAGATGAAGGCGGGAGATGGCTGGGGGCACAGGACACCAGCAGGCCTGGGAGGGGGTCCTTGGCCCCGGGAAGAACCTGAAAATCCAAGGGAACAAGAGAGGAGGGAAGGAGCAAGGAGAGGCCCCAGGAAGGCTGAGGGAGGAGGGCCAGGCCGGGGGCTGGGGAGGTTTCTCCGGAAGAGGAGGAGTAAGGTGGGAAACTTAACTTCAAAGAGAGATAAAAGGAGAGGGAAGTCAAAGGGAAGGTATCTGGGACAAGAAGGACATAAAGCAGCCACAGTCAAATGGGGACAGGACACCCCTCAGCAACATCTATGGCGGTTTGTTCCCGCAGGACCACCAGCAACACTGTCTGTGCCCCCTATGCCCACAGCCCACCGGAGGGCCCAACTGTGGGTGCCAGCTGCCTGGGATCAGGCCAAGTGGATGGTGGTGAATGTGTGTAAGGAGAGAAAGGTCCAGAAGCCGTGCGCAGAGAAAGGGTGGGGCCCCCTCCCCGGTCCGGCTCCTCTCAGACAGCCTCCTCTTTCATGTGCCAGCATCCCCCCCCCACACACACCCAGGTTTCAGCTCATGAAAAAGCCAGGGGGCTGGGCGGGGGCTGGCCCAATCAAGGGACCTGTCCTACAGGTTTGGGGGCTGGAGGGCAGACAGGAGAGGAACCAGCTGGGAGCCCCCACAGCCAGAATTTCCTCTCGCTCTTTGGTGCTCCGAACTGGGGCTGGGTAAAGTCTTCCCTGCTAAGAGAAGAGGGGGAAATACACAGGTGAGAGAAGACTCTGGGATCCTCACAGAGGGCAAAGAGACACCTAGGTGTGTGCCCACCTCCACCCTGCCCAGAACACAGAAAATTCCCTTCTGTGGGGCAAAGAGCAGGGGAAACACTCAGAACCAATATGTACAGTGTCCCCAGGCCTCCCTTCAGGGAATAAGTGGAGAGAAGGCCTACACTTTCTGCTGAGAAAGCTTAGCCTCTGGCGACTGCACAGAAACCTAGTCCCCTGGGGCTGGCCTAGGAGAAAGCCAGCTCAGGTCCTCAGCAACGCTTGCTTCCCCAAATCCCACACTCATGCTGAGTGCCTGGGGTCTCCCATGGCCTCAAGCCCTACCTGAGCCTTGATGTCTCACAATGTGTGAGCCTGAAATTCCACCAGGGGGTGGGGAATATCCAAGTCCCCCAGGAGGCAGACATAGGGGCTAGTGGTCAGGGCACATAGCTGGTCTGACTAAGACAGGAGATGGGAGGTGGCGGGTTAGGGGCTGGAGAGTGGGCCCCATTCTCAGTGTCTCACAATGAGAAGAAAAAAGATGGCCTCAGGACTGGAGCGGGGAGCCTGAGACCTCTCTCATGCAGCTGTACATTAGTGGGGTTAAGAGTCCTTTTGAGTATTGGGTGAAAGCTCAGGGCCCTCTCCTTCCCCAACAGACGCATCCGTACAAATTTTATAAACAATATCAGGAGGCTCTCAAGATCCTCTAACACCTTGCCCGAACCCTCAGGGTCCCGTGGGCTCTGACTGCGACCCCCTCCTCTGAAGCAATACGATGAACACACGGAATCTCTGCTCACCAGCCAGTCCAACCACAGCCTAGAGGCCCTGAAATTTCTCTCCCAAATCAGATGTGAGCAAATATCCAACTTTGCCCCTAATTTCTCTCTGAGCTTGAGTGGGCCCTGGGGCTCGTCCGCCTCGGCCAGGCACCTGGGATGAAGCAGAGGGTCTGAGATGGTAGCTGGGAAGAGGACCGGCCTGTACAGGCCCTCTCTTGCCCAAGACATGCCCTGGAGGAGGTGCCACCCCAATGCCAGCCAGCAGCAGCCCCGACTGCCGAAGGCGCAGGAGCCCGCCCAAGAGACCGAGAGGCTGAAGCGAAGCCTCTGACAGCAGGCTTCCCAGGGAGGAAGCTCAGCCGGCAGCCCCTGAGCTGGCAGATAGCTGGGGATGGGAGAGGTTGAGTCAGACACAGCAAGAGACCCAAACCAGAAAAATGACACGGAAAAAAAGAGACCACAGAACACCCAGAGAACAAGGAAAGACACAGAAAATGACAGAGCCAGGAACCGCCAGGGCCAAAAGGAAAAGGGAAAACCAGCAGAGGCAAAGATACAGCCAGGGGATGGGAAAGCGAAGGGGCAAGACTGTGACTCAGAAGACAGAACCGAGAGAACAGAGCAGACAAGCAACACCAAGCCTTTTTTGCGAGCATCCGCGTCCACCTCACACTCCCCACAAAGCCCCGGCACCCGGAGTTCCCTCCTTCCCTGCTGACAGGTGGAGAGAGGTTCGGAATCCCCCCCTTGGCTCCCAAATGCCCTTCCTCCCGCCACGACCCTTGGAGCACATACGTGGAAGCCACCCGTCAAGCCTCCCAGTCTGAGGAGAGAGAGGCGAGCAGGCCTCCTGCCCGTGGGAGGGACGCTCGCCTGACCCTCTGGCGTGGAGTGATGCAGCAGGCTGGCACCCGGGCCCGGGCGTGCCTGCCCTGCAGACGCCACGTTCCATTCAGGTGAGGAACTGGGCTTGTGGGCAGGTGGGGGCAGCACGGCCTCACTGCATCCTGCTTGGCCTTCTGGGGCCCTGGCAGCCCCGGGAGCGGGGGGCGCCTCTGGAACACGCTGCCTACTGCCTTCCTGCTTTGTCCAGCTTTCCTCCTTTCTGTTCTCCTCACTCCCCACACCGGGACTCAGGCCAAGTTCAGGGCCACCTTCCAACCCACTCCCCCTCGCGACGTCACAGGGGTGTTCATGGCTCTGAACGAGTCGGTTATTGAGAGGAAGGGAAGTCAGAAGGGGAGGGCCAGCCACTGGGACAGGGCGACCAGAGAGTGAGGGCCGGGCCCTACCGCCCTCCTGCAGTGACCACTCACCCGGCTCAGGCCCAGGCAACAGCTGCTCTTCTCCAGGTCCAAGGACTCCAGCAGCTCTTCCACCGCCTGCAGAGAGACGCCTCTGTCAGGGAGGCTAGGGGCCGCCCCCGTCTCCGCACAGGGCTTCGCCCAGGCCACGAGTCCCTCCCGGGCCTCCGCGGAGGCAGTCCATTACTCATTCAACAAGCACTTTCGGTGGGCTTCCGCACTGTCAGGCCCTAGATTAGATTCTGGGGACGTAAGGATGACTACGAGAGCAATAAGTTGTCTTGCTGGGGAGTGAGACAAGTGAATTAGTGAAGTACACAGAGGAGGAGGCAACTAAGTCACACAGGGACCATGGAAGGCATCCTGGAGGAGGTGAGGTGTAGCTTGTGCTGAGTCTTCAGTTACAAGGAAGAACTAGCCAAAGTCGGGGAGAGGGCATTTCGGGCAGACGGACGAGCGTGAGCAAAGGCATGGAAGCGCAAGACAAGAGAACGCGCTGAGGAAACCAGGTAGTTCAGGAGGGAAGGGGGTAGGGCGGTTAAGGTACAACTAGAAAGGTGGGCAGTAGCCAAAGGGTGGGGCACCCGTGTGCGCTGGGAGCCCCCGGAGGGTTCAGTCAGGGAGGGACAGGATCGGATTTGCATTTTCCAGGGATCCCCACTGGCACATGAGGGGAGAATGGACGGAGACCCCCTCAGGCAGCTACTGCAGGAATTCACAGGAGAGGAGGCTAGAGCCTGACCCAAAGGGAAGAAAGAGGCGGAAATGCCAGAGATGTGAAGGAGATAGAGGGGGCAGGGCAGCTGACAGGGAGGAATCTAGGGACACCACAGCACTGGGGTTTCGGACTTATGTAGCTAAACAGATAATGGTGCCACTCTCCAAGGTAGGACACGGACGAGCCAGAGTAGGTTGGGGAGGGGATGGAATCAATGTGGTCTGAACATGCTGAGTTTGAGGCATGCAGGTAGAAAAGCCCAGAAAGCAGCCAGATAGAAATGCACGTCTGAAGTTCAGGAGAGAGGCCTGGGCTACAGGTATTGATCTAGGAGTCGTCAGTACGTATGTAGTAATTGAAACGATGGGTGTGAATGAGGTTGGCCGGGGAGAGGCTGTAGACTAGAAAGCACAGATGGCCAAGGACAGCGTCTTAAGGAAGAGAGAGACCTTTACTTCAGGGGCAGGTAGAAGAAGGGATGCTCGGAGGGAAAAGGCAAAGCCAGGAGCGGCAGCAAGGAAGCTGAGCAGAGAACAGAGTTGTCAAGAGAGTCAGATGTTGCCAAGAAGCACAGTAAGGTGGTCATTAGCTCTGGCAACATGGAGGGCGATGGGCGACAGAAGACCAGGCCCAGGGTGTCGGGGCTGGGATCCAGGCAGCTGAGGGTGGAGGGATGGGTGGCGGCAGCGGGGAGGGGGCAGGCGAGCCACAGACAACTGCCTGGCATGACAGAGGGCTGATGGGAGGCTCTTTTCCAAGCAACTATCTGCAGGATGTTTCTCCGCTGAGAGGAAAGAGCCAGCGGAGGAGAGGCCGAAGGAACGGGAGAGAGAGAACAGTTAGCGTGGATGGAGCGGGCCTCCAGGGAGCCCCGGGGAATGGATTCCAAAGCACAGGAGGAAGGGATTGGACGAGGGAAGGGATACCTCTCCCACCCAGACAGGAGGGCTGAACAAGAAGGCACCTGAAGACAAGTGTACACAAGGCAGAGGAGGAAGCTGGAGCCTCAATTTTATGACCGATTAGAGGCAAGGTCAATTGCTGGGCAGATGACCTGGGTAGGCAGGGTAGCGGGGGACTGGAGGAGAAAGACGGAGAACAGAACAGCAGGGAAGGAGCTTGGAATAGGGGCCAGGGAAGGATGGGGCATATGAAAAACTTGCTGGGCCACAGCAAGGGCCCGGTTGAGGCTGGAGACCATGAACCTGTAGGACTTCAGGTCCACCCGGTTGTGTAATTTTCTCCCCTAGCCCTTGGGAAACCCAAACCGAGGAGTGCAGATGCCCGGAGGCTGGCCCTTCAGCATGGGGGTTGGGCAAGGCAGGTGCCCCGGGAGGCACAGGAGAGCTGAGGGTGATGAAGGCCAAGTGACCGGAGGGCAGGACCATGGCATTGAGGTGAGCATAAAAGAAAGTCAGAAGGGAATGGACAGAGCAGAGAAAACGCAGTGGGGTCCAGACATGAGAGGTCTCAAAAGAGGCAAAGAGCAGGTGTCCTGAGAGGAGAGAAGTGAGGTGCACAGGTTAGGAGGCTGTGGGCAGGGAAGGCCATGATGGAACTGAAGATTTCCGAGGTGAAGCATTTCCAGGGGTGACAAGATCTGGGTGTAGCTGTGAGTAGGAGGCTGGAATAAAGGTCAGGGGTCAGAGAGAAGGGGGTTGTGGGGTGGGTCATCTACACGCACACCAAGGTCACCCAGGACACTGGCAGGTCCTGGATGGAGAGAAGTTTTTGAGGTCTCCGTGAATGTGGGTCTGTGATTCAGGAGGCAAGGGGAAGGGGGCTTTCTGCCCCATTCTGCCCCATTCTGCAGAGCATTCTCCCTCTTAGGGAAGCCATCCCAAGGTCTGAGATGCCTTCAGAGTCAGGCCGGGTGCCTGAGGCAGAGCACAGGGAAGGAGGCGTCCTCTGCTCAAGGAGCCCTCTGGCTCTCTGAGGAGCTGCCTCTGGGGGGTGACAGCCCTGTTTTCAGCAACCTGTACTGACAAGGGGCCCGGGAGCCTTCAGCTTACCCTGGCACCGGAAGGCCTTGCCATATCAATCTTGCCCTGAGGACGGACGCTTGCCCCACCCCTGGACAGCTTCCTGCTGCAGGAACCATCCCTTATGTGGAAGTTAAGGCCGAAGGGCCCAGGGGCTACCAGTGGTAACACCCAAAACACGAGCTCTTATCTGCCTCCTGGGAGGCTCTTAGATGGCCAGCTCACCAGAGAGCGGAGACCCCCAACTCTGGCCTCCAAAGAGGGTGGGTCTTCTCTGATTCCTACAGGCCACGCCCCAGGCTGCCTTCTCCCCACCGTCCCAGCTTGGCTGCCACGCGCCCCTGTCCTGGCCCGGGCGGCCAAAACCAGGAGCTGGAGCAAGGGCCAGCCGGGCTCTCTCTAGGCAGGGAGGGGCAGCTGCTTGGAGGGGTCTGAGCAGAAGGGGGTCTGGTAGGGCTCTGGGGCCCAGACCTACCCGCCTCTCATCCACCACAATGTAGTTGCGCCCATGTTTCTTGGTCAGGTGTGGGGCCAGGACGTCGAAGCGGCGGCGGAACTCGGAAAACACCATGTGGTCAGGGTAACCTAGAGAGAGGGCAGCCCAGAGCCAATTCGCACTCGGGGACAGTTACCGGAAGGGGCAGAAGCTGCTGGGGGAGGAGAGCCTGAGGCTGAGGCAGACCTGGGAAAGGAGGTGCGGGAGGAAGAGGCAGGGGTACGGGACAGGGGTCTGCAGGACAGTTAGGGCTGCCCTCCCATGGGGCTGCAAGGTTACAACGGGAACGGGTTCCTTTAGAAATAAGCGCCTTGTCAGTGAGGTGTGCGAACAGGGGACAGCTGCCCACCTGGAAGGAATGCTATGGAGAAGAGAGATGCTTTCTAGCCTCCGAGTCTAGGACTCTGCTATACCCAGAGAGAACAACGTCTTCAGGACTTAACAAGGAAAAAGAAAATCGGGCCACAGAGAGCAGCCGAGAGGAAAAGTGCATGGGCTTGGGGTCAGAATCCTGGCCCTGGCTCTTGGCACCATGTGATGAGTCATTCAACATCTCTGACTCTTGCTTTCCTCATCTTTCAAGGGGGGACCTGCTGCTTACCTTGCACGGTAGTCATGGGGTTTGAATGAGAACATATGTGGAAAGCACGGCTTGGCTCACATGATGGGTGTTCAGTAAAATGCTCCTTCCTTTCCCCAGTTCCCTGAAGCAGGATACAGAAAGGGTGCCCTTCCTGCTCCCATCCTGACCTTGAGCCCTAGACCGGGTGACCCAAAGACTTCTAGATTCTCTTTCCCTGAAGAGCACTACTTCTAGCAGAGACCTCCCTGCTGTGTAGGCTTGAGGCCAGGACAAAGGTCAGATGACTTCTGGCTTGGAGCAAGGTCGGGATGGTGGCTGGTAGGAGGTTACCCTGAGCCACCTGAGGGCACCAGAGCCCACAGTGGAGGACTGAGAGACCCACTCATACACATTCACAGAATTTCAAACGGAAAAGGGGTCTTAGACCAGATCCAACTCATCTTCCAGGCCTGGGAACTGAGGCCGAAGAGGTGGACTGACGGGCTTGCTCAAGGTCACAAAGGCTGCAGCTGGAGGCAGAGCTGGACTCCAAACCCGGGCTCTCGAGAGCCCGTCAGGGGCTCGCTCTGCTACACCAGCCTCACTAGCTCCGGGAAACCCTCCAACTGGGAGATGAGGCTGATGCATGTGCCCGATAATTGAAACAGGAGGCGGGGGCCGCTGAGGGGCCAAGACAAAGTGAGCTATTGATTGTATCTAAATTGCAATTAAATTGATGGGCCAGGATAGCAGGTCTGGACGCCTGGCATCTTAATTAATCATCAGCGCTATTGATGGTGGCTGGGGGCTGGGCGAGGGGAGGGGGGCCTGCTGCTGCTGGCCTCATCGATCTGCTTGTTTGAGTAAAGCACATTGATTTTGGTTCAGAGCGGTAACAATCTGGTTTTGAAATAATAAACACCAACTCCATATCAAGACGTGGGGACAGATCGAAGATTTATTTAGAGCAGGGCAGGGAGCCTGTTTTGTGGCTTTGACTGCCAAGGAAAAGTGATGGTCCCCATGGACCTCAAGGGGACCTGGCTATGGGCAGGTGGGACCCTGCCAGTTCTCCTATCAAAGGAAAAAAGGGCAGAAATCTGGCAGCCCATAACTTCCCAGGCAAATGAAACCCCACTCGAGAGGCATGAACTCAGAAGCTGGTCCGCATGGGTCAAATCTCGCTCTGCCACTCATGAGCTGTGTGACCTCGGGCAAGCTACTTAACCTCTCTGAGCCTCAGTCTCCTCATCTGGGGACAGTAATAGTACCAACATCTCATGAGATGGTTGTGAGGATTAAAAGAGTAGTGTGTATGATGAGTCCAGAACGGTGCCTGGTAGGTTACAAATGTTCTAACAATGCTGAGCAGTTGCCCCTTGAACAATGTGAGTTACACCCCCTGCGCAGTCGAATATCCAAATATAACTTTCAGTTCCCCCCGAAACTTAACAACTCATAAGCTACCATTGACCGGAGGCCTTACTGATGACATAAGCAGTCGACGAACACGTGGCTGTATGTGATGTGTAGGACGAACCGTATTGTTACAGTAAAGCAAGGAAATGTTATTGAGGAAGGCAGAAGGAAGAGAAAACACGTTTACCCTACCGTACTACAAAAAGCCCGCGTGTGAGTGGGCCCCCACAGTTCAAACCCAAGTTGGTCAGGGGTCAACTATGCTATTACTCTCACCCCTTCCAATCCCTCCTCCAGATGGGACCATAAAAAGGATCTGGCTGAACTTTCTTGGGAATTTGAAGTACCTCAGAAAGATTTAGCACCTCATTTCTCAGTGGGGGGTATGGCCCAGCCTGCTCTCGGAGGTAGTTAGCGTCACTGAGCAGAAGGCTCTAGGTGGGCACAGGTCTGCTGCTGTGGGCAGAGCAGGGAAGGGGGGAGGGGGGTTGTGTGAACAGGGCCTGTGGGGCAGGGCGGGGAGGGGCTGAAGGGGACCGAATAGAGAAAGGAGAGGAGGGAGAAGGGAGTCAGCCAGGTGGAAAGAAAAAGAAAGGAACAGACCGGGCTGGAGAGACCACCCCCCAGCTCCCCGCCACCCCACCCCCACCCCTGAGCAGGCACCAGAGCAGAAAAGAGATCCAGGGCCAGATCAGAGACAGGAGGGGAGCAGCACCCCTCTAGCCCCACGGGTCCCATTTGGAAGGTGGGGAGGAGCAGGAACGGCTCCAGAAAACAGGAGGAGTGGAGACGGAAGGAGGCCCCACCTTGGCGGTACATGCGCATGGCGTCCAGCAGGCGGGAGCCCCGGAGCTGGGCGCGCAGCAGGGGCACGTCCAGCTGCAGGAGCCCAGCCTCGCAGTGGTCTCCCGAGGGCAGGTCCAGCTCGCTGCTGCTGCTGACTCGGCGGGAGGATGCGGAACGGGGCTCCCCGGCCCAGCCCTCTGCTACGGGCAGGAAGCAGTGCACGAAGTGCAGCTTTGATTTCTTGACGGTGTCAATGAGGGCGTCCTGCCAAAGGGAGAGGGACAGGCCTCGGTGGATTCTGGGGGCCCAGCCCGTGCCCAGGAGAGCATCTCTGCTCCTCGCAGGATGGCAGGTGTCCCACCGCCGGCCAAGACATGCCAAGCCTGGACAACTCCACCCTCACGAGGCCCGAGGGGCCACTCAGGCGGCAGCACTGAACAGAGGACCCAGCAGAGGGGGATGCTGAGTGGGTACCGGGTAAGTGGGTGCTGAGTGGGTACCCGGTAAGAGTACCGGGTACTCTCCCCAGAACGGCCAGAGGAGCCCCGAAAGGGCCATGGGGCCTGGGCAGGCACACTCACCACCTGCAGCTTAATCTGGATGCACAGTGACTTCTTCTTGACAGCCGCCATGCCCGTCGTGAAGGTCTTCCGCATGCTGGTGGCCCGGCGCAGTGCCAGCTGTGAGCCGCCCTCCAAGCCTGCGATGGAGCCTGACAGCACCGTGGCGCTGCCTGCCCGGCCCAGAAACAGGCTGCTGATGATTTTCCTACCAGAGGTGGAAGGGTGAAGGAGGGAAGGCAGTCACTTTGAGAGACTAGTAGAGGGTGTCCTCCCAGTTCCTAGGACACCCCCAAGTCCCCCATATGGCCGTGGCCAGGGGCCTGGGGCTGCATGCCCCACACCCTAGAGAGAAACTGGAGGGAAATCTACAAACAGGGAGAAGAGAAAACCAGTGGGGGGGTGGTAGAGGGGGACAGAAGTGTGATCTTCTCTTCTCCATCACTAGGGAGGGCAGAAGTCCAGGATGGCAGGAGAGATTAGAGCCCAGCCCTCTCTACCATACCATATAATCTGCGTATGACATCTACTGGTTGTTATGTGCACCCCCCCCAACTGGGCAGGGAGTTTTGTTTTATTTACTGCCAGGTACCTAAAAGAGTAGGCGCCCAATAATTATCTGCTAAATAAACAAAATGGATGACAGGCCTTATGTGACTGAGGGGTTTCTAAGGCTACTCCTCCCTTCTTTTAAAGTTTTTTATTTGTGTCTTATTTTATTTATTCATTTTTTTTAGTAATCTCTACAACCAATATGGGGCTTGAACTCATGACCTCAGGATCAAGAGCTGCACGCTTCTTCCAACTCAGGCAGCCAGGTGCCCCATTTTTTAAAGTTTTTTTGTTTTGTTTTGTTTTGTTTTTGTTACTCCTGCCTTCTGTGAAGAACCTGGAGGTGCTATTCAAATTTCAATCTGTAGGTCCCTCCAACCATGTCCATCCCACTTCTACTCCAGGAGGCCACCCCCAGGCCCTCCAGACCAACTGGCCTTGGCTGTCCCCTCTCAGGAAACAGAGGCCATCAACCCCGCTGGCGAGGGGGCCTCTGAGACCAGGAAGCCCAAAACCAGCCTCAGGGATGGGACATGGGCCGGGTGAGTGGTGTTCTTACTTCTGGGAGTCCTGCAGGAGCCGGGGGGCGTTCTGGGTGGCTGGGTTCTGTTTGGTGTAGCTCAGCCAGCCAGCCACATTGTACTCAACCCAGTTGGTGCCATGGCTGTGGCCCAGGAGAAAATGATGTGGTTTGCTGCTGCGCAGGAGGGGGCTTTGGCCTGAGCGGGGGAGAAGGAAGGTTCGGATCATCAGGGCACAGGCCCCCAAAAAGCCCCGGGACTCAGTGAGCCCTTCCAGGCAGTACCGTCTAGAGCCATACAAGTGGGTTCTCCGGAGAGGAAGCAAAAGAGCCCTCCATCGGTACCACCTACCTTTCTTGTCACCTTCCCGGGGGCCATAGTAGGAGAAAAGGCGCTCCAGGAGGGCGTCCTCGGTGGCCCCGGGCGCCAGCGCCTCCTCTTCCAATAGCCAGAGCAGGCCCCTCGCCTCGTCAGTGCGTGCCAGCGAGCGGACCTGTGGAGAAGCGAAGAGAAGCCACCGTGTCTCACGGAGCCCCTGGCCCAACCACACACTATAAACTTGCTACACATATGCACACGCACTGCAGCTCCTGTCACTCCTGGCTGACACGCTGTGGGGCAGCCGGGCAGCAAGGGGAAAGAGGGAGCGGGACAGAGGTTAGAGAGAGAAGCCCACAGCAAAATCTCCTTCCCAGGAATTGTGTCCAGAGCCCCGAAAGGCTGAAGGCTTCTCGTGAACCATCCTCGTCCTCTTGGAAGTCACAAGGGCCTTGGGTGAGCCCATGTTGCTCTCACAACCTGGGCATCACCTCCCAGGCAGATTAATGAGACAAAAATTCTGGAAGGCCCCAGGCAGGGGGCGTGGCCTGAAGGAAGCTGTCAGCCAGTGACAGCTGTGGGGTCAAGCCTGGTCCCCCTGACAGGGGGGATCCCAGAGAGTGTTCCGAGCACTGCAGGTGGGACTCCTGCAGGGTCAGAGGCTCAAGTGCCAAAATCGTAAGATGGGTGGCTTAGGAGATGTAACAGCTGGAATGGGTGGAGTCGGGGTGATGGCATAGCACATGTCCCCATCTACAGGGAAGGGCCGCCCATCAGCTTGCAGCCCACCGCTGTCCCGGAAGAACACTGGCCTAGCATTGGTAAAGCCTCCAGCTTTTCAAGAGAATTCTGATTTCTAATACCCTATGTGGGTCACACGAACTAGACCTGTGGCTGCATCTGGGCTGAAGGTGCCTTTTCCATGGCATTTCCAAGACTTCCCTGAGCAAGAAGGATGGAACCTTCCCTTACACCCCATTCCTTCCTGGCCTTTCGGGACTGGGGGGACAAGAGAAGTAAGAAAAGTGCTTTTCCCTCTCTTTGCACCCAGCTGCCTGCATCGCCCCCCCACCCCATGGTTGCCCAAGGGAGTCAGTGTGACTACCAGGAGGAAGCAGAATGTGGCCAGGGACAGATGGGGAGCTAAGGTCCCAGAGTGGCCGGAGCTACATGGCAGGACTGGGCAATGAAGCCACTGGACAGTGAGTGGCAGACTCAGCACCCAGGGGCCCCGTCCCCAGAGGTGCCGAGGTCCATCAGACAGGGAGAGCAGGGAAGGGAAGGGATAGCCAAGTCCCATCCAAACATGCTATCTGACATGCTGCCCCTCCTAAGCCACAGGGACTGACTTCCCCACATCTCCTGGGAATGGCAAAGGCTCTCAGCGAAGGCCAGCTGGGAACCCAGGTGTCAGGAAAAGAAAAGCCAGCTTCCCTGGGGGCGGGGGGGGGGGGCGGACATGGAACTTGGGTACTTTAAATACTAGTCCCTAGGGGGACACTCACTTTCCCTGGGGCCCCAACCCCTTGTTAGCACAGCAGGGCCTGCCCACAAGGAAGACAGAGAAGGAGGCAGGGGTCAAAGCAGAGATGGGGAGCAGCAGCCTAGCAAAAATGCCAATTCTCTAGTAAAGTGCCTTCTGAAACTTCCCTAACTGAAGACAGTCAGCACATGCCAAGTGCTCATCAGGCCAGCCAAGTGCCCGAGATCCTCATCCAAAGTGTGACAAAGCCTGTCCCAAAGGTTGAGGGGTGAGGGCTCATATTTGGAGCGAGGCACGGATTCCCTATTTGCACAGACGCCTCACCCACTCTGCTTGGCTGCACCAGTCTTTTGGGGACAGTGGGAGGGATGACTCTGTCCTCTGGGTCCAGCCCAGCCCTCACCACCAAGGAGGAGACACCAGGCTCCTGGCAGACACACGAGGCTCAGGCGGGCACAGGACAGGGCCTGGGGACGAGGGGGCAGGTATGCTTCCCCCCCGTGGCTTGGACACCCGGGGGCTGGGGCTCTCACTGCACCAGGGCAGAAGGAAGTGCTACCTTCCGGGCCAGACCAGCCGTGCAACAGTAGCTTACACAGCGAGGGCTCGACTGAGGGGAAGGGACAGACAAGGGGACAAAGGGTCAGCCCAGGCCCTCGCTGCAACTCCTACCAGGGACTGATGGGAGGCTTGGTCCACAGCTGCCACAGAATCATCCACGGCTGGCTCCAAGTCGTCAAATGCCAGCTCAATGTTCTCCTAGGAGGGAAGGGAGAGAGGAAGTGAGCGCAGGCCCCTTGAGGGGTGCCGCCCTACGCTGAAGGCCAGGAGGGGGCGCTGGGCCAGCAAGTCCACCCTTCCGTCCCTCTCAGGAGCTCCTCCCCTCCAGCAGCCCCTCTGACAAGTGTTCACCACCTCCCAAGGCACCACATGGCCTTTTCCGACAGCTAAGAGTCGTTTAACCTTCTTTAACACTGAGCGAAAGTCCCCCGTTCCTATTATTCACACCAGTTGATGAGACTATACAGAATAAGCCTACTCTCGACTTCACACAATCATCCTTGAACCGCCTGAAGACTGCTGTCATTTGCTTCCTGAATCTTCTCTCAGCCAAGATAAATATCCTCCCCAGTTCATTCATCTCACCTGCCCATGAGGTAGGATTTCTAGATCTTGTCCCATCCGGGACACCCTTTTATGGAGGGGCCCTACATGATCAATCACCATCTTAACAGACTGGGAGCCAGGGAGCCAGGGAGCCAGGGAGCCAGGGAAGGCCTGGCCGACCCACAAGGAGGCAGGAACTGCGCGGTGGCAATTCACGGGGCCTAGGCAGGTGCCTTGAGGGTGGGCAAGGAGGGGCTCTCAGGGGCCCCGAATGCGCCTGCAGCTTCTTGGAGAGCAAACTCTCTACAAAGTGAGGATATAGTCTGGGGCAGGACAAGACTACTACTCCGGGGCGCACAGGGAGACAGAAATGCCAGAGAGCAAAAGCAGGGAAGGTGGGGCCTTCCCTCTCCACAGATGTCCTCCCTGTGGGTGCCAGGAAGCTGAGGCCGGGGGTGGGGGGGTGGGCAGGGGCTGGGGGGTGGGCAAGGCAGAGGCAAGGTCAAGTGTTACCTCCTTGTATCTTTCTAACTCCTGCACAAAGGTGCGCTGGTGGAAGAGTCTCTGCAGCCGGTCCTGGGCATAATTGTGGCACAGCTCCTCAAAGGAGGCTCCGCGGGCCGACCCACCCTGCTCAGGGTTCTGGAAGCCCGGAGTGTCCACAATCATCATAGAGCAGAGCGAGTGCTGGCTGGACTTGAGAGCCCTTCACAGGGAGAGCATGGGTCAGGACTGTCCAGGGCAGTACTGCCGAACAGTCCCCACTGGTCTGCCCGTGGCACCCAGGCAGCCCTGTTCCGCCCCAAGCCAAATCTCCATCCCCGCGCAGGTGCCCAGGAGCCTGGTGGGGAGGACGTGCCTCTCCTCGCCCGCGAGGACGGTGAGCCCTCTGCTGGTGGAGAAGGGCGCTGCCTCAGCGATCCCACCAGCACGGAGCCATCAACTCCCCCTTTGTCATGGCAGGAGGCTGGGCAGCTCCTGGGCCCTGCCTGGCACTCACCTGTTCACCAGGGAGACCAGAAGGGTGAAGAGCTCACTGTAGAGGCCGGACGCCATGCCTTCTAAGCACTCCAGTGCACTCAGTTTGGGGCCTGTGGGGCAAGAGCATCAGCTCTACCTCCTGCCTCTGGGGATCCCCATGGGCGGATGCTCTCTAGCCACCCAGGGTCAAATCAGCATGGGGCCCTGGAGCTGGGCCTCTCCCTCTGATGGAAGCATCTATTCACCCCAGCGGTCTCCCCCCGCCAGAGAAGACAGCAACGAGGCCTGCATGGGGCCTCCCAATCACATCCAGCAGCCACGGGGCTCGGGGCACCTGTGCCGTCTCCCAGGCCGCTCTCCTCGGGGCCCTGGCGGAAGGAGGTGGAGCGCTGCAGCGTCCCGCCCTTGTGTTGGTGCTTGAAGATGGCTGAGGATAGCTCCTCCAGGCTGCAGCCCAACAGGTATGCGGCCTTCTGGGCCCACTCGTGGCGGGCAAACTGCTTGCGCCCAGCTACGGGGTAGAAAAAAAAGGATCTGGCACCTTGGGTCTTTCTCCTTAGTCCATCTGATGACTGTTGCGCCCTTTGGCTCCCATGGCCAAGACCTGAGGACCGAGCATCTTCTGGAGTTAAAACCAGCCCTAATCACACCAAAGGGGCTTTAGGCAAAACAGAGACAGCCAATGGCTGCGTCCTTTGAGGGTGGAGAGAACAACAGGTCCTAAAAGAGGCGGGAACTCTACACCACTGCCACCAGAGGGCATCCAGGCAGCTCGGAACCTCTCTTCTGGAGGGCTTGGCCTCAGGGGTGCCAACCTGGGGAAGGACAGTCAGGGCATGAGCCAGCCCCCCTGTGATGAGCACAAGAGCCACGTGAGCCTGTGGGGGACACGTCATGAGAGAGTTCTAGTGCCTCCCCCTTCTGTGAACGCAGCAGGACCCTCTCCCTTACCTCCAGGCGTCTGCCAGGGGAGACCACCACCACCCCATGGCCCAACAGCGGGGAAGTGGAAGAAGCCACAGGGGAAAGGGAAGAGCCCAGGCAGACAGATGTGCCTCAGCCAACATGTGTCTAATCACAGCAATTAGGGAAAGCTAACAAGAAACAAGGTTTTACCTTCAGCAGCTTCTGTAAGGCAAAGGACCAGCATGCAGCATGCAAAGAAAAACAGCGTGTTAGCAACCAGTCATCAGCTGAACCTGCCGGGTCCGTGGGAAGGGACCGTGGGGGATGTGTGTGTGTGTGTGTGGGGGGGGTGTTTGTGAGGATGAGCAGGCGAGAAAACGCAACCACATTCAGACTCAGAGACGCAAAAATATACCCAAGTGCACACACACACAATCTCAAAGGAGTATGTTTACGGGTGTAATCACGCTGACACACACACACACACACAGACCTACAAAGACACCACACACGTACACACACACACACACACGTGCACACATGTGCACACATCCTCTGGAAAATACTGGAAGCTCTGAGGAGGTGACAGACCCTGCTCAACAGGGTCCCTGTGTGGACACACCCAGATCTGTCTGCTTGCAGGCAGTGCTGACGGAATACAGGGTTATAGGAAACCTGGTCTCGTCACCTCCTCAGACTGGAAGAACTTCCTCAAGACACAGCCACACGCCTACCCGCCTGCCCACCTACACAGTCTGGAGACAACTTTAACTCAGAGCCTGCTTCCTCTTTGGCAGGGATGCCACCTGCTGGGATCGTAAGGAACCTGATACCGAACCGCCTGCCCCTCTGTGCACCCACCCACCCACCAGTGCTTTCTCGCTCCTGCTGAGCAGCCTGGGGCCCTTCACATCCCAGAGAAGATGCAGCCAAAGCCCAAGGCGCCGTTCAGAGGCAGGAGCCCTCTGAGGAAGGGAAGGAAGGGGTGAAGAGGTGCTCCGAGTGCCCGCCCATCAACATAATCTCAGAGGAAGGCAGCAAAGCTCTTCCAAGCCAGACCAAGTTCTAGCCATTCACAAGCCCCCAAGTCCAAGTGCAGAAGCTGCAGCCCATTTGTTACCACGGTGCCTGCTGCCCCCTAGTGGTCTCCACCCTGCCATGCAAGAGGGAAGAGACCCCCGGCTACCAAACCAGTGAAGGGAAGGGAAGAAGACTCTGGGAAAACTGGCCTTGGAACGCCCCAAGATGGCAAGCCCACCCTACCCTACATCTAGGCCCCCTGGAGGGCATCCTGAGAGGTCCCAGGATGTGGAGGCAAAACGAGTCGGAGCAGCTAGGCCTGGGGCCTCACGGCCAGCAGGCGCCTTCTCCCTGCTCAACCTGGGGCTCCTCCCAGGCCAGTCCCCTCCATTCGGACAGAACAAGCCCAGTCCCCAGAGAGAGCCCAGGGCCAGCACCAAGACGGGGCAAGGTGGCCTCAACCCCCCAGGGAAGGGCCAAGGTCAGTTACCCGCTTGCTCCTCGGGGGCCTCTGTCAGGAAGGGAACAAGAAGGAGAGTTATTTCAGGGGGACTGCTCTGACTTAGGGCCCTTCTCCTCCCCCTCGGCCTCAGAACCGCCGCCCCCCTGCTCTTCACAGGGCTCCGCATCACTGCCGCCCAAGCCCAGGGGCAGAGATGCTTCTCCGGGTGCTCGGAGCCTTGTGCTCCAAGGTGGGGGGCTGGGAAGAGGCGCAAGCAACAGAGGGGTGTCTGCTAACAGAGACGTCCGTGCCGGGTGAGGGCGCACGGAGCGGCAGGGCCTCCGCAAGCTCTCCTGGGCGACAAGCCGCGCCGTCGGGACCCCCTGCAGGTTACCTTTGGTAGCGCCTGCAGCCCCCAGGTGGTAGATGGCAGCCAGGATGAGCCAGCAGGCTTTCTGTTCATCTGTGGAGATGCCCAACACCTTCATGGCGGTCTGCAGCTTACTGAACTGCTGAGCCGCCTTCTGCTTCTCCTCAGGCTGCAGGGACAGATGGGCCCGCGTCTCAGAGGGGCTGTCCCTCCTGGTGTACCCCCATGCTGCTGGGCCCTCAGGGAGGGCGAGGCTAGGGAGAGCCGCCAGCCTGGAGCTGGGATCCTGCTCCTTGCATGGGGCACTCCAGGCCGCTTGAGGCGGCCCCTACTCCCAAAGCCCAGGGCTGCCAACCCCGTCCCCATAGGCCCCCTCACCTTGGCCAGTGGCACAATCCCAAACACACTGTTCTCTGCCAAGTGGTTCAAGTGAAGCTCTGTCCTAGGGGTACAAATGAGGGATCAGCACGGTGCGGGGTCCCCATGCCAAGGGCCATCTCCCCACCAGGGTGGAGACAGACGGATCCAGCTTCCAGACTCTGAGTTCTGCCTGCCCATCATGCCCTACTGTCAGGCCAGCTGCCGCCGCCTTCCCTAATTGGCCTGGTCGCCTGGTCAGAGCACTAGCCTCTCTAGGACAGGTCACCAGAGATGCTCTGGTGAGAGTGTCCAGCCAGACCCCTGAAAGAGAGCAAGGAATCTGCCTGCAGCGCGAGTCCAGCCAGGACAGAGTCCGTGCCCTCAGTGACCAGAAGAGCTAAGGAGGAAAATGTCCCGGGGCTGCTTGCTCAGCCTTATCATTTGTCTTTTTTCCGCAGAACAAAGACAGCAAGTCTGAAGAACTAAAGGGAAGAGGCGGGCAGACGAACCAACCTAGGGGGCAGGGAGGGCCAGCCTGGAGGGCGCTGGAAAAGGCCCAATAACTGCTCAGCCCCACACTAGCCGTGTGACTACAGGCAGGTCCCTGGCCACCCGCATCTTGCTGTGCTATCCCCTCTGCAGATCTGGTTTCGGGGGTAGCAGAGGTTCTAGCGAGGCCCCAGGAACACTGGAGGGTCAATTCTGTGCCCAGGGCTCAGGAGCTCCCGTGGGGTAGAGCCTGTGGCTCATTTGGCTCACCGTCCTGTTACCTCGGGCCTCATATGTGGCAAGCATACAATAAACACACGGGATAGGATGCAACCAGGTGACAAGATCCAGGAGCCATCAGTGAGCTGGAGTCCAGAGCAACCCCCCCCGCTCCAGTTTCCTTGGCCCATCTCACCTGAGGGTGCCATCCCCACAGGCCAGCAGGTAGTAGAAGACATTGAACGTGGCCTCACCCGCTGGGCGTCGAGCCACACGCAGCTTCTCCAGAAGCATCGTCTACAGCATAGCACGGGAGGGTATGGGCAAAGAGGGTGGGGCTGGGTCAAGCTCCACCCCCCCCACGCCAGAAAGAACGGCGGGGGGGGGGGGGGACCTGTAAACAAGCGGCCAGCTCCCCCCAGGGTCAAACCCAGGGCAGAAACCAGACCCAGGCGGAAGAAGACAGGCCCAGCTCCTGGAGGGGCCCTGCTGCCCTGCCCAGGCCCCGGCACAGTCTTCTCAGGGAGCTGGCTGGGCACTTCGTGGTGAGATGTTTCATTTAGCCTGGAAGGGGATCAGCCTCAGCTGGATCTTCCTTGACTGACAAGCCAGTCTTAACCTGGGTGAAATTAGCCTGCGAGAAGCCCCCGCACACAGGGCCAGGGCCCCAGAAGTAGGGTGTGGTGAGCCCCAAGGGTGGGCAGGAAGCTGAGCCATGCTCCACCCAGGGCAGGAGGCAGAAGGCTTGGGGGACAGAAGACACGGGTGGAGGGGCCAGAAGGGTGGAGGCCTGGAGTGGAGCAAACCAGCCCTGCTAGAGCCAGGGTCCATTTTGTTGGGGTAGAATCCCAGGAAAATGAGGCGCAGGAGAGAGCCTGGTTTCTAGGGCCTGAATCCAGGCAGCCAGTCTCTTACCACCCTGGAGGTCCCTCACCTGGATGGAGGCCGAGGCCACCTGGCCAGCTTGGTCGAAGTCCAGGGAGAGGATCTGAGAGAAGCGGGTGGCGTTGCCGTTCATGATGGTGGGGCTGTTCCCAAAGGCTTCCAGAAGGCTGTACAGAGCCTGCCACTTCTCCACTGCAGGAGACATGCCCGGGGGCCATCAGGAAAGCCTCCAGACGCCCAGCTCAGGCCTATGCCCCCAGCACGCAGAGGCTCGGAGTTACACCGGCCAGACTGCCCGGGGACAGAGGGGTTTTGAGGACACAGAGAAACCAGGGGGGAAAGGATGGCACCTACGAGGCGCTTCCATCCCCACCCCGCTCAGGTTTTCCAGGTGTCCTGTCTCACCGGAAAACACCTTGTTCCCGCTGGTGCCCGCGATGGTGGCCAGGTACTGCACCAGGTGCTGGCAGCTGGTGGTCTTGCCGCTGCCGCTGCTGCCCAGGAGGATGACAGACTGGTCCTGGCGGCTCATCAGCATTGCCCTGTACGCGGTCTGGGCCACGGCGTAGATGTGGGGTGCCATGTCCTCCCGCCGACACCCCTTGAACATGTGCATCACCTTGGGTGGGAGGGGGACGGAGGGAAGGGGTAAGGCTCTTAGCTGGTCCCACTCGGTCACCGCTTACTCCCAAGGCCCACCTTTCTGGGCCTTTCACTGCAGGGGGGGCCGAGGGATTCTGAGGCTAAGGCCGTGCATGGAAATGTAGATTCTAGCCCAGTCCTGGCCTCTGCTAGAGGTTAGGGGGAGGGCCTCATGTCCCCCCCACCGAAATGACTCCTCTTCCCCAGGTCAGCTGTGGGAGTGGACAGGAGCCCAGTGGGATGCCAAGGGGGAGGGGCGGAGCCAGGGAAGGCGGGGTGGGTAGCACATGGGTGGGTCCGTGAGGCAGCATGGTAGCCTCGGGGTCGCCGCACCTTCTCGGAGTACACAGCGGGGGCCCCCCGGGGGCTGAGGACGAGCAGGCTGGGGCCAGCGTACGTGTGCAGCAGGCTAGCGCCATAGCGTTGGCGCAGTGTGTGGAGGACGCTGGACTCACTGAGGTACACCAGCGAAGCCAGATCTTCTAGACGGTCGCAGGACGGAGCGTTAGCCTGCGTGATAGGACAGGCGGGCAGGCACTGAAGAAGCAGAATCTGTCTGCACCGCCAGTGGACAGGCCTGCCCTGCCCAGCCCACTTCCTGTGCCTGCCCCCTGCAAACCTTCTCCACATCATCCTCATCCACGTCCAAGATGGCGCCATCGTGGTCTAGCTTCACGCGCACCTTCCCTTCGGGCAAGCTGAGCTCCTCAGATTTGAGCTGACTGCCTACAGAGCGGGGACAGACAGTCAGACCCAGGCCTGGGAACCTTTGCCACCCTCTTCGGGCCCTTTGTGGTCTTGCCTCCTCCCCACTATATCCCTGGGCTCTCCTCACCCACCACCCAGGCCTCACCGGACCCAGAAGGCACACCCAGCCCCGAAAACTGAGAGGCCCAGACATCTGTCCCCTGGGCCTCCCCAGACTCACCCAGTGAGAAGCCATCCTTATGGACCAGCCACACCTTCTCTGTCTCATACCAGGCCTCCTCCACTGCAATCTGCTCTTCTGTCTTCACCTATCAGAGGGAGGGGGGAAATAAAGAGCCAGTCCTTGTTCTGGGAAACACTGAGTCAGGAGAGCAGGAGAGAGGAGACATGTGAGGGGAAGCGCTTCCAGATGAGTCCCTGGGTAAGGGGGACAGTTGGGGGGCAGATACAGAACAGGGGACATCGGAGGCGTCACAGGAAGAAGGTGGGGAAGCCAGGGGATGGGGGTGATCCTGAGGAGCCCTGAGGACGAGGACACAGAGTTAGGGACCACGCCAGCCTTGAGGGTCTGGAAGGACGGGGACACTCAGAACTCGAGCCCAGAAGAGAACAGACCACAAGAAAGCAAACCAGGTTCCACCTTCAGCCACCCTCTTCCCCACCTCCCCGTGGGGCCTGTAGGGTCGGTGTCCTGAGCCCGCACACCGCCCCCTGGGCCCCCACCCGCTGCTACTGTGACCTCTCATGCCCAGCTTCTGCCTTCAGCCGACTAACAGGCCCTCCTTCACCCAGCTGGCAAAGGGCGCTTCCTCAAGACCTGAGGAGAGAAGTGTCTACGGAGGACTCCGTACTGCAACATGATCTGCAGGTCCTGAGTCCTAGCCTTGGCCTGGCCTTCTTTCCACTCCTCCTTCCCGCCTCCTCAGGAGGACAGGCGAAGGCCACGCAAGGGCATGAAACAGCATGGTCAGACACGTGGCGGGGCGGGGGGGGGGGGTGCAGGGAAGGACACGGGAAAGGCCTGCCTGCCACGCGGATGGGTACTGGAGCAGCTTAAGCCACAGTCAGTCTCTGAGAGGAGACCTGAGGCTGAGGCGCAGACAACTGCTTTGTGTCACCGACCCCCTGGGTGAGGGACTGGGAAGGACAAGGAGACATAAGTCTTTTCTTTGTCACATTTCTTGGAGCTGAAAGAAAAAGAGATCTGGGTTCTACTCCCAGGTTGGATCCGGGCTTCAGATAACTCCCTCTTCCTTGCTGATGGTCCTTTCCCGTTCGAGAGAGAAGCCTGGACTACACAGGCTCTGGGAAGCATGCCCAGTGAAACCACCCTTCAC
>NC_138383.1:36992903-37001400 GCF_054177405.1 Leptonychotes weddellii
ACAGATGAATGGATAAAGAAGATGTGGTCCAAATATACAATGGAATATTACTCAGCCATCAGAAAAGATGAATACCCAACTTTTACATCCACATGGATGGGACTGGAGGAGATTATGCTAAATGAAATAAGTCAAGCAGAGAAAGTCAATTATCATATGGCTTCACTTATTTGTGGAACATAAGGAATAGCATGGAGGACATTAGGAGAAGGAAGGGAAAAATGGGGGGAGGGAATTGGAGGGAGAGATGAACCATGAGAGACTATGGACCTGAGAAACAAACAGGGTTTTAGAGGGGAGGGTGGAGGGGGGATTGGTTAGCCCAGTGATGGGTATTAAGGAGAGCGCATACTGCATGGAGCACTGGGTGTTATCCGAAAACAATGGATCATGGATCACCACATCAAAAACCAATGATGTATTGTATGGTGACTAACATAACATAATAAAATTAAAAACAAAAAAAAGATTGGCAGAATAGTCCATTGGAAATGAGAGAAGGGCAAAATAAAACTAACCATCACTACTTAGGGCTGCCATATTTGGGTCAAGCTTTGTTCTGTTTGCTTGTTTTCAGATCTGTCCTAGGTTCTATAGATATGTTTAATAAACAACATACTGATGTCCAAATTCAGTCTGTCTAAAATGAATTTGTAAAGCAATCCTGTTGAAATAGCCATGATCTAAGCTGGGATGACATGGGCCAGGAATTTGAAATTGCTGATCACAACCACAGCTCTGCCATCTAGACTCTTGCTGAACCTCTTCATGTACTATTTGTTTCCAAATATCAGAAAGCAAACACATACTTTTTCATTAGTAACTTAGACTGATGTAGTAAAAAACAGACAATTGGAGTCAAGTTGACTAAATTGGACCCTAAGCCCCACAGACTAAATGCCACCGCCTTGGGGGAAATCTTTTCATCTTCTTAAATCTCATAATTTTTACTTATAATAAAGCCAACCTCCCTTGTGGTTGGTTATGTGGATATTAAACTAAATTACTATCTTTTCTTTAATTTCTAAACCACCTTATAATAAAATGAGTAAAAATATATAGAGTCTATGTACATAAAATATGAAATAAACATCCATTTAAATTATGAGTGAAAGAAGGATAGGACTAGAAGCATAAATTAGGTCTGCAATTAAACAAAAAGTATGTAATATCAACATATTTGTGCTTGTTACAAATTTGTTTCTAAGCTTCTTTTGATGAGTAAGAGAAACATTGCTAATTTTTCAGCTGCATTGTAGTTACACCTATGCTTAAGACAAATATGAATTAATACTGGCACTAAATCCAAAAAGAAAATTTTCCCATCATAAAGCAGATATAAATAACACAATAGTGTTCTTGCAGGAGCGATAACACGTTTCACAGAGTGATTGCTTAATATTACCCCACTTAGGCCAATGGCAATTCCAGAATGGACCAGGGCAATGCACTCTATGTACACAGCTCTCTGTTCACCTGACTTTATATATGTATGTATATTTTGATTTACATTAAAAAATATTGATTTTTAATTTATAACTATAATCTTATTTTGGAATGAGTTTTAAATTTCCCTTCCTAGCAAATATGGAACCAGTAAACTGCAGATCTGTATGCCTAGGGTTGGTGTCCCTCATAAAACTGCAGAAATGTATTTTGAGGATTTCCAGCTAAGTGGAGGTCTTTTTACTTTTGCTTAAGCAGAAGGAATAACCATAGGCAAGAAAAAAAAAACTTATTTTGGATTTATTCTGTAATACAGACAATTAGTAAATTTCAAAAGTTTTACTACATACAGGACATTCTGTAAGTGTGTACTATACATATAATCAGATGCATTAAGTCCATAAAAATGAAAGTAAAACATACATATATTACCCAGATCTGAGAAACAGCACTTTTTTTTTTAATTTTTTAAAGATTTTATTTATTTATTTGAGAGAGAATGAGAGAGAGCACATGAGAGGGGGGAGGGTCAGAGGAAGAAGCAGACTCCCCGCCGAGCAGGGAGCCCGATGCGGGACTCGATCCAGGGACTCCAGGATCATGACCTGAGCCGAAGGCAGTCGCCCAACCAACTGAGCCACCCAGGCGCCCCAGAGAAACGGCACTTTTTATTATGACTTAGAAGATAAATTATTTGTGAAATGCACAACCAAGGTTATGGTATTAAGTGATTGTTTATTTATAAGCTAATAAAAACTGGGGAATAATTATCTGAGTATCAGATTATTTGACTTTCTCTTTGGCCACTAGGATGACAAATTGGCTAGAATGGCTAGGTTGAAATAATATTCCTATGGTATCTGCATGTAAAAGGATATCTGTGTTCATTTTGTTTGTGGAAAGAGTGTATATACCCAACTTATTCAGAAGTGCTCAGATGTGGAAGCAAATACATAAAATTGAAAGAGAAAAATAATATATGTATAGACCTGTTCACTGTCTTTGGGTGCTCCGTTTCCTCCTCTGTGAAGAGATCATTCCTGCCAACTCTGATCCAAGAGAGTGCTATGGCATAAATTCTATATAAGCACGATTAATCAGAGATCTATGATGCTTAGATTGACACTGATGCCTGTCCAAGAGATCTATAATGCTTAGATTGACACTGATGCCTGTCCAAGAGATCTATAATGCTTAGATTGACACTGATTCCTGTCCAAGAGATCTATGATGCTTAGATTGACACTGATTCCTGTCTGAAAAGTCAAGCAGGAAAGTACAATATATCATATATACAAGTGAAATAACATAAATATTACCAGTATAGTGATTGGTACATAATAGAATTTCAATAAATGTTTTTTCCTTCTTTTATTTCTAACAGTGGATCATTAAAATGAATAATACATATAACATATATGTGCTTGGCAATGAACCATCCAAAAATAAAATTAAGAAAAACAATTCCATTTACAATAACATTGCATATATTATATTTAGAATTATTCTGTATAGAATTATTCTATATATAATACATGTATATAATATATGATATTTTCATATTATATAATATGTAGTATTCTATATAGGCAATATGAAAATATATTTCTATTATATTTTATATATTAATACAAATACATATAATATATAATACTCTACATTATCAATTATGTACACTATTTATATAATATAATACATATAAAATTTAATAAATCATTTTTAAGTCATCAAAAACATCACCAAATAATTAACAAAGCAAGACAAGGACAATACAACCCAACATATTAAATAACAATAGCATCTCTTTGTTTTTGGACTATAAATATATTTCATTTTCAAATTTTCAATTAATCATAAATTTTAGTGTCATATGAACATGATTATCTTTTAATAAAAATAAACAGGAAGGGGCGCCTGGGTGGCTCAGTCATTAAGCATCTGCCTTTGGCTCAGGTCATGATCCCAGGGTCCTGGGATCCAGACCCAAACTGGGCTTCCTGCTCCACTGGAAGCCTGCTTCTCCCTCTCCCACTCCCCCTGCTTTTGTTCTCGCTCTCGCTGTCTCTCTCTGTCAAATAAATAAATAAAATCTTAAAAAAAAAACAACAAGAAAATGGTTATAAAGTGAATAGTCAAGTGAGCTCTAAAATTCACCAAAAAAATCTCAACATTTCAGATTTTTCCCTGTATCCATGATATTATTGTCTTATGCTAGTATGTGGCTGTATTGGGATCCTTATTTTCATGATCACACTGATTTGCCTGAACTTTTGGGGTGAGTATGGAGTTTTTATTTACTTTTGCACTTTTAGAACATAAATATTGATTTTTAATTTTTTGAAGATTTATTTATTTTAGAGAGAGAGAGAGAGAGAGAGCGCCCATGCACAAGTGGGGGGAGGAGCAAAGGGAGAGGGAAAAAGAGAATCTCAGGCAGACTGCCCACTGAGTGGGAACCCATAGGGGGCTTGATCTCATGATTCTGAGATCACAACTTGAGCCAAAATCAAGAGTTGGACGCTTAACCAACTGAGCCACCCAGGCTCCCTGATTTTTAATTCTTCTTAATATCAAGATCAACTCCACATTGTAGCCCCAAATTGGTAAATTAAACTGATCAGCTGTATATGTCATATTCAAAATTATTTTAAGTTTAAGAAAAATTAAGAAACAATCAAATATAAAATTAACATTTATTCAACATATTTTCTTATGAAGAGCCTTCACTGGAAAGTTGACTTATTTTATAAGACATTAGTGATATATTTTTTAAAAAGAGTATGTGTTCATTGGTACTATTTTCAGAGATAATGATTTATATGTACCACTGTGATGGTTAAAAAGGACAAAGGACCTGTTTGAAAACCATTTTAAATGTACTTCTGCACCATTTTTTTTTCCTGAAGTGATATTTAATGTGCATAATCTATAGTTATTCGTTTGGAAACAACTAGATCAATTCATGAATTTCTGTAATTTTCTGTTTTTCTCTTGAAATGGCCATTCTTAAAAACGTAGGGCTAACATGGGATCTGTTTTATATGTAATGCTGACATGGAAACATATACTCTGGTGGTCTTTGATGAGATGTCTAAATATAAGTGAGCGCCAAGGCATCTTGGGAGACGAAGTAAAGGGTCTATTTTTGTATTGGGCAATTTAGTTTCTTTTTGCATTTTTCCCAATACAACAAGGGGAAAATACCAGGTATTTCTAAAACTAAATAAATATTCTACTTAATGTAATTTTTCTGTACTTTGCCCAGCATTTTGGCTGGGAAGTTGTCAACCAATCATATCCTTCAAATATGTTCAACTTTTACTTGAAATCAAACTCTAATAATATGAAATTCTCCACCTATTTAACAGTCAATATCAGGTGACTAATATTAGTTTTCATGAGTCCATCTAAGTAAGCATTATTGTCTGTTAACCAGCAATTCTAGGAAGTTGTACATACTGCAACAATTACTACAGCTTTTTTTTTTTAAAGACTTTATTTATTTGACAGAGAGAGAGACAGCGAGGGAGGGAACACAAGAAGGGGCAGAGGGAGAGGGAGAAGCAGGCTTCCCATGAAACAGGGACCCCAACATGGGGCTCGATCCCAGGACCCTAGGATTATGACCTGAGCTGAAGGCAGACGCTTAACGACTGAGCCACACAGGTGCCCCAGTACAGCTTTTTTTTTTAAAGCCCCTAAAATTCAAGACAAATGTTTTCTTGTTAGGCACTAAATATGGTATGTACAGGCTACCATTGACCTCTGTGACTCAGTTCTCTTTTCTGTAATATATAAGTGATAAAATAAATAATTGGTGCAATAATCATTGTTTTAGAGAAAGATACTATTGAGAAGAAATCAATAAAATTTGACACATTGATGCGATATTATTAGGGACAATATTTTTTCCTAGTGATATTATTTTAACAAATTAGTAACAATTTCAATATTTGTGTTTCTATTAAGTTTGTGCTTACACTTTGACCAGTTTAAAAATATTTTCCATGGCTTTCAGTTCAAAACAAAGTATTGATTATAAATATTTACATCTGCTCTCCTAAGATTCTGGATTAGACCAGTAAAAGATATCAAAATAGAATAAATTAATAAGAGCACAGAGTATGGAAAAGGTAGAAAATTGCAAAGGAAATGAGAAGCAGAAGGGATAATGCTATTGGATTAATCAATGAAGAGAATCACAATGTAGAAAAAGCACAGCAACAGCCCAGTGTAGATGAAACTATTCCTCATGGCAAATCCAGGCAGGACTCTTTTGTCAGAGAGGAGAGTATAGATTATAAAGAGAAATCTAAAGAAAAGTAATTAGCTGGAAGACTTTCTAAGGAATGCTCTTTTAGATTATTGTCTTGACAACCTCTTACTCCACTCACATGGTAGCATTTGCCACTATATCATGCCAAAATCAAAAAACAAAAACAAAAACAAATCCTTGTAAAACAATAAGATACATATCTAGAACTAGCTAGGGCTCCTCACTTAGAGAGTGGTGGTTGGTGCAACAGGCATGTTACCCCCTTATTCTGGTTCTGGAGTGGGAGAGGGGAGTAATATAGTGCTTTACTGCACAGCTTGGCTATTTCCTGTGTTCTTTCTATCTAAAAATTCACAGTAGCTAACAAAATATCCCAGAGTGTAGAGAAAAGTATCAAGAAAAAAAAATCAATAAATATAAGAAATCTGAGACAAAAACACAAAATATTGTCCATCCAGAAAGATAATGTCTAACAAATTCCCAGAAGAAGAGAATAGGGGGAAAAAGTAGATGTGAAATAATATATATATATATATATAATTTTGAGGAGAAAAAAACAAGCCCCAAACCATGAGTTTCCAGCTTATAAGAGCCTACCAAATTCAGAATAGGATATGCAAATAGATATAGATAGATAGATGGTAGATGGATGGATAGATATAAATAGGTAGATGATAGATGATAGATAGATAATGAGAGAGCAAGAGAGAGAGAGAGAGATCCTCATGATATTTCAGGACACCAAGGGTAAAGATATGATCTTAAAGGTGTACATAAAGAGCAATAGGAGAAGCAAGATGGTGGAGGAGAAGGAGACCTAAATTTCATCTGGTCCCAGGAATTCAACTAGATAGGGATCAAACCATTCTGAACACCTACGAACTCAACAGGAGATCAAAGAAAAGAATAGCAGCAACTCTCTGAACAGAAAAGTGACCACTTTCTGGAAGGTAGGACATGCAGAGAAGTGAATCCAAGGCGATACTGGGGAAGATAGATGGCAGGAGGAGGGAGCCTCCGTCAGCTGCTACTGGCAAGTGATAGAGCAGTGGAGCACAAAATCAGAACTTTTAGAAGCCTCGGGTCTGCTGAGGGACGTCCCTCTAGTGGCTAAGCAGGGGGATGGAACACTCACTGGGACAGTGTGGTCTCAGGACCCTCGGGGTCACAGGAAGACTGGGGGTGTCTGAGTGTAGCAGAGCTCCCAGGTATCAGAGCAGGGAAGCCAGCTGCAAAGGGTTGCCATAAACCATGATCCACGGCAGTCAGGCCACTGCTCTTCCAGCAGGAACCCAACAAGCAGCAGATCCGGGGAGACTCCCCTTCCTCCCCCAGGGAGGAGCAGTGCGGGAGTGCACCACAGGGATCTGCTGGGTTTGGAGACGCCACACAGGGTCGTGTGCCAGAGATAGAAATGCTGGGTCACAGGTCAGGTGAGCATGGAGGGCGGACGGAGACCAGGGAGATGGGAGTGACTGACTGCTTATCTCTGGGGGCTCACTGAGGAGCGGGGCCCCAACTTCTCAGCTCCTCTAGGGCAGAGATTGGGAGGCCACCATTTTCACTCTCATCCTCCAAAGCTGTATGGAAAGCTTGCAGGGAACAAAAGCTCCCGAGAGCAAACCTGAGCAGATTACTTAGCCCGGACTGGCAAGGGTGGGGCAATTCCGCCTCCAGCAAAGACATTTGGGAACCACTGCAACAGGCCCCTCCCCCAGAAGATCAGCAAGAACAGCCAGCCAAGACCAAGTTTACCGATCAATGAGAATGGCAGAACTCCAGCACTAGGTGAATACTGCACATAGAATTCATGGCTTTTTTTCCCATGATCCTTTAGTCTTTCAAAGTTAATTTTTTAAATTTTCTTTTTTTTCTTTCTCTTTCTTTTTTTCTGAATTTTTCTTTTTCCCTTTTTAACCAACACCTTATCAATCCCTTTTTAAAAAAAAAATCTTTTTTATTTTTCATTTTTTCAGTCATATTCTATCCCTTCATAGTAGTTAACCTTATTTTTGGTATATATATATATAAATTATTCCCTCTTTAAAATTTTGGGATACAGTTTCTTCTAACAGACCAAAATATACCCTAAATCTCTAGTGTATGGCTTTGTTCTAGCCTCCTCCCTGATCACATTCTCTCCTTTTTAAATTCCTCTCTTTTTTCAACCAACTTTTTATCAATTCCTTTTATAAAATCTTTTATAATTTTCATCTTTAAAGTCATATTCCATCCCTTCATCATATTTACCCTTATTTTTGTACATATATAAGTTTTTCTTTCTTTAAAATTTTGGGAGGCACTTTCTTCTAATAGACCAAAATACACCCAAAATCTAATCTGTGGCACTGATCTATGCACCAGCCTGATCAAATTTGATCATATTCTTTTTTTTTATCTTGTTCTTTTTCTTTTTTCTTTCTTTCCCTTTCTTTTCCCCCGGTTTCAGGTCTCTTCTGATTTGTTTAGTGTATATTTTTCTGGGGTCGTTATTACCCTGTTAGCATTTTGTTCTCTAATTCATCTATTCTCCTCTGGACAAAATGACAAGGTGGAAAAAATCACCTCAAAAAAAAAAAAGAACAAGAGGCAGTACCAACTGTCAGGGACCTAATCAATATGGACATTAGTAAGATGTCAGAACTAGAGTTCAGAATGAGGATTTTAAAGATACTAGCTGGTCTTGAAAAAAGCATGGAAAATATTAGAGAAACCCTTTCTGGAGAAATAAAAGACCTAAAATCTAACCAAGTCGAAATCAAAAAGGCTATTAAT
>NC_138383.1:37001900-37110439 GCF_054177405.1 Leptonychotes weddellii
GAGGGCACGTACTGCATGGAGTACTGGGTGTTATACGAAAACAATGGATCGTGGATCACCACATCAAAAACCAATGATGTATTGTATGGTGACTAACATAACATAATAAAATTAAAAAAAAAAAAAACTTCAAAAAAAAAAAAAAAGGGGTCGTGGCCTAGAATTAATCCTTTAGAATGAATTCAAAGATAGGTTTCCCATACTGGCCAGCAGGTGGAGCCAGAGAATGCCACATCTTCAGGCTTGGGCATGAGGGTGGGAGGTGGGAGGGGCTCAGCCTTTCGTCTTTCTCTACCCAGCGTGAGCAGAATTGAAACCCCTAGAAACCAGGACTCTTGCCCGGCTCTTGGGCTCCAGTGGTTAAAAACCATGTACCACAAGGCCAGACTCAAGTGGTGACACCCCGTCTGGACCCTCCCCAAGGGCCTGACACAGAACTGCCCCATCTCAAACTTCTGGCACTGCCTCTTCCAAGGATCCCCCCACCCCCAGACACCGGGTGGGAGCCAGAAGGGGAAAGAGGCCTTACACTCCAGCACGAGGCCCGAGCACAGACGCCAGCCCAGGTACGGCCCAGGGGTGGCGGGTGGTCGCTGGAGGAAGCGGAGGGCTCCTGAGGGGGGCAGGAGCACCCTACCTGGCTGTGGGCAGGAGAGGCGGTCTCAGGGTCCAGCTGTCAGTAGCAAGCAAAGAAGAGAGAGAGAGAAAGAGGGGTGAAGACAAGCAGACCGTTGGCATGTCCCCTTCAGCAAGCACCCTAGGCCAAGTGGGTGGGTACTCTCTGGCTGCCCAGGGTGCAGGGTGGAGGATGGAAAGACGCCAAGTGCCAGGATGGGAAGCTGGCCTGGGCAGGTGAACTGTGCCCAGTCCAGGAAGGAGACGCCAGACCCGGAAGGAGAGGCCCAGCTTGGCGAAGAGACACCTGTTACGAGACATCTCGGAGAAGACACTCTGCTAAGTCATTCACTGTGGCCTGGGCAGGAGTATGCCACTCTGCCTCTGGCCACAGTCTCTCCTGGGTGGGACATCCAGTGCATCCTGAACTAGGCTCTTCTATGAGCTGGCCAGGCCAGGCCACCTCCCCACACTCAGGGCCTGTGCCCCTTGGGTGGCTCTGGGCCTTATCTTCAGGGCAGTGGTCAGCCTGACTCCCCTATGGCCAGCGGACCCCAGAACGGGGCTGTCCCTGGCCTCTAAACACACATAAAGATGCCACCCCCAGTAACAAGGGCTGTCCTTTGGAGCTGCTGCCCCTGCAGAGAATGACACCATAGAGCAAGTCTCAGAACAAGACCACTAGCAGCCCCAAGCTGCTGACCCCTTCTTCAATCCCCCCACTGCGCCCTGCACCGGTCGCAGACAGGCACACCGCCCCCTGTGGCGGGCAGAGGCTCCACGCCACTGGGTCCACCAGCCACCTGCCCACGAACCAAGGGACTGAGGGCAGACCCTGCGGCCAGACTTGACCTGTCTCTGTCTGATTACTTAAAGACCTTTCTGAAGAGGAAGTGGAGTCAGCCAGGCCTTGGACCTTGTCTATAAGGAGTTAACAGGCCCCTTTGGGTCTGGAGAGCCAGTGCACTGAAAGAGGGGAGAGTGAGCTCCCGCCTCACCACCCACCAGGCCCTGGCACCAAGCCATGTCCTCCAGGGCCAGAAAAGGGGGCTGGATCCTCAGCCAAGAGGGGTCCCCTCCCATGGGCGCAGGGCTCTGGGTCGCCTGGAGGAACAGGCCTCACAGCTCAGACCCTCTAGAGAGCTCTTCTCTTATTCCTTCAGGTGAGAAGGCCACGTGAAGGCCCCCAGGCTGCCATGGAGTCATTCTTCCATAGTCAGATGCTCCCCCTGCCCGCCCCGACACCCACAGTCTGGCTGCCAGCCTCGGCAAGGAGGAGCGCCAGGGCCTGGGGAACCATACATGAGAGGTGGCATTACAGAAGCTGTGAAGATCCTCTCAAGGCGCTGCTGGGCCTCCTCTGCGGGGGTCACCCGGACCTCAGGGGCAGCTCCTGCCTAGAGGTTAAACTACCGTTAGTCCTGGCCTGGGGTTGGGGGGAGTGGGGTGCAGCATGCCAAGCTTCTAGCCTAGGAAGCCGCTGGGAACCAGTGGGCAAGTGGAGTAGGGTCAGGGAGGCAAGCCAGGCATCAACATGAGTTTTTAAACTATTGGATGAGAAAAAAAGAATGGGTGCCTGAAAATTCTGGGGTTTTTCCTTCTCACAGTCCTAACCACTTCTGCACTGGGATGGCCCTATGTCCCCACATGGCCCCTGCCCCAGGCCCAGGTGACAGGTGGGTGAACTCCAGGTCAGGGCACATCTCAGCCCCCAATTCCACCCTGGTGAGAGGGACAGGGAGACAGAGGGAGGGCAGCAAGGCCCGGGAACAGGCACATGACACTCTCTGGCTACTTATAGGTTCTAGTCAGGGGCTGAGTTTCCCTCATGGCCTGCCAGTCAGGCCAAAATGCCCCTGCCAACTCCTGGGTGCCAGGAAGTGACTTCCCTGATTCAGAGCAGGCCAGCAGGGCCGGGAAGCTGCAGCCTGCTCTTCTCTAAGTTCTGCAAAACCCAGGAAGAATGGAGTAGGGAACGAGGCAGGTTCTGGGACCTTAGGAATTCCAGGAGGTAGAAGTCAGGGAGGGCCTTTAGGCTGTGCCCTATGCCCCACCCCCTACCCCGCCCTTCCAGCCAGCAACATCCTGGGAGAAACAGTGGTAAAACTTGACTCCTCCCCTGCCAAACCTCATAGGCCTCAGAAGGCTCCACAAAATGGGGAAGTTTGAAGAACTGTCCCTGACCAAAGGACCAGCCATGTAGGCATCACCTTCCAAGGTCCTCCCCTCTGCCTCTCAGCCTCCTGTCCCACCTAGAGGGTACTTCGTGGACAGATGGGGCCTCAGATCCAAAGGGGGCCCACTGTGCCCATTTGCCACCCAGGCATAGGGCTTCTCAAGAGTCCTGCTGCCAGAGGGAACTGCTGGCCAGGCTTGAAGAAGGTAGTGATGGCAATGATGGCATTAAAACTACTGTTATTAGCATCACTATCCATGCTACCGTTTGTGGAGCACCCACCACGCCAGCGACTGGGCTCAGAGCGGATAACATTCCTCATCATCACAGCAACTCTTCAAAGCTGGGATTAGCCCTTGTTTGCGATTCCCAAATCCCAAATCTCCCCCAAACAAAAGACTTTTTTCTTAACTATTTTGGTGGCAAAACCTGTTTGTAGTCTATCCCCCTGCCATGTGAACAGTCATTGATTTTGCTGTGAAAATATTTATGCTTGGTTACAGGTTGCTGCTCATCATGTAGGACTTTCTAAAATACAAAAATCACTAGCTTCCAAGGGCTTCAGAGAAGGGACTGGAGACCTGTCCTGTCCCCACTTGGCAGATGAAGGCTCAGTGATGGGACCTTGCTGAGATCCCACACAGGGTGAGTGGCTGGGGAGGTGAACACGGGTCACCCAGCTCCAGAAATTCTCTTTCTACCCTAGCGCTGATCTGAATCTCTGCTTGGGATCCGGAGCCTCCAGCCAACACCATGCAGCCTGGAAACAGGCCCCCACCCCACTCAAGAGTGTCGAGGAACAGCGGCATGCTGGTTAGCGGGGCCCATCCCAGAGCAGAGGCCGCCACGGGCTCCGGCACTCGGTTGAGGAAGGCCATGCAGCCCCACCATCGGCCCAGCGTCTCAGCTGTGCGGACATGTTGACGAGGCATGGGGAAGCCGGCTGCGAGGGTGGTCAGGGGCATGGGAGGTTAGTGACACACTCGGGTACCTCCTGCTGCACATCAGGGGCCGGTGACTTGGACTGCTGCAATCCAGGGAGGTTCGACTTCGGGCCAGTGGAGCCTAGGGCCGCCAGCTCTCCTGGTGGGGCTGGGGAGCACTGCTTTTCTGGGATTTCAGGTTTGGCTGGGGAGCCTGGCTTCCCTGAGGAGCCTGGCTCCTGGCTGGAGGGCTTCCCCTTCCCCAGAGACTGCCTGCCACGGGGCTTGTGGTCCTTGCCCCTGCCCCGAGACATCAGGCTCCGTAGACCAACAGAGAGCTCGTCCTTGGCTGCCTCCTTCTTTGCTTCAGGCTTAGGTGGGGCAGGGGGAGGCGGAGGAGGCGGAGGAGGTGGTGGCTTGGGACCAGGAGCCGCCTTTTCTCCCCTCTTCCCTCGAGCTGGGTGCTCGGGGGATCTGACCCCTCTGCTCAAAGGCTCCTTGGCACTCCCAGGCTCCTCACCAGGCAGCACCTTGCTCACCACCTTCCTAACTGCATTTGCCACTTTCTTCCGGGACAGGCCCGGGGCCTCCTCGCTTGGGCCTTCTGCGGCGGCAGCCCCCGGGCCATTCATGGCGAGTGTGGGTGCAGGGCTCGTGGCTCTCTGGGAGGTCTCTGAGGGTAGAGGGCTGGTGGGAGGCTGAGGACTCCTAGATGGGCCACTGCTGTCCTTTGAGCTGCCTTCTGGCTGTAGTCACACAAATACAGGCAGACATTAGCATCAGCCCTTGCGTCCCTGCCCTCCCCGTGCAGAGGAAGTGAGAGGTGTGACTTCACGCCTTGCCCTGGAATAGACCTTCCATTCATCCAGAGCTCCAAGAGGTTACCCCAGGAAGCCCTCAGTCCATCTTCCAGATAGGACAACTGCATCTACAAGTTTGGCTTCTCTCTCCCACAAAGCACAAGCAGGTACTGCTGTCACCTGTGGTCTATCCCCAGCCTTAGCACAGGGCCGTGAGATGCCAGCCCAGAGTGCCCAGAGGCCCCCTGAGGTGTCCCAGAGTCACTGGTCTACGTCAGGGCAGCAACCAAGGCCCAACCCAGGTGAGCCCAAACACAGCAGAGAGGGAGCACGGAGAGGCCAAACCACCAATTCCTGCCATCAATCCTAGGCCTCATTCTGGGGTTTCCTGCCTCTGTGGTCCCCGGTCTATCACTGTGCTTTCTGGGCAGTCAGACCCCAAACCTACCCATCCCAGCAAGAACAGTGGTCAGGGAGCAATTCCTGGGCCCAAGATGTGCCAAGCTTCGTCTCTCCTGCTCCTCTGGTTTGTGGCCATTGTCTACCCCTCACCCACACTCTCAGGGGCTACGAAGACCAGTGCGGGCCCAGGAAGCTTCCAGCTCAGAGTGCTGTCTGCAGTCTTCCTCCTGCAAACCTCTCCAGGGCTGGAGGCCTCCCAGCTCCCAGAGTATGTGTACAGAATGATAGGACAAAGAGGAGGCAGCTGGGGCCCACGGAGGGTTAAGCACTGAAGTGACCGCCGATTCACTCTGCCCTAGAGCTGGGCCCTGGCTCAGCCAGCCTCCCAGCCTCTGGGCACCTGACTGGAGTATACTGGCACACTTTGCCTGAGGCACCCACCCTTCCCCCAACACTGGTGGCAACTGTCTGTGGTCCCAAGGGACAGCCACTGGGGAAAGCCAGGCTGGCTAATAGCAGGGCAGTCCTGCAAAGCCAGCCACATTGCCTGGGTAAACAAGGTCAACCCTGGGGGGGCTCCATGCTGGTCAGGCAATGCCCTGCCACTCAGGAGCCACGCGTGAGTCCCCGTTCCCCAAAACAAAGACCTTGGTTCCAGAGTGCACCTGGGCTCTGGGCCCTGCAAGGCTGGCTACCATCTCTGCTTGGACGCAGGAAGACGCTCCGAGGGGACAGACCCCTGGCTACCACAGGGAGAGGCTGCGGAGCGGAGCCAAGTCACCTCGCTGCGTGTGGCCCTGCTGCGGGGGTGGGGAGAGGGGAGTTTGAAGGTGCCTCTTCCTCAACCTCTTGGACCAAGAGTGCTCCATGGCATGCCAGGGCACTGTGGGGCTGGCTAGTGGCCCCAGTTGCCGGCTCCTGCCCCTCCCCCTCCCCCTCCTGGCTTTCCTCCCATCCCCCCCCAGCTGAAGGTGGTGGCGATGATGATGGCAACCGCTGACACTCGTACAGTGTTCACTGTGTGCCAGGAAGTCCTCTAGGCACCTCCCGTGTGATTTTTCACAGACTGTCTGGATACCCCGAGGCCCCTCCCCCACACACATCTCAAACACTTCCCCTTTGAAATCACAAGCTCGCCTTGCAGGGTTAACTACAGATCAGGTGGAAGCCACAGTGTCTGGCTGATGGAAACTCCATCCAAGGAAGTGGGGGAGCTGGGACAGGCACCATCCGGGGTCACGAAGCATGGCACTTCCACCCCCTGTGCCAACTGCAGTCCTCCCCATCTTTAGACCTGGCTATTCTGGAAGTGCCTCCCCTCTCTTGCCTGAAATGAGTCCAGCTTTGCTCAGGGTCCCTATCTCAAGGCCGAATGACCTGGGGGAGAAGCTGGGCCCCCCCACCCCGGGCAGCTGGAGCCCGCCTCCGGGTCACCCGCACTGAGCAGCTGACGAGGTCTCGGGAAGAGACCGAACAGCTGCAGTGAAATCCCTCCCCGCGCTGGTCTTGTGCCACCCAGAGCAGGACGAAGAGTCCCAACAGCTGAGCTCTCATCTGGTGCTCCCCGAGCTCAGGGTCTGCCCACCTAGGCCTCTCCGGCCCCTCAAGGGTTCAGGAAGCAAGACCTAAAGGTAAAAACTAAAGAGAGGGGGGTCGGAGGAGGTCTCCGAAGCGCCTCGGGATCCCCATCTCCTCCGCGCACCCCAAGTTGGCATCCCACGGACTGCACTTTCTGCCTCATCAGTCGCATTCCCTCGGGCCACCCCAGACAGGAAGGGGCACCCCGCTGGGCCTGCCTGCTCTGGGGACCCGCCTCACGGACTAGGTGAGGGCAGGTGGGCACACCCACCCGGGCACACACACGGGGGGCTCAGAGAAGCACTTACAGCCCCTTCCTCCTTGCCAGGAGGGCCAAGCTTCGGCAGAGTTTTGTCTTCCTCTTTAACCTGCGGGAGCAGACAAAGAGGTCACTGGCAGGTCCGGGCAGGAAACTCAGCATCAAAAGCACAGGAAGAAAACCTCCAAGGGGCCCTCCCTCCCTAGGAGGCAGAGTTCCCGCATGTTCAGGACTACTGGGGCGAAGGACGTGGAGTCAAAACCGTCCAGGGACAATTTCAAGAATGAATAGACTCCACAGAGTGGGGAAACCCTGGCCTCAGTCACCAGTCACGCGTCTCACATGGACTGTTTTAAGAGATTGCCATCATGGCCTCGGTTACAGGGTGGACAGAAAGATCCAGATAACTCAACTCATGCTAAATGACAAGAGTCATTCCTGGCTCCGACGAGGAGTGTCTGAAAAAGAGTCCCCTAACCTAGTGACTAAGGAGGAGGGAATGACCCCAGCGTGGGAGCCCTGCTGGGAGGTGACTCCTACCAGGTGGCTCCAACTTGCATCTAGGTCCCTGTGACTCCCCCCAGCCCAGAGCCTGGATGCCTTCCCAGCCAGACAGCTGAGCGCCATCTGGAGGCAGGAAATGGGGCAGGGGCAAAGGGATTCAGGAGGCCAGACATTTTCCCAAGCTCAGACCCACAACACTGCCAACCATGCAGCTGAGGGAGGGAACCCCAAGGTTAGGGGCACCGTGTAGAGGAAGGAAGGATGCCTGAGCTCTGGCTATGCTCGGCCTATGCTCTAGCTGGCCTACGTCAGACGGGAGAGGCAGAGTTGGGAAACCAGCAGCCACCATAATGTATCTGGAAAAAGAACAGACAATGTGGATGCTCTGAAGGTTCCTTCAGTTCTGAGACTGGCTCAGAACAGACCTCAAGGAGCCAGCCCTCAGTCTGAATGAACCCTCTGCCTGCCCCTCGTTAGCATCCCTCCCTCCAAAAGCTCAGACAGTCCTAGTGGATTTCGTTTCTCTTCTTTCCCCAGTCACATGGGACGATGGGAAAAAGGCAGGTCGGTGCCTTTCTTTCTGGGCACAGTGGGGGTAGGTGTGGGTAGGTGGGGGTGGGTACACTGGAAGGAGTCCTTGATTCCTAATGGAAAAGATCCTTAGAAACTCGTCCAGAATCACGTTAATTATCCACCTGGCAGAGGGCGGGGGACAGGGAGAGGAGGGGAACAACTCTCCATTTGTAACCAGGGTCCCTGGCTACTTTTGAGCTCTGATTAGCAGCGCCTAGGACATTGACCAGCAGGATGGCCGCTGAAGTTTTAAAGCTGCATCTTGTCTATAGAGCTATTTTCAACGGGCCGAAGCTTCAAAGTTAGTTCACACTGTTATGGACAGAGGGAAAATGGCAATTATTCCTTAGAGCAGGCTCTGCTACTTTAGAAATTGGGATTGGAGCAGATAAAGGGAAGGGAGGGGCTGGTGGAGAGGGAATGAGGGGGAGTGGCAGAGTCTAGGTCTGTGCCTAGTGCCCATCACTCAACCCCCCCCCCACGCCCCCAAAGATCACACCATGCATTAGCTCCTGAGCACACAGGTCAGAGACCATCAAGTGTCTCACAAACCACACAGACTTGCTCATTACTGCACACAGTGCTGTTAGCTCAGGTTCAGGGATGGCCCAGATTCCAAGTCCATTCCGCATCCCTCACCAGCTCCAATTCAGTCCTCCCTCCAGGGATGCAAGCTGGGGACCCCAAGCGTCCTGCCCAAGTGGTGAAGCCCTGGGGGCAGCGCTGGCTGCCCCCCGAGATGTCTGGGACACCAAGCCCTGCTCTGAGCTCAGCTCTGGATTTAGCCTGAGGCTGACTCACTGCCACCCCCCCGCTTCCCCCCCACCAACCAAGGGCTCTGTCTGTCATAGGTCATTGCCCAGCTGGGGACTGTGCACCGCATAAAGGCATGCCCAGGGCGGGAGCCTGAATCACGATCTGGAACCCAGGCAGCCAGCTGGCCTGGCTCCTGACTCTTGGCTCCTGTCCTTCTACCCACCATGGTCCAGATGCGGGGAGACCCAGTTCCAGAGGCCTCAGAGCCAAAGCCATTCCCAGCGGCGCCCCCACAGCAGCCCAAGTTCCCAAGGGTGAATCAGAGCAGCAGTGGGGAGGGAAGGGTGTGGAGGGGTTAACTTGGAGGGGCACCAGTGGGACAAAAGGCAGCTCAGCTTACCAGACGCATGGAGCTCAGAGGAAGAGCATGACTCAGCGCAGAAGCCCATCCAGAGAGAAGAGTGAGTTAATGGCCCCCGGTCATTCTCCCCAGCCCCCCAATACACACACATGCGCCAGTCCATCTCTAGCTCCCAGAGCTCCCTTGCCCAGAGGCCAGACTCCTGCCTGCACACATCATGCCAAGCACATAGGAAAAGCACAAGGATTTTGAGACCCAACTTTCCTTTTGCTCCCAGAAGGCGAACCTTGATGAAAAGGCCATGGCACCGAAGGTAGCCTGCACCCTGGGTCAGAGAAGACACGGGGGTGGGCAGGGTCGCTCAGGGAATCGGAGTCTTCCTAAACGACCTGCCGGGACAAACACTGTGGGCAACAGGGGACAGGAGGGAGGAAGTGGGGGGGGGGGCAGATGGCAACGCTCAGACGTCAGAGGAGGAGCAAGGAATAAAACACTGGAGGAAAGAGATGACAAGGTGGGGTACAGACCATAGAACTTCCTGCCCTTGGAAGCTGTGTGTCCTTGAATAAGCCAGCTCACCTCTCTGGGCCTCTCTGTAGAATGAGGGGATGGACTAGAGTAGATAATGGCTACAGTCCTTTCCAGGTCTGCACCCTAGGGGTCTGGTAGGGAGAGGCACTCTAGCCTTCAACTCCGTGAACCAAAGGTATGTGCCTGCGAAGGCGTTAACAAAGCTTCTCCAGGACTCTTTGCCTTCTTTGTTTTCTACCGGCCACACACCACTACCGGCCACACACCACTACCCGCCAGGGGCAGGCGGCCTGGAGAATGGCAAAGCCGCCCATTCGATGGGTGAGAAATTAGAACGGGTGCTCCTGAGAAGCAACAGGCAGAATCTGCCTCAACCCAGGGAGAGGCTTCATCCAAAGAATCCGTTCAATTCAGTGGAGTTTAAGAACCTGTTCATTCTGAATACTGCTTATCATAAATGACCAGTGAAAAATTAGAGAATTATTTTTAATGTGCTTTGTTTGACTTGTCTATTTTATTATCCGGTTCATACGCTAGACTTCGTTTAATTATTTAACTCATTTGGTCTTTGATCTCCTGTGTGTGCAGGGAGGAGTCCATGCATCCCAGGCTGTGAGGACACTAGGCCATTCACACCCAGGCCTGATCCTCTGCACCAGCTCTTCCTTAGGATTATCACTCTGAACGCAAATGTGGGGTTCTCCCTGGAGGAAATTCTGTGGCTTTTGTGGGGAATCGCCTGGCTATTTCTCCTCTCTTCCTTATCACTGGCTTTTAAAGATTTTAAAGATTTGCTTAGGACGCAGAATAACCTATGTTTAGCCGATACAGAAGAGGTGAGGAACTCAGCCCCAAGGATGGTGTCAATGTCTCCACCGAGGTCGTCCGCTGCCACAGCTGGGAACGAAAGGCTCTGTGCAACAAGGGGGCCAAGGCCTCTCCTCCCAGACCTGCTCCCTCTAGGGATTTCAGCCGTTTCTGACAACTTCCTTCATGACTGAATATGGAACACCTACAAGGCAATGAGCCCTGTAAAAGTATTTAACACATATTTTGAAATATAAGTCTTACAACAGCCTCACGACATAGGAATTACTGTTCTCATCTTACTCATGAGGAAAAAGACTCGGAATGAGATTATGCCCCAAAGCTATTAAGTGGTGGAGCTGGGATTTGAACCCAAGTTACTCTGACTGCAAAGCTCCCTGAAAGGCCCCCGCCGGGCTAGGCTGGGTCAGAGGGGCTGAGTCGTCCTTAGGAGCCAACTCTGGTTAACATACTGTGTCACTGTCAACGTTCAGGAGGTCTGGAGAGGTCTGGATCCAGCTGGATTGACAGTGAGGTGTTTACTAGTGTTCAGTGTGCCCGGAGAAGTTTAGGCTTGCAAAGGGAGACCCCACCACGATCCTGCCCCTTGAGGCTCTGTGACCCCCTGACTACCCTCTCAGGCACTTTTGGCCTAGTCTCTCCCCTTTTTTTTTTTTTTTTAAAGATTAATTTATTTATTTTAGGGAGAGATAGAGAGTTGGGGGAGGGGCGGAGGGAGAGAGAAACTTAAGCAGACTCCGTGCTGAGCGGGAAGCCTGACGTGGGGCTCAAACTCACGACCTGAGCCAAAACCAAGAGTCGGACGCTTAACCAACTGCGCCACCCAGGTGCCCCTCTGGCCTCCTCTCTTGAGGGAGAATGCTCAAGAACACGTACTATAAGCCAGGCACAGTGGCAAGCCCTTCACACTGCCTCATTATTTCATCCTCACAAAAGCCCACTTTCTAGAGGGTAAGGGCCTCGCTGAGGCCTCGCTGGTAGGTGGCAGCACTGGGAATCAGGGTGTGAGCTGTTTGTGTGTCCACAGCGTTCCCTGGACTGTGGTTTCCTCACAGGCAGGACGCAATGTCACCCATCATACTGTGGGCACTTAATAAGGTTCTTTGGCAAACTTCTCATTCCCATCTGGTCTCTTCCCTCAACTGTAAACCGAGGAGAGTAACATTTTGCCAATCCTGATTGCCGGGGATGAGGGGAACACAAGGGAGGTACACTCTCTAAACTTAGCAACAATAAATAAATGGTACACTCGATGCCATGGGGTGGAAGGGAAAGGGCAGGGACACTCTGAAATTGCTGAGTAGCTCTTTGGGAAGCAAGAGTAGCCATAAAATGCATCATCCTCTGGCCCTAGCCATCCCATCTTCAGGAATGTGTAAGCAATGAGCTGATTTAAAGCAAGGAAGAGAAAGGAAAAACCCACAAAGCCAGACAAGAGACTTTTAAAGATGCACTCTATGTAAAAGCCCCACATTGGAGGGCGCGTGGGTGGCTCAGTCGTTAAGCGTCTGCCTTCAGCTCAGGTCATGATCCCAGAGTCCTGGGATTGAGCCCCGCACCGGGCTCCCTGCTCCGCGGGAAGCCTGCTTCTCCCTTTCCCACTCCCCCTGCTTGTGTTCCTGCTCTCACTGTGTCTCTCTCTGTCAAATAAATAAAATCTTAAAAAAAAAAAAAGAGCCCCACATTGGAAACCACCCAAATGCCTAGTGTTAGGGAAGGGGTAGATGAGCTATGGTACTTGGGTCCAATGCACTGTTACGTTGCCATTTAAACTAACAAATATGTGACCACTGTAACCGTAGGGAAAACTCCACCTAATATCAATCAAAGAAACTAGGACCTGAACAGTAGGCAAACAGTGATGGTCATCATCTTGTAAATTAGACACAATAGAGACATTTGGTATTTATTTTGTTATGTATTTGTTACTTACTGTTTATTTCTATTTTAAAGATGGCTAAATAGTCAGTAAAAAAGAAAAAGCAGAGGGGATAATAGCTGAAAGCATTTGTTTTCAAAGAGGAGAAATCCAAGAAATGTGCTGAGGGACCCATCGATGCTCATCCTGGGAAGGCTTCCAACACTCAGGGGGCTGGACCAGGCTGCGTTTTACCCTCTGAACGGGACCAGCAAGGACCAGCTGCCCTTAGCCGCCCTTAGCTTAACGTCCTCTGTGCCCCTCACAGGAAGGAATGGGAAACAAATGTCCCCAGGAGAAGCTTTCCACCCACCAGGCTCCCCACCGGCATGGAGTACCCAGGCTGGGAGGAATGCATCGAGGCTCTGGTGTCCACGCAGATATCCACACACCGGGAGCCCGCAAGGGAAGGGGGGAAGAGGAAGAGGAGATCCTGCTGTCTGTGACATAGGGAACTCGGCACCTCTCCCCTCTGCTAACACTTGTGCACATTTAGAGAAAAAAGAGGCATGGCATCCTCCTCCCTCTCCCTTCCCGTTCTGAGGAGCAGAGAGTAGCTCCCTACTTATCTAAGGACGGGGATGAGGTGGGGGATGAAGGCCTAGGGAAGAAAGCACAGTAATAACAACCAACCTTTACTAAGCATGTCTTAAATGCCAGGCACCGTGCTGCATCCTCTGCAGCATGACCTCATTTAATCTCCACAACAGTCCTCTAAAGGACATACTAGTGTGATTCCTACTTTACAAACGAGCAAAAGGAAGCTCAGAAATGACCTGGCCAAGGCCTCAGAGCAGCAAGCGGTAAATCAGAGCTCACACCCAGGTCTGTCCTCCAGCAAGAACCTCCTGGGCTCACTTTAAGGGGTGGACGCCAGCCCTGCCCCACCTCCCTCGGTCCACCTGCACTGTTGAACTTCCATGACATCATCGGCCAGAATAACAGCTCGGAGGGAAAGCAGGGGTTTCCGGAGATAACCTGCCCTTCCACCACGACCCGAATAAGCTTTGCACGGAGCTGCCTCTGCAGGGAGTGGCCTGAAGGCCACGCTGCCAGCCAGAGGAGGAGGGGGACAAGAGCTTGGCAGAGCCACCCTGGCCCCTTGGGTCCAGCCTCCAGTGAGAGCCCTCCCCCAGCCTGGGGCGGAAGAGAAAGCGGCCGAGTGCCTGCCGTCACTGTGGGCCAGGCCAGCCTGGAGGAAGCAGGTGCACTGGAATGGCTTCCTGCTGCCGTGAAGTTGCACACAGGCCCGGGGTTCCTCCTCCAACGGCTGGACCCGCCAGAGGCCTCCCTCCCTCCCCGGGGGACCCTCGCTGCCCCTCTGCCGGGCCCATTGCCATCTGCCTCGCCATGATCGTGCACCCCCCCCAAATCTTCAACCTAGTGCTGGTGGCCCAGGGGCCCCCCGGGATGGAGTGGGGTGGGGTGGGGCGGGGCGGGGAGGAGGCCCGACCAGGAAGCACCCACCTCGCAGGGCGAGGAGTCTCTCTGGCCCCAGCCCCAGCTACCAACACACACCTCAGCCCTGGCGCCAGTTCTGTGGCTGGGACGGGCCACGGGGAGAGACAAATGCTCGTGGGCACGTCGCAGGCTCTCGGTAGACCTCCGCGCTGGGCCAGCCCACATGCTGCCAAGTGCTGACACGACCGAAAACCTGACCCTCGGTGGTGGCCGGGAGGGGTTGGCGTGGGGGGCGGAAACGGAACGACTGAAAGGCAGCTATGTCTCTCCTCACTTGCTTTTTTAAGGAACTTACTCTTCTGAAGTAATCTCTGCTGAAAATGAGACCTACAGACAGTCAGGGCATCCCCGAGATGCCATCCCGTGCCCCTTCCAAGTGTCCGATCCACAGAAATGCAGTAGGCCATGCTGAGTCCACTCGTGGCCCCCCTGACAACTCGAGAGACCACCCCTCTCCAGCGCCTTTCTCTTGCCTACCGGGAGGACGAAGGGCAGAGGGTCACATTGGCAACACAAAGCAGGAACAAGACTTCCCAAGGTCCGGGAGGTACTGGGGTTCCCGGCCTCAGAAGAAAATAGCGTTTTAAGGAATGAGGGCCTCAAGCGCTAATGGTCTGTGGGGAAGGCGTGTCACAGCCTGTGGACAAGCTGATGCAGTCCCAGGACACTGAGGTTTAGAAAACGGTGCCCCCTCCCAAACTCCCAAAGTCATGAGTCAGGCCCAGGAGGGCCTTGCCTCTGAGGTATTGGGAGGCTGCCTGAGCTGGATGATTCCCTCCCCACCAAGAAGCTCAGAGAGGGGCCCCAAGGCACCTCCCCCCTCCTTCAGCCACATCTGGGGAAATAAGAAAAAGGCCCCTCCTTTCGGAAAGGAGGAACCGGCATGAGGAGCCGGGGACATTTCCGGGGTTGGGGGTCAGAGGAACACTCACCCGCATGGCCTGGCCTGGAGCAACCAGGAGTAAGGAGTCTCCTCTCCGATGCTGCTCCGTTAGCAGCTCAAAATAGCACTGGCTGCAGCCCCGCCCCTGTTCCCCTCCCGCTCCCCAGGCCCCTCCCGCCAGGGCCGCAGCTGCCCAACCCTGGGGAGCCGGTCCCAGACAGTGAGTGGCCTCCAGGACTGCAGTACCAGGTACACCGGGATGGAGAGGGTAACACAGCGCGTGGGGAAGGGGAAGAGGAGGCACGGAGAGTGAGGGCACGGGTGGGGGGCAGGAGGTGTGGGAGGGTTAGGGGCAAGGGACAGGGAGGGTGGGACTTTTCCTCCTGACACACACCCGGGCTCCTGGACAGCTGAGCTGATATGGCCCCTAAAAATAGCAGAGGAATTTGAGACCTGCAGCCCCCGGCCCCACAGGCCAGGATTAAGACAAGCACATGCGCGTTCACACACACACACACACGCACACAGACACACACACACACGCACACACAAGTGCACCATCATGCATGAACACTCAATCACAGCAGTGTTCTGGAGAACACACAAATCATAAGCTCACCCCAGCCATCTAATTACTGCGGCAGAGGCCAAGGAAACCACTAACGTCACATCCAATCCGATACACAGGGCCTGCTGCACGCTATGCCCAAATAGCAGCCACGCAGCCATCCTGGACGAGTCTGGCAGGCATAGAGCCCCACACGATCCGTCTGAGGCCCACTGGGGCTGCCTCGCCGGAAAGCCAGTGAGGACATGCAAGGAATCAACTGCACTTTCTGTGTGTACATCCCTCACCCCACACAGCCAGAGACTGCGCAGGCAGAGGAGGGTGTGGTGGGTGGGCCCTGGCCCTGCAGAGGAAATTGTGGTGTCTGGCCAATGAGCAAGGGCTGCTGTAACAAGCCAGTGCTCCTCGTGAAGAGAAAGCCCGTCCCTGCTCTTCGGGGAGTACCACGGGATGCCCAGATCGGGGCTGGGGACCCCCCCAAAGAGGCTGAAATGGGAGCCAGGGGCAGGTGGGAAGGAGCCAAAAGAGGCCTTTTGAAGCTGTCTCAGAAGCTGTCAGCTCTGCAGAAAGAAGGAAGCTGGCCTGTCTTTTCCTCTCCAGGAAAACAAAAGGGGGGGTGGGGGGGGTGGGAAGGCCTGGAACAGAGCTGTCGCCCAATCAGTGTCCAACGAGGGTGGCTGGAGACCCCCAGGCCTACCACCCCGCCAGTCTTGTGAGCCCGGTGGGTCCTGTAAACACCATGACTTTCTCTGAGAAAAGGTTGGTAAGCACTGCCTGAGAGGACCGAAGCCCAGCGCTGCGTGCCCCACCCCCCCCACACCATACAGGCAGAACCACACGTGGCCATGAGGATATGGGGCTCCTGCCTCGGCTTTCTAGGCACCGATGTGTCTTCCCAGGGAGATGGTCTGGCCCTTCCGGGGCATGTGCTGTGTCAGAGATCTTCACATCCCCGGGGCTTTCTTGACACATTGGTGCCAACCTCGGCTGCAGACTGAAATCCCCCGTGGGACTCCAAAAATACTGATGCCTGAATCCCATCCCTTCCCCCTAGTCTCTGATTTAATTGGTCCAGGAGGGAAGGCTGGGCACTAGGATTCATAAGAGCTCCCCCCAGGTGATTCTTATAAATAGCCAACGTTGAGCACTGCTCAATTTGAAGGCAGCATAAGGCCTGGAGCAGAGGTTAAATCCTTTGTTAAATCACTGAGTGCCTGAATAAATGAATGAATGAATGAGTGAATGAAGGAAGGACTTCGCTGTATGACCACGGGCCTGTGACTTACGCATCTGCAAAACGAGGGTTCTGCCCGCAGTGACTCTTCGGCATGGCCAGTATGTGACCGGTAAAATCTCAGTGAGTGAAAGGGTTTGGTTCTCAAAGTGCGGTCCCCAGACCAACAACCCCTCCCCGCTCCAGACCTACTGATTCAGAAACTCTGGAGATGGGGCCTAGCACCTGTGTTTCAGCCAGCCCTCCAGGTGATTTGGAGAGCCGCTGCTGTAAAGGAATTACTCGTGGTGTACCGTGGTCAACAGAGAGACCTCCCGGTCCAGCCAGCCTGGTTCAATCGTCGCTTGTCCATGCGGTAAGCCACACAGCTGAACTGAACTGTGATTTCGTCAGCTGTACAAGGCGGGCAGTAATAGTACCTACCACCAGGTTATTGTAGGCATCAAATGAATTAGTGCTTGCTCCAGGAACCGTGTCTAACACAAAAGTTTTCAATAAACTTATCTGAAAAAGAAAGTTTTCAATAGTTTTAACTATTATTATCTATCTGTGATCATGGGCAGGGGGAAGAAAAGCATCATAAGCAACATTTCCAGGTAACTGAAGACTATCCCCTTGAAGAGGCAAAATATTTTCTATTTTAAGTAGTTTTCTAAATCCTATGACTAATTTATAAATCATAAAAATAGACATTTTATAGATTCTCCTCTAAGTAAAACACTCTGAACCCATCTCAAACATCTCCAATTCTGAGCTTCCTCTTTTGAACCCACCTCGTTTCCATCCTGGATGTACTGGGGGGCACATTATCCCCCCTGTGAGGACTCTGGACCTCCCAGCCTGGCTCCTGTCCTACTTAATGCCCCTGGCCACTCTCAAAGGCCACCAGCCCTGTCCTAGGCACTGCAGCAACCTGCAGCCTCACTCCAGGCCCATGTTGGGAAGGCCAGATGCCCTCTGTGTCCGTGTATCTGCTTAATTCTCTTGTCCCCTCCCCTGTCGGGCCATCAGCTGTCACTCCGCCTGTCAGAGGGGGCCTGTCCCCAGTAGTCTCACTTCCTTCAAATAAGCAGTTTTTGCCAAAGGCTAGAAAACCAGATAACCAAGCCTGTTGTCACAGAGTCCAGAGGAGAGCAAGTAGATTACCAGAGAGCCACTCTCCGGTGAGCAAATGGCCTGGGTTTTCACCCACAGACTTACTGTCCTCTGTTTCAGCTGCCTGAGGGCCTTCTAGGCCCACCTTCCATTCAGCAGTACTCTGGAAGATGACTTCTGGGTGACCAAGGTGTCACTTTACCCTCAGAGTCTTGTTCTGAATTATTAGTCACCATGTGTGGGTCCACTCCTCTTTTCTATTCAGACGACTAGATCCTGTCAGTTCTGTCTCTGAGTTGACTCGTGTTACTGATGGAGATCATCTGCTTCCCTCGGTGACAAGGGCAAGCCTCGTCATTCAGAGGGGAAACCTGAGGCCCTGGCCACTCATTCAGCATCACACACAGCCACACACACAGTCCCTCTGCTGCCCAAAGGTTGGTGTTGCCTCAGGGCCTGGCCCGTGTCTCCAGTAAGCCCAACCTATGACCCCAGGGGGCCAAGCAGTCACTCCCAGCCAGCCCACCCCCAGCCCCCGGGGCCTGCCTCCTGCCATTTCCCTTTCCCCTTCTCCCTCCATCTCCCTCTCCCCAGCACGCCTTGCTCTCACTTTCTCAGGGAGATAGATCTTCCCACGTCCCTGCCCTAATCACCACCAGAGTATTTACTTTATAAGTAAATGCCTCTCTCCCTTGCCCAACCCTCCCATCTGTCAAGGTCCATCTCAAGTCTCACCTCCTTTATTAAGCCTTCCCTAGACCCCAAGGCCTGCCTGGTGACATAGTGGAAAGAGCACACACCTGCACTCAGACTCTCAGACTCGCAGTCAGACTCGCAGTCAGGCACACCTGGGTCTGAATCCCAGCTCGGCTTCTTTCTTGCTGTCTGACCTAAGGGAAAGTTATTCAGCTTCTCAGAGTTTCCAGTGTCTTGCCTTATAATGGTATACCTACTTTACGGGGTTGTGAGAATTTAAAGAGATAGTAGACGTAAAGCACCTGGCATTAGGCCTGGCAAACTGTAGGTAGTGATTAAATTATTATCAAAAACCACGGTCCTCACTGTCTACACCTAGATATCACCACATACACATGGCAGTTCTTTTGTATACCTAATACCGAGCTCTGCTAGATACAATGGAATCTGCATAGATACTATATGGATTTAGATTTGAAAGTCACTAGGCACACAGTAGGTGCTCAGTAAGTATCCACCGGATTTAACTAAACCTCTGAAAGGTACCGTGAGATACACTGGGTGGGACACAATAGGGAAAAAAGGGATATCCAGATACAGTCACAACTTCAGCTACTCTGCTCTCCCACGTTGGTGGTGGTGTGCGGTGAGTGAGAGGTCCTTAGCTCTGTGACCGGGCCCGGCAGGGTGGCTAAGCACCGCGGGGTGTCTACACAGGAGGCTCTGAGGAGTGAAGGAAGTCATTCCCATACTCACCTAGAAGTCATGTGCAATACCTCAAGGTGAACACTGTGGGGAAGCACAATGCCTGCTTCTTTTTCTGTCTCCTCACAACTAGACTATGAGCTTCTTGAGGCAGAGGTGGTATGTTTGTTGTCCACGGTTGTCCCCTGCACCCACCTAGCACTGGGCCCTGCTCAGAGACAGTGCTCGATACATGAGTGAGCGAGCAATTAAAACAAGATGAAGCAGACATAGTCCCTGGCCTCAGCAAACATACAGACCCGAAGAAGAGATAACAAATGTACCCAAAGAATTAGAGAGGAGGGAGGAAGGGAATTCCAGGGTAAAGGACTAGAATAATAGAAGGCAAGGAGTTGGGAAAGCATGAAACTGGACGAAGTGTAGGACACAGATAGGTAAATAAAGAGAGACAAAGCTGGAAAGGTCAGTGGGGCCAGATCATGCCACAGCGGACAGGTGTGGTTTCAGCTGCCCACGATCCATTCCTCCATCCTCTGCTTACAGCACCCCAATTTCCCCCTGGGGACCTACCCCAGCACAGGACTTGAGTCTGGCCCATGAGTGTGTCATATACCTGGACTGTAGGGATTAGTTCATGGAAGGCATATGACCCAATCAGTATCAAGGCCATAGAATGAAATGGAAATTATTGAAAGAATCACACTTCTTAGGGCGCCTGGGTGGTTAAAGCGTCTGCCTTCGGCTCAGGTCATGATCCCAGGGTCCTGGGATCGAGCCCCGCATCGGGCTCCCTGCTCCGTGGGAAGCCTGCTTCTTCCTCTCCCACTCCCCCTGCTTGTGTTCCCTTTCTAGCTGTGACTCTCTCTGTCAAATAAATAAATAAAAAGAATCGCCCTTCTTTTCCCACAAGACCTGAACCTGGTGCTATGCCATTTTGCCACCATTTGTCTGAGGACCAAGCCAGTACGGAAAATGAACTGAGAGACAGAAAAGGCCTGCGTTCTAGATAAAGCTGAGCCTATAACCAGTTCTACCCGCTGCATGTTTCAGATGTTTGAGCCCACGCGTTTCTTCTTTTTAAACCAGGTCAGCTGGGCTCCGTCACTTGCAACTGAAAGGGCGGTACCTGAGGACAAAAGTGAGGTAAGCAGCCTAAGGACAAAGTAGGCACATTCTGAGCACTAGCCACAGGTCAGTGACAGCGCAACTTGTTTTCCTCACAAAACCCTGAGAGGTGAGTGCTGCGAAAGAGGAATGGTGGTTTGGGAAACTGAGGCTTAACAGAGGTTAAATAACTTGCCTGCAACCACACAGATAGTGATTGGCAAGGCCAGGGTGAGGACTCTAGTCATTCTGACTCCAGAGCCCTGCTCCTTCCACTCTGCCTCCTGCCTGGAAAACAGTGGGAGTCATAGCAGGTTTCTGGAGAGTGAAGGGGCATGATTAAACCCAGGCTTTAGGAATGCTGATCTAACAGAAGGATGCTGGGAAGCAAAGGAGGCTGGAAGCTGAAAGACCATTGGAAGTCAAGATGATGGCTAGAGGAAAGATGTGTGTGTGGGGGGGGGGGGGTCTGCCCTATTCTGGCAGTTGGAAGAGAAGGTGATGCAAGACAGAGACTTGGTGGCTACAGGAGAGGCTATGAAATGGGCACGAAGATGGGGGAGGGGTGGCGGTCGGGAAGATCTAAAGCCTCCAAGGTTTCAAGCTGTCAAGATTTCAAGAGAACAGTCTGAAGCCACTATCCAAAACAGGAATGTCAGATGGAGGCTGATTCAGAAGGAGATAGCTTGAAAAACATTGAACCTGGCGTTCTACTTAACATCTTAAAAGAATACTCCTCTGACCCTTTGTCTCTCTAGATTCTCTTTAAATCAAAACTCCTTTAAAAAAAGGCATGGATGGGGGCGCCTGGGTGGCTCAGTCTTTAAGCGTCTGCCTTCGGCTCGGTCATGATCCCAGGGTGCTGGGATCGAGCTCCACATCGGGCTCCCTGCTCGGCGGGGGGGGCCTGCTTCTCCCTCTCCCGCTCCCCCTGCTTGTGTTCCCTCTCTCGCTGTGTCTCTCTCTGTCAAATAAATAAATAAAATCTTAAAAAAAAAAAAAATAAAGCCGTGGATGGATACTTATCATATAGTGTTTCTATAATTACTAATTTGCAATGTATAAAATGTCATTAATAGAACTCCTTATTTAGGAAAGTTAGGGGGCATGCGTCGTTTCAGGGGGGTGATGAAAAGTGCAAGCCCAGGGCTGGACCCAGACATTCCTGTCCCCGAAGCGATCGACGGCCGTGGCCCGTGGGAGCCGGCGGTCTCGGCGGGTGGGAGCCGGGTCAGCCCCAGGCCCGAGCCCCAGCCGCGCTTCCGGTCCCGGCCCACCAGCCGGCTGACGCAGGGGCGGAGCCGGGGAGGGGCCAGCTCCCGCACAGGCGCAGTGCGCCCGGAGCCACAGGACGCACCCGCCCTGCAGCGCCTCCGGAGCCCGGCAGAGGGCGGCCGCCCCCTTCTCGCCCGCCCCGGCCGCCGAAGCCGCGGGATTTCACCTCCGAGGGCTGGCGTCCAGGCCACGCCCCCAAGAGGCGTCCCCCGGGAGCTCGAGACCAAGGGGGCTGCCGCGGCAAGATGGCCTCTCGCTTTATCCTGGAAGGGTACGGCGAGAAGGGGCAGCGCTGAGCTCGGCGCCGCCTTTGTTTTAATTACCGCTCCTTCCCCCCAACCCCAGACAGCCCCTGCATATAGTGGGCACTCAATAAATGCTTACTGATGGAATAAAAGGGATGAGTGAATGAATAACTGAATAAACAGAAGACTCGGGGACGCTTGGAACCTGTGTGCTGGGAGGAGGTCTGGGACTAGCAGTCTAGGAAAGTCGGGGGAAGGGGGGGTGCCCCAGATCACTGCCCCCACTATCACTGAGGCTTAGGGCTCGGCACTCCCCCCAGCCCCTGCCTTAGCACACTCAAGGGTTTGCTCAGAGCCTGGTGACACCACATCTCAGGGGCACAGAGCCAAGTGGTGACATCTGGGCTCGTCCTCTCTGCTAAGACTAGGAGTCTGTCCCCTCAGAGTCAGATCCTGGCTGCCTGCAGAGACCACTCCAGTAGGTCTGCTGCTCCCCGAGGACTCTCAGCTGCGGGGGATTTCCTCATGGCCCCTGGGGATTTCCAAACTGCCTCTGCTTCGCCAAGCTCCCACAAGGCCCAAAGCCAAGGGCGGGCCTTGACAAAATCCTCCAGACCCCTGCCCAAATCCCACCCAGACTTGGTTCACTTCTGAGTCTACCAAATGTACCACATACACAATATTCCCATCCCCAACCCCCTCTGGCAGACATGAGAGAATAAGCATAATGAACTATTGTTCTCTTTTTCACATAAACGACAACTCTTTTCTATTTCCAGAGAAGAAAAAAAAAGGACAGCTAGTTTAAGGGTCAGCCACACGAATTTAAATAAAACAACAGTAAGGTGTTCCTGGGTGTGAGAACTGGAAACCTGTGGTGCTTATTTTCAGAGTCAGGGAGGCTGCTTTAGACAAGCCTCGGGTTCCTCCAAACACTGGACACTCAATACACATTTGAGGATCTGTGTGTTCACCTCTGGAGGCCCTGATTGGGCCTGTTTCTAGAACCCTTTAAAAATAAAGCTCAAACTCAATCTCCATAGAAGTAGGAAGGGTGAAGCAAAAGCTTCTCCTTTTCCTACCAACCTACCACCTCCACATTAACAGCCTTGGCCAAATCCACTGGGGCGTGTGAGCACCTGTGTTACAAGGCTGGGCAGAAAACATGCTTGGCAAGGTGGGGAAGCGCTGCCCCAGTTGTGGAGGCACATAGCCAGGGACCTGTCGGCCCTGGGGCATCAGGATTCCAGAGTTGGTGAAGCGTAGAAATTGCCAGAGAGGACAAGCCTTCCTTCTTGAGAGGAAGGGAAAATGCCACTATCCCCAGCCTCACCAGGGGGACTGCAAGAGGAGAGAAGCCTTCAAGAGCACCCCACCATTTTTTTTCCGAGAGCTATCTGGCGCTGCACTGTTCAATGCAGTAAGCACTAGCCATGTGTGGCTACTTAAATTTAAGTTAAATCGAAACAATGGGAATACTTCTGATTAAATTCAAACAAAAGAAATTTTTTTTTTTAAAGGTTCAGTTCCTCAGTCATGCCAGCCACATGTTAGGTGCTCAGTAGCCACATATGGCTAAATGGCTACCAAGTTGGAAAGCACAGACTGGAACATTTCCGTCTTGGCCGAGTGTCCTATTGGACAGGTCTGATCTAGAGAGTCCCCTTTTCAGCTTGTCCTGGTCATCCTTGCCGAAGACTCCCTCAGGTGTTGCCCCTGACCCCCTGCTGTTCTCTCCCACCCCCTGCCCCAGAGTCTGTCGAGGCTCCTGTCCCCCTGTGCCTTGCCTTGAACCCTAGGCCTCAGAAAGAAGTGGGGAAGGGGGCCACCACTAAGCCACAATTTAACAACTAGCCAGGGAGCAGAAGCCAGATGCAGAGGGGCTTAAAAGGCAAAGCTGAATGGAAGCCAGCCCTCACTCCAAGGCATCCCAGGCCTGGGAGAAAGCCCCTTAGTGCCACACAATCGTTCCTTGTTTCTGCAGCGTCTCTGGACCATGCATGGGTAAGACATCTGGAATGTAGTGGCCTGAGGGCTTCCCCACACCACTCGATGCCGGACTCATCTGATGTTAGGGCTCTCAGAGAAAGACGTCCCAGCAGAACCCTGAACTGTCAAGGGCAAATAAGGCCAACAAAGCCTCGTTCTGAGCAGCATGCCAGGAGTTCTGCCCATGGGGCAATGGGGACCGTAACTGGCCACCTCCCTGCGTCACTCTCTGGAGGAACCAAATGAGGAAGAGGGGGAGGAGGACATGGTGGAGAAAGGACTTCCGGGTGTGCTCGCCATGCTAGAGAGGCCCAAACAAGCTCCCCCAGCCCTGGATCCATGGAGGAACAAGGGAACAGGAAGGACATGGATCTGACAGCTACCAGTCTCTCACAGGGTGCTTCATATGAAAGGTTTTGCCACAGTACTTAGAAAATCCAAGTGGGAGTGTTTGGGTGAGCTCATATGTGTGATGAAGGAGCAGAGAACAGACCCAGGAAAGGGTACGGTCGGGGCTGCCTCTCTGTTCTGTGCCTCGCATTCTGGCCTCAGTTCCTGCTTCACCCTAATCCAGAAGCAAGACGGGCATGAAGAAACAAAATGCTGTTTTAGAGAGACCACCAAAAAGTGCAGAAGTCTGTCCCACTGGAAAACAAATGGGTAGAAAGAAGCCTGGTATTCCAAAGTTGGCATCGGCCAAGAATCTGACTGGAGGCAGTCATGGGAAAAGGAGCACAATTTTAAAGATGCATCGAACTACAAACTAGTTTGGACAAACTCTGAGCCTGTCATGTGGCTCTGAGTAAACGTGGGGACCAATCTGGGTCTTATTTCCCTGTCTTCACCTGGAGGGCCCTTTGGGGAAAAGCACCATTCTGGGGACAAGAGTAAAGTGCCCCGCACCGCCCCCCTCCCGCCCCCCTGCCCCCAGCAGCAGAGCTGAGTCAGTAACAGGCCTGTGGCATTCCTGGGCAGATGGCCCATCAAGCTCCCGGGCACCAAGTACCTCCCAGCACCTTACAGACAGATTAATGATGAGGATAACGCTATTCTAAGTGATTTACGGGTATTGATTCATTTAATCCTTAAAACAACCTTATAATAAAGTATTATTATTATTTTACAGAGGAGGAAAGTGAGGCACAGAGAAATTAAATCATTTGCCCAAGGTCACACAGATAGTAAGTAGCAGAGTCAGGATTTGAACCCAGGGGTCCAGCTCCAACGTCCATGTTGTACCCAATATACCCCAGTGTACTACCAACATATACATCATCATCTGCATCTTCCCATCTGTGGGCCCTTCTGCCTGTGCTGCCTGCCTCCTTCTCCTCCCCGAATGAGCTGAAAGCAGTTCCTACAGCCAAAACCAGCCCTTCCATCCAACTTCATATTTGCCAAGCATCTGTTCCTATAGCAACAATAAGATCTGCAGTTTTCAGATTTTTGAAGAGAATGAGTAGGGAGGGAGAGAGGGGACCCTTTATAGCATGGGTCCCTCTTTCAGAGAGACCTGAAAACCGGTGTGTTAAGGCCTTGATGGGAGCCAGAAAATTCTGCCATGCCCTGCCCCGGACACCAAGTCCTCTGGTCTGCACAGAGAAGGGGAAGGCCAGTTAGAAGGATTCGAAGCTGGTGGCAGAAATGCTTTGGAAGCGTCTGGGAGAAAAAGACACCCAGGCTAAATTCTGCAGGGTATGTGTGTGTGTGTCCCAAGCCATTTGCAAATTGCGTGTCCTGTCACAGAGCCTGGTTCTGCGCCATAGGGCAAGGCCAGGTAGTGACGGGGGTGGTGGCAGGGAGCAATAAAGAAGCTCTAGAAGAGGAACGCAGACAGGCACCTGCGTGCCTGTAGGGGGTGGTGCACCTCCTGCCAGAGAGGGTGAGAGTATTCTGGGTGGGGTGGTCAGGCGGGTGGGTACCCCTCAACGTCGCTACGCCTAGGCCTTATTCCAGCCTGCCACCCCCAACCTCATTTAAACAAGAAACACCCGTCATGGTCCAGAAATCCTGAGGCCAGAAGCAGGATCACGGCAGGCCGCCCATGCTAAGGGGAACAGGAATGTTTGCTGGTCGCTTGATTCTAGGAAGACAGCCCACAACAGTCCCCCGGGCTCCTCAGGCAGTAGGCCCAGTTTCCTTTCAGTGTCTATTGAACTTGATGCATGGCCAAGTGAGTTGGGGACTCGACCTTACCCGGTGTCTGTGCCCTTTAGGTAACCGAGGCCCCCTGCAGGGGAGGATCCCAGGCTGTGCCAGGCCCAGCACAAGCTAAGTCCCCAGTGCCTAAAGTGCCAGGCCCTCAGGCTTCCCCAGTCTAGATGGCTCCAAGGATGGCAAGCTAGACAATGCCAGGAGGAAACCTTCCACTGTTCTAAGCCAGCTTCTGCAATGGGTTCCACAACCAGACCAGTCCATGGATGAGAGAGGCGCAGGCCGGGAGAGGCAGGACGAGGGCTCCCAGCAGGAAAAACCAGCTGGGAGACAGTATCAGACCCTGCTCCTCACCCTCTCCCTGGAAGGCGCCACTGGAATCTGCAGACACTTTCTCCATGGTGAGATGGGGCTGGGCATGAAACTGGGTGTCACAGAGAGTCATGACTGTCTCATGCTGCCTGACAGCGCCGTCACTGCTTGGCCTCTAGCCCATGCCATCCTGGGCTGAGACCTATCTCTTTGCAGATGTCTTCTGTTCTAGAGAAAGCACAGGCCTCCTGGTCACAGGGATGGCATCTTCAGCCTTTCTCCTCCACAGAACCGAGCCCACAGGGTGACATGGGGCAGGTGCTCTTCAAGGCTTCCTGACATCCCACCTCGATTGTGCCAAGGCTCCAGGGCCATTCACATCCGGCCTTCCTACAGCCCAGAGTCATGCCCCCCTCCCCCCACCCCCATCTCCCAGCCTTCTTCTGCCCAGAGCCAGGGGCAGCCTCAGTCTTACTGCCAGGAAAAAGAGCCTAGGAAGCACCCTATGAGAAATCTCCCCTCCCTGTGGGTACCCTGTACGCCATAGGGCCTGACAGTGAGAGAAGCTGGGGAGGGAGAGAGGAAGTGAGTCAGCTCCTTGCAGAAATGGGAGTGGAAGGGAGGGGCCAGCAGAACTGAGATCAAGGGGCAAAGGGCACAGAGGCCGGAAGGGTCACTAAGAGAGGGAACCAGGCCTTGGAGGCATTATGGGGCCCACTGAGAGGGGACAGATAAGGGTGACACAGTCAGCAGGGCTGGGTGGCCCCCACAGGCCAGAGAACCTGGGTCTGGCAGCCACAGCCCCACCTGAAGATGGAATCCAAGGCAGCTCTCCTTCCTGACTCACTCACCGGGGGAGGAAGGGAGGCTTGTGGGATATGGCCAGCCACGTTCTTTCCTCACTGAGGGAGAGTTTCTGGTGCCCAAGGCCTCCCACTGCCTCTCCTGAGCTCCACAGCTCCTGAAGCCCAGGTTCTGCCTGACCCAGTGGAGAGACAGATGTTTGCATTTCCCATGGAGGATGGGAGTGGGGCCTCGGCCCCAAGAGCAGAGCAGTTGGGGTGCCCTAGCAAGTACCCTGGCCCTCTCTGGCAGCCGCTGCCCATGTGGGAGCTGTCCCCGGGCTCCAGCTGGAATCCATTGCTCTGACTGGGAAAAATCTTTGCTGTGAAAATTCCCAGCCTGCTGACATTCCAGCACGCAGGCAGAGCAGGAAAGCAACCGAAGGAAAGAGGGAGCCGTGAGCCCTGCTGGGCCACATCCTCCTCCCTCAGAGACCTGCAGCCAGGACAACAAGCACATTGCTCCCAGGTCCCCTGGGCTACACACTGTGTGACCCCCGTATAACCCCAAATCTGCTTCTCACCCAAGCCCGGGGCCTTCCCAAAGACGCCAGTGCGGGGCCAGGAGGCAGGCCATCCCACGACCTGCTCCTGGATGCCTAGAGCCCATGTCTCCTCCATTCCTGTGGGGGATGCTGAGTGCCCAAGGACAGATGAAGCAGGGTCTGGGGATGAAGGTGGGACAGGTACTGCAGACAAGTCACCTAGTTGAGTCGGGGAGGGGGAGGGTTCTAGGAACCAAAACTGAGGTAAATGAGGAAAACCATGCAGAGAGAATGGGAAACCAGTTCCTGAGCAGAAAACCATCTTCTTTCCTTCAACAAACATCCAACAACTATCACGAAGCCCTTCAGCGCTGGAGAAATAAGATAACTAATTAACGACAGCCTTAATGACTGTTATGAAAGACAAGGAGGTGACAACTCAGAGGGTCAGGGAAGGCTTCCCTGAGGAAGCACATTCAAACTGGGCCAATGTGTATGAGGGCATGAGGATACGCAAGGAAAAGCATGACAGACATAAGGAACAGCAGGGACTCAATGGTAGAAGCCAATGAGAACTCTTCGTTGCACACCCACTACCTGCGAGGCCCTCCGCCAGGCCAGTGCTCCTCACCTTCTCCCCACAGTGTGCACTAGGAAGCAAGAACGTACAGCCCTGGGGCGCCTGGGTGCCTCAGTCGTTAAGTGTCTGCTTGCGACTCGGGTCATGATCCCGGGGTCCTGGGATCGAGCCCCGCGTTGGGCTCCCTGCTCGGCAGGAAGCCCGCTTCTCCCTCTCCCACTCCCCCTGCTTGTGTTCCCTCTCTCGCTGTCTCTCTCTCACTGTCACATAAATAAATAAATAAAATCTTAAAAAAAAAAAAAAAAAAAGAATGTGCAGCCCCCATGCAACAGAAGAGGACATATTCTCAGTCAGAGGTGACTCTCTGGGGATCCTGCCACCCCAAGTACTGCAGAGGTCCGTACGAGCGTGTCGGTAAGGGCCAAACAGGCCAGGGGCACCATCCTCGCCCCCCAGGGTCTAGTAGGAGAGATGAGTAACGGGCAAAGTGTGTGCCCCTGCACCACCCTCAAGGGACCACCCCCAAACACTGCCGAGACAGATGCTGCTTCTTTTCCTAAGGCTTTCCTCAGCCATGCTTCCCAGTCCCTCTCCCGGCTCCCATCCGATTAAATCCCACCTGTTGCCATGTGGGCTCGCTTCCTCTGGCTAATCTTGTGGACAGAAAGAGCAGCCGACACACCCTTCTGTTGCTCACCATCCACAGAACAAGAGTCACTCCTCGCTTCCCTTCCCCTTCTGGAGGAGAGGCTGATAGGACAGAGGCCATGGGCCGGCCAGTGGGTTTACAAGGGTACCCAGATACTGCGTTCCCCTACCTTATTCAGCGCACTCCTGGAGGGCAAGGAGCTGATGCCCCAAATTCAACTCCTGACAAGTAACTTTAAATAACCTTGAAACCTTCGGCCAGAGACTTACCCTTAACCTCTCCGTGATCCGGTAGACTATTGCACTACCTATTTCAAAGGGTTGTTGGGCACATTAAATGAGTTAGTATGTGTCAAACAGCTAGAGCAGTGCCTACCGTAGAGTGAACGCTAGCCATGATCCTCACCCTGGCTGTCAGCTCCCATGCCCTGCCCCCAAGGCATTTCTGTTGAGCTGAATCTTTTTTTTTTTTAATTAATTTATTTGACAGAGAGAGAGACAGTGAGAGAGGGAACACAAGCAGGGGGAGTGGGAGAGGGAGAAGCAGGCTTCCCGCTGAGCAGGGAGCCCGATCCCAGGACCCTGGGATCATGACCTGAGCCGAAGGCAGACGCTTAACGACTGAGCCACCCAGGCGCCCCCGTTCAGCTGAATCTTTACCGGATCAATTAAACACCACCTAGGGAGCCATGCATGTGCTATGAGCCACCCTGGGACAAACACCCTACCTGCTTCCCCACCCCAGAGTCCTGCGAAGCGGCCGGGCTGAGCCTTGCCAGGGGAGACTGTCATGCCCTGATTCTGAGAAACCTATGGCGGGAGACTAAGGCAGCCAGAGTGGGGACCCAGGTCAGAGGAAATAGTTTCCCAACCAAACTGGAGCCAACAACTGAAAAAATAAGCTTTGCTGACACTGTCCCCTGTATTTAACAGAACAGAAGCGGCTGCCAAACAGCACGCCGGACTCTGAGCTGGTCTCCCCCACCCCCCACCACCAGCAAACTGCACGGCAGGAGGTGGGGAGCCATGAAGACCCCACTCCTTCTCAGCGGCTGTCTGGCACGGTGGGCGCCCCCAGTGCTGCTGGAAGCCTGGGGCACATCCATACCCGCTGCCCAGGACTGACAATGGAGGCGCCAGGCAGCCCCGGGGGCCGGGGAGGGGGCTCCCCAGCTGGGTCGCCAGCGCCCACCCCCACCGACGCAGCTCTCCACCTCCAGCCCCAGCAGCTCCGCGGTGTTGGGGTGGCGGGGAGCGCTGCTGGCAGGCGGACCGCGTGCTTGTGGTTTCTGGGAAACACTGTAGAGATCTGCAGCATTTTTAAAATACTTGTGCTCCCACCCGCCACACACCCCCCTTCACCCCACTCCTCACCCACCCCCAGTCTGGGTGTTTGCATATCTGGTATTTTCCAGAACCATTTCAACGTAAATAAGAGATTAGAAGGGAGCAGAGGACGGGGTGGCCAAGGGTAGCAGGGTGGGCCCCGGGGGGGCCTCTCCAGAGCAGGAAGGGGCCAGTGCAGGCCACCTCAAACCAAGGCCCTGCCCCCACACCAGGGCTCCAAGCAGTGCCTGCGAAAACAACCAATGACCATGACATGTACCCACACCCAGCTCAATGTGGCCTGGGCACCGTGCCCACCACCCACAGACTGGGTGGCCAGGGCACTCTGGGGCTGCCGTCCGTCTAGCAGCTCATCGGGAAGAAGGCAGAATGTGCCACTGAGGACAGAGAAGGGAGACCTAGCGGAATAGAAATGACCCTGTCCACCATGCTATCCTGCTGGTCCCATGCACCCCACTAATCCAGGATAGATAATCCCCAAGATGCTCCCAAAGACCTTTCACCCACCAGCTCTCACGCCCTCAACACGTCCCCACTGGCCACCTCATCACCAAAAGAACTGAGTTTGGGTTCTACCCTGAGCCCCCAGGTCAAAGATCTCACATGGTGAGATTGATGTCAGAAGTGCCTAAAGCTTTGGAAAACATGAAGTAAGAATTTTCTGTTTCAAACAAACAAAACCCAAAAACCCCGTCCGAGGATTATTGGAAGTACCATTAGGAACAGAGGTGTTCTAAAACACTGAGCCCAGGCAGCACCCAGCAGCTCCACCATCACCAGAAGCCCCAGGGGAAGCCCATTGCTCAGAAGCTGGCCTGGCAGACCTGGAACAGGCCAATTTTCTGTCTCTCCTTGGTATCCCGCAGATCCTACTCCTGAAAGTCCCCAGGGGCCCGGGAACGAGGTTGGTGAGGCTCATACAGCTTCTGTCCAGGGGTCTAGGGCTTCCTGGCATAGGGGCCCCCGCTCTTCTCCCAGATGCAGGCAACCCCAAACCGCCGGTCTCCTTTCAGGCCACTGGTGTCCCATCTGCGGGCCTGAGATGCTGGGAAAAGCTAGGGAGCGCCCAGCATGCCAGGTCTTCCTGGCTGTCTCTGAGGACAGGGCTACAGGGAAAGGGTCGGAATAAAAGCATCACGAGTTCCCCTTGGAAAGAAAACCTTACCAGGAGCAACGATGGGAAAGCACATCAGGGTGGGTTAATTAAGGAAGCAGCAAAATTACCTTCCCTGGATGCCTTTAGAGACGGGGCAGAGGGAAATGTACTAATCATCATCCTAGGCATTGACTACCTACCGAAATCTACGAAAGGTGGTTTACACAGACGTGACAACCTCTTAAGGAACCTCATAGCCCTAGAGCCTTTGAGTACAAACCCCACGGCCAAAGGGAGAAGAAACTGTATCACAGATCTCCGGGAAAGGCCTGACAGCTCCACATAGAGCCCGAGGAAGCAGGCCTGACTGGCAGGGGGTGGGTGCCTTCCTGGAAACCCCCACCTCACCCCTCCCACAATAACTTCGGAAACTCAGGGAAACGGAGCTTTCTGGGCAGAGCTCCCCTGCAGGCTAGCTCTTGGTGGCAGGGGGACAACCACATCAGCTGGGGGTTAGCAGGTGGGCTTTTCTGGGCTTAGCAGAAACATCCTACACCCTTACTCCCTGTGATGGGCCCGCTGAGGATACAAATGGAAAGGACTGGCTCTCTTCTCTCCCAGGCCCTTGTCCTTCTCAGTGGGCCCTTGACTTTCCCACTCAGATTCATGGCGCGGGAGAAAGGAATTTTGATCCAACTGGGGTTTTAAGATCCTCGTCTGTACCAACACCCCCTTTCATCTCACCAGACTCAGGGAATGCTTTGCCTTTAGACAATTTAAGAGTAACTGATCCAAAACCAAATACCCTAAAACACTTTCCCTGAGGAGCCAAGGAAGGAACTTAGCATCTTCCTCCAAAGCTGACATCCCACTTGGCTCTCCTCTCCTCCATCCCCCACACCAGTCAGTCACGTCTGAAATCTCTCTCCATCTCCACTGCTGTACTCAAGTGCGGGCCTCCATTCCACTAGGATGACAATGACAGGGCCCTCACTATTTTCCCCACAGCCGCCCTTGCTACACCCAGAAGCATTCCCCACGAGCAGCCAGAGAGATTTTCTAAAATCTGTTCCTATCACTCCCTGATTAAACAGCTTCTTGCCCTTTGGTTGAAGTTCACATTCCTTAGGCTGGCTCACAAGGGCCTTCGTGACCTGTCCCCTGCTGGCCTCTTCTGCTGCTTCTCTCAATCCTCATTCCCCACGCACTGTCCCCCCAGCCTTACCCGCCCCTGCCCCCACAATGTGTCATTCTCTCTCCAACTTCCCGGTCTTGGTCTGTGTCTCTCACAGCCTTCCCCTTCCTCCTGCCTCCCCTGCATTCATCTCCCACCCGGACAGCAGCTCTCCCTGTGATCACTCCCAAGGCTGGACTTCCAGTCCCTCCTCTGTGTTCCCTGGGACCCCATACTGGCCCCTGTGGGGGAGCTCCTCAAATGGCACTGTCATCTGCTACCTGACTATCTCTTCCGCTAGACTATGAGTTCCCAGGGGCTGGGGCTATGTCCTGCTCACTGCTGGCTCCCAGGATCTAGCACACAGTTGGTGCTCAACAAATGTCTGTTTAATGAGTGGAGTGGAATAGAAGATAGCGGAAGAAGAGCTGCCTCTCCCAGTTTCTATTGGGGCTCCATGTCTATCCTCCTACTGTGGCTCACCCCTACTCCCAGTGGGATCTTGCCAGCAGCTACAGGGACACATGAAGGTGTGAGCCACGCATTCTGGACATGCATCATCTGAGAAGGAAACGCGAGGGGCTGTCTCTCCCTGGGGCCTTCTGAACAGGCCATGGAAAGGAGCCATGAGGCCTGGTCTCCATCCGTGTGCCGAGAGAAGAGATGGCCAGCCGGTTCCCTCAGAGTTCCCTGGGGACGGACAATGTGTGGACACAGTTGATGGATGACCTGATGGGCAGGGTGGCCGCCAGGAGCCGTCCTCGTGGGGCCAGAGTTGTCAGGGTACCCCGCCCAGGAGCCTCGAGGAAGTGGAAAGACTCTTCTTGGCATGGAACTGAGCTGAGAACCGCTGCCAAGAAAAGAAGCCGGAGTGGGAGTGGGAGGAAGAGGAGGAGATGGAGGAAGAGAGCTGCGGTAGAGGCCGCAGCGCTCCCACACCAGCCTCGGGTCTGTCCCAGGAGGCCGGGATGCGGGGCCCACTCTGCTCCTCTCTGCTGTGGCCTGAGTCCCTGCCACCTGCCAGGGAGGAAAAGATGCGGGGCTTCCGCAGCCCTATGCTTCTCACTGTTCTCTCAGATGGCTCTTGGAGACTCATGAGGATGGAGCTTGCTGTGTGTCCCCTGCCAGATCCCCTAGGCATCAGCCTGGGGAAGAAGTCCTCTGGGCACCGCTGGGCTTGCCCCACGGGGGCTAAAGCAAGCCAGCATCTCAGGGATACCAGCTCTAGCTGGAACGTGGACTCTACCAGCGCCTCCAAAGCTGAACCATCCCCTTCCCCAGGGAGGGAGGGGCAGCAGCCCGTGGGCAAGGGAGAGTGGCTGAGAAATATGAGATGCCAGGATGATCCCTAGGCTATAAAGAGAAAACGAAATAGCATCTGGGATGCCAGGCCCAGGGCCCCCCAGAGGCCTGTGCTGTGGTTCAGCAGGGAGCTGGCAACAACCCCCCCAGGGGATTCATTCTTGAAGAAGAAAATTCCGTCTGTTAAAAATAACATTAGCTTGGGAGAAGTAGACAGACATGGCAACATCGTATGGGGCTTTGGCTCTGAGATAAAGACCACTCCCTCCACACCGTGGTTCCCTGAGCTCAGTCTACTCCAGTGACTGACACGCAGTAGGTGCTCTATGTGAGTTTCTGGAATAAATGAGTCCAGGTCCTGCCCTGGATTCCACACCAGGCTCCCTCCCACTCACTACCCCTTCCTGACTAGCAAAACTGGCTGACCTCCACCGGGCTCAGGGTAAAGGAAGGTCTGGAACCCACCGCCAGTGCTTCCTGCCAGACTCTGACCCTGACGCTCCCAGGCCCTCCGGGCCCTCCATGCCGCTAGGCTGAGCCACCATCTGAGCATCCGCTTCCCCTCCCGGGGAGAAAGCTAGCACCAGGACTCTGCCTGCTTCCTTAGCGTTTCCTCCCACTTCTGACTTTGACACATCTGGCCAGCCACTTAGTGCTGAAAGGTGCTGGCCAGGCTGTGCACTGGGTCAGATAGCCACAATCCTAAAACCCGCAGCTAGGAGATAGGGATGGCCAGAGGCCAACCTGTCCTTCATGTTCTGTCTCCAGGTGGAACATTCCAAACTGATACGGTGCCACCCTATCAAAAGACCCCTGGGGTTAGAGATCACTGATCCCCTGGAAACCCTCTCATACATAGAATCTAAACCTTTTCTGCCCCTATGTCACCCCTTCCACTGCCGTTTTGTGTGGGCAGGATAACAGCTGGGGTCTCAGGGACAGTCAGGTCTTACTATTTCTGTAGGCTAGATATGTTACGTTTCCAGGTGTTTTCTTCCCCCAGGAGAGGTAATAAAGACTCTTAGAGCCCAGGTGATCTGTATAAATCAGGTCCAGTCACTCCCCCGCTTCAAACCCTACAATGGTCCCGTTTCACTGGGACAAAAATCTAAACCCCTGTCGTGACTTACAAGGTCCTCCATGATCCGGCCTCTGCTTATCTCTGCAACCTTACCTCCTATTCAACTCCTCATTCAAGGACAAGAGGAGGTCTGAAGTCATCTTACCCAAGAGCTAGCAAAACAGCCGCACAGCCCAGATGTTCCATGACAGCCCTGATTTGAAATAATTTATCTTTTTCTTTCAAGTCTAATGCCTAAATAACATGGCAATTCTCTAGTTTAGTCCAGATGCCGGGCTGGACTAGTAGTCCAGACTGTCTCTCATCTGAAGTGGCAAGCGTGAGCCTCCGTGCCCCGATTTAGGGCTCAGGAAACATGGTGCCCAAACCCTTCACCCTTGTATCCTGAAGCCTGTTTCACCATGGACCACCCCATGCTAAGGTCGCTCCTCCCAGCAGGCCAGGCCAGTTGTCCCTGGGGCCAAGGAGTGGCGCGACTTCACTGCTCCCGGGTACCGCTTTCATCTACCCAAGCACAATTCCCAATCACTGCTCCCGCCCAGCTGCCCAGGGGGACACTCACATCAGCTGGTTCCCTGCGGGGTCCGTCGCCACTCCGCAACCAGCTCCGGCTCAGCTCGCTGAGCTCTGGAATGGGTTGCACCTTGAGCCGCACGCTGTCCCCAGACTGCCGGATCATCTCCACGATCTCATCCCTGGACTTGCTCTCCACGTTGTGCCCGTTAATCTCCACCAGACGGTCACCCGGCACCAACCCCAGGGCCAGGTCCTTGGTGCCTGCGCCGGGCTCAGCGAAGTGAACCACCCTCCGGTAGACCTGGCCCTCGGGGCCCCGATCCAGCATGGTCGTGCGGCGCAGGGAGAAGCCGAAGTCTCCAGTGGGCCTCCGCTGCAGCTCCAGCTCCCGGAGGGCGGGCGGCGGCAAGGGCACCACGGGAGGCAAGCGCAGGTCAGCCGGGAACCTTTTAGTCACCAGCTCAGGGACTCGGGAGCGGGGCCCTGGCCGAGGGAGGCCTGAGCCAGGATGCTGCACCAGCTGTCCCTCGAGAGTCCTCACCTCCACCTGCGGGGATGGGGCCGCAGAGTGCTCGGAGGGGGTGGAGGTTTCTGAGGCGCTCTCATCCCGGCTCCGCTGGGAGAAGGAGAAGCGTTTGACAATCATCTGTGAGTTCTGCTTGGCCAGGGAGCCGAACTTGGCTGCCCGCTGCAGCACAGAGCCGCGGAAGCTGCCTTCCTCGCCCTTGAGGTCATCGCTGGAGCTGGCGGTGCTCAGGTGGCCCGAGTCCAGGATGACACTGCCCCTGTTGCTGTCGGAGTCGATGTCGGTCAGGTGCAGGTCGGAGCCACTGGCCACCTTGATGGGGATGGGGTTGGAGATTTCCAGGCGTGTCTTGGACTCACGCTTGGAGGCGCGGTTCAGATTGAAGAATCCGCGACGCAGGCTCATCTCCTCCAGGCTCCGCAGCTCCGCTGCCGACATCCGCTCCTTCTTCTCCTTCTTCTCCTTCTTCTCCTTCCGCCCACCATCTTTGTCCTTATCTTTCTTCATTAGGTTAAACATGGTGGGGTACTGCTTTTGGGGGGGGCACCCCCGGAGGATCACGGGTGCTTAGCACAGGGCCCTCGTACCCCACCTTGCTGCTGCAAACAGAAGCAGAGAGAGAGAGAAAGATGATTCGAGCAGAGCCTCTTCCTGTGTCTCCAGTCCAGACAAGGCCAACTAATGAGCACAGCTCCCCTTCACTGAGAGGGGGCTTACTCTGTGCCAGGTGCTCGGCTTGATACAATACCGTCTCTGTTAAGTTAATCCTCATAACACTGCTATGGGAAGGTCTGTGATTACCCCCATTTTACAAATAAGGAAACTTGAGGTTTCGATAAGGTTGTAAAAGCGCAGACTCCAAAGTCTGTCATCGCCTTTCATCCCTGATAGGTGTGCACCGCGGTGGCTCCCAGGAGCTCTGACCTCCTGGCAGGAGGGTGCCATCAAGCCGACCTGGGGCCTGACTTAAGTAAGATTCAACACAGAGGGGGCGCCTGGGTGGCTCAGTCGTTAAGCATCTGCCTTCGGCTCAGGTCATTGATCCCAGGGTCCTGGGATCGAGACCCGCATCGGGCTCCCTGCTCGGCGGGAAGCCTGCTTCTCCCTCTCCCACTCCCCCTGCTTGTGTTCCCTCTCTCGCTGTCTCTCTCTCTGTCAAATAAAAAAAAAAAAAAAGATTCAACACACAGGAAGAAGGAAAGGGACACAGAAGCAGCCTTAGCCACTGCCTGACAGAAGACCTCAAGGCACCAACCCGCATTTTCGTGATTTCCACTTGCCAGGCGCGTTACCCACACTCTTGTTTGCGCCCCACAGCATCCCTGCAAGGCAAGTGTCATTATCTCTACAAATGAGAAAACAAGGCGCAGAAAATTAAGTATATGTTAGTTGTCCCACGGCTCAGCGCCGGCAAGTACTGTTTCCTCTCTGGGGCCTTGGCACCCCAAGTGAAGCAGGGAGGGAAGGGAAAGTTCCAGACTGAACAGAGGACAGACAGCTGAGAGGTGGGGGTGGGGTCTGCTGGATAAACAGGATCCTAAACTCATATCCTTTTCCCCAGACCAACAACTAAATATAGCCTCGGGAAGAAAGCTGTGGCAGCCCGAGAGACAAGGGAGGTCCGGGGCACCTGCACTCACGGTGCCAGCCTGCTCCTACCCCAGCGCGCACCCGCTTCGGGACAGGACTGAGAAAGACCCGGTGGGGGTGCAGTTCAAGCCAGGGAACAAGTTCTAACCAGCAGGGAACAAGGAGTAGAAGTAGGCCATACCACCTAATTAGAAATTAAGTGCAATTTCTTCTCTCCCTAAGAAGGCCTCCCCCTCTGAGTTCGAGATACAGGACCAACAAGCGCACTCCTTCCAGCAATGACCTTTTGCAAGGCCCTGGAGAGGACTTTCCTGTCTGTGTACCCCACCGCCACGACCAAGCAAGGCCCTCCAGGCTCCCCAACCTACTGAGAGGGACCCCTGGCCCTGATACAATGCCTAGGAAGACATCAAGGCCAGGAACTCCCAAGGGTCCTGGTGGCCCTGACTGCCTCCTCCTCGCCCAGCACCCTGACCCACGTGGCTCCTGAGATATCAGTGTATCCTTCCTAGAGTAGCGCTCTTCACAGAAATACAATTCAAGTCATAGGTGTGATTTAAAATTTTCTAGCAGCCACACTAAAAAAGGTAAAAAGAAACAGGTGAGATTAGCTTTAATGATATACTTTCATATAAATAGATCCAAGATATTATCATGTAATCTACATGAAAAATATTGACATATTTTACATTCTCTTTTCCATATTAAGTCTGCAAAATCCGGTGTGATTTTTATACTCAGAGCACATCTTAATTCAGACTAACTACATTTCAAGTATTCAACAGCTACTGGCTATTGAACTGGGCAGTGCAATTCTAGAGAAATCTTTAATTATAGAGCATATCCAAAGAAGTGGGGAATCTGGCCCAGTTACTAGCTCCCTGTGGACCTAACAGGCACCCCTTGCCCCCTCTGACCCATTTCTACCTAGTAAAACAAAGTTCCCTCTGAACTTTTTGGTTCAAAATGCTCCATGCACAGTACCTGGGAGTAGGAAGACAGGAAATCTAGGGTCCAAGAAGTGCGAAGCCAGGGGCAGCCCTGTCCAGCTGAGTCTGGACTGATTTGGGGTGGGGGAGAACCTGACAGCAGGCCTCCTCTCTTCAGGGCTCTATTTTGACCTGGGGAGTCTCTCTCTCTCTCTCTCCTCCTGAATACTGATGGGGTGTGGCACAGACCTACCATATACCAGGACATGGGATCTTCTGGTGGTCACTGCCCTCACCCATCACTTCCTGCACTGTCTTAAAAGGCTGATTTAGGGGCACCTGGGTGGCTCAGTCGGTTAAGCATCCGACTCTTGATTGTGGCTCAGGTCATGATCTCAGGGTTGTGGGGTGGAGTCCTGGCTCCAGACTCAACACGGGGTCTGCTTAAGATTCTCTCTCTTCCTCTCCCCCTACCCACCCTGCCCCCATGCTCGCATTTTCTCTTTCTCTCTCTCTATATATATTTAAAAGGGGGCTGATTTAGAAGATGGCTCCAAAGGCAGCTGTATGGGAAATGAAGAAAGAAACCCACCCTGGCGACTGGAAGGGGACAACTGAGTCTCTTGGCCTCAGCCTCAGCCCAACCATGAGAATCCAACTGCCTACCACACTATCCCACCAAGACACCTCTTTTGGTCTTCAGTTCTTACTCTGCAATCCTTACCCAATCCTGGCTCTTTGCCGGGGGCTAGACATCTGAGCAGTATCAACGGAAAACAGGCCCCAGAATTCTAGAATCTTTGGGCTGGAAAGGTCCCTGAGAAGTAATTTCATGGAAATCCCTGTCTTGGCCAAGGCTTGCCCCTCACTGCCATTGAGGCGGGCAGGAACCACACGCGGTTACGGCTAGAGCAACAGCATGGGGGAGGAGGGCAGCCACTGCCGGCAAGGTTAGTGGGGCCGCCATCTAGGCCCGGATCTGCCAACAAATCGCTAGGGGACCTTGAGCCTGTCACTTTGCTCAAGGTTGGACTGGAGGATCTAGGGCTCTTCTAGCTCGAAAATTCCAAATATCTAAGTCTCTTGTGGACACAAGTCATTTATTAACTTTCTGCCAAAGTTACCCCTCTCATCCCAACCCTGGAGCCTTTGGAGACTGAGTCCATTTCAGCCCTCCCCTTGGCACCCCTGTCCTGCCAAAGTCATGCACACAGCTCACAAGGTACCCCTTCCCCACTGTCATCCCTACAACTGCCTGGCTGTGACCTGGGTTTTCTCCTGTGCCACCTGTCTGGAGCCACCTGCAACTTCGCTGTCCAGGGTCAGACCCCCATGCAGGTGTTGCTGTCCTCTGCTCCTCAGAGCCCACCCTGCCAGGCACGGGGCTCCATCACCTTCCTGTAGACCTTGGATCTTTCAGCATCTCCTGTCCTCAGGTCCAAAGACTCTAGCAGCGATGACATCAGCACCTTCCCACTCTTCATTCTGGGCTCTTCATTCATTCACCTCTTACCCTCTCCAGCGAAGGGAACCTTACAGATATCTGACCTCCGTCTCTGCCTTTCTCCCCTCACCCTACTCCAGGAGGCCTTTCCTAATTGTACGTGGAGGAAAGGTATGTATATAAATTAGGGTATGTACCTACATCATCTTGACCCTGCTGCTCCCCAAATCAAAGCAAAGTACAATCAACTTGGTCAATTCAGATGCCTTATTACTTTAAGACAGAAAGCATCTTGAGGGCAAAGACCATTTGACTCAAATATGCATCTATCAGTTCATCAACAGGAGAAACAATTTACATACTCATACAATGGAATACTACTCGGCAAGAAAAAGGAAGCAACTACTGATACACACAGGGATGAATCTCAAAAACATTATGTCAAGTGACAGCAAAAGAAGGCTTTGACAACAGAGTACATACTGGTATGGTACTATTTATATGAAGTTCTAGTACAGACGGTCCCTGCCTTACAATGGTTCAACTTAACAATTTTTTTTACTTTATGATATGCATATGTGAAAGCAATTTGCATTCAGTAGAACTCAGACTTCACGTTTTGAATTTGGATCTTTTCCTGACCTAGCAATATGCAGTAAGAGGCTCTCCATGAGCCAGGCAGTGGCGGCAAGCCACGCGATCACAAGGGTAAACAACCAATACGCTTACAGCCATTCTATACCCATGCTATACCATTCTGTCTTCACTTTGTGCATGCACAGTGTGCGATCAATTGCATGAGATATTCAATACTTAATCCTAAAATGGGCTTTGTGCTAGATGATTTTGCCCAACCGTAGGCTAATACTAGTGTTCTGAGCACATTTAAGGTAGGCTAGGCTGATCTATGATGTTCGGTAAGTTAGATGTATTAAATGCATTTCGACTTATGGTATTTTCAAGTTAAGAGGGTTTAGCAGGAAGGAGGTAAAGCCACTGTAAGCCACGGAAGATGTGTACAGATAAAACTAAGCTTTGGTGAAAAAAAGCAGAACACTGATTACCTCTGGATGGTGAGGATGGGGGTAGGGGTGGGAATTGCCTGAAAAAGGGCATGAGGGAACTTTCTGGAGTGATGTTCATATTACATTATCTTGATAGGGATTTGGGTTGACAGGTGTATACGTTTGTCAACAGTTATCAAATAGCACACATACGATTTGTGCATTTCATTGTGTGAAATATTCACTCAACAGAAAAAAGAACTGTAAACAAATATTGAAGTCTGGTTAATGATATATATATACTGAAGTATTTGAGGCAAGATATGCTGATGTCTGGGTGGTTCAGTTGGTTAAGTGTCTGACTCTTGATTTTGGCTCAGGTCATGATCTCAGGGTCGTGGGATGGAGCCCCGTGTCCAGGTCATGTCTCAGGGTGTGGAGCCTGCTTGAGGTTCTCTCTCTCCCTCTGCCTCTCCCCCACCTCAAAAAAATAAATTAAATAAATAAAGATAAATGAAACTAATGAAAGAGTTTTGGCTTCAGATGTCAGGTAGCAAACCTAGGACCAAATCCGAGGTAATAGCTATGCAATCTTGGGAAAATCACTTCACACCTCTGTGCCTCTGTTTTCCCATTTGTAAAATGGGGATAATAACAGCACCTACCACATAAGGCATGGGGACTAAATGAAATTGGTCTATAAGCCCTCCATATGATACCTAGCCCAGAGCAGGCCCTCAAGAATGGTACCCAATCACAGCAGGGCACATTCTTACCATCTAAATGGGACAGTGGACAGCATACGGTACACAAAGTGTGTACCTCAGCCCAAGTGTGACTAAAATAAGTCCAAACATAAAATCTTAATGCTGGAGAGAACCTTTGTATATGCAAAGTACAACCCAAAGAAGTGAAGGCAATTCTGTGAGCACATGGTCAGGCCGGATCATATTGGCTCAAGTTCAGAGGCCCCGTGTAGCTATTGCCAAGACTAAATGCAGGCAATTCTTAGCTGCAGAAATACGAATGGCTAACAGACAAGAACAGGTATGCAGCCTCAGTCATCCGCAGACACATGAAAGAACACAGAGGTATACTCTTGTCCACTTAGCAGTTTAGTAAAAACTACCATTATTAATAACATCAATCAAATAGAAGATAGGAAGCAGGTTAGCTCATGTGTGTTGTTGGGAGTATAAATTGGTGTGAGGAGGGCAAGCTGGTGGTATCTATGAAAATATTTAAATGTACATATTCTTAGACCAGGCAATTCCACATACAGGACCTTGACAGATATGTTCACACAATAAACATGGCTAATCTTTGCATCACTGTTTGTGATTGCAAAACTCTGTCAATATAAAGGTCCGTCACTGGAGGAATAGCTAAATCATAGAACTGGGCAGTTATTAAAAAGAATGAAGGAGATTTGTATATACTGACCTGGAAAGATTCAATACTATATTGTTAAGTGAAAAAACCAAGTTGCCGAATAATATATAATTTTTATAATTATATATATTTTAAACTATGTATATGTGTGTATATATATCCGTGCACATTATGTATGTGCAATATTTCCATATGCATAGAAAAATATATGCTTTGGGGAAGAGAGAGGGATTTTAGAAGAGTCATAGCAGATCTGTGTTTCATCTATATTGTTCTAACTTTTTACAATGAGAATATTTAGCTGGTGGGGGTATGTGTGTGTATCTAGGCCTAGGGGTTTAGATAGTGGGATTATGTATAATATTTCTTCTACTTTTCTGTATGTTCTTTATTTCCTACAGAAAAAATATATTTATATTAAATGGTATTCATGTAACATGTTATAAATATATAATAAATATGTATTTTATATATATCCATATATAATCCATTACCAAATTTTATCTGTGGTTTTCGTGGAGTTGGGGCAAGCAGGGGTAGTACCACTTTAGCTTTTTATCTAATAGACTTCCTAGGGATTAAACCTTTTCCCAGCATATGTTACTTTTGCGATTTTTAAAGATTAAAAAGAAAAAAAGAAAGACTTGACAATCCATTTAGCATGAAGGCTATAAACCAAGTTTGCAACGGTAAGTTCAAGGCTTGCCATCTCATGCCTTGGAAAAGTTTCAGTTACTTGGGGGACTTGGTTAAAATAGATCTCACTAGTGTCTTGTGGCTTTAAGCGGGGACAGATTTAAATGGGTCACCCTGCAGCTGGCAAAGTAGAAACCCCAGGAAATGGAAACTATAACGTTGGAATCCCAAGACAAGGCTCCCAGACTTGGCTGCTGTGGGTGGACACTTTAAAGGGTCAGTCCCCCACACCCAACTCCCAAACCACACTCATAAATAAATACAAAGGAAATACTTTCCCAAGAGAGCCGGTCTCTCTCCCTTGGCCTCTGACCTCCCTAAGCGGCCGTTTCCTACAGCCCAGGGGCCTTTCTTCGGCGTCGGCCCCATAACGGAGGGCTTGCAAAGGCGACCCGGCGGGGCTCGCACAGCACCTGGCCCGCCCTGGCCAGGGGGCGGGGGCGGGCGCCCCCAACCGAGTGGCGCAGGGTGACACTGGCCGCTGCCGCCGAGCCTCTTCCCGGCCGGTCTGCTAAGAGCTCCGCAGCACCCCGTGACTCACTGCCAGGTCACACGGAGCTTATCTGGCTCCAGGTGTGCTCGCTCCGACTGCACGCTTCTCACATGACATCAACCGGCCCGCCCGCCCACCGGCTCGGGCTCCCGCTCCCTCGGAACCCGCGGCGCCTCCCGCCGCGATACCGTCTCCCCTGGAACGCAGCGGTCCCGCAGGGCCCGGGAGGAACGACAGCGGGAGAGGTGCCAGTGGCGCGGCCAGGTGCCCCGCTGCTCTTCCATGTGCACCTCCTCGGCTCGGCGCTGGGGTTTGCCGCAGCCGGCTGGGCGCTAAACTCAGCCAATACTGCCCGCCCCCCCTTCTGTGTGACCTTGAGCAAGTCCTCTCCCCTCTCTAGGCCTCCGTGGACCTGAGAGTTCAGACTTGGCCCCAAGCCCTTGCCTCTGCTGGAGAGGTATTCTGCTCAACTCTGAATTGCAGGTTCTAATTCTGCTGTGCCCCTGACTTTCTGTGTGACCTTGAGCCCGTCATCCAACATCTCTGAATATCCGAGAATAATAAAAATTATCCCTTGTAAGTGATGGTAAAGTGCCTAGCAGAGAGAAAGGGCCCTGGGCCCTCTAAAAACCTCAGTCCACAGGGCGCCTGGGTGGCTCAGTCATTGGGCGTCTGCCTGTGGCTTGGGTAATGGTCCCGGGGTCCTGGGATGGAGCCCCGCATAGGGGTCCCTACCCCGCAGGAAGCCTGCTTCTCCCTCCCCTACTCCCCCTGCTTGTGTTCCCTCTCTCGCTGTGTCTTTCTCTGTCAAATAAATAAAATCTTTAAAAAAAAAAAAAAAAACCCTCAATCCACGGCTTAAACTCCTGCCTGACTGTAAGCTATTTGAACCATCAAGGGAATATGGATAATTTATAAGCCATACAGTTCCCACCTCAAGGAAAGTGAGGTGGGGAGAGGAGTGGAGGCTTTCCAGTTCTGCTCCCCGCTCCTCCCAATCCAGCTTCCAACCGCACTCTTGAATTCAGGGGACAAAGGGTGATGGGGAGTGACGTGCAGAGTAAGCAGATCTTAAAGCACCCAGGAGCCTGACCCAAAGTAGAACTTCAAAGCTCCATCAAGCCCTCAGCCCCAGTCCTGGGGGAACCACTCTCACACCCTCTAACCTTTAAACTACACCAGGCCAGAGCCCCTCAGCTTTACCCACTACACCTGAGAGAAGCCTGGGACAAGGCCTGGGGCCCAGAGCCACCAATGGGACCCAGCTCACATGGATGATCGAGTTCCAGTCCAGGGCATCCACTTCAGGTGAGGGGTGTCTGGATGGGCACAGATCTCGGGTTTGAAGGAACAAGAACAGCCCTGCTGCTCTGGAGACCTGTGACACACCAAGTGTGGATCAAGGTTCCTGAGTTCCAGCAACTCCCTGCTCCACCCAAGTAGGGTGGATTCTCCCTTTCAGTTCTGCCCCACCCAGTCCACCTTTGGGGACCTGCCTCTGGGGGACCCCGGAGGTTTCAGGCCCAATTTCTGAAGACACAAGCACCCCTTAAAGAGCAGCCTCAAGCTGGGCCGGTGAAGGGGGCTCCAGGCAATAGCCTGGCTGCCCCTGACAGCCAGGGAGTGAGGCTGAGGGACCAGGCAGGAGTCAGGAAGGGCACAATCCACGTGAGGGCTTCTGAGGAGAGCCTGGGGCACCCGAGGAAGCCCTCAGGCACACACCCTGGCACCTGAGCCAGGCCTGGGGAGCGTAAACAAACTAGATACTCAGAGCTGCCAGGCACCAGGTCATCAACTGTTCAAAGTTCAAAGCTTTCAAAGGAAGTGACCACCGGCATTCTATCCCTCCCACCCCCACCTGCGACCCTTCTCATTGCCCTAACCCTCCAACACAATAGCGTCCCCCGTCGTCTTCCTGGAATTGAGGCCCCAATCCCAATGTCCCCAACCCCAAATGGACAAGCACACCTCCACCCGAGGCTATATATAATTAGTCATGTCCAGCAACCAGGAGGATGTTTCCTGGAAAGCCCTCATCACAAAAGGGCAGAGGGGAAGCTGAGGAGGTGGCAGGCCATTGACAAAGAGCCAGTGAGGTCTGTCAGGAAGCCAGAGACCTCAGGAGAGCAACTTTCAATATCCCCAAATAGAAAGTAGCTTCTGAACCAAAAGGGTGGGGAAAGCTAGACAAGGCCTGGCCCATTGCCATGACAACAGGAAATCGACCTGCCCAAGAAAAGGGCTCCAGATCTCATAAGCATATGGAAAGGCAGCCTGACCCCTTGGGTTCAATGTCTCACTAAGGTGATCTCGCTCTTAACTTGAACTTCCCTCCCTTCCAGCATGGACCCACTGCATACATACTTCAGACAGTTCACTCTCCTTGGGGGAGACATGCCAGTTATTCCAAAAGACAAATGAGCGCACACAAACCAGCCTGAATCATTGGCCAGGTGAAGGGGGGGAGGGAATCCGATTCCATAATTTTGGGGGTCCATCTGAGGGCAGGAAGGCTCTAGGCAGGAGGGCTCCTCCTAGGAAGCATTGTCCCGGGCCTCTCTACACAAACACAAACCAAAAGGACACTGTCAAACGCATGCCCCATTGGTCAAGTGACCAGGCAAAAGGACCACCACTTAAAAAACATACTGTCTGCCTTCCCCCACCGCCATCCATCCCCCCAGCCCAGTTCATTCTGGCTGGCAGCCTTTCTAACTAATCAGCAGGACACATGTGCCTTGCAAAAGGGTGACATCCCCAACCCTCCTCCCTGCCCCCAACAAAGCCCCAATGTGTGGTATGTCCCTGCAGGCCTTATCTCAGCCAGGAACATGACCCACTCCTCACCATGCTTGGTACCAAGCAGCACCCCGCTCCCCCCTCCCCCCCGCCAACACGGGGGTGGGGAGCAGCTAACCTTACCACCTCCCCTTCCCATTGGCGAAACAACTGGCATGACAGGTTAGCAGGGCGGGGCGTCAGGGCAGTCTCTCCCAGAGGCCTGGGGCAGGCCGTCCGACCTTCCCACACACACCCCACCCCTTTGCAGGGAAAGGTGAGGTGAGCAGCCAGTCACAGGGGACAGCCAGCACTCCCTAATCCCCAAAGCCTACCATTCACTCACCCCCATCTTCTGCGCCCGGGGAGGGGGTCGGGGAAGCGGGGTCTCCATTGTTTTGCCAGCCGTCTAGCAGCTGCTCCTTTGAGAGGAGCCCGCTGTCGGCCTGGCAGTGAAAGGGTGAAGCCGCTGGGAGGGATAAAGGGCTCGGCCGAGGTGCTCGCTGTCCCCGCTGCTTTCCTCAGAGCCTCGCTCGCTCGCTCGCTCGCTCGGTCTGGGGGGCGGGGGCCTGGGCCTGGCCCCGAGAAGCCCCCTATCCCAGAGGCTACAGCCTCCACCCCGCAGCTCGGGGCCACCTGGGCTCCTCCAAGCCCTCAATCCCTCCCCCAAACTGAGGGCCACCCTGCCCTGCCTCCGCGCGCCCCCGAGCTGTTAAAGGGGGCCAGAGCTCCCCTCCCCGCCCCTCCCGGTCGGCCCCCGTTCCCGGGCGCCGAGCTCCGCCGCGCAGCCGGGGACCGGAGCCGGGAGTCCGGGCCGCCGCTTCCAGGGGACAGTGGGGGAGGAGGAGCCGGCGGGCCCCTCCGCCCGCCCGCCTTCCCGGCTCGAGCCCGCCCCGCGGCTCCCACCCCCCGCCTCCCCGGGCCCGGGCCGTCCCCGAGCGGCCGCCCTCGCCGCCCCGCGCTCACCGGCCGCCGGAGCCCGCCCGGCAGGCAGCAGAAGCGGAGACGCGGCATCCAGCGGCCCCGGCCCGGTCCGGGCTGGAGCGCAGCGCGGCGCAGCGCAGCGCCGCCCCCCGCAGCCGCGCGCGCCGAGCCGAAAGGGAGCTCCCTGCTGGCGGCTCCGGGGATAAACGCCCGGCCTTCCTGGCAGCCGCTGGGCGCGCGTCCAGAACGGGCCATGCGGGCACCGGGCGCCGCTCCGCGAGCCCCCTTTCCGCGGCCGAGAGGCCCCGCCTGGAGCTCCTGTGTGCACGGGGCGCCGGAGGCCGCTGGGCACGCCCAGGGCAGGCGCTGTGCCCGCCTGTAGAGAGCAGGTTCCTTCCAGGGGCGGCACTGGACCCCGTGGGCTGTGTCCAGGAGGGTGCTGCCCAGGGCAGTGCTGTCCGGAGGAAGCACTGGAGTCTTGCTGGTCACATCTTCCCAGGGTGGCTCTGCAAAGGCGGACACAGGGCGCTGCTGGATGGTGCCAGATGGCTCAGTCCAAAGCAGGCACTGCCTGCCTGTCCAAGGTGATACAGGCAGAATGTACGCCCCAAGGCGGACACGGGCTTGCGGTAGCTTGGTCTGAGAGAGCCCTGCCTCAAGTGGGGCTGCCTGAGGGGTGTACCAGGGCCCAGGAGACAGCCCTCAGGGGCACTCACTCCCCAAAGGAGTCAAACAATGCTCAGATTAACACCTTTTAGAAGCTTTTTGGAACGAGGTCTGCCCCGGGTTGTCAGGTCCTGTAAACATCCAGTGAACTGCTCTCACCAAGAAGGCATTTTAGACGTCCTGGGAGAGGCCAGACGTGTTTGAAGAGCAGGCCTCCAAGATAGGTGCTGTGTCTTGAGTTTGGAGAGGGAGAGGTAGACACTTCTACAGGCAGTGTCCTTACTGGAGTGGGGTACCCTGGAATGTGAGAGAAACTGAGCAGCGTGGTTGGTGTAGGAAGAAGGGCAGCCCCCTCCATAGTTAGCCCAGCTGAGAACTTCTGTAGACTGGGGTGGCCCAACCTGACAGATCAGGGAAGGTTGGAGCAGGGGGGCCCAGGAGCAAAGGGCTGAGTAAGAGCTTGGAGATCCTGAGGAATAGACCACACCCAGGATGTGCATTTTGCATAAAGGAATAGCAGGCCACCCAAACTCAATTAAACAGACTTTTACTGAGAGGCTGCCAAGTGCAGCACCCGGTACTCTGGGGGACACTGAGAAATCAGACATGCAGCCTCTCTTGGCGGGACTCACATGGAAGCGTGCTGCGACTGTAGTAAGTAGGATGCACCATGCTGTCATCCCTAGGAGGAGATAGTGCTATGATGGATGGCAGGTTTGGCTGGAGGAGTGAAATAAAGTTGCTCTGAGACCTGGTATTGAATGAAACCTTGGAGGCCGGGTTGGACATGCTATCATTACTGCTTCCTGAACACCTACTATGTGCTAAGCACTATCTCTATTCCTCACAACAAAACTATGACAAAGAGACTATTATTATAGATAGGGATTGAGTGCATGGACTCTGGGGTCAGGTTACCTGGGTTCAGATCCCTGTCAAGTACTAGCTGTGTTGCCCTGGGTGATTTATAAAACCACCGTAAGCCTCAGTTTGCTTATCTGAAAAATGGGGATAAATAACAGGGCCTGCCTCAAAGCTTATTTTGAAAATTAAATGAGTTTAGTCTTTTCAACAAATGGTGCTGGAACAACTGGATATTCACAGTCAAGAAAATGAATCTAGAAACAGACCTCACACCTTTTACAAAAATTAAAATGGATCATAGACCTAAATGTAAAACACAAAACTATAAAACTGCTAGAAAGTAACATAGGTGGGAACCCAGATGACCTTGGGTTAGGGGATGATTTTTTTAATTTTTTATTTTTTTAATTCCAGTATATGTAAATACAGTGTTCTGTTTAGTTTTAGGTGTATAATATATTGATTCAATAATTCTGTACATTACTCAGTGCTCATCATAAGTGTACTCTTAATCGCCTTCACCTATCCGCCCCCCGCCAATCTGGTAACCATCCGTTTGTTCTCTATAGTTAAGAGTCTGTTTATTGGTTTGTCTTTTTTCTTTGTTTGTTTGCTGTGTTTCTCAAATTTCACATATGAGTGAAATCATATGGTATTTGTCTTTCTCTGGCTGATTTATTTCACTTACCATTGTACTCTCTAGCTCCATCCATGTTGTTGCAAATGGCAAAATTTAATTCTTTTTATGGCTGAATAATATTCCATTGTGTATACATACCACCTCTTCTTTGTCCATTCATCTATCCATGGACACTTGGGCTGCTTCCATTGTTTGGCTATTGTAGATAATGCTGCAATACACACACGGGTCCATATATCTTTTCGAATTAGTGGTTTCATATTCTTTGGGTAAAGACCCAGTAGTGGAATTACTGGATCATATGGTAATTCTATCTTTAATTTTTTGAGAAACCTCCATACTGTTTTCCAGGGTGGCTGCACCAGTTTGCATTCCCACCAACAGTGCTCGAGTGCTCCTTTTTCTCCACGTGCTGGTCAACACTTGTTGTTTCTTGTGTTGTTGATTTTAGCCATTCTGGCAGGTGTGGGGTGATATCTCTTTGTGGTTTTGATTAGCATTTCCCTGATGATGAGTGATGTCAAGCATCTTTTCATGTGTCTGTTGGTCATCTGGATGTCTTCTTTGGAGAAATGTCTGTTTATGTCTTCTTCCCAATTTTGAATTGGATTATATGTTTTTTTTGGTGTTGAGTTGTATAAGTTCTTTATATAGTTTGGATACTAAGCCTTTATTGGATATGTCATTTGCAAATATCTTCTCCCATTCAGTAGGTTGCCTTTTAGTTTTGTTGATTGTTTCCTTCACTGTGCAGAAGCTTTTTATTTTGATGTAATCCAGTAGTTTATTTTTGCTTCTGTTTCCCTTGCCTCAGGAGACATATCTAGAAAAATGTTGCTACAGCTGTTGTCGTGGTGATGATTTTTACATACAACACAAAAGGCATGATTCATGAAAGAAAAAATTGATAAGCTGAACTTCTTAAAAATTAAAAACTTCTGCTCTGAAAAAGACAATACTAAGAGATCACAAGCCACAGACTGGGAGAGAGTATTTGTAAAAGACACATCTGAAAAGGACTGTTATCCAAAATAGACAAAGAACCTTTAAAACTCAACAATAAAAAAACAAATAATCCTATTTAAAAATGGTCCAAAGACTTGAACAGACACCTCACCAAAGAAGATACACAGATGGCAAATAAGCATTTGAAAAGATGCTCTATGTCAGATGTCATAAGGAAATGCAAATTAAAACAACAGTGAGATTCCACTACCCACCTATTAAAATGGCCAAAATCCAGAACATGACAACACCAAACGCTCTCAGGAGGTCTGCACCAGGAAGTCTTCTTCATTGCTGTTAGAAATGCAAAACTGTACAAGTCACTTTGGAAGACAGTTTGGCAGTTTCCTACAAAATGAAACATACTCTTACCATATGGATCCAGCAATTGCACTTTTTGTTATTAATCCGAATGAATTGAAAACTTATGGCCACACAAAAACCTGCACACAGATGTTTATAAAACCTTTATTCATAATTGCAAAAATATATAAGCAACCAAGATATCCTTCAATATCTGAATGGATAAACTGTGGTAGATCCACACAAGGGAATACTATTCAGCACTAAAAAGAAATGAGCTATCAAGCCATGAAAAGACAAGGAGGAACCTTAAATAGATGAAAGAAGCCAATCTGAAAAGGCTACATACTGTGTGAGTCCAACTCTACAACATTCTGGAAAAGGCAAAACTATGGAGACAGTAAAAAGATCAGTGGTGGTCAGGGGTTGGGAGAAGGGAGAGATGAATAGGCACAGCACAGAGGAGTTTTAGGGCAGTGAAACCATACAATATGGATACATGTCATTATACATTTGTCCAAACCTATAGAATGTGCAACACCAAGAGTGAGCCCTAATGTAAACTACAGACTTTGGGTGATGATGCTGTGTCAATATCAGCTGGTCAGTTATAACAAACGTACCACTGTTAGCGCAGGATGTTGATACCGGGAGAGCCTGTGTATGTGTCGGGGCAGAAGGTATATGGGAACTCTGCACTTTCAGCTCTATTTTGCTATAAACCTAAAATTAAAAATAGTTGGGGCACCTTGCTGGCTTAGTCGGTTAAGCATCTGCCTTCAGCTCAGGTCCTGGGATGGAGCCCCGCATATGACTCCCTGCTCAGCGGGGAGCCTGCTTCTCCCTCTGCCTCTCCCCCTGCTTGTGCGTTCTCTCTCTCCTCTCTCAAATGAATAAATAAAATATTTTAAAAAAAGAAAAAGAACAGTGCCCAGCACATAGTAAGCATTTTGTAACTGTTAGCTTTATTATCACATCTTCCCTAATTCATAGCTATGGAAACTAAAGCACAGACAGACTTGTGACTTACACAGCCTGCGAGCAGCAGAGTCAGGATTCAAACTGAGCTCCCCAGGGCTCCAAAGCCCATACCCTTCCCCCTACAACGTGACAGGGGATGAATAGGCATATTAACATGTTTTACTTTTGTGTGTCCACATCTAGGGTGCTCCTGGGGTCGCACCGAGGTTCTAGCTTGACCCAGGAAGCAGTTTTGGAGACCAGGCTGGTTTGAAACACCAGGGCAACACCTACAGTGGCCGGTTAGTTCATGGTCACTCGGCTTTTAGTCTTTTACTTCCCAAAGGTCAGACTAACCCCCTGTCCTGGCTGTAAGTAAAGCATCTCTCTCCCCTCACCCTGCATAGAAAAATGTCAGAGCAGTGTCCACATAGAATAGCCCAGATGACTGTGGAATGGCCAGTTTTTTCAGAAGATTCCTGGGCTTCTAAAGCAATCTGACTTTAATCAAGGATCCCCCTCCGAGAGAAACCTGGTGATAATAAAAGTCGCTGCCATCAGTTGAGTCCTTGCTATGTGGGCAGGCACTATGCTAACCCCTTGACAGGCATGGTCTCATTTGGTCCTCACAGTCGCCCCATTTTACATTAGGGGGGTGCTGTTATTCGCCCCATTTTACAAATTAGAAACCAGGCTTAGAAAGATGAAATAATGTGCCCAAGGCCACGTGACTAATAAACAGCCGAGCCTGGAATGCTTGCTCTGAACCATCCTGTTGGGCTGGGTCCTGGGTAGAGTGGAGAGCACATGAGCTTTGGAGCCACACAGCCTAAGAGGACACTTGGTCTAGCAGCTGCTAGCAAATTCCTTAGCCTCTGTAAGCCTCAATTTCCTCATCTATAAAAAGGGAATAATAATAGTGCCTACCTCATAAGAGTGTGCAAGGGTAAAACAAGTGAATTCATTGAAAGCAGTTAGCCCAGTGCTTGATACATAGTAAATGGTTAACAAATGTTAGCCCTTATTAATCTCTCTAAACCTCCACTTCCTCATCTGTAAAATGGGGGCTGATAATAATATGTAAGTCACAGAGAGATTGTGAGGCTTACAAGAAACGGCAAAGGACAAGTAAGAGGAGACTTGCCACATGGCAAGCTACCACATCATGACCCTCCAAAAAGGGTCGCAGATAAGCAAGCCAGCTTTTTAAAAAGCCCATGGAGGGGCACCCAGGTGGCTCAGTCAGTTAAGCATTTGACTTTGGCTCAGGTCATGATCTCAGGGTCCTGGGATAGAACCCCACTGAGCAGGGAGTCTGCTTCTCCCTCTCCCTCTTCCTCTCCTTCCTCTACCCCTCCCCTCCCCTCGTGCATGCGCACATGCTCTCTCTCGCTCAAATAAAATCTTTAAAAAAGTTTTTTAAAAAGTTAAAAGCCCACAGAATTGCAAATCTGCCTGATAACAAGCGTGCTCAGTTGACAAAGGCACACCTTGAATATTGTTCCTCAAAATGCATTTATTAACTTAAGATCCTTTATTTCTTTGTGTAGAAGCTTGGAGTGTGGGTGGAGAATGTTCTCCAGGAAACTCAAAGCTAAATCCTTAGAAGAGAATACCTGCCGAAGATCAGTCCAAAATAAAGGAGCACGTCTCTGATACAATATTAAAAAGTTTTATTTGAGGAAATTTCAAACCCATGTGAAAGTAAACAAATAATATAACAAACTCCCAAGTATCCATCACACAACTTTAATAGCTACCAACCCATGGAAAGCTTGTTTCTTTTCTTTTTTTTATTTATTCATTTGAAAGAGAGAGCATGTGAGCGCAAGCAGACAGAGGGGCAGAGGGAGAGGGAGAAACAGACTCACTGCTGAGCAGGGAGCCCGATGCAGGGCTCGATCCCAAGACCCTGAGATCATGACCTGAGCTGAAGGCAGATGCTTAATCCACTGAGCCATCCAGGTGCCCCAGGAAAGCTTGTTTCAGCTATATTCCCTCCTACCCAGTAGAGTTTTGAAACAATCCCCAGATATCATATCATTTCATCTGAAAAGATTACAGTGTTTATCTCTAAAAGATAAGATTTTTTAAATTTATTTTTTTTTTAAAGATTTATTTGAGAGAGAGAGAGCGCTTGCGCACGGGCGCGTGAGTGGGGGGAGGGGTAGAGGGAGAGAGAGAATCTCAAGCAGATGCCCTGCTGAGCACAAAGCTGGATTCAGGGCTCGATCTCATGACCCTGAGATCATGACCTGAGCTGAAATCAAGAGCCAGCGCTTAACTGACTGAGCTACTCAGGCGCCCCAAGATAAGATTATTTTTAAAAACAAAACCACAATACTATTGTCACAGCTAATAATATTTTAGACAGGGGCGCCTGGGTGGCTCAGTCGTTAAGCATCTGCCTTCGGCTCAGGTCATGATCCCAGGGTCCTGGGATCGAGTCCCACATCGGGCTCCCTGCTCGGCGGGAAGCCTGCTTCTCCCTCTCCCACTCCCCGTGCTTGTGTTCCTGCTCTCGCTGTCTCTCTCTCTGTCAAATAAATAAATAAAATCTTTAAAAAAAAATAATATTTTAGACAATCATTCCTTAATATCATCAAATAATTAATGTTCAAATTTCTAATTGTCTCCATACGTGTTTTTTTTAAACTGCTTGTTTGAATCAAGATCTACACAGTACAGTTAGCTGATAAAACTTTTAAATATCTTTTACTCTTTTTTTTTCTTTTTTCCCTCTGCAATTTATTTGCTGAAGAAGCTAGGTCTTTTATCCTACATTTTTTTCACAGTCTGGACTTTGCTGATTGCCTCCCCATGGCATAGTTTAATACGATGCTCTGGTCTCTGTATTTCCTATAAATTGGTAGATAAACCGAGAGGCTCAAAGGGATTTGAATTTAATTTTTTTGGCAAGAATACTTCATAGGTGGTATAGTCTTCTTTCCTCGGGAGGTACATAGTGTCCTGTTGTCTCTGAAATGCCACTTTAAGACATCAGAAATATGATTGTCTTTACTAGAAGTGTAAGAATATAAAAAGAACCCATCCATCCCCAGATGAATGGATAAACTAAATATGGCATTTACATACAATGGGATATTATTACTCAGCCATCCATGATTAAACCTTGAGGACATTATGCTAAGTGAAAGAAGTCAGGCACAGAAGGACAAATATTGTATGATTCCACTTACATGAAGTACATAGACTGTGCAAATTCATAGAGACAGAGAGTAGAATAGGTTACCAGGGGCTGAGGGAGGGAGGGAGGAAATGGGAAGTCATTATTTAATGGATACAGTGTTTCCGTTGGGGATGATGAGAAAGTTCTGGAAGTGGAGAGTGGTGATATGTGTACAATATCGTGAATGAACTTACTGCCACTGAATTGTACACTTAAAAATGGTTAAAATGATAAAGACCATCTCATGCATATTTTACCACAATAAACACTCCCACACAATGGATAGCTCTCAAATGTCCACGGCAGACATCACTCTAGAGCTGGCGTGATGCTTTCACCATCTCTTGCAAATATCCCAAATGGCTCGTGTCCAGAGCCCCATGTACAACCTTCCTCACCAACTTCTTCCTTTAGCAGATGACCCTCACCCTCAATCAGTGAAGACAGCAGTCGGCTCCTCCTTCCTCCTCCCTTCGCCCCCCTCCCCTTCCACTTAGGCACCGAGTCCTACTGGCTCTGCTCCACAAATATCTCCCCAGTCTGCAGCACGCATTCACCTGCGCTGCCCATCGCCTCAGTTCAGGCCTCATCAACTGTGGGCTGGACAATTGCAACAGCCACCTCACGGTCACCTGCCTCCACCTCATTCCAACCCGTCCTCCAGACGGCAGCCAGAGGGATCCTTCTCAAACGCAAATGCGATCACATGGCGCCCTGGCTTGGAATTCTTCAAAGGCTCCCTAGCACAGGGGTCAGCAAACTTTTTCTGGAAAGGGCCTGATAGCAAATATTTTAGGCTTTACGAGCATCTCAGCTACGCAACTCCGTGACCGTAGCACAAAAACAGCCACAGACGATACACAAACAAAGAGGCATGGCTGTGTTCCGATAAAAATTTATTTACCAAAACAGGTGGTGGGCCAGATGGGGCCCGAGGGCTATAGTTTGCCCAGCCCTGCCCTACAGAACAGAACCCACGCTTCTGAGCGTAACCCGAGAGGCAACTGGCCCCCCTCTCTTCTCGGGACCTAGACATCAACAGTCTGAGGCCCAAGGAGGGCAGCTTCCACTGCGGCAAGCAGGACTCTAGTTAGACCTTGGGAAGAACTTAGCTGTTGAAGGATTGTTAAAATTGGCCCAAGTTGCGGAAGGAGGTAGAGGAATGTCCATCTGTCCACTTCCGACATGCCCTGTCTGGATCCACTCCTAATTCTGCCATGAAGACATCAAAACTACATTAAATCAGTATATACAAGGGAGCCCCTATTCCAAGCACACCGTCGCTCTCCTGTCTGTCACTGCAGTGCAAAGACCGGTTGGAGACACTCGCAAAATGGCAGGACGATGGGTCTAAATAACAGCCCGAGACGGCAGTGAAGGTGAAGTCACAAAACAGTGCATGACTCAGTAGCGGATGGACTCCTCACGGAGGCTCAGAGGAGGAAAAGAACAGAGGCGGGGTCAAGCAAAACTTCACAGAAAGAGGGTAGGGTTTGAGTCCATGATCGTAGAATTTATCATAATAACGGCCTCCACCGCCTGCTGAGGAAGAGTGGGTGTCCACCACTTTATTTACACTGTCTTTTTGCATCCTCACAACCACCTCATAAAGTGGCATTATGAGTCCCTTTCTATACAGTAGGAAATTGAGCCTGGAAACACCGAGGTCACGCGGCCCACGAGTGGCAGAGCAGGGCTAGCTAGTTTGGCTCTGGAGCCTGCCAGGGCACAGCTCCCCAGGAGGGGCACGAGCCAAGGGTAGGAGGGATCTGGTGAAGGTCTGGGGCGCAGGTCCTGGTGTGGCTGGACTGGGAAAGAGCGAATGACCAGGTTGGAAAGGGAGGTCTGGGCTGGCTCATGGACGATGCTGGATGCTGGGCTGAGGAGCTTCAAGTGGTAATCACGTCTGGGTGGGAATGGAGGTAGGGGGCAGTGTGGGCAGGAAGGTGCCCGGCACATTCAGCAGTAGCAGTCCGGAGGGAGTGAGCACTCAGGCCTGTGCCAGAGGGATGCCCTGGGGACAGGTATAGGAGAGACAAGGAAAGAAGATTCCTGTGGGGACACAGGTACCTGCATCCATTGGAGCAGATGAAGGAGAAGTTGCCAACTGATTCAGTTCTTTTTTTTTTTTTTAAAGATTTTATTTATTTATTTGACAGAGAGAGAGACAGCGAGAGAGGGAACACAAGCAGGGGGAGTGGGAGAGGGAGAAGCAGGCTTCCCGCGGAGCAGGGAGCCTGATGTGGGGCTCGATCCCAGGACCCCGGGATCATGACCTGAGCCGAAGGCAGATGCTTAACGACTGAGCCACCCAGGCGCCCCCCAACTGATTCAGTTCTGAGCGGACCAGGCAGCAAGGCCAAAGCAATACCTAGACAGCTAAGGTCAATACGATGGCTAATGTTTACTGGACCAGCTACTGTTGATAAGCACTTTACGTGGATAAACTCACCTCATCCTCACAACATTCTCAGGAGGGAAGATCTATCATTATTCCCATTTTTCAGGTAAAGGAACTGAGGCACGGCGAGGTTAAGCAACTCATCCAAAGTTACACAGCTGGTAAATGGCAGAACTGGGATTTGAACTCAGGCAGTCTGCTTCCAGAAGCCTCGCTCTTGATCACTTCATTATACACTGTCTGCTGAGGTAATGCTTTGGGGAGGAAGCAGGGTTCCCCACCCCCTCCACATTCCCTGCCCTCAAGGATCAAGCAGGAGAGTGATGTCAATGGCAGGATTGTTTGCCAGGTGGCACTGCCCGGTAGGATCTCCTGTCTCTGCTGCTACCTTGAGCCAGCTATCTCTCACTGGGGCCTGCACTGTCCAGGCACTGCCCAGCTGCAGGGAGCCTGGAGCCCAGGCGTGTCCCCGTGAAAGTGGAGCAGGGGAGGATAGGCAGGCCCCCCCCCCCAGAAGTGGCAGCAACTACTGTAGGCCACAAAGAGGGGAAAGAGCCCAAGTGGTGCAGCTCCACCAGGTTCAGGAGGGAGTAGCCCACCCCCACCTTGAACTTGAAGTCCAGGTAGATCATCTCCTCCTTGCCCTGGACAGCAGTCAGTACTAGTGGGCCAGGGGTAGGAGTGTCAGTGAAATAAATATGGAACATCAAAACCAAACGACCCATCAGGAGGGCCAGCCCCATAAAGGTCTGCAGCATAATGTCACACTGTAGAGGGACATAACCCTGTCTGACCTCAGGCATGGGTCTGGGCTGCAGCCGCAAGGCATTTGGGGAGCCTCCTCTCTCCCACTGGGAGCTGTCCCTCTAGGAAGTGAGCACACCCCAGGAGCCCCAGCCTGGGTCCCTGTGGACACAATAATCACCCGCCTTAAGGAAGGAATTGAGGTGGGGGTAGGAGTAGGCAAGGAAGGGGGTGAAAATATAAAGTCCCAGAAGCCGGATATTTGCATGACTATTTCTGGATCATAGCAGAGAGTTCCAGTTCCATCTGTGCCTGATGCCCAGGCGTGCCACTCTCTGCCTGACAAGGACAAGAAGAACGAGCTGGCAGAGAAAAGGACAGTAAGGAGAAGAGGATGGAAGCAGTGACTCTCAGAAGGAGCCTCCATGCAACCCTACGTTAACCAAGTCTGCACGCTTATGTTGCAATTCGGCTTCTGCTGAAACGTTCCTAACTAAATGGGCTTTTGAACCTTCCAACTGTCCTGGGCATTTTTTTCAGACCTGCATAGCCCCAGGCACATTTCCCCCAGGCACATTTCCCCCACGATGCTGCAGCCGACTATTCTTGACTTAGATTGTTTTTCCTCCAGGTTCCAGGGTAACATCCGACTTGTGGTCACCATGCCAGGATTTGGAAGAGAGGTCTCACAGCCCCTGGCCTTGCCCAGTGGACGGATGCTCCTGAAAGGCATCACGTTGCAAAAGTCTCACCTTACTTTACATTTCTGTTGCTTCTGATCTTGGGAATTACTGCAAACGTTTCCAAGGCACAGTCTGGGGGTGGGCATTTACACCCACTATGTCCACCAGCACCCTCTTTCCCTCAAAAAACCAGGCTCTCTTGATTCTGGCTGGTCAATGTGCCTTTCTTCAACTCTTTCCTCAACTCTCCTGTTAGAATGGCCACAAGCATCTCCAGGATGTGGCATTCTGGCCACTGCACGGGCTGGGATTTAGACCCCCAGAGCTGTGTGAGCTTGGGCATGTTGCTCAACCTCTCTCTGCTTCCGTTTCTTCATCTGTGTAATGGAGATAATGGTATTTACCTCAGAGAGTTGTATGGGTTATCTGAGTTAATACATGCAAAGGACTAAGAAAAGTGTTTGGCGCATACTAAGTGTTTCACAAATATTAGGTTTTTGGTTTTTTTTTTAAGATTTTATTTTCAAGAAATCTCTATACCCAACGTGGGGCTCAAACTCACAACCCTAAGATCAAGAGTCGCATGGTACTGACTGAGTCAGCGGGGCACTCTGGATATTAGGTATTTTTTTTTTTAATATTTTATTTATTTACTTGAGAGAGAGAGAGCTCATGAGAGTGGGGAGGGTCAGAGGGAGAAGCAGACTCCCCGCTAAGCAGAGAGCCCGATGCGGGACTCGATCCTGGGACTCCAGGATCATGACCTGAGCCGAAGGCAGTCGCTTAACCAACTGAGCCACCCAGGCGCCCCTGGATATTAGGTATTTTAATCTTTCCCCCAAACCTACTCTTCTTCCTGTCTTGGTGAATAGCACCACGACCCAAGTCAGTATCCTGATCGTTACCCATAATTCCTCCCTTTGCTTCTTATCCACTTCTAACTGCTGACTGTGTCCCCTAAATGCTGCCTCCTTAATATCTCCCACGTGCATTGCCTTCTCATCAGTCTCTGGTATAGCCTTAGTCCAGACTTTATCTTTTCTCCCCAGGATCACTATATTCCTAGTAAGTCTCTCGGCCTCCAGTCTTGTGCCTCTGGTCTACCTTCTCAATGGCTACATTTGTTTTCTTTTTTAAAGATTTTATTTATTTGACAGAGAGAGACACACCGAGAGAAGGAACACAAGCAGGGGGAGTGAGAGAGAGAGAAGCAGGCTTCCCGCGGAGCAGGGAGCCCGATGTGGGGCTCGATCCCAGGACCCTGGGATCATGACCTGAGCTGAAGGCAGATGCTTAACGACTGAGCCACCCAGGCGCCCCTCGATGGCTACATTTCTAAATGGTCATTTCGTTTCCCTGCTTAAAACCCTGCAATGGCCACCCACTGCCCTCAAGGTAAAGCCCAATTCTCCAGGATGGCGTTGCGAACCTCCCCGATATGGCCTTTGCCTACACCTCTAACCCTGTCTGGGCCCTTCCTCCCCTCCAGCCCTCAGAATCCCTGGAAGTCCAACACATCCAGGCAGCTTCATGCTTCTGAGCAGTTAACACTGTTCCTTCTGCCTCTCCAGCCCCACTGTCCTTCCAGCTAATTATCTTCCCACATTCAGCTCAAGCAGTACCTTCACTAAGAAATTTACCTGACTTCATCCCAGAAAGGACCACCCTCTGGGCTCCTGCTTAACGCACAGTCTGCTTTACAGAATGTACACCGTTTAATGTCTTACTTAGTGGGGCACCTGGGTGGCTCAGTTGGTTCAGCGGCCGGCTCTTGATTTCGGCTCAGGTCATGGTCTTGGGATCCTGGAATCGAGCCCCATGTCAGGCTCTGTGCTCAGCAGGGAACCTGCTTGAGATTCTCCCTCTCCCTCTGCCCCTCCCCCCCCCAGCACGTTCGCACGCGCACGCTCTCTCTCTAATAAATAAATAAATCTTTAAATAATAATAAAAAAAAAAACCCTGGGGCACCTGGGTGCCTCAGTCGGTTAAGCGTCTGCCTTCGGCTCAGGTCATGTTCCCAGGGTCCTGGGATCGAGCCCCACGTCGGGCTCCTGGCTCAGAGGGGAACCTGCTTCTCCCTCTGCCCCCTCACCCAGCTCGTGCTCTCTCTCTCTCACTCATTCTCTCTCTCAAATAAATAAATAAAATCTTAAAAAAAAAAAAAGCCCTTATTTAGTACCTGTCACCTCATAGGTGCTCAGTATAAACAGGAAAAGGTATCAGAAACTGCCAGTGAGGCTCTTCAGACATCCCCCGGCAAGCAGGTACTGGTATGCAGCGGGCAAATGTCTGCCTCCTCACACAGGGAGGAGGCGCCTGGGAGATGGAAGCCTCTGGAAACGTTCTTCTCCTCTTGATAGACAATCAGGAGTTGGTAGCAAGAGGAAACCATCCTCAAATCCAAGAAACCAGAACTGAGCTCCACCCCTTTTGATTTGAACCCTGGCAGGAGAAGGGGTGGAAGCGAAAGAAATCGATGAGGCATGGAAATAATTAGGGGGAAATGCCAGGTAGTCCAAGAGGAGAGTGGGGACTGAGAAACTTATTTTCTCTCTCCCTTGAAAGCTAGAGGAAAAGTTCTCAAATAACAATATGAGTGAATGAGGGTAGATGTTGCTGGTTGTCAGGGCTTTAAGGCAATGGATGAGAACATAGTCTCCCAGGAGAGCTTTGAAAAAGGGGCAGAGATATCTCTGTGCAGGCCAGAGATTTTCAACCTTGGCACTGACTTTTTAAAAAAAATATTTTACTTATTTGGACACCTCGGTGGCTCAGTCGGTTAAGCGTCTGCCTTCGGCTCAGGTCATGATCCCGGCGTCCTGGAATCAAGTCCCATGTCGGGTTCCCTGCTCAGTGGGGAGTCTGCTTCTCCCTCTACCTTTTCCCCGCTTGTGCTCTCTCTCTCAAATCAATAAATAAAATCTTTAAAATATATATTTTACTTATTTATTTGAGAGAGAGAGCGCACGCGCACAAGCAGGGAGAGTGTCAGAGGAGAGGGAGAAGCAGACTCCCCGCTGAGCAGGGAGCCCGATGCAGGGCTCGACCCCAGGACCCCGGGATCATGACCTGAGCCCAAGGCAGATGCCCAACTGACTGAGCCACCCAGGCGCTCCAGCCCTGACATTTTGGACAGGATAATTTTACACTGTAGGGGACTGTCCTGTTTGTAGGAGGCTTAGCAACCTCTCTGGCCTCTATCCACTAGATACCAGGGGTATCGAAGCCCCTAGTCATGACAATCAAAAATGTCTCCATTGACAAATGTCCTCTGGGGAACAAAACTGCCCCCCATTGAGAACCAGTCATCTAAGCTAAGCCAAGTATTTTCCTGCTTTGAGGCAGAGGTTGAAGAAGTTGACCTTTGGATTCTAGGATCCAAAAGGGAAAACTCCAAAAGGGATAAACAAGATGCTCTGACCGGCATCTTAAGGGAGAAGACCATAGGCCCTGTTTCATAGGAAATTGAGATGCCCACAGCCAGCCACCAAGGTCACATAGCAGAGTCAGGAGTAGTGAATCCTCAGGGTTTGGGGCAGCGAAAGGCCTTTTACAAATCAGCACCACTGGTGGGTCCTGCTCCTCCTCTGAACTCAGATCTTCTGGGGTTGAGGTAGACAGCTAGGCAGACTCCTCTGGGCCTTCCTCGAAGCCACACAAATCATAGAAACCTACAAGAAGAGCCAAGACCTGGAAATATTTTCAGCTCCGAGTATCTGCTCCCTCCCCAGTGCCCTAGAACACAGGGCCAGACAGTGGCCCCAAGAGAAGTTTCCTCAAGTTCCTCTAGTCCCAAATCAGTATTATGGACTTTTTTTTTTTTTTTAGATTTTATTTATTTATTTGACAGAGAGAGAGATAGTGAGAGAGAGAGCACAAGCAGGGGGAGCGGCAGGCAGAAGGAGAGGGAGAAGCAGGCTCCCCTCCAAGCAAGGAGTCCCACGTGGGGCTTGATCCCAGGACCCCAGGATCATGACCTGAGCCGAAGGCAGACGCTTAACTGACTGAGCCACCCAAGCCCCATCTGGACTTTTCCTTTTGTCTCAGGCTCCCATGTGGCTGGGCACAATATTGTAACCATGTTTTTATAGAAAACGTTATTACTTTGTTCAACATAGATTTTTTTTTACATTAGTTTTAATTTTTGAAATATTGTGGTAAAATATTCTTTATCAAGATTATCGAGTGTTTCGGCATCCCTTAAATTTTGTGCACTCACATGACTCTCTCTTCCTGTCCCTGCTCACTGGGTCCCCAACAGGACAGCCCATGAGGCACATTATGAAGGCACAGGTCACAAACAGAAGCCCATAGGCCGAATTCTGCACATAAATGTGTTTTGTTTGGCTCGCACTGTGTTTTGAAAAATGTCTTGATTTGTTGCCAATTTTTTTAAGTTGAGAGAATCCCATAAAAATCCACATTTCTGGCTTCTTTTGAAAAATTGGGCGATCTGACAACACTTCCTACCATGCACAACAGCTGTCGGGACCTGGTGAGGGGCTTCCCATTTAGGGTAGGGGTGTGCCCCCGCATAGGAGCTGGCTCATTCCAGCTCATAAGAGACCGCTATCAAACCTCCAGAGTGAGCTGTTGAGCACAGCCATTACAAAAAATCAAAATCCTTAAGCTTACAATTGAATAGATTTGTGACTCGCACGACAATCTGAGGAAATAGCCTTCCATATTTGAAAACTACAATGCAGTTCAGCAAAGAAATCAGCCAGTCACTGACTAAGGTCTGAAGTTCAGACAAGAATCTTCATTGTTTCACTTTCATCCTGTGCCTTAATTTAGAAACGTCAACCAGGGGCGCCTCGCTGGCTCAGTTGGTAGAGCATGCAACTCTTGAGCTCAGGGTTGTTAGTTCGAGCCCCACCTTGGGTGTAGAGATGACTTAAAAATTAAATCTTTAAAAAAAACCCCAAAACCAGGGACACCTGGGTGGCACAGTCAGTTGAGCATCTGATTCTTGGTTTCCACTCAGATCACGACGATCTCAGGGTCATGGGCTTGAGCCCCATATCGGGGCTTGAGATTCTCTGCCCCTCTTGCTCATTCTCTCTCTCAAATAAAATAAGTCTAAAAGAACAAACAAACTTTCATGTCAAAACTATACTTGGTTATCAGCTGTGACCTAAGGTTGGTTACTGATGAGTGGTCCTCAAAAATTAATGAAAGCATTTTGCAGAAATTAATTGGCTATATGGAATTTACAGTGAAGATTATTATACTTTTAATTAGTTGTAAATTATGTGCTACACATTCCTTCTATAAATAAAAAAAGTTTAATAAACTTACGTATATGTATACATCTTTCCAGAGAGCCAGTTTTCGAACAATTGTTGGCATTCATGCTGGCACTCCTGCTCCAAAGTTTCTGGACCAGGGGCGCCTCGTGGCTCAGTCGGTTAAGTGTCTGCCTTTGGCTCAGGTCATGATCTCAGGGTTCTGGAATCGTCCCCCATCGGCTCCTTGCTCAGCGGGGAGTCTGCTTCTCCCTCTCTCTCTGCCCCTCCCCCCACTCGTGCTTGGGCTCGCTCTCTCTCTCTCTTTCAAATAAATAAATAAATAAATAAATAAAATCTTTAAACAAAACAAAAAACCGGACTAAACTGGACCAAAAAGGCAGTAACTTTCTCTTCTGCCTTTCCCCAAATTCCTGTGCCACATGGTCCCACATGGGCACCCAAGAGTGCCTCAACCAGCAGATAATCTCTCCGAATCTATCTTCCTTCCAGGGAAGGAGGGGTAGCAACTACCTGCCCCATGCCGGGCTCCTCACATCCCTTCTTATTGGAGTCCTTCTCAACAGCTCATTGAAGGGGATGTGATTATCCCCGTTTTGCAGATGAGAAAACTGAATGGCAGAACCAAGATGTCAGTCGAGGTCTGATGCCCCCAAAGCTCATGCTCTTTGTGCTGTGCAGCCTCCCAAGGAGACACGAGCACGGTTTAGAGGTGGTAGGGAACAGGAGAAAACCTGTACATCTCTGATCCCAAAGGAAAAAATACCATTGAACTGCTCCCACAGAGAAGGCCTGCTCTGGAGCCTTATCCTCCTCCTTCCATCTATTTGAAATCCCTCCTATCATGGCTCTGGCTTCTAAGACCCCCCAGAGCCAGGCCCACAACTCTTTAGCCTGAAGGGGAGTAGTTATCACTGAGACCTGGAGGCAAAAAGAAATCTGCCTCCCGCTCAGGGATGCTGCGGACCAGGAAACATGCAGAACAGGGCTGTTGATCCCCAGCCGTGGGGCCCCTGCAGGAGGAAAACTCAGAAAAAGCTGGGAGACACAATGGGCATCCCTCGTGTTCAGAATCCTGCCCACTCAGCTCAACAGAAGCTGCGAGAATACCCCCATCTTCCAGCACTCAGGACCTAGCGGTGGGCACCGCGCCTTCCAGATTCAGGAAATTTCCTCCCCGGGTGTGAATGCCCTGAGGGTCCTACCGAGTCCCCGTATAAAGGGGCGGCAGGTGAGGTCTGGCCTGGAAACCACCTGGCCCCCAGGATGCTTGGCTGACGTTGGCAGAAATGAATCAGGATCTGGGGCAGTTCCACTCCCAAAGCAGAAGTTCCTATAGTGCAACCCTTTTCCCCCAGCTTGGTGGAGGGGCCTGGGTAAGCATGGTGATGAAGTTTAGGAGCGCCTCACCAGGATAAAGGCCCCTTCTCCAGGAAGCCTTCCCGGTTTGTCTGGCGCTCCTGACCTCTCTCAGCATCTGAGCCTGCAATCAGAGGCCTCAGGCTCTCACTTCCCAAAGTGACTTTGGGCGACTCACTCCACCTCTCTGGTCCTCATTTGTGTGACAGAGTCAGCAAATGCTGGATGGCTTCCCACTGTCAGACACATAGGAACTTTGCATTCCTCGCCTCATTTATATCTTCTCTCCAGCCTTGTAAGGTTGATATTAGGATCTCTACATTGTAGTAGCAGAAGCTGAGGAGCAGAGAGGTTAGGTAATTTAGCTGGAATTCAGACCCAGGTCTGGGTGACTCCAACTCTGCGGCTTCCCATCATAAACTGTAAAGGGCTTGACACAGGACAGCAGGAACAACTCTGTCCTCTACTGCAGGGTATAGGAAATAGATGTGAGTTTTATATCTGCATTAAACTGCATAGTTCAGTTTGATTCCAATCTGTTTTTAGGTTCCCACTTCCTCTGCACCAGAATTTTGTCAAGGCGTCCCGGGGCCCGGGTGCAAACACTCAGCCCTCTATGTCATCTGGCCCTGACTGGTATCGCTGGGCCATCCACTGTCCGTCCAGACACTGACCGCATATGGGTAACTGCTGAGATGCCCTCTATTTCTTCTCTGGTGGTTTTCTTTGCTATATCCATGCCAGGCCTGTGGGCCCCGGGTGCCTGGGGGCAAAATTTCCATCTGCCCCACCTTCCTGTCCCGCCATTCCCTCTCTGCTTTCCCAGGCTCTAGCCCCAGGACACGACAGGGTCCCTCTTGCTGGGACTCAGCCACCTAGATAGTCATCCCTTACCCTCTGTCTCTTCTCCCCTCAGCCTGGAGGAAGCTTCTCTAGTTTCTGGAGGGAGCCCCATGCCCCTCAAACTTACCCCACCCAGCTATCACTTATGATATTTTCCTCAAATTGCCAGTCTCTGCTCAGAGGCCTTTGTCATGCCCTGAAGACTAGGTTTCTGGAGAGTTAGGCCGGAAAGCAACTTTATTTCTGAGGCATCATCCCCTGAGGCAATGAGCACAGGACACTCAGCTCCTGAGAAAGAGACAGTGGTGGGGATGGAGGTGTTAAAATACCAGTAAAAAAAAAAAAAAAATGAGTAAGAGCCCCCCAAATTTACATCGATAAACATGTACAAACTTATTACTATTCTTTTTCCCAATTCCTCTTTCCTTGAGGACAGAGATGTTACAGACTTGCAGGGCTTGGTCATAGTAACAGTAAACAAAAGACAGAAAACAAAAATGCAAAACAACAAACAACAACAACAACAATAATAATAGCTAATACATGCTGAGTGCTTATTATGGGTCAGGCACTATGATAAGTGCTACCCCCTATTTCACTTAATTGTCATAGAAATCCTATAAGGCAGTTCTTTCTTTTTTAAGATTTTATTTACTTATTTGAGAGAGAGAGAGAGAGAGAGTGCGCACGAGCAGGGGGGAGGGGTAGAAGGAGAAGCAGACTCCCCGCCGATCAGGGAGCCGGATGCGGGGCTCGATCCCAGGACCCTGGGATCATGACCTGAGCCGAAGGCAGGCGCTTAACCGACTGAGCCACCCGGCGTCCCCATGAGGCAGTTCTTATCATCCCCATTTATACACAAGGAAGCTGACCCTTGAGAGCCTTGCCCCCAAGCTCACACAACCTGTAGGTGTAAACCCTGGTCCTCACCCAGTTTTCTGACTCCGAAGCCTGTGCAGCAACCGCTGAGACACAGAGTCCAGATGCACAGTAAAGACTCCCTCGGCGGCGGGCCAGGGTCACCCAGGCTGCGCGTTCACCAGCACGGAAATACCGCACGTGGACAAGCCTGACTGGTGAGGATGTGATGGGACGTCGGTGTGAGCTGCTTCCATCATGCAGAAGCTGGAAGTTGGCGAGGAAGGGGGTTACTCCCAAGGACCAAAAGCCCAGACTGTAGGTCCCTGGCCCACTTGGCAAGGGCTCCTCAGGCCAGGCTCGGAAGCACGCCCCACGTCCCAGGCTGGAGCCACCCCCTGCCTGTCTTCCCTCCTATCTGGAGGACGCTGAGAAATCACAGCCCTGCCCGGGGTCCCCTCATCTACCCAGAAGTGAAGATAGGTACCAGGAAAGAGGTGTTAGGGGAAGCAGGTGCCGGCAGTCTGGCCCTGGGAGGCTGCAGGTCCGGTGCGACCCAAACAGCCTTCCAAGTCCGGCTGCTTCCCGGATACGGGCGCGCGCGTGCGCAGAGCCCACTAACCGGCTCCTAATATGAGGTTGCTTTTTTTCTATAGTGATAGAACTTTTTATTTATAGCTGGGCAATTTCCACCCAGAATAAAGACCTCTTGGGGTGGCTGGGTGGCTCAGTTGGTTAAGCGTCTGCCTTCAGCTCAGGTCATGATCCCAGAGTCCTGGGATCGAGCCCCGCATAAGGCTCCCTGCTCGGCGGGGAGTCTGCTTCTCCCTCTCCCTCTCCTCCTGCTCCTGTACTCTCTCTCCCTCACTCTGTCTCTCAAATAAATAAATAAAATCTTAAAAAAAAAAAACTGCAGACTTTTTTTTTTTTTTTAAGATTTTATTTATTTATTTGACAGAGAGAGACACAGTGAGAGAGGGAACACAAGCAGGGGGAGTGGGAGAGGGAGAAGCAGGCTTCCCGCGGAGCAGGGAGCCTGATGCGGGGCTCGATCCCAGCACCCTGGGATCATGACCTGAGCCGAAGGCAGACGTTTAACCAACTGAGCCACCCAGGTGCTCCCGCAGCCTTGTTTTAAAAAACACAGCAGCAGCCCTGGGCCACTGAGGTCTGGGCTTCAAGTCAGAGAAAAAAAGAAATTCTATCCTGTTTAAACCACTGTTCTTGGGGTGCCTGGGTGGCTCAATCATTAAGCGTCTGCCTTCGGCTCAGGTCATGATCCCAGGGTCCTGGGATGGAGCCCTGCATCAGTCTCCCTGCTCCACGGGAGGCCTGCTTCTCCCTCTCCCTCTCCCCCTGCTTGTGTTCCCTCTCTAGCTGTCTCTCTCTCTGCATCAAATAAATCAATAAAATCTTTGAAAAAACAAAACAAAACACTGTTCTTTTGGTTATGTCACTCACAGCTGAATCCAGTCCTAACAGACACACATACGCACACAGACACATTCCCAATATGCAGCGTAGACATAGCCCACAAGACACGGGAGGGTAGGTGGACACTGAAATCTCACAGGATCAGGAGTACCACTCAGATTCACTCATTCAGCACACTAAGTTCATCGCTGTCTTTCCCCGAAGCTCTTACCTCCCTCCTTTCTTCCCCATCATAGTGCTTCCAATGGTCTATTATAATTAACCATTTGCCTGTCCATCTCACCCTGGCTCTGTTTGTCTCTGGGACCATGTCCATCTTGTTCATCATCCTTCACTTAGAACCATGCACAGGACCTCACTGAGTATGTGACCAGTTTGCATCTTCCAGCCTGCAGGTGATGCCTTAGACCGCTAGGGACTGGAGATTGAATGAAGAGTAGTAAGACTGGTTAGGAATCTGTCAGGCGCCTGGACGTGATGAATACCTGGACCGAGGTGCCAGGAGTGGGGACAGGGCTGGAGTGGAGAGAGAGCAGGAGATGGGATTGGCTGGCTTCGGTGATGATGAGTGAGAGAGAGGCAGGGGTCACGATTGGGACCCAGATTTCTAATCTGAATAATGGAATAATAAACAGTGGGCCCCCCAAATAAATAAGCAAGTAAATAGATAGTGGCACTGTTTGCTGAAAGAGAAAACACAAGAGGAAAGTAGACAAGAGGGAAGAAGGTAATGAGCTCAGTCTTGGCGCTTTGTGTTCCCAAGCCTGGGAGACATCCAGGTGGAATCATGCAGGAGGTAGCTGGACACACAGAGCTGGACAGACTGAAAGACGGATAAAGACACAAGCGCCCATTCAGAAACATTCCCACCTGTGTACTTTCATCATTCGTTTAAAAGTGCTGGAAGAAGCAGGGCCCAAGGCAGGGCCCTGGGATGGAGGTTGGTGGGCCACCTCCCCATTTCCACTACAACCTGATAGGTCATCTTGAGCAAGAGACTCTGCCTTTCCGGCTCATAATTTTCGGCTTTGTTGTAAACATGAGAGGAGTGCCTCGGACCTGTTTCCTTCCAGCTCTCCCATGCCGTGATCCTTCGTTAAATATTTGAAATATTTGAACGTCTACCCTGTGCAGGTGACTAGGCTAGACACTGACCCCATTCCTGTTTCTCCCAAAAACTGAATCAACAACTAGAAATAGAAGGTCAGGGGCACCTGGCTGGCTCACACAGTAGAGCAGGCGACTCTTAATCTCAGAGTTGTGAGTTCGAGCCCCATGTTGGGTGCAGAGATTACTTAAGAAGGAGGAGGAGGGGGAGGTCAACTGCAGGAGGAGCCTGGTGGGCGAAGCTTCTTGTAAGCCCCCCCACCCCTGACTCCTGCCTGTTCTTCCTTTTTCCTCATTCCTTGAACCAACATCTCTGTCCACCCAATAGGCCAGCAGGCCCACCTTTGGCTTCCAGCCATTCCTCGCCTGACCCTCTTCTCTCCTCCCAACGGCCATTTTCTTAAAGACCTCCTGGGAATAAAAGTGATCTGAATTCCTTACATTTGCATCACACGTTACATTTCTATTTCTCCAGTATAAATGACGTGTGTTGCCCAGGAACCATGTAGTAGGCAGTGGGCCAGGCTCCAAAGCCCTGGGATGAAGAAGCCATGAGCCCTGCTCTCCTCCCAGAAAGCCAGGAAGAGAACTAGCAATGCAGCCTGATAGGATACAATCACACAGGGGCTGTAGGAACCTCACGGGAATCCCACGGGAGCTGTAGAAGTGGTGCATGTGTGTGTGTGTGACCGTGTGTGTCTGTGTGTTCAGGAGGATACTCAACGCTGTGAAGTTTCCCTGAACCATCAGACTGGAAAGGGTCTCCCAGACCAGTTAGCTCCACCCCCTCATTATATTTGTGTAGAAACGGAGGCCCAGGGAAGTTAAGTGACTTGCCCAACGACACACAGCTGGTGAGAGTAGCCAAGCCTCGCCTGCAATCATATCCCAAACTTCTTCTGGTTCTCATCCATCATGCTTTTGCCACCTCACCACACTCCCTCCTGATTATTCAATAATCATATTTTAAGTTTCACGAGTGCCAAGATACTGCCAGGGACCATGCTAAGCTCTCCACGAGGATTGTCTCATTTCTGACTCACAGCAATTCTGAGAGTGAAGTGTGCTTTTATGATCTCCTATCATGATAACATTGAGTCTTGGGTTAATTGACTCACTCAAGGTCACCCAGATAACATGTGAAAAAGTCAATATTTGAACACAGGTAGTCTGAATAGAGAACCATGTGCATGGAAAAAAAAGAAAAAAGAAAAAGGAAAAAGAAAGAAAGAAATCACCAGGCATCCTTGTTTAACATACAATTCCAAGACCCTACCCCCAGAAAGTCTGATTCAGTAGGTGTAGGGTAAACAAGCTGGAGCCTAAGTGATTAAGATTTGGTGGTCCTCGGGCCACACCCTGAAAAACCCAATTCTCTCTCTCTCTTTTTTTTTAAAGATTTTATTTATTTGACAGAGAGAGACACAGCAAGAGAGGGAACACAAGCAGGGGGAGTGGGAGGGGGAGAAGCAGGCTTCCCGCGGAGCAGGGAGCCTGATGCGGGGCTCGATCCCAGCACCCTGGGATCATGACCTGAGCCGAAGGCAGACGCTTAACGATTGAGCCACCCAGGCGCCCCAAACCCAATTCTCTTGTATTTTTTTTTCTAAATTCAGAGTTTTCTGGCAGAGAGCACCTCCCTCCCCTGGGACCCTAGGAACTGTCCTCCTCCGCAGGAACTGACTTTGGGAGATGAAGAGTGACGGTGCTCTAGGGACAGGCGTGTGCCCCCTGGTGGTCAGAGATGAGAAGCCCGGAGCTGCAGCCCAGAGGCCGCTGGTCAACAGCACAGCGGTGAATTTTGCCACAATTCCGAGCAGCCAATGTTACCGAGGAGCCGCTGTGTGCCAGCACTGAGCCGGCGGAACACAGGGTGCACCTGAAAGAAACAAGACTTTTAGGAGCAGAAGTCTTCAAGGTGACCGGTACGAAGGCATTCATTCATTGCAAGCTACAGTTGGGCAAATTTCATCTGGTGCGAGTAGTGATGTTTGACGATACGTGGCTCTGTCGCTTAGGTCTTTAGGAAGGCTGCAAAAGAGTTTTTTGAAAAAGGCTGAGCCCACGCTCTGGAATGAGAATACAGGCACGTATTTGCAGGGCAGACGAAGACCCCCTGGCTTTGTGCTCAGGCTGCTGCAGGCTCTCTTGTTCTCTCTTCTCTCTTCAGGCTCCGGGATCCTGGGACGGTTCCTGCGTCTTTCTGGGGAGCAGGTGCATCCCCTCGAACCTGAAACAATGCTGATCGCTCCCGCCTAGGGTTGTAACGAGGATGAAATGGGCTCTTAGAACAGTGCCTGGCACATGGTACAAGCTCACGAAATTGTAGTGGTTTTGATATACTTAGTAGTTAGAGATCATGAAGTATAAAAGATACAAATCAGGAGTTCTGATATCAGTCTTGATTTATTCTCCTTGAAAGGGAACAGTGATAATTCTCAATCCTGCGTAGTCGAGGAACAAAAGCTACTGTCATTCTGAATTCTCTGCTACGTGTCCACAGACCTGAAGGCTGCTCCAGACTGCTGGCGGAACGTAAATTAGACTGGCAACTTGGGGAAACCGTTTGATAGTGACGGCCGGGCTGAGCAGAGTATGACCCAGCACTTCCACCCCTGCGTGTATTCCCCAAAGAAATGCTCATATACCTTAACCAAGTTCCTAAGTAAGAGTGGCCGTAGCAATACTATTTATAATAGCCCCCAAGTGGAAACTACACAAATATCTATTATACTAGAATGAATTTTTTAAAAAGTGGTATTTCGGGGCGCCTGTGTGGCTCAGTCGTTAAGCATCTGCCTTCGGCTCAGGTCATGGTCCCAGTGTCCTGGGATCGAGCCCCGCATCGGGCTCCCTGCTTGGCAGGAAGCCTGCTTCTCCCTCTCCCACTCCCCCTGCTTGTGCTCCCTTTCTCGCTGTGTTTCTCTCTGTTAAATAAATAAAATCTTTAAAAAAAAAAAGTGGTATTTCATAGAAAAGAACACCATACAGCAATGAGAACTACAATTACATGAAATGACATAGGAGAATCTCACAAACATAATGATGAGAGAACGAAGTCAGACACTGAGCGGTTAAGGGGCGCCTGGGTGGCTTAGTTGGTTACACGTCTGACTTGGTTCAGGTCATGATCTCAGGGTCCTGAGATCGAGCCCCACATCTCCCTCTGCCCCTCCCCCTGCTTGTGCGTTCTCTCTCTCAAATAAATAAACAAAAAAAAAAAAAGAAGAAGAAGCCAGATGCTGAGGAATACATACCGTATGATTCTGTGTATATAGAGTACAAAATGGTCAAAATGAATCTAACGCTGTTAAAAATTGGAATAGTGGGGGTACCTGGGTGGCTCAGTCATTAAGCGTCTGTCTTCAGCTCAGGTCATGATCCCAGGGTCCTGGGATCGAGCCCCACATCGGGCTCTCTGCTCCGCGGGGAAGCCTGCTTCTCCCTCTCCCACTCCCCCTGCTTGTGTTCCTGCTCTCACTGTTTTTCTCTCTGTCAAATAAATAAATAAAATCTTTAAAAAAAAAAATTGGAATAGTGGTTACGTTTCAGAGGACAGTAGTGTCGTGCCCAGAGGGAGTATGAAGAGGCTTTGGAGGAGACTGCCAGTAGGTTCTTTATCTTGATCTGTGTGGCAATCATACAAGTGTGCACACTTTATAAAAACCATCAGTTTACTCTATGCACTTTTCTATATAAGTATGTTAGATTTCAATAAAAAGTTTACCTAAAAAATTCCTGATGGTCTCTGATGACCAGTCACAGAATACACTCAGGTCTCACTTATCACAAGCTGAAGCCCAGCATTCTGTAGGGTATCAGAATCAGGAATAGAATGTCCCTCTGGGGATGGGAGATGCGGCCTCAGGTCCATGAGATGGAACCAGTTTTCCCACTCAGAGGCAAGAACAAAAGGGCTGTCTTATAGATAAAATGATTTCTAGGAACACTGCACCAGTGGGCCATGGAACACAGCAAGAGAGTTCATCGTGGGTGGAAAAATCAGAACTCTAACACTGCCCATCACAGAACTAGCACCTGAGAACCTGCTACATGCTTGCTGTTTGAGAACCCCAGTCCAAGAGATTAGCAAAAATTGGTCTGGAAGTAGTGAAACTCAGAGCACTAGCATAAAGAAACACAAAATAACCTCAACGGGAATTCCTCCAAAGCCTAAAGAATGAACAAGACCCTGCCCCATGAAGAAACAAGTAAATAAAGAAGTAAAGGTCATGATAGAGAGATGGCAGATGCAATGAATGAGAAAATTTGTAAACCAGGATTTACAGGTAAAAGGACAATCTGAAAAAAATGTTTCAGTTCATGAAACATGAAAGAAAGCTAATTTAAAATAACTATGTTTAGGGGTGCATGGGTGCCTCAGTCAGTTAAGCGTCTGCCTTTGGTCAGGTCATGATCCCAGGGTCCTGGGATCGAGCCCCACATCAGGCTCCCTGCTCAGAGGAGAGCCTGCTTCTCCCTCTGCCTGCCACTGCCCCAGCTTGTTCTCTCTCTCTCTCTGTCAAATAAATAAATAAAATATTTTTTTTAAAGATTTTTTTTATTTTTATTTATTTGAGACAGAGAGAATGAGAGACAGAGAGCATGAGAGGGAGGAGGGTCAGAGGGAGAAGCAGACTCCCTGCCGAGCAGGGAGCCCGATGCGGGACTCGATCCCGGGACTCCAGGATCATGACCTGAGCCGAAGGCAGTCGCTTAACTGACTGAGCCACCCAGGCGCCCTAAATAAAATATTTTTTAAAAAATAATTTAATAGATTAAACAGCTAACTAGATCCTGCTAGAGAGTGAATTAATAAATTGGAAGACAAATGTGAGGAAATCATTCAGGATGTGGTATGAAGAGATATGGAGATAAAGAATCAGAGAATAAAAGACATGGGGTATAGAATGAGAAGCTCTAAATAGGAGTTCAGAGGGGAAAAAATTGACAATAGTGGAAGAAAGAGGCAGTGCACAAACTGGTAATGGTAGAGAAGTTTCACGAACTGAAGAAAAGCATGAGTTCACACCAACTGAAGAAGTACAAATCCTGAGTAGATGTTTTAAGTCCATATCTAATACAGCCTGTGGAATTGCTGAGTGCTAAAGATAAATAGAAAATCTTTTTTTTTTTAAAGATTTTATTTATTTATTTGAGAGAGAGAATGAGATAGAGAGAGAGAGAGCATGAGAGGGGGGAGGGTCAGGGGGAGAAGCAGACTCTCTGCTGAGCAGGGAGCCTGATGCGGGACTCGATCCCGGGACTCCAGGATCATGACCTGAGCCGAAGGCAGTCGCTCAACCAACTGAGCCACCCAGGTGCCCGATAAATGGAAAATCTTAAAAGCTACAAAAGGGAACAGACTACCTACTTAGGAACAATATTCAGAAGGATGGTGGATTTCTCATCGTTGCTGCTGTTTCCAGAAGAAAATGACATAAAATTATCAAGATACTGAAGGAAATAACTGTCAACCAAGAATTTTATTCCCAGCTATCCTTACATTCAAAAGTAAGGGTAATGGGGCGCCTGGCTGGCTTGTCGGTGGGTGGAGCAACTCTTGATCTTGGGGTTGTGAGTTCGAACCCCACATTGGGTACAGCAATTACTTAAAAGTAAAATCTAAAAAAAATCTAAAAAAAATCTAAAAAATCTAAAAAAAAAGGTAAGGCTAAAATAAGTTGTTTTTAGACATACAGAGATTTTTAAAATTTATTACTTATAGATAAGTATTGAAAGTGCTGAAAGAACTATTAAAGGATTACTTTAGTAACAAGGAAGAAAAATCTAGAAGGAAGGAGTAAAATGCAAGAAGGAATGGTAGTAAATAAATCAGTAAATCTAAACATGTATCGATTACTAAGAAAGCAAAATAAAATGAGGAACTGAACAGTAACATAGAAGATGGGAATTGGAAGTTTAGAATGAAGATCTTTATCTTATTCAGAAGGATAGAGAAGCTGGACACTTTTAGGATGAAAGTTTAATTATTAAAACATCAGAAATAGAATGCATACCTTTCAAACCAGTGGAGAGAGAAAAAGAATTTAAAGAACTCAGTCAGAAGGTAGGAGTGGTGGGGAGAGGCACAGAAAATCATGATAACTACAAGACACAAAGTAAGATGGCAAACTGTTGTACTTTCATACTATGGATATTATACAGTCCATAGAATGAGTGAACGTGATCTGCATGTATCAACACGGATGGATTTCAAAAATACAATGTTGAAAGAAGAAAGTGATTTACAGAATTTATGTCATGTACATTTACATGTATACAAGTTACATGTACATTTTTAATGTATTTTTTTACAAAACACACACAAGAACTATACATATGTTTTATAAGCATGTAGTAAAAATATACAAACATAGATGGAAGGCATACATACCAACTTCAGGATAGCAGTTGCCTCTGAGGAGGGGAAGGGAAAATAAGACTAGGGAGAAGTACAAAGAAATCTTCCATTTTATCTGTAAGATTTATTTCAAAAAGAAAAAAGATCTGAAGTAAATATGACAAACTGTTAACTCTTGTTAATTATGTCTGGTAAGTAATGAGGTTTGGCTATTGGAGGCTACTGGAAAAGTTCTTCCTTGCTTTTTAGAAAGTCACAGGAAGCTACTCTCTCTCTCTCTCTCTCCTGATGGATGTGAACAATGAAGCACACAGCCCCAACTGCTACTGGAAAACATCCAACAATCATGAAAGCAACCAGGCTTAGAATGAAGCCAACACGAAAATCAGTAGAACAGAGAGGGAAAAAACCCAGGTCTTGAAAAATCACTGGCTCAACCAAGCCTGAAGATTACCTTACTGCATTATTGTCTGTTAAGTAAACTAAATTAATTTTCTTATTGTTCCGGCATAAGTTTGTATTACTAGGGTTTTCTATTACTTGCAAATGAACTTATTAGTAACTGATATAGTGGGGATGCAGAAGCAGGGATTTATAGAACTACTGGGGAGGTAGAATTAACAAGATTCAGCCAAAGGCTGGATATGAAGGTGAGAAAGAGAGCGAAGTCAAGATTGATTCCCCAATTTTTGACTTGGGTAAATGTGGATGGTGGTGCCATTTCCGAGATAAGGAAAATCAGAGGAAAATCAGGTTGAGGGTGGTGGGGGTGACAGTAGAGATAATCTGAACAGCTTGGCTATATTGGTTTGAGGACTTGATTGGAAACCATCTCACCGGCGGTGTCCAGGAGGTAGCCAAATACTCAAAACTGGAGTTAAATAATGAAGAGTGTCTCCCCAAAATGCATGTCCACCTGGAATCTCAGAATATTACCTTATTTGGAAATAGGGTCATTGCAGATGAAATTACATAAATTAAGATGAGATCATATTGGATTAGAATGGACCCTAAATCCTGTGATTGGTGTCCTTCTCAAAAGGCCATGTGATGACACAGAGAGACACATGGAGGAGAACACCATGTGAAGACAGAGGCAGGGCCTGGGGTGATGTATCTACATGCCAAGGAATGCTAAGAACTGCTGGCAACTACCAGAAACAATGAGAGAGGCATGGGACCATTTCTGCTTCAGAGGCTCCAGAAGGAACCAACCCTACTAACACTGTGATTTAAGACTTCTAGCCTACAGAACTCAGAGAAAATAAGTTTCTGTTGTGTTAAGCCAAGGTCATGGGAACTTGTATGGTAGCCCTAGGAAACCAATTCCAAGAGAGATGTCTGAATTTGAAATACAGATTTGAGAGTCATCAACATAAAGTGGTTGTTGAAGTCTTGGGAATAGATGAGATTAGCCAAGGAGCGTGTAGAATGAGAAAAGAGGGTCAAGAATGGGCTGCAAGGAAGACTGCCATCGAAGGAAGAGCAGGAAGGGGCAACGGAATGGACCAAGAAGATTGAGGAGGAGCAGCAGAGAGTGGTGACTCGGAAGCCAAGGGAAGAGTGTTTCTAAAGGACATGCTTAGTGGGACGGACACTGTAGAGAAAAGAGTCCATTGGGTGTGGCAATATGGAAGTCCTTGGTCTCCCTGGCCAAAGCAGTTTTGGAAGAGTGGCAAGGACATAAACAAGATGGCTGTTATTGAGAGTGAGAGGGGGTGAAGATGTTGAAATAGTCACTACTTCTTAAAGGCCTCTGGCCATGATGTGGGGAGGGGGTGATGTCCAGAAGGGGAAGCAGAGTCTTGGGTGGGTTTGGGGTTTTGTTTGAGATGGAGCCTTAAGCCTATTTATAGGTTGAGGGAAAAGAATCAGTAGGAGAAAGTTTAAAAATGACAGGAACAGAACATGGAGACTGGAAAACAGAAACACAAAATCCGTCGTTTTTTAAAGAAGATTTTATTTATTTGAGAGAGAGAGAAAAAAAACATGAGCAGGGGGAGGGGCAGAGGGAGATGGAGAAACAGTCTCCCCACTGAGCATGGAGCCAATCCCAGGATGTTGAGATCATGACCTGAGCCAAGATCAAGAGTCGGACGCTTAACCGACTGAGCCACCCAGGTGCCCAAAACTCCATCACTGATGAAACTAGAAGACATACATAATTTCTAATTAGAACGTTTAAAAATTTTTTCATTTAAATTCAATTTGATTAATATATAGTGTATTATTAGTTTCAGAGGTAGAATTTAGAGATTCATCAGTTGCATATAATACCCGGTTCTCATTCCATCAAGTGCTCTCCTTAATGCCCGTCACCCAGTTACCCCATCCCCCCATCCACCTCCCCTCCAGTTTGTTAGAGTTAAGAGTCTCTTATGGGGGCGCCTGGGTGGCTCAGTTGGTTAAGCAACTGCCTTCGGCTCAGGTCATGATCCCGGAGTCCTGGGATCGAGTCCCACATCGGGCTCCTGGCTCAGCAGGATTCTCCCTCTGACCCTCTCCCCTTTCATGCTGTTTCTCTGTCTCTCTCTCTTTCTCTCAAAATAAATAAATAAATAAAATCTTTAAAAAAAAAAAGAGTCTCTTATGGTTTGTCTCCCTCTCTGTCTCCATCTTATTTTATTTTTCCTTCCCTTCCCCTATGTTCTTCAGTTTTGTTTCTTAAATCCCACATATAACTGAAATCATATGATATTTGTCTTTCTCTGACTGACTTGTTTCGCTTAGCATAATACCCTCTAGTTCCATCCATGTTGTTGCAAATGGGAAGATTTCATCCTTTTTGATGGCTGAGTAGTATTCCATTGTAGTATACCACATCTTCTTTATCCATTTGGCTGTCAATGGGCTCTCTCCATATTTTGGCTATTGTGGACATTGCTGCTATAAACATTGGGGTGAAGGTGCCCCTTCGAATCATTATGTGTCCTTTGGACAAATACCTAGTAGTACAATTGCTAGGTCATAGAGTAGCTCTATTTTTAACCTTTTGAGGAACCTCCATACTGTTTTCCAGAGTGGCTGCACCAGCTTGCATTCCCACCAACAGTGTAGGAGGGTTCCCCTTTCTCCGCATCCTCGCCAACATCTGTCATTTCCTGACTTGTTCATTTTAGCCATTCTGACCGTGTAAGGTGGTATCTTATTGTGGTTTTGATTTGTATTTCTCTGATGCTGAGTGATGTTGAACATTTTTTCATGTGTCTGTTGGCCATTTGGATGTCTTCTTTGGAAAACTATCTGTTCATATCTTCTGCCCATTTCTTGACTGGATTTTTTTTGCTTTTTGGTTGTTGAGTTTGGTAAGTTCTTTTTTTTTTTTTTTAAAGATTTTATGTATTTATTTGACAGAGAGAGACACAGCGAGAGAGGGAACACAAGCAGGGGGAATGGGAGAGGGAGAAGCAGGCTCCCCGCAGAGCAGGGAGCCGGATGCGGGACTCGATCCCAGGACCCTGGGATCATGACCTGAGCTGAAGGCAGTCGCTTAACCAACTGAGCCACCCAGGCGCCCGGTAAGTTCTTTATAGATTTTGGATATCTAATTAGAACTTTAAGACAAAAAATGAGTGGGAGCATTTGAGGAGATGGAACATAAGTCATCACTCCCAAGACGCCTGGGTGGTTCAGTCGATTAAGCGTCTGCCTTCAGCTCAGGTCAGGATCCCAGGATCCTGGGATCGAGTCCCACGTCGGGCTCCTTGCTCAAAGGGAGCCTGCTTCTCCCTCTGCCTGCCACTCCCCCTGCTTGTACACACTCTCTCTCTGGCAAGTAAATAAATAAATAATCTTAAAAAAAAAGTCACCACTTCCTACATGTGAACTGTGCACAGTGACTTTCTTCCAAACAGTACAGTATGGAAAAGAAAAAAAAAAATAACTTTACAAGTAGAGAAAAATGACAAACACTACCTCGAGCCAAGTAATCAAGATTAACATCAATAGTGATGAGTCATTTGATAGTATACATCCCTGACATGATATGATGAGAATGGCCCTTTACCTGTGGGCCCTCCTCCCCACAACACATTAGTTCAGTCTAATCATGAGAACAACATCAGACAAATCTTCTTTTTTTTTGAAGATTTTACTTATTTGACAGAGAGCTAGAGAGCACAAGCAGGGGGAGTGGCAGAGGGAAAGGGAGAAGCAGACTCCCTGCTGAGCAGGGAGCCCGACACAGGGCTTGATCCCAGGACCCTGAGATCATGACCTGAGCCGATGACAGATGCTTAACCGACTGAGCCACCCAGGCGCCTCCCATCAGACAAATCTTAACTGAAGGTCATTCTATAAAGATACCTGATCTGTACTCCTCAAAACCGTCAAGGTCATCAAAAACAAAGAATGTCTTAGGAACTGTCACAAACAAAAGGAGCCTAAGGAGACATGACAACTAAGTGTAATATGGTGTCCATGCTGGAATCTTGGAACAGAAAAAAAGACATTAGGGGAAAAATTGAGGAAATCTATATAAGTATGACTTTAGTTAATAATAATGTACTATTATTGGTTCATTAATTGTGACAAATGTACCAAACTGATGTAAGAAGTTAATACTAGGGAAAACTGGGGGTGGGGCATCTGAGAATTCTCTGTACTGTCCTCACAGTAATTCTCTAAATCTAAAACTATTCTGACATTTTTTTCTTTTTTTTTTAAAGATTTTACTTATTTATTTGACACACAGAGAGAGAGAGAGAGAGCACAAGCAGGGGGAGCAGCAGGGCAGAGGGAGAGGGAGAAGCAGGCTCTCCGTTGAGCAGAGAGTCCCACGTGGGGCTCCATCCCAGGACCCCAGGATCATGACCTGAGCGGAAGGCAGATGCCTAACCGACTGAGCCCCCCAGGCGCCCTATTCTGACATTTTAAAAAGCTTACTTTAAAAAAAAAGGGAAGCCAAGGGGCGCCTGGGTGGCTCGGTCGTTAAGTGTCTGCCTTCGGCTCAGGTCACGATCCCAGCGTCCTGGGATCAAGCCCCGCATCGGGCTTCCTGCTCCGCGGGAAGCCTGCTTCTCCCTCTCCCTCTCCCTCTCCCTCTCCCTCTGCTTGTGTTCCTTGTCTCTCTGACAAATAAACAAAAATTTAAAAATCTTTGAAAAAAAAAAAAAAGGGAAGCCGTGCTTGGATGGTTCAGTTGGTTAAGCGTCCAACTTTTGATCTCAGCTCAGGTCTTAATCTCAGGGTTGTGGGATTAAGCCCTGCTTTGGGCTCCATGCCCAGCGTGGAGTCTACTAACTAAATGAATAAATAAATAAATAAATAAATAAATAAATAAATAAATAAATGGAATGGGGGCGCCTGGCTGGTTCAGTCAGTAAAGCACTCCTCCCTTGATCTCAGGGTTTTGAGTTTGAGCCCCATGTTAGGCAAGGAGCCTACTTTAAAAAAAAAAAAAAAGTGAATGGGGAATGGTAACTATCCCAACAAGGACAACAGAAAGGACAGTCAAATCTAAGAGGGCAGTGAGGACCATCCATTGGAACTTTGAAAAGGGCCTGGAATTGGAGGCACCAACTACCCACAGGAGGCTGGGTTACTCGAGAAGGCTCAAAGCCGGACTTTGTGAAGATCTGTAGAAAGAGTCGCTAGCTTTCAGTTGCCCCACCTTCCCACCCACTGTGTGGTTCAAACCCTCCGGGAGATAAGACTGTGTGGACTTCGAATCAGAAGGGCAGCTGGAGACAGCCCACCAGGCACAGAGGAGGGGGGAGGCGAGCTGCTGAGCTGAGAGCAGGAAGAGGAAGTGAGAGTCTGTGCTACACCTGTCCCCTTCCACCCAGCTCCAGAAAACTAACAGCCAGAGAGATAATCATTCTCAGCAGAGACTGAACCAACCCAAGGAAAATACCTACAGATACTGATCCCAGCAAAAAAACAGGTTGACCACCTCTTGTCCTACAATGAAACTTTCCTGTTGCCCATATTCACCCAGGCATCCAGCACTTCTAATCAGCTTTTCCCAAGCAGCTTCCAGCCAGATTTTTCTTGAATAAGAAAGGACATCCACAGGGGCGCCTGGGTGGCTCAGTCAGTTGAGTGGCTGCCTTCGGCTCAGGTCATGAAGCCCAGGGTCCTGGGATCAAGTCTCGCATCGGGCTCCTTATTCATCAGGGAGCCTGTTTCTCCCTTGCCTGCCGTTCCCCTTGCTTGCGCTATCTCTCTGTCTCTCTCTCTCTTGCTCTCTCTGTCCAATAAGTAAATAAAATCTTAAAAAAAAAAAAAAAGCCTCCACAAAACAAACAAACAGAAGTAAAGGAACCCAAAGGGAATAGAGATAACGGAGGGTGAAGAAGAAAACTTCAAAGAAGGAACAATATCCTCAGAGAGATACACGAAAATATTACAGCTATAAAACAAGAATAGAATGCTTTTTAAAATGAAACAATCAGAGAGAACAAAATTGGCTCTTGGACATTAAAAACGTGATAATTAAAATAATAGCTTTGGTAAAAGAGTTTGTGGTAGACACAATAATAGACCTCCAAAAATGTTCACACTCTAGCCCCCGGAGTATAGGAGCATGATCCCACAGGGCAAAGGGGCTTTGCAGATATGATAAAGGAACTTGAGGTGGGGAGAGTAGGCTGGATTATTTGGGCATGTAATCACCGTGTCCTTGTGAGAGAGGCAGGCAGGGAGAGTCAGAGAGAGAGAGAGATTTGAAGAGGTGATGCTGCTGGCTCTGAAGTTGGAGGAACCCTGAGCCAAGAAATGCAGGCAGGCTCCGGGAGCTGGAAAAGGCCGAGCACCAGATTCTCCCCCAGAGTCTACAGAAGGAATGCAGCCCTGCCTACAGAGCTGGGAGATCCAAAATTTGCGTCCTTGGAAGTCACGGTGCTTGTGGTGATTTGCTATAGCAGTGAGGGGAAACTAACTTCGGAGCAAAAGCCAAAATCAAAGAGATCTCTTCGATGTCAGAACAAAAAGACAAAGAGACAGAAAAATAACACAGAACTATAAGGAAGCTGGGGTATCGGGTCAGGAGGTTCAACGTCCAACCAATAGAAATTGCAGACAAAGAGACATTTTAAACAGAGGTCAGAAAATGATCAGAAAATAATGCAGGAACATTTCCCATAATTGAAAGACTTACATTTCCTGAAGGTTGAGTCTACCAAATGCCCAGAAAAATAAAGAAAAAGATTTTCACCGAGGCAAAGGCTCAAGAAATTCATCTTACTGGGGATTAAAAAAAAAAAGACTCCAAAAGATTCTAGAAAGAAAATAAAAAGTCTCCTACAAAGGATCAGGAATCAAAATGGCACCACACATAAAAGACAAAGGAGAAATGCCCTCTCAGTTTGTAGAGAACTAGTCATTATACTCAGCCAAACCTTCAATCAAATGTGACCATACAAAAATACATTTTTACGCATTTTGATCTTAAAACATTCATCTCCACGCACCATTTCTCAGGATGCTATTAGAGAATGTGCTTTACCAAATCAAAAAGGTGAACTATGAGGGGCACCTGGCTGGCTCTGTCAGCAGAGCATGTGACTTCTTGATCTCGGGGTCGAGAGTTCGAGACCCACGTTGGGTGTGGGGCTTACTTCAAAAAAAATTAAAATAAAATAAAAACAAAAAAGTAAACTATGAGAGAAAGATATGGAATTCAATCCTGGAGCACAGCACAGGGGATTCCCAAGATGTTTGCCAAGAGAAGTCTCTGGGCAGTACCTGCACAGCAGCATTAGAAAGAAGATTCTTCCGGGGCGCCTGCGTGGTTCAGTCAGTTAAGGCTCAGCTCTTGGTTTTGGCTCAGGTCGTGATCTCAGGGTCGTGAGATCCAGCCCCGCGTTGGGCTCTGCACTCAGTGGGGAGTCTGCTTGAGATTCTCTCTCTCCTTCTCCCTCTGCCCCTTCCCCCCAGCTCTCAAATAAATAAATAAATCTTTAAAAAAAAAAGAAGAAGAAGAAGAAAGAAATTTCTTTAGACTGTAAGAGAACGACAGAGGCTTCCAGACAGAGGTTTCCAGGGGGAAAAGATGGAGCCAACAGAGGATCTGAGAAGGTCGAACATGCAGAATATTGTATTAAGAGGTATTTAATGAAAACGCTGGAAAACTGAACCTATGAAAAAATGAGTTTATTTTTAACTCCAGGAGAAGCAAAACATGGTTCAAAACAGGAAATGTGGGGCTCCTGGGTGGCTTAGTCAGTTAAGCAATTGACTCTTGATCTTAGCTCAGGTCTTGCTCTCAGGGTCGTGAGTTCAAGCCCCACATTGGACTCCACGCTGGGTGTGGAGCCTGCTTAAAAAAAAAAGAAGAAATGTTATCATGTGTTATTTGGTCCGGTAATAAACAATATTTACAAAGTCACAGAAACAGATCCACTGAATATTGATTTAAGCAAAATTTATAATATATCTGTAGGAGGATGGGGAGGGGAAAAGAGCTGAAATCCTATCTGCCAAGATAGGAAATCAATATATAACATCTAAAATCAATGAATACCAAAAGAAAAACAAAAAGAGTTGACAGAGCGAGCCTCTAAGGAGTAGGGCTGCTGAGTTTGTAAAAAAACATTTATTATACATCTTTTATTAATATATGATTTAAGTTACTTATGCTGTAATAAAATAGATGAGTTACTTTTTTAAAGATTTTATTTATCTATTTGAGAGAAAAACAGAAAGAGAAAGAGAGAGCATGAGCGAGGGGAAGGGGGCAGAGGGAGAAGGAGAAGCAGACTCTCCGCTGAGCAGGGAGCCCAGTGCAGGACTCGATCCCAGGACCCTGAGATCATGACCTGAGCCGAAGGTAGCTGCCTAACTGACTGAGCCACCCAGGCACTCCACCCAGGAGCCCCAGGAGTTACTTTTTAAAATACTATAGACAAGAGGGGGCTACTTGATTAAATGAAGTTCTCTTTTTTTTAAGCTTAGCAACTTTTTTATTTGTATTTTTTAAAGATTTTATTTATTTATTTGAGAGAGAGTAAGAGCAAGAGAGATCACAGAGGGAAAGGGAGAGGGAGAAGCAGACTCGCCAATGAGCAAAGAGCAGATGTGCGGCTTGATCCCAGGACCCTGAGATCATGACCTGAGCTGAAGAAAGATGCTTAACCAACCGAGCCACTCAGGCGCCCCTTAAATGAAGTTCTTAAGAAGGTGGAAAGGGTGTTATCCAGGACAGGAAACAGTGAGCGTCCGGGGCAGGCGGTGAAGAGGCGAGCATAGCTGTAGAAACAGTGTTGGGGTTGCAGGTACTGTGGGCTCCAGGGGTGGGCAGCGAAAGAAGGCCGTAGCTGATGAAACAGGATATAAGGTCTCTGGCTGGAAGAAAAGGGAGTATAGGTAGGTGAACAGCACGAGGAGAACACAGAACAAGATGCAAGCAGGGACATTTTGGCTGAGACGTTAAAGTAATAGATATCAGAAACCCAGCTATGGGTTTCTGTTATGTGACACTTACCGGAGAGACCACTCTGCAGAAATTTCAAAGGAGGTGTTTGAGAACTGATTTGATGGCTCTTAACCCTCCCTTCTTACCCTGAGGATATATAGACTCAGAGAGATGAGAGGCAGAACTTGGAGACAGTTTTTGGACAAAGCTTGTGCTGTGAACCCCACCACCCTTCAGGGGAAGGAGTGGAAAGAATTTTACCTCAAGAAAAGGAGAAGGCTCCCAAGCCCATGGAGAATGCCTGCTATGTGTCCCTCCAGTTAGAAATCCAAAGGTTAGACATTGGGCCGGACAACTGCCGAGGGATGAGGGAAAGAATTTGCCCTGGCAAAGTACACGCGAGTGTTTCCCGTAGACCGGAGGTGGGTCGTGCCTCAGAAGGAACCGGGATGGGGCTGGAGCAGATTTAGTCCAATAGACGTCCTGGAGGATTGATGAGTCCTCGTCAGAATGAGTCTAGGCCCCTAGTGGAGATGTGTAGACCGAGGTCAAGGCTACTGCAGGTGGGGGCTCTCCCAAGAACCACTCAGCGCCCACAAGACAGGCAGCTCGGAAGCGTTAGAAGGTACAGAGTGTGAAGCATCTTACCACAGGACCATCAGGGAAGAAAGGTTCTGTTCTCTTTCCTCTCCCATTCCCTCCAGCCCTGGGAGGATCAGAAACCAGTGAGTGAAGGGAGGAAGGAAAAAAGAGCGCGCGTTCCCGAGTTGCAGGCTCTCTGTCTAAGGTGGGTCCTAGCTGGGGTGGCAGGGAGAAGACACGCCTTTGAAAAGACATTGAGGTTTGGGTTACGACTGAGTGTTCTAATTGAAAAGCGAGGCTGTCTTTTGTGACTGAAAGTCACCCTCCAAGTTTTTATGACCCGAAAGTGACCGGAAAACTCAGGACACTGCCCAAGTTTCCATCTGAGACAAGGGAGAGAAACTAGCGCTCTGAGGAGTGGGGATGGAAGCGGGGGTGGGGGGGAGGAGGGCAAAAAAAAAAAAAAAAAAGAGAGAAGAAAAGAAAGAAAAAAGGAAGGAGCAGAGCAGGTGAAAGCAAAGTTGCTTTTATGGCTATCCCCGTGAGCCACGCTTGTTCACACGAGTGAAAGGCAAGGGACTCCAACATGGTAAAGAATATAGATTTTGGCACCAAAGAGGAATGAGTTTGTAATTTGGCTCTGCCACTTCCTAGCTATGTGACCTTGGGTAAGGGACATGACCTCTCTTAGTCTGTTTTTCCTAGTGTAAGAAGAGTTAGTTAAGCTAATCTCACATAGTTATTTGGAAGTTATAGGAAGATTATATAAGATAACATTTGGGAAAACACTGAAAAATATATTCTCGGGGTGCCTGGGTGGCTCAGTTCAGTGGCTGCCTTCGGCTCAGGTCATGGTCCCCGGGGTCCTGGGATCGAGTCCGGCATCGGGCTCCCTGCTCAGCGGGGAGCCTGCTTCTTCCCCTGCCTTCCACTCCCCCTGCTTGCGCGCGCGCTCTCTCTCTGTCAAATAAATAAATAAAATCTTTAAAAAACCCTACAAAAACATATTCTCTTCCATTCTCCTCTTCGTTATGGGATGTGGGCCCGGGTATGCCAGGGAAGGCTTTCTAAAGACAGTGACTTTTTGCACTGACTTTTCCAGAGGATGGAAGAGAAGCAGAGAGGCAGAGGGGCATCACGGGATGCTCTAAACAAAGATGAAGGGAGACCAGGATTCGCAGAGAACGGGCAGGACATCTGGTTAAGTTTGAATTTCAGATAAGCAGCAAATAAGCTTTTAGTATACAAAAATGTTTGGGACCTATTTATACAACATATTCATTGTTTATCCGGAATTCTTATTTAAGTGGGTGTCCTGTATTTTGATTTGCTAACTCTGGCTTCCCTCAGTGAGACCGGGGTGAGCTGCTGGGCCGTGGGGAACAGAGTGGGCTGGGCGTCCCCCGTTAGGAGAAGGCCTGTCCTCATACCTGTTTTCTAAGTTTTGTGGGGTTTCAGCTGAGAGGACAGGACTTAAGCTGCAGTGTCATGAGATTTAGTGAGACTGAACCGAACTGAAATGCTACACACGGAGGGAGCCTGGCCCTCAGGACAACAGCATCCCAAGCAGGTGGGCATTCTTTGCTCCTGGACGCAGAGGAACGTGCGCCCAAAGCAAGTGGTCAGAACGAATGGGAGGCTCGGGATTCCCCCCACATTCTCTCCCAGCACTTGTGCCTTCTCAGGCCCAGCCAGGCCCTGGCTCTCCCGCTAGGGCTAGGGCAAAACGGGTCCCCCAGAAGCAGCCCCTTGTGGGGGAGGTGGGTGCTGGCTGAACGCTGACTGAGCCCTTTGCTTTGTACCCATCCTGCTTATTCCCAAACAACAGAAGTGCTGCTCAGCCGCCTGGTCAGCCCCATTATGCTCTTGCCACAAAGTGCTGAGTCCAGGGGCTGCCCTGGCCCCATGACCTCACCCCTTCTGCGCTGGGCCTCATCCTCATCCTCATCCAGAGGCAAGGCCAGCAGTCCAAGCCGTCCATAAGATTCTACTGAGCACCTTCCACGCATCGTCTGCAGCCCTAGTCTTGAGGAGCGCGACGTTTAAACTGAGCAGGTGGCATTTGGAGGGCTGTCTCTTTCCCCTGAGGGGCCTTCATCACCTTCGAATCAACGGCCCATCCCACTGGACAGCCAGTTGCCCCAGGGTGCTGAGAACACAGTTCACAATCCACGTCCCCAGTCGAGCAGGGCCTTCAGAGAATTTGACAGAATGTACTGCTAAAATCAAATAAACACACACACCACCACCGACAACAACAACAAAACCCATATAAACAAAAGCATTGGGAAAAAAGAAAAACTGAATGAATGTGGTCTTTTCCAAATTCAAAGAAAACATTCCTCTGTTCCATTTTTCTAAGATCTTTGCTGCTTGCTCCCACTTGTCTCCGTGAGAATCTGGCACAAGACGGTATCTAATTTGGGACGATCGATAACCTAGTTGCCACTTATTGAGCTCTGAGTACCTAACGCGGCCCTAAAGACTTCGTCTCCCTCCGTCCGATGACAATGACTCGGGTAGGTGGTATCACCCTACTCTATGCCAGAGACGCAGGGCTGCCCAGAGGAAGGAATATGGTGTTTGGAGTCAGACGTGCATCCAAGTCGCTGCTGGGTTCCCTGAGCCAGGACGTGGCCCCTCAGAACCTCAGTAAGCTCGTAGGTAAAGTGGGTATTATAATGATCTCCTTCATGGGGTTGTTGTGAGGATAAAGGAAGTGCTGTCTAGATCACAGTAAATGCTCAGGACGCTGTAGGTGTTGTTATTAAGGCTGAAAAGGGAGAGACTGACATCCCGCTTGGGAGAAGGAATTGCAAGCTGGTTGTTCCGCTCATTTCCACTCCTGGAGCGGCTCTGCCCAACTTTCCTGGAAAGAGACTGTGGAGGTGGCTGAAGCCCCTAGGCTGTAACCATCAGAGGGGCAGGGGAAGCAACAGTTCCAGACAATGCCAGAGGGAGAATCCTCTAGAACTTGGTTACAAATCATATCTTCTCCAGCTTCCTCAGGCTTCAGGTCATTGAGGAAAGCAGGACAGGCTAGGGTGGCTCATGATGCCAGCCATATTGGATGGATCTTTGTAAATGGTTCACCCAATAACCCCAACTCCCGCCCCACCCCCTACACCCACAATAGTTTTGTGTCTGTGTGTTTGGGCTTTTTGATCCAACATAAGAGCCCCACTTTTCTGTAAAAAGTAAAAATGGCTCGATCAGTCTTTGTTGTACTAACACTTAAATGGGGTGGCACCTGAGTGGCTCAGTCGGTTAAGCGTCTGCCTTCGGCTCAGGTCATGGTCCCAGGGTCCTGGGATCGAGCCCCACGTCGGGCTCCCTGCTCAGCGGGGAGTCTGCTTCTCTCTCTCTCTCCCTCTGCCCCTCCCCCTCCACATGCTCTCTCTCACTCTCCCTCTCTCAAATAAATAAATAAAATCTTTTTTTAAAATGGGGTGTAAAGCTCCCAAATGAAGACACTGAGAGTATACAAAGCACAAACACAACGCAAGCAGGTCAGTTGTCACAGGGTAAGGACTACTTCAGTTACTTCTGTGCCCGCCGAGGTACAAAACTTCATCAGAGGATGTCATTCATTTATTCATCCATTCACTCAAAACATATTTACCCAGCTAGGAGCTATGCCCAGAACGGAAGATACAATGATGAACAAGACAGAGGAAGTCCCTGCCTTCCCAGAGCATGAAGTCCAGTAGAAGAGGCAGATAATTAAACAATTCGGCTTTTTTTCTTTTCAAAAATAGCTTGAGTGATTTTGATAGCAATTGTGTTCACGTTGTTCAAAACTCAAAAAGTACAGACAAATATACCGTGAAAAGTTTTATCCTCTACCTGAGCCCCTAGTGCCTCAGTTGCCCTCCTTGGAGCCCAATATTTCTGGTTTTTAAAGTATTTTCTACAGCGTCACCAATGCAATAGTTGAAGTACAGGGTGCCACGAGAGCACGTTGCCAGTCCAGGGGGCCAGGGAACGAACGAGTGAACAAATGACCAGATAGGTGTTTCCCTAAGACCCTAATTCTGTGCATGAAGAGAAGGAAAGGTGAGGAAGAACCACCAGCCACGGACAGCTGGTCCCTTAATCCTTTGCACGGCCACCAGCCGGCCAGAGCCTGCCATGATCCCCAAGGCAACTCTGTCCCTTGCCAGCCATTGATCTAGACATCCCCAATTAATCAAGCAGCAAAAACATCCCCAGGGTGGCACACCAGCATCAGGCCTAGGTGTTTGGAATGTTCTGCTCAAATCTGCAAATACTTGTGTCTATATCAGAACTCGCCCCCTGGGTTTTGGTTCTACAAAAAGGGCGCTCCAACAAATCTTGAGTCACAGGCTGGACCCGATTGGCAGAGGGATTGGGAAAACTTTACCGGGAAAAGTTTCTTCCTCTCTCCAAGCTGCTATGGAATTTTCTACGTTATCTGTCACCAGAAAGAGAGGAGGGTAATAAACAATAATAAACCTGTAATGTGTCAGGTCGATATGATCTCCTTTTGCAGGGTTGAGAAAGGTGGAGTGACTTGCCCAGAATCACCTAGCCAGGAGAGCTGGGAACCGAACCCATGTTTGCCTGCCTCAAAGCTCTCCTCACCCTTGCTTCTCATAGTAGCTGTGATAATTGAGCAACACCTCGGGGCTCCTGGGGAAGCCCATGATTCCCCTGCACTCCTCTCCCCAAATGCCCTGAACCTCCAGGGAGAAATCATCGGAGCCTTTAGGGTACTAAAGGCAGAGCACCTTGGGAACTGTGGGATTTCCAAGGTCCTGAAACCATATAGTAACAATCCCAAAAGATTCACTGGCCCCAAATTTTAAAATAAAACTGCAAAATTAAAATGAATATTTGATACAATAGCCACAGAGAGATTCATGTCCACTAGTCAACCATTATTGAATTCAACTCTTACAGATTTCTCTTTTTTTCATTTAAATTCAATTAATTAACATATAATGTATTATTTGTTTCAGGGATACAGGTCTGTGATTCACCAGTCTTATCAGATTTCTATATAAATATACTATAATAAAGATTCCTGAGAATACAGTGAACCTTTTTTTTTTGGTCCAAATAAAGTTCAGAATTTTTACAGCCCTTTCACATTTTTTCAGAGCAAAAATGTCTATCGTGGATGGGAAATGTTGGCCGTGACGTGGGGTCCGAGGAAGGTCCCAGGGCAGCATGAGGAACTTGGAGAAGGGTAAGGGACCAGCACTCACACAGAGACCCGTCCTCACCTCGCAGCTGTTCCTGAGATCAAGACCACGGCCGCCAAGGTCTGCAGCCCCCAGCCTCGCCCTTTGGATTTCTGTTTCTCCAGTTTAAACAAAAGCCTGAGGGATGCCTGCCCAGCAGGCTGAGCCACCAAAGCTCTGGGGATCAGGGAGAACAAAAGCCGAGGGAAAGCAGAGTGCTGACAGGGCCTGAGGCCCTCAGCCGCAGGGCTATAAAGAGCAGGGCCGCAGAGGAAGTGGCACCAGATGGAGACCCAGACTGTGCAGCAGGAGCTGGGTGAGTAAAGCCCTGCAGGGTGCCCTGGCCCTTCCATTCCTCCCCCTACAGACACACGCCCAGGAAGGGGGCCCGGTTTTTCTCCGAGCCTCCTGGCCTGGCTGGAGAAGAGTGGGGAACTCTGGGGGAAGGCAGCCTTCTCTTGCCGCCCCAAGAAGAGTCATTTATATGGCAGTGAGCCCTGGCCTCGCCATCAGGGCTGGGAGGGTGCCTGGGGCTCCAGGAAATGAGCAGGCTCCCAGGGCATAGGGAGAAGGTCGGGGGGAAGAGGGGGGTCAGAGGTGCAGAATGGAAAGATGTTTCGCAGAGTTTACAAATGCATCAGCCCCTGGGCCTGATACCAGCCAGAGAGAAGGGCTACAAATAGGCTGTTTTGAGCCTGTCTTCTTCCCTCCTTCCCTCCCTCCTATCCTTCCTTCCTTTACCCTTTTCTGTCTACCTAACCTCTGTGAGCCTCAGCATCCTCACCTATAAAATAGAGAGGATGACACCACTACCCTCATAGGCTTGGTGTCAAGATTAAATGTATTAATGCGTATCAAGCATCTCGAACAGGGCCTGGCGTAGAGTGAGCCATTGTTAGCGATCATCACCCCACTTTTCTTTTTTTTTTTAAAGATTTTTTAAAATTTATTTATTTGACAGAGAGATAGCACAAGTAGGCAGAGCGGTAGGCAGAGGGAAAGGGAGAAGCAGGTTCTCTGCTGAGCAGGGAGCCCAATGCAGGGCTCGATCCCAGGACCCTGGGATCATGACCTGAGCCGAAGGCAGACGCTTAACCGACTGAGCCACCCGGGCGCCCCCACCCCACTTTTCTTGCTCACTTTCCTTCGGTAATTCTTTTTCAATGCCACCCATCCCCCACCCCCACCCCGAACGGCCTGGACTTGGGCCCAGCACGGCCCACACCCCTCAGTCAGGAGACCCAGGCCCTGCCACTGAGGGGTCCACCCGGGACACCTTCGATGGACAGACAGATTGGTACTCTGACGAGTGCTGGGAACCGGGAGAGAATGGCGGCGGAGTGGCGCGTGCGGCCGGTCGCCAGTTGGCATGAGGCTGGGGGGAGCCAGGGGGAGGGGACCCCACGCCGGTGGGTTGGATGGTCGCCAAGGGCTTTACACTGGGGTAGGCCAGACGGAGCCAGTGCTGCCGCCCACAGGGGGCACCTGGAGACAGGCAAGGGGGCGACGGCCACATAAATCAAGAGGTCGCACGGCCTGGGCGGCCCGTCACCTGCATTGTCACTTTGAATCCTCCCGGTAACTGCGCGTAGAAGCTCTGTCTCCGGGAAACAACAGAGGCTCAGCCAGCGAGCCGCCCAGCCGGGGCCCCAGCAAAGTCTATCTACTGGACTCGAAGCCCCCTTTGCTTCCTCCTGTGCTGTCACCTCATCCTCCACCCCGGAGGCCATGTCACTGATGGGTGTCTTGTCTTCCAGAAACCCTTCCAACCACCAAGATGGCTCAAACCAACCCCATGCCGGGGTCCGTGGGGCCATGGAAGGTAAGCTCACTCCCATCATGCGGAATACTGAGCAGTCCCACTGGGCAGGGCATGAGACGCGGCCACAGTGCAGGCCCCGGGCCTGTGCTTTTCCATGGGACAATGACCCACGGATAATATACCAGTTTTAGGGGAAGAGTCGACCCAACTTCCAGATGTTGTCTCAGGAAGGAGCTTTCAGAATGCACCATTCTGACAGAAGGATGACCCTGGAAGCCCGTGATGGGTGGAAGATGATACCTAATTTTCTAGGTCACCTCTCCTCCACACTACTAAAATCATCTTTTTTTAAAAAAGATTTTATTTATTTATTTGAGAGAGAGAGAGAGCAAGAGCAGGGGGTGTGGCAGAGGGAGAAACAGACTCCCCACTGAGCAGGGAGCCCAACGCGGGGCTCGATCCCAGGACCCTGGCATCATGACCTGAGCCGAAGGCAGACGCTTACCAACTGAGCCACCCAGGTGCCCCTAAAATCATCTTAAAACAGAGCAGCCCAGGGGCACCTGGCTGGCTCAGTAGGTGGAGCCATGCACCTCTTGATCTCGGGGTTGTGGATTGGAGCCCCACGTTGGGTGTAGAGATTACTTGAAAATAAAATAATAACAAAAAGAATAAAAAAAATAGAGCAGCCCAGAGTGGAATATGCTGCCGTGGAGAAACGAGTCCAGAAATGAAGACAGATTTGCCACCAGATCCCAGACCAGGTCTCCTGACTCCCAACATGAGGTTGATGGTACCCATTGCCTGAAGTGGCCGATCCTCAGCTTTTCGCTGTTTTCCTCAACACCCCTACCCTCTTCACTGGGTCAACTCTGAGGACAGTTCACAGCTTTGGGTGTTTGTCCTCCAGCCAGGTTCAAGAGCCAAGTTCTAGTTTAAGGTATGAAAGGGGTTTATCACAATTCTCCATTTACACTGTGCGTTTCTGTAGTGGATGTGGCTGGAGAAGATAAGAAATAATCCACAGGAAGGCCTGGGAGTCCCAGAGTCTGGGCCTCTGGGCCACACTTACATAGGAAGTATGGTGGAAGAAGAGTCCACAAGTCCTTGGTCTGTCCACTGGGCCCGGTGTTGTTCCTGGCAAACCATTCCTATCATAAACCCATCCCCACACTTCATCCCTAGCCTAGGCATGTAAACACCACCAACCAGTGGTATTAATCCAAGCCCCTTCCTATCCTGTCTATACCGGAAGAGACCCTACCAGACATCCTGGGCTATAGCTAGTGATGAAAAACACAGGGTCGGACAAAAGTTAAGCTCTTGACCTGGGCCTCTGTTCTTCCTGATGTACCACGTTCTAACTCTGTTTCCCCATTCAATTCCATTCAGATAACCATCTACGACCAGGAGAATTTCCAGGGCAAGAGGATGGAGTTCACCAGCTCCTGCCCAAATGTCTCTGAGCGCAGTTTTGATAATGTCCGGTCTCTTAAGGTGGAATGTGGCGCGTGAGTATGGACCTCAGCAGAAACCCAGGGCCCTTATTTGTGGTCTCTGTAGACATGCGGCCATAAAGATGGGGATCAGGGAAGAAAGATGTCCCCCCAGATTCTAATCCGTTCTGGGAGAGACCTCCATATGGAAGTAATCTCAAAAGAAATCACTATATGTGTAATTTAGTAACTCAAAGCTAGAAGGAACATGAGGTTCCTAGGGCTTAGTATTCGCTTTGGGTGGGGGAGGCTTTAAAGAAATGTAGACCATGGGGAGGGGCAGTGACAGTCATCAGATCTGGGGCCTCTAGAGCCCACATGCTGCTACCTAGGATTCTCTCAGAATAGCCACAGGACCCTTTAGTTTGTCTTGCCTACAGAAAATAGAGGAAACCTTCAAGCTGCAACCTCTTTCCCGCTAACTCCCTAATTTCTCTGTGTAAAAAGAGTCTCAACCCCAGGACCTAAGAGCCATATTAGGTCCCAGTTAGTCTTTGAGGAGTTTCTTGTTGATGATTGATTTCTTTGACGAGTTGGACTCTTGTTTTGTTTTCTGACTCTTTGGCAGGATAGTTGAGACCTTTACCATCAGCCTGAAAACACAAGGAAAGGACTCTCCTTTGGCCTAAGCAAAACGGGCTTTGCACTTGGAGAAGCTTCCACAAGTTGTGGGCCACCAAATTGAGCTAACCCTTTAAAGGGAGTAAAATACTTTAAGGTGTCATTGGAAACTGAGACTTGGCTGTGAAAAGTTGATCTGAGGTGTTTTAATAAATAAGGAATAGGTGTGTAACAGCAGGAGTAAGAACCCACAAAGTTAAAAGGAAACAAGAGACTAGTAACCCATCAGCTGCCGGTTTGCTTCCTTAGGAAGAAGCCAGTAGGTTTGGCTGGAGCCAGAGCGATAGTCAGTCACTAGATCCTGAACCTGGAGCTCCAAGTAGAGAATAACGGAACTTGGAGAGAAAGGAAATATAATTTTAGACTGACTTTGCTCATACACATTGCTCAGGTCAGTGAAGCAGACCCTTTCAGCGGATAATCCCAAAACAAATATTACATTTACAAACCTATTAATGTAGCTGCCAGCTCATTCCCCACCTCTTGTGACATGGCTCTATTGGAATTGGCTTGATATTTTACCGGACTTTTAACATGTAAAACAAAAGATGCCTTCTCCCTGAGGCCACATAGGCTCTGAACCCATGAACAAACGCCACTACTTGTCTTTGGCAGCTGGGTTGGCTATGAACATACCAGCTTCTGCGGGCAACAGTTTATCCTGGAGAGAGGAGAATACCCTCGCTGGGACGCCTGGAGCGGGAGTAATGCCTACCACATTGAGCGCCTCATGTCCTTCCGCCCCATCTGTTCAGCTGTGAGTCCCTGCATTTTTCACTTCCGTGCGTGTGAGGGGGTGGGGCAAGAGAGGGTGCATATGGCCTGACACTTAGTGCTACTTCTCATCAGTTATGCTGAAATGCAGCAGGAAGGACAAAAGTAAAAAAAGAGAAAAGAAAAACACTGGTCCCTCTGTTTCTAAATCTGCCATTTGGTTTTTCCCTAGTAGAAGGTATTTTCATTGAGCTAAAAGAGTGGCAGGAAGTGGATACTCAAGAGCCCACATCTTCAAAAGTGCAGTAGGATAACTAGTGAGAGCTAGTTTTGCCTGTTTTTGTACTTCATACGGGTTAGTCTCTGCCTTAATGCTTGCATAGTATTCATATCCCCTAGTGGACTTTAGGTTATTTCCAACACCGTACACACACACATACACACAGGCTTGCTTTTTCTAGTAATTTGTGATCTTTTCTCACATTAGTCAATATTAATCCCTTGGTTAGCTGTGTGTTGCAAGTATTTTTTCCCGCTCTTATATTTTCTTCGTCGATCTTTTGTTGTCCCATAGTTCCATCAGTTATTTGTACATTTTAAATGTTATGGTTATTACATTGGACTGGACAGGATTGAGTAGTTCTTACCTCCATATTGCCTGAAATATTTTTACATTCAATGATCATGTACTTCCTTCTGTAAACCAGAAGTGTCTTGAATTTGAAAAATATGCTAATTAAAGAATTAAGACAGCCATTAACAGTGGTACCAAATAATTTAAAAAATTTTCTGGATTACAGAATCATAAGGAGTCTAAGATTACCATCTTTGAGAAGGAAAACTTCATTGGACGCCAGTGGGAGATCTGTGATGACTACCCCTCCTTGCAAGCCATGGGTTGGTTCAACAACGAAGTTGGTTCCATGAAGATACAATGTGGGGCGTAAGTGCAAAAACAGGGTTGGGGCACTTTTCAAAGTAACTCTTGCAAATGTAGACCTTGTGAACATTAATACATCAATGGTTACATCTTATCAGATTTCATACATTAGTATATTGATTTGGCTGGCACATTCTAGTTATTAATTTTCAAATTTCAAGTTGTTGGTACCAACTATCACTTAAGGTCAGTTTTTTCCCCTCTCAAATATTTCTCTGTGGAATTACGTTGACTACTCTTTTACCTTTTTTAAAAAGATTCATTTATTTGAGAGAGAGAATGCATGTGCATTAGCAGGGGGCGGGGCAGAGGGAGAGGGAGAGAAGCAGATTCCCTACTGAGCATGTTGCTCCATCTCACGACCCTGAGATCATGACCTGAGCTAAAATCAAGAGTAAGACACTTAACCAACTGATCCACCCAGGCACCCTCTTTTAAAAGTTTTTTCATGGGGCGCCTGGGTGGCTCAGTTGTTAAGTGTCTGCCTTTGGCTCAGGTCATAATCTCAGGGTCCTGGGATCGAGCCCCACATCGGGCTCCCTGCTCAGCCAGAAGCCTGCTTCTCCCTCTCCCACTCCCCCTGCTTGTGTTCCTTCTCTCGCTGTGTCTCTGTCAAATAAATAAAATCTTAAAAAAAAAAGGTTTCTTCATAATCAAGATTAATTTTCAACTAGCTGTAGCCATACTAGCTGTAGCCATATTATGCTCACAGAGCCTGGCATTTAGGATGGCTGTTGTTTTCTAAGCCTAAAAGCATTCTGTACCGATTGTGTTTAGGAAAGAGGCTCAGGTTTTAGGGTACTGACCACGTTCCTGACTGGTTTTAATAATCTACTGTGCTTTGGATTTTCTAGCTGGGTCTGCTACCAGTATCCTGGATACCGTGGTTATCAATATATCTTGGAATGTGACCATCATGGAGGAGACTATAAACACTGGAGAGAGTGGGGTTCTCACGCCCAGACTTCCCAGATTCAATCAATTCGCCGTATCCAACAGTAGTGGATTAAAAGCTCCAAGTAAGAGAAACCTTGCTAAGCAATCTAGAATGAGTTTTATGTTAGCTGCTGAAATCCACAATAAATGTCATTAAAAAAAAAAACAACTGTGTAGACTGAATTAACTACCATACTTCTTTTTTTCAAAGATTTGAGTGTGCACGTGCAGTGGGGGAGGGGCAGGAGGAAAGAGAAACTTAAGCAGACTTAAAGCTGAGTGCAGGGGCGCCTGGGTGGCTCAGTCGTTAAGCGTCTGCCTTCGGCTCAGGTCATGATCCCAGGGTCCTGGGATTGAGCCCCGCATCGGGCTCCCTGCTCTGCGGGAAGCCTGCTTCTCCCCCTCCCACTCCCCCTGCTTGTGTTCCCTCTCTCGCTGTGTCTCTGTCAAATAAATAAATAAATAAAATCATAAAAAAAAAAAAAAAGCTGAGTGCAAAGCCCAACTCAGGGCTCCATCTCAAAACTCTGAGATCAGGGCCCTGAGATCACAACCTGAGCGGAAACAGAGGCTTAACTGCGCCACTAGGTGCCTCTTTAAGTAGGCTCCACACCCAGGCCCAACGTGGGGCTTGAACAAGTCCTGAGCCAAGAGTCAGACGATTAACCAAATGAGCCACCCAGGCATCCCACCATACTTTTATATAAATCACATCTATAGGGCTGAGAATTTTTTTTAAGATTTTATTTTTTGGCAGAGAGACAGCAAGAGAAGGAACACAAGCAGGGGGAGTGGGATAGGGAGAAGCAGGCCTCCCGCTGAGCAGGGAGCCCAATGAGGGGCTCAATCCCTGGACCCTGGGATCATGACCTGAGCCAAAAGCAGAAGCTTAACAACTGAGCTACCCAGGTGCCCCAAGGGGCTGAGAATTTTTAAAGACAAACCAATAAAACCCCAAATTCCCTTTTGTATCCTTACAAGTCACTCACCAGGCCAAGGACAATTACTCCCTAACTCAAAGAACATAAAAGCATATGAAATGTATCAATCTAGTGTTTTTACATCTCTTCCCCTCATTCCTTACTCTAATATGTTGATGTTAGCATTGATTTTCTTCAACTTGTGACAAATCATACACAAACTTAGGAAGTGTCTCAAATATGCATTGCCACAGGGGCGCCTGGGTGGGTTGCCTTCGGCTAAGGTGGTGATCCCAGGGTCCTGGAATCGAGCCCCACATCGGGCTCCTGGCTCAGTGGGGAGCCTGCTTCTCCCTCTGCCTCTCCCCCTGCTCATGCTAGCTCTGTGTCTCAAATGAATAAATAAAATCTTTAAAAAAAATATGCATTGCCATGGATTTCTACATAAAGTTACAAATAAATCCAGAATCTTGGCAACTTATTCTAGTTGCTTAATTGCTTAGCTCAGTTTTGGCTTATTTTAATTGGAAGAACATAAGGTTCAGTGTGCATGCAAAAAAGTAGGATAGCTATTCTCACAGATCATTTTTAAATATGCCAATTCTAAGCACTTTGATAACCTGTATGATCTGTCTTAAAGCAATGACATATGACCCATGGTACACTTAAGACTTAATTTGTACATTTGACCCTTTGAAAAAATATCATTATGTCACAATCATAGATTTCAGATTTTTAAAAAACTTAAAAAGCACACAAAAGATAACACAAACACCTCAGAAACTTTAAAATTTTTTATTCAACAATGTACACTTATTGTCTCTTAATTTGATCTACAAATTTCTCAAGGTTTTTTTTCCTGATAAAATAAGTAAATCTGGGTATGGATGTAGAGTGTTTGTAATTTATATTTTTGAAACACTGAACATGGAGTAAGACATCAATAAAGGAAGATCATCATGTAACTGACACTTCCTCAGAATCCATGACATCAGAAACAGCTATGGCAAATACTTAAGCAATTAGCAAAAGGGTAAATTTCTGGCCACTGTTCTTTTACCTAGAAAAGGCCTATCTTTTTGCCTGGGCAAAACAAACACACAAAAAAAATCTTAATTGGGAGAGGGAAGGAAAAACATCCTCCAACATAATTGTAGTCCACTAATTATCCTTTCCCGAAGATCAAGAAGAGGTAACTCAGCTCCTAAGTGCTGATGCACACAAGACAGAAATTACTTTGCTCCTTCATTCAACATGTTCTAAGACTGAACATAAGTGAACTGACAGATGCTGAGGAGTAGTCACAGTCATCTAAGATGATGCTGCACTCCCGCATTTCTGCCTTTTAAGGCCAGGCATGATGGGCTACCTTTCCAATCTTGACTATAAGATTTAGTTTTTGACTGTCACTTTCAGAAGGAAGGGTTTTGCTGTTTTCAAAGTCAACAACATACATCAAGGGCACACTTGATGACAGAGAGTAACCCTCTTCTAAACGTAGGAAAAAACTTAACAATCAGAAAGATTTCTTTTATATCTAGGAGCATGGGGAAAATACCATTAATAATATCTTCTACTTAAACTTATTTAGCCTCTTCTATAAAAGTTCTAAGGAGGTTAAAAAACAATCTTTTAAAAGATGATTTGACAAACCTGGCCAGTACATCTACACAATCGTTTAAAGTACACATATATGTGAAGTAAAGCTACTTAGTACATGCAGACTGCAGCAATTTAACCAAATTCGCCCAGTTTCTAAACTTTATTCTAATCAGCTTGGGCAATTTTTAAAAGATACACATTATCTTTAAAACAACCTGTGCTTTATCTTTAAACAGCTGAATGATCCTAATCTCAAGTCATTCATTCAGTAAAACCAAACATACACTAAAGCAATAAAGGGAAAAAGGTTATCCTACCTTTAAACCAGGCTTAAGACACAGAATCGTCACAGAACTCCATGTGGTAAAGGTCCTTCCCTCCTATTTGAGTTACCTCCCATTTCTATTTGATCAAATAAACCAACGTTTCCATGAGGAAGAGCATCCAAAAGTTTGTAAAGCTGATAAAACTGCCCTGTGTCAAGAAAAGCCCTTTAGTAGATACAAGTCCAGCTCTCATTTAAAGTTTATTAAAATAGGTGCCAGTTTTCCTCTCTTCTAGTTCTACTGATGAGCTAGACCAGAACTATTACTTTGAGCCATGTTTCTAAAGATGGTAAAGCTAAGAACAGCAAAGTAATAAGGATAGGTCACTTTTGGTAATGACACACAAATTAAACTTTCAAAACATGTGCATAGCTTTATTCATCTACTTAGATCTAACCTTTCCATGGAGCTTCAGCAAAATTCGAGTGTGCAAAATGCATTTCTAAAACGTAATGCAAGCAAAGCTTTTCACATTTACACTGGCAGGAAATACAGAGAAACTAACAAGTCACATTAGGGAGAGTTCAGATTTTTTTTTTTTTTTTTTAATGACAAGAATTGCACAGTTCATTATTTTGAGACAATTGTTGCAGACATAAATACTTAAAATTTTCTAAGCCAAGGTGCTTTAACAATAAAAATTTTTTAAGTTGGGAAGAGCCAGTAACTTGGATCATAGCTCACAAAGAATTCCAAATTAAAGTGGACTCCATTATCTCCCTAGATTTTGCAAACAATGCTTTTTATAACACTTTTTTATAACACTAAAGGAGACCGCAAGCTGAAACTTTTTTCAAAGCACACAAGAAATGGTGTCATCACATTACTTGAAGAAGGTGCTGAGGGGGTAGGGAAAGGGAGTGAAGAATCCTTTTACTATTTCCCACTACAGAACAGCCACTAACAGATTAAGAACAAAAAAAAGAAACAACAAAAAAACTAAATTAAATCACTTCCCCAGTTTATAAAATAGTTCCAGTTTGTGACAAGATCTATAACTTTAAACAGAGAGCACCAGTTGGGCGACAGAATGAGCATTTCATACTGCATAAAAATTAGTGAGGTGGTAAGACCCATCAACTATCTCAGGCATTACTACATGGCCTTTCCAAACTTTTTTTAATATACATGCAAGGCACATTGATATAAAAATAGATCTCTGGCCAACAAACATATTAAATAAGCAAATTAAAATTTTGGCTTGGCAATATTGGCAACATCAAAATATAACCAGATAGCTTTGGACCACGTATCTTTCTCATATTCCTCCACCCCATTTGGTGTTTTCTCCTCCATTATTTTGGGTTCAGTCTCCTTCAAGTTTGGGTATGTGCTTGAGAAAATGACTTTTCCTCTCGTCAAGTAGCATTCTTACTAAAGTTTATCTTTGCTAAGTAAAAATATACTAGAGAAGCAAAATAGTTGTTTTGATTGATTTGATTACATCAAATTTGATTGGCTCCGGATGGCATTATTTCTCCTCTGTATACAAACAAAAAAGTCCCCAGCTTATATAGTAGACAATTGTTTTCTCTCTAAGATAAATCAGCAACAAACCAATGATACTTCCTTTAAACCATTCTTCCCAAATCCTCTTTTCGAGGCAGAGAGGGAATAAGAGAAATAAAATTAAGATTTAAAAGATTTTCAGTAGTAGAAGACATTTTAAGGCCAAAAAGTGTTAATACTAACAATTTTTATTTTCCTAAGTTATTGCCCTTCATAGGCCAATACCATAAATAGTTTATTTGTACTGATTCCCTCCTGAAGAAAATTTAATTCATTCACTTTTGTTAGTGGCGGTGCTACAGCAAGGGTATTCAAAGCAACTTATAAAGGTATGGTATATAGTAATGTAAAAAGTGCATCACATTCTTGATTTTCAGTTTCTCATAGCAGCAGCAGGATTAATCCAAGACAGAAAACAGTTTTATTTTCACTCTAAAAATGCAACAACTCCTAATGAAATGTATTCAAGATTATGAATCCCTCCTCTATAGAGGATAAATGAAATAGACTAATAACAGACAGACAGGGGCAAACTAAAGGCATTCATTCATATTTACATATTAAAACCATTTTTAACACCAAATCTTTACATCTAGCAAAAGAAATGTTTAAGAATAAAAGACATTATTAAAGCAGTATCCATTTTTTGGAGCCTTTGTTTAGCACCTGAGGAAAAAAGGGCATATGGAAAGCTATATAATTTACCTCAAGTTGGTTTCTTGGTCTGTAGAGTAAAATTCTGATATACAACAAAAGTGAAACTGAACTGGAAAATGTCTGTAGCTATTTTAATAAGGCTGTAGAAAAGGGATACTGCATTGGAATATGTTTGTAGCTATTTTAGTAAGGCTGTAGAAAAGGGATACTGCAGTATAAAATGGCTTTAGAACTCTGGACACAAGGAACATATTATGGATAAATAGGAAGTCTGAATCAGCAATCCCAACACATGTGAGTGAGGATAGCTGTTCCATAGGTTTCTTGCCCACAACTGCTATTTGACACTCCCAGTAATGCAAAAGCAACATACCATTCATGCTTCACCGGGTGTTTCTATTATGCAGACAACTTAAAATCCTATTTATTCTTATTGAGTAGCAAAACAGTGTGAAATTTAATTTAAAACTCAGTAAAGCAGTGCACTTGAGGGGAGCCAATGATTTATCATTCTTTAAACCGACCCAGGGTGGTCCTGGCTCTCACGCATCTGTAAAGATTTAAGTGTATTTAAAAAGAACATTTTAAGATACTCAAAGCATAAGCCCATCTTCCTCACCATAAAATCCTGGTGCTCTGTTGATTAATCACATTAATAAAAATAACATCAGTATTAAGAACTAAGGATAACCTACGCATCTGCAAACTTAGAACAACTATTATAGATACTTCTAATCTTGTCCTCTGACCCTCTCCTTTAAACAAATGATCAATACTTTGGGGAGGAAAAGACGAGCAAATCCTACCCTCTTTCAAAATGCAGCAGTTTGGTTATGGGTAGGATTACCAAAGGACACTGCCCAGTCAGAATCTAACTCAACTAGTACATCATCATAACAGACCTGATTATAAAAATTATTGTCCATAATATGTACCTGTCCTACTAGTCTATTTTGCAGTTAGCATAGGTATACAAGGATCATGTGCTGAGGATACGGCCCAGTGGCATAACTATATTCCTAATCCTTGGAAATGGGACTTTCAAACCTATTTCTCTGAAAAAAGCCTTAACAGAATGACTCCCTCCTTATTTACAATTTAAAATCAAAGTCCTCTTGCAGTTTTCCTTGCCTGTGGCCATTGAGTAGGACATAAAATTTCACACTATGGCTTTTTGTGTTTGAAAGTTTTCAGAAGATAAACCATTAGATGCCTCCAATTGGGTTAACAAGACTAACAACCAAGTATGAAACTACCGCTGCTATGTAATGTTTTGTGAAGAAACACATTTTGTATTGTGAACAATACTCATAACTGAGGTTTGCCGTATTTTCCCTAGAAACTGTTATTTGAAAAACCAATGCAGCACTTTTTTTCCTTTATAAAGTTTTTGCAGATTCTCAATGACTAGGTAAGCAGATGATTAAGGAGAACAGCAAAATTCTAAAATGGATATACCTTTCTCCAGCCATTTATTCCAAGAAAAAACAACTGGCATTAACAAATTCCTAATTATTGTCTATCCCCTCCCAGAAAGGAGGAGGCAGGGCTAACTACAGATGCTGTAAATATACTTTATGTGAAAGTTCATTACTAAGAAAGTCAGAGGAAAGCCTATGCAATTAACTTCAGTTCAGCAAAGTGGGGGTGAATAAAGAGAAAGATAAATACACCCTGTCTTTTGTGGGGAAGGGGAATTATTCAAGACATCTACAAGAAGAGTGGTATGTGACACAGAAGCCTACAATCAAGACAGTTTTAAAAAGAAATCTTCACCCTTAATTAGTATCTTCATAGCTATTAAAAAAATAGGTCATGATTTCATTCTTAGTGCCATTTTTCAAATACTACCCTTTTAAAGATTAAAACCACCTGACTTTTATTCTGTGTAATGAAAACAAATGGCACAAAATAAATACAAGTTCATTCTCTGAATACTAATATAATGTCTTACACACAATCATTTACTAATTTTTTCTATCTCCCTCTGTCCCTCACACATACATACACTACACACACACACACACACACACTCACACAAACACACACACACACATCCTTTTTCAGTCTTTATAATGGAGGGATGTTAAAAATCCCCTCTAGACTGTATTTGGTTTATGCTACAGTACTAATACTCTGAGTTGAAGGAAAATTCTTTATACCAAACAATAACACATTGATGTTATTTAAATGTGCTAAATTAATCACAGCTGAAGTTTGTTTAGAAGCTTACACAAAAATAATCAGAAAACAGATCAACTCTTAAGATTTTTTTTAATAAGTGCTCTGTAAGGAATTGTGTGAGGACCTAAGGAGAAAGACTGCGACAAGTAGAGTTAAGTGTTACCAAACAGCACAAAGGAGATTTGTCCCAAGGTCCTGCTTGTACCTAGGCAATTAAGTCCATTAACCCAATGCCCAAAAATACTGACAATTAATATGATGGGGCACTAGGGTTCCCAGAAAGAGACATTCCTAACTATATACCTCTAACCATATAATTAAGGAAATTTCAGTGGAGAAAAATCAAGGTGAAATGTTGCATTGTTTCATTTAGAAGTGAGACTCTCAAAAACCTTTGGACAAACAGATAAGGGATACATTCTCTTTTTTGGCTTCTCTAAACATGGAGGCCTGAGGGCTGTGGAAAGGAAGTAGGAAAGCAACAAGAGATTTCTAAAGACATTTTTTAAGTGTTGCTTCTAAATTAAAAAGCCCAGTGCAGATGGGGACTGTTTTTTTTTAATTTTATTTTATTTTTAAATATATATTCATTCAACCTCTATGTCACAAACCCAGAAAGTTTCTTGTGAGTTGTGAGACAGAAGAGCTTTTAAATTCCAGGCAAGCAAAATGGACGTTTAAAAAAAGAAGGGGGGTGGCAGGGGGAATCTGGCCCTAAGGCGACAAGTGGTTACACAAGGCAATTGAACACACAGCAGAACTTTAAAACCTATAAAACAAACTGGAGTCTTTTTGTCCTTTAATCACCTTATATCTTTTTTTTAAACTTTTTGAAAATTTTTATTTAAAAAAAACACAAAAACACAGACTTCTTTCACTTCAGTATGTGGTATGTTGCATTTTCCAGTTTGTTCAATGCTTTAAAGCTCAAGGATGCCTCTGCTTTCAATTGTACATGGGCCTGAAGCATCCTAGCTTTTGGCAAGCAGGCAGGAGACTCAACAAAAATCAAAATAGGAACAAGGCAGACTAAATGCAGGGCACATCTGTAAACATATTATACATTTGAAAATTACAATATCAGTAAAAGTGATACAGTTTACAGGTGAAATGAAACTATCTGGAACTGGCCTACCACAAGTTTCTGAACCTGGACTGATACAATAAGTTATTATATATATATATTATGTATAAAAAGTTTTGTTTACATCAAGTGGAATTGGCAATCCATGCTTATACTTTTAAAATCTAAGCAGGGCAGAAATCCAGACTAAAGATATTTTCTCTACTCTATGTTGAGTCCAACAGCTTCGTTCACAAACTACTTGTTAAAAGTCTCAAATAATCAACAAAACAAGAAAACTCATCCATACTACAATCGCTCAAAACTGGACATTTCTTAAACAAAGGGTTTGAGCAAAAGTAGGTACCTTCTCCCCCAAACACCCCAGGGGATCCAGTCTACTTTTATTAGAAGACTACACCTCTCTATATAAATGCCCTGCTATTTTAACCTGTATTTGACATACATGGATATACTAATTTCTGTGTGTGTGTGATGTGATGCTATGTCAGGCCAGAGAACTTGTTTTTATGCCACTAACATCACCCAATCTTAAATTGGACCCTTAGTTTCTGCACACACACAAAAAAATTTATTTTAGCATGCTATATACAAGCTGCAGTGCAACAGGATGGCAATGTGATGATAAGACAGGGCTAATGCTCTTCTCTGCCCAAAAGAAAATTTCCAGAATTTCACATTATTTTCCTTAAAAAACCCATTTTGCTCTAGTAATAAAATATATTTATTAAGATATAATTAGAAGCTAATAAGCTCAGAAGTATAGTTTGCATGAAAACACACCTTCTATAGGCAGGGTTTATTACCTCCTCACTGGCTAAAAACATGAAAAGTTTATAGTTTTCATGGAAAATTTTCTTCCCCTTTTAGATATTTCTGAGAAATTAAAAGAGAATTTACAGAAAGGTACAGAAGTTTCTCTTTAGATGTTCAATGAAAAACAAGGAAAACAGCACATTTAGTGTTAGTGACAGAGAGCAAGTCTGGAGCACCTACAGTTGAAAAGCAGAATATATTTTTGCTCCCACTTATACAATTACATTAAAATATGGGCAAAGGAATATTTTTCCATATTAAATATCTAAAGCCAATTGTTTGTTCTGTAACTTTTCCTTAAATGACACTCATGGATTCTTCACTTTGTTAAAGTCCAGTATGTAACCAAACCCAAGTGGACTATGTACCACCAACTATTCCCGAATTATAGAACTTCAATACCCTCCCCTTTTCCCACCCCACAAAAAATAAAAGGAAAAGAAAGAAAATATTTCCCCAACACCCCACAGAGGCTGCTTAACTCCTGGCAAGACATGCAAATCATATTCGCTAAAAAAAAAAAAAAAAATACACCCTTGCAAACTTCAAGGCATTTATCCAGCATTCTCGCAGGGCTCAAAGTATAACCAAAAGATCAAGGGAGGAGTGGGGGAAAATGGTGAATCATTCTGGGTTCCCCGTGATTAGTGTATCACTTTAGTCACAGAACAAGATACAGAGATCTTTTAAGTGGATTTGCCTTTCCAGTGGGTCATTTGTTGCCCAAGTTGATGACAGCAGGAACTTTAGAACCACGCTTGTTAATAAGTCTGTATTCATTAATCACTTGCATTCACACTTAAAAACAAAAACTAACAAAAGAAAAAAGGAGAAAAAAAAAAAACTATTCAGTACCGGAGATTAAATAACCATGTGTAGTCTCTTGAAATAAATTTGATTCCTTAAGAAGTCTAATTACTTTCAGTTGCCTTTTTTTTTTAAATAACTATATATATATATGTATATATATATATTTGTATATATTATCCTGTGATTCTACTTATGGTTCCTCTGCTGCGTTGAAGATCTAGGAGCATAAAAGCCTTGTGTCCCCCATGAACGGTGGCTCTAATGCTGCAGAAAGGTTACAAATAGGCAGTCTGGTCCTTCATTGATCTGGACTATCCATGGCTTCATTGTAAGTGATTATCCTTTTGGGATCTGGAGAGAAGGTTAAAAAATAGATACATAAATAAAAATAAGGTCTGGAATGCCAAAAAGCCCATATTCCAATAACAAATTCCAAATAACCATCATCATTTTAGCTGCCTTTTTTATGAAAACACAATTTAAAGACCACTTCTTTGGGGCACCTTGGTGGCTCAGGTCATGTATCAGGGTTAAGATCGAGCCCTGTTTTGGGCTCCACCTTGGGCTCTGCGCTGGGTGTGGAGACTGCTTAAGATTCTCTCTCTTGGGGGCCTGGGTGGCTCAGCTGGTTAAGCGTCTGCCTTTGGCTCAGGGTCATGATCCCAGGGTCCTGGGATGGAGCCCCACGTCGGGCTCCCTGCTCAGCGAGAGCCTGCTTCTCCCTCCCTCTGCCTCTCCGCCCAGCCTGTGCTCTTGCTCTCTCTCTCAAGTAAATAAAATCTTAAAAAAAAAAAAGAAAAAAGATTCTCTTTCCCCCTCTAAAAAAAAAAATTAATAAAAAAAATAAAGACCACTTCTTTGTATTAACACACACGATCTACTTTTCCACAACCCAATAAATAGTTCGGCATCCCAAAGGATTTCCAGCAACAGTGTCCTCTAGCCAGTGAGGGCTTCAACTCCTACAGATTTAAGAAGGGTTTATGTGTTTCTCCCAATTATAAAAGCTTAAATTGTCAATAATCCAATACTAAAACACTTGGATTTAATTTTTCTTCTCAGTAAAATGAACTCAAAATTTACTTTAACCTGTGGGGGCTGTCTAGTAAGGAACTGTTCAAGGCACATCTAGCACCAAAAACTTCTGGTTAAGTTTGGCAAAACTATCAGTTCAGTCCTAATCATGACTTATTTCTTCCTTCCTCCAAATTTCCCATAGCACCACCAGTCTTTATTCTCAGCAATGTGTATAAGCTAAGATTTGGGTGCTATTCTAAATTCCAATTATGCTCCCCTGTTCTAGAAGGCAATAATTTTATTACATACCATTTCCACCTATCTAAGAATTTTTTTTTTTTTTTTAAAGATTTTTATTTATTTGACAGCGAGAGACACAGCAAGAGAGGGAACACAAGCAGGGGGAGTGGAAGAGGGAGAAGCAGGCTCCCCGCAGAGCAAGGAGCCCGATGCAGGGCTCGATCCCAGGACCCTGGGAACATGACCTGAGCCGAAGGCAGATGCCTAACAACTGAGCCACCCAGGCGCCCCTATCTAAG
>NC_138383.1:37110539-37165557 GCF_054177405.1 Leptonychotes weddellii
TTTTTTTTTTAAAGATTTTATTTATTTATTTGACAGAGAAAGACACAGCGAGAGAGGGAACACAAACAGGGAGTGGGAGAGGGAGAAGCAGACTCCCTGCCGAGCAGGGAGCCCGATGCGGGACTCGATCCAGGGACTCCAGGATCATGACCTGAGCCGAAGGCAGTCGCTTAACCAACTGAGCCACCCAGGCGCCCCTATCTAAGAACTTTTAAAAGTACATATGCTTTTAATAAAAAATAGGAAACCAATAAAACTTGTCGCCTAATGGCTAAATATAAAGGCCTAAAAATAATATTAAAGATTTCATGCTCACCTGAGCCTAACAGTCAATCTAATTTAGTGCAGAGATAATATAATACCCTTTCTAGGACTATAACAGCCACCCTCCTCTAGCAACCTATGAAGATAATGCTATTTCTTTTTTTTTTTTTTTTAAAGATTTTATTTATTTATTTGACAGAGACATCAACAGAGGGAACACAAGCAGGGGGAGTGGGAGAGGGAGAAGCAGGCTTCCCGCGGAGCAGGGAGCCCGATGTGGGGCTCGATCCCAGGACCCTGGGATCATGACCTGAGCCGAAGGCAGATGCTTAACGACTGAGCCACCCAGGCACCCCGATAATACTATTTCTTAATAGTTAATAGCCATTTTACAGTAAATATAGGAGGTCTATTTTTGCAGAGTATATTTTCTAGTCTATTTTTTTGTTTGCCTTTGAATAAGAAGGCACACAGAAAGCAACTCAAAATAATTTAGGAGCTTGCTAGCTATCTTCAGGCCACAGCTGTGTTAGACAAATAAGACCTGGCCTAAGTACAATAGAGAGATGGAAGGAGGAACAATGCCCGGAAATCAGGGAAACCTACATTTTTAAAAAAGATTTTATTTTTTATTTTTTAAGTAATCTCTACACCCAATATGGGGCTCTAATTCACAACCCTGAGATCAAGAGTCCCATGCTCTTCCAACTGAGCTAGCCAGGAGCCCCCAGGGAAACCTACATTTAATCTTGCCACTTTTTAGCTTACATAGTGACCTCTCTCACTTATATGAGCTAGCAAAGTGGATGGGAAATAGGATGCAATTCAGTTACAGGGTTCTAAAAGCCCAAATCTATTAGTGACGTTCTCCAGACTAAAACTTACTTTATTTCAGGTATTCTGTATCTACCACATTTTAATGTATTTGGAAAAGCACACAATAATCAGGATACCCAATTTAAATTTTTTGAAAATTCCAAACAATCCAGATGTGGGTTATTCAGTCCCTTTGCCTTCCTGCTATTCACATCTTATACATGTGGTTCACGAAGGAAGCTAATTTGCTATTCTTTAGATTTTTAACCATCTATTATTTCAGAGAATATAACAGCCCAAATAAGGCTTCTAAAACAGCTAGCTAATATTTTTCTGAACTATGAATTTCAGTTCTTAGGATACCACTTGTCTACCACACAAATACAGATAAAGACTGGCTATAAGTGGAAACACTTATTCATGCTGGTTTCCTAGATTAAAAATATTTATGTTCTGTCTTACTTTCATAATCAGAGGGGGAAAAAATTCACGTTCTTCACCTAGCAGGTGAAGAGTATTTTCATATACTCTTTTCAGTGTTATCCCATGTTTAGCAATCCTGGTAAGGCAGCCAATGTCTTTTAACTGCAGTTATTAAATAATTCAAAATATAAAGCCTATTCACTTGGTGGGTCACTGTTTGTTATTCCCACCCAATCATAGCATACACTAATTAGTCATTAGTACTAACATTTTAGGTAACCTAACCATTCTTACCTTGCTTCTGCAAATTCCAAACAGATTCCATTTCTGCAAAGAAAGGAAAAAAAAGATTATTTTATACACTAAGCTTTATAGAGCAAAGTTTAAAGCTATGCTTTTCACTTAATTAAACCTAAAAAATCTAGACCGGTTATTGCTGGGCTGGAAGTAGGGTTTAAATAGCACAGTTCTATTAAATCTTAGACAAAACACTCTTATTTTCTTGGAATTCTCAAGTACTGTCTTTCAGATTGCCTTAAGTTAATTACAGAAAGTGAATGATAAGTCTGCCTTTCGGCTCAGGTCATGATCCCAGGGTCTGGGATCAAGCCCTGCATTCGGTTCTCTGCTCAGCAGGGAACCTGCTTCTCCCTCTCCCTGCCGCTCCCCGTTTGTGCTTTCTTTATCTCTGTCAAATAAATAAAATCTTTAAAAAAAAAAGTGAATTATCATCTGAAATCAAACTACCAAGAGAACAATTCTATCTATACAAATAGCAAAGATGTGCTGAAGCATGCTATAGATAATCTCAATGGTATTTCTTGTAACAGCTCATTGTTATTTAAAAAAACGAAGTATTTTTTGGCACCCATCATAACCCAATGGGGTACCCAAGTCTTCTAAATGAAGCATTCAAATTTGATTAAGCATTCAAATTTGCTTAAAATGCCTTATTGAAATTTTACTTAACTCTTTGCTATAGGCAAATGATTCTGCTCTTCAAACCACACCTACTCTTATTTTTAACCCATAAGGTCAAAATGCCAATCCATACCCATTTATTAGTAAACACAATCCTCATTTGCTCCAATTCCATTGAAATGTGATCACAATGTGCTTACTTTGATAACTTACAGTGAAGAAAATATGTACATGACCGAACTATAGTGACATACAGAGAAAAGGCAAGAAAAATTCTATCTGTAAGCATTCCAGAAAGCTTCACAGAGGGCTCATTTGAAGGTTTGATGAATAAGACAATAGATGACTACTATACCACAAGAACCAAAGAACAGGAAAATAGGAACTACAATACCTTGAAAGGAAATACTCTACTAGGTTTATAATGTAAACAAAGACTATACAGTAACAGGAATGAACTATGACTAGAGAATAAGTGCTCTTCCCATGGCCATACAACTGCCATTCTGAAAGACAAAAAGGTGATTTTTCTTTCGTATAACTGGATTTTGTGTAATTGTATTCCATATAATTTATCACTGGCCAATTACAGTTAATGAAAAATAAAACTGGAGCTCCTTAAGATAGGATGTATCTGGACATGGGTTATAGTTAAGTTAAAACATAATCTCTCCTCAGGGCTAAAAGTGTATAAATCTCAAATTATTTTTTTGTTTTATGTGTATTGTTGGAATCAGAGAATAGTAGATCACACTCTCCCTGCTCCCCTCTATCCCCCACCAAATTCACTCCTAAAAAACTTCTAAGTTTTGAAAATTTGCCAGAATTGGATGTTTGGAACAACAGGTTAATTATTCAAAATAAAGTAATTACCCAGATAAAATTGCATTCAAGGTATCATAATAAGGGCCTGATTAAACAAAGACCGGGAAATAATACATTAGTTGTCACTTGGTCCAAGAGCTTAGATGGATGCTCTGGGCTTCAGATTACTGGACAGGGGCGTCTGGGTGGTTCAGTCGGTTAAGTGTCTGCCTTGGGCTCAGGTCATGATCTCAGGGTTCTGAGATCAAGTCCCGCATCGGGCTTCCTGCTCAGTGGAAAGTCTGCTTCTCCCTCTCCCTCTGCCCCTCTCCTTGTTTGTGCTCACTCTTTCTCTCTCTCAAAAAAAAAAAAAAAAAAAATCACTGGACAGATACCCATCCAAAGATTGGCAGGAAAATCCCCATCTCCTAGGTCTAAGAAGGGGAGAGAACTGTGACCAATCTAATCTGGAAAAAAGAAGATGTATCAGGAAGGTTATTCTAGTCATGGCACTCGTATCTATTAATCTAATTTCTATTATTTTCAGACAATTAGGAATAGCTGAAATGGTCATTAGAGCCGTTATCTTACACATTTCTGTACTTCAGAATAGCATACTTTAAGAAGTCCAAAGATAAGCCTTTTCTTGGTTGATCTGACTTCAAAAACATTAATCCAAAAAAACATTTTTTCTTTTAATGAAAGTACAGAAATCTCACATCTTGCAACAAATAAAGTCCTGAGTTCTGTATTACCTGATGCTCATTAAGTCTGTTTAATGTAAAGATAAATGTGTATTTAGTTGTATGTTGAGAAAAACACCAACTTTTCATTTTGACCCACCTATGCTATAACATTTCCTTTTCTCCTCCCCACCACAAACCTCAACCTGCCCTTCCCCCCCCACCCTTTTTTGGTGGGGGAAGGGGGGGACTACACTCAAGAGTCCATAAAAACTAGAGTACTTTAAAGGCAAACATATAAATTTTAAAGACAAAAATAACTTTTTGCACCACCCAAGGTCTTCATTGGATTGAAGACATTTCCTTAGCTTAATCTAGAACATTCAGCTTTAGGTTTTAAACATAAATTTTATTTTTTTTAAAGATTTTATTTATTTGACAGAGAGATAGCCCGAGCAGGAACACAAGCAGGGGGAGAGGCAGAAGCAGGCTTCCCGCTGAGCAGGGAGCCCGATGCGGGGTTCAATCCCAGGACCCTGGGATCATGACTTGAGCCGAAGGCAGACGCCTAACTGACGAGCCACCCAGGCACCCCAGGTTTTAAACGTAGATTTTAAATGATTTCTGGTAAGAAAGTCTTATTACACTCAAATAAGGGCTCTGGAGTAGTGAAATTGATTATGCTTTTTGAGGAGGGGAAAGGGATGTATGACCTAGCTAAAAAATTAGCCATGGGCCAACCTAGCTTCTAGCCAAGAAATACATCAACATTATCTGAAGTGCTGAACTGAGAAATGAATGCAATTCCCCTTCCAGTTATTTAATATTAAATACTTCTGTAACTAGTAGCAACTTGATGTCCTTGATTAGAATTTCAAGTTTCCATGAAACTTAACTGAAGATCAGAAAGAAGGGGAAATAAATCAAATATTGTTTGCACAATTACATGTTATGCTTAAACAACCATACTAAGACTAATAAGCTAGTAATAGAGAATATATAGGAAAGGAGAAAATTGTATTTTTGCCCTCTTTTAAGTTACAAAAGTCTCCATGCAGATTCTAAATACAAAACAAGTTACTCTGTGTAACTGTTTTAACTACCACAAGAGAAGCTGAACAAAATAAGGCACATTCAACTATACAAAATCATAACATAGTAATTAATCTTTCTACTTTTAATACTGCCCTCACCCCCCACCCCACATGGTCTTTTACTTCCCAGTTCTTTTTAAAGTTGGATCCCAGCATCCAGTTATGCAAATAGTTATTGAGAAATGGCACAGGACCGAATTTGCTAACATAAGTGAAGGTTTCTGCTTTTAAAATATACCAAAGTAGGCAATTTTATTAAAATTCTGCAATTTAGACTGTCACCATCCAAATGTTAAATTTTACTATATAAAATTTTTCAAATATTTAGTTATGCCACCTCATCATAGAAAATTTACATTCAATTTTCTAAAGCAGACTACTACTACTTCCTACATAGCTCCCTATCACAATGCTTCCTGTAGTAGATGTCCAATAACCTGTAAGTTCTAAATTCCAAGTGGAATAAAAAGTACTATTTAGGGGCTAGGGATATAGATGTGAAACCAGAAAGGCTCTGCCTCCGTGAGCTTAGAAGAGATAGCTTTTCTAGATAGAAGCATCAACATGAACAAAGCTTGGTGATATTAATTAATAAGTATGAGGTATGCTAAAGCAGGGGTCAGCAAACTGATTTCTACCCATTGCCTGTTTTTGCAAATCAAGTTTTCTTGGAACAGAGCCACACCCATTTTATATATTACCCGTGGCTGTTTTTGTGTACAAGGCAGAATCAAGTACTAGAACTGCAAGGAAGAGACCGACCCCATGGCTCACAAAGCCTAAAATATTTACTATCTGGTCATTCATATAAAAGTTTACTAGGGTGCCTGGGTGGCTCAGTTGGTTAAGCGACTGCCTTCGGCTCAGGTCATGATCCTGGAGTCCGGGGATTGAGTCCCGCCATCGGGCTCCCTGCTCAGCGGGGAGTCTGCTTCTCCCTCTGACTCTCCCCTCTCTCATGCTCTCTCTCTTTCTCTCTCTCAAATAAATAAATAAAATCTTTTAAAAAAAAAATTTACTAACCTATGCTTTGGTGGTCACAATTATTTACTAAGGCTGGGTGTCACTAAGACAAAAAGATTTAGACAAAGAACAAAACTATTCAGGGAACAGAGATAAAAGTCTCTAAGAAGGAAAGATTCACACAAAGATAAATGCTATTCTGCTATTCAGGGGATAGCACAAAGGCACATACAAAGGAAAGTTTACTATTTACATCATATAGGTGAAGGGAAGTCACTGAAAATATGAGATTACTGTACTAAATACTAGTAATGATTGAGGTAACTGAAGAGTATGGATGAAGTTATAATACAGTAGTCCCCCTTATCTGCAGGAGATAGGTTCCAAGACCCCTCTCCCCAACAGTAGATGCTTAAAACTGCAAACAGTACCAAACCCTACGTATACTATGTTTTTTCCTATACATACATGCCTATGATAAAGTCTAATTTATAAATTAGGCACAGTAAGAGATTAACAATAAAACAGAACCATTATAACACACTGTAAAAAAAAAAAGTTATGTGAGTGTGGTCTCTCTCAAGTATCTCAACTGTACCGTACTTAACATTCTTCTTGTGATGATGTGAGATGAAAAAATGCCTACATGATGAGATGAAGTGAGATGTCGCGTTAGGCTACTACTGACCTTCTGACGATTCAGAAGGATCATCTGCTTCCAGACCACAGCTGACCGCGGGGAACTGAAACCGCGGAAAGCAAAACCACGGATAAGGTGGGACTACTGTACAGAAAAAGAGCCCAGTAAATATTACTGCAAAAGTGAAGAAATTAGGACAGTTGTATTAGAGATAGAAAGGGAAAAATGGGTATGTTAGAGACAGGATCCATTAACCTAATAATTAGGGTTTGGGAAAAAATGAATTCAGTTTTATATACAAATTGATTAGAGTGGTGATGTTGTAAATACACGGTCTGAACTCAATGTAAAAGCAGTTGAAGTTTTGAGCTTAATACACAGTGACAGAATTGGATGAGATTACTCAGAGTAGCATGAAAAGGAGACTGAAAGAACACCAACACTTGAGAAAAAGAGAATGATACCAGGAAGGTTATGCTGAAGATGTAACAAGTAGGAAAGTATGTAGTTAAGGAAATGCAAATTAGAGAATTTAGGGAGGGAGTGTTCAACTACTGCAATTCTTATTCAAAGTTAAGACACTGTTCACTTTCTAGTCACTCTTTCTCTCTGGCGGGATGTCACTGCCTGGTTCAAGCAGTGGTACCTTACAAACATTTCTGCAATGTAATCTTTTAACAGGCCTCTCTTGCCCTTAATCGGGTCTCACTTTCTATCTTCTACACCATGGCTATCATTCTCTTCCTCTAAAAATATAAACCTAAAAGGGACCAAAACATTTCAATGGATTCTCACTGCCTACAGGGAGACTAGATCTGTTTGTCTTGTATAAAATTTCTAGCATTTGACACAGCCGTATATCAATAAATAAACTGGATGGGGGCGCCTGGGTGGCTCAGTTGGTTGAGCGACTGCCTTCGGCTCGGGTCATGATCCTGGAGTCCTGGGATCGAGTCCCGCATCGGGCTCCCTGCTCGGCAGGGGGTCTGCTTCTCCCTCTGACCCTCTTCCCTCTCGTGCTCTCTGTCTCTCATTCTCTCTCTCTCAAATAAATAAATAAAATCTTTAAAAATAAATAAATAAATAAATAAATAAACTGGATGACTAAATTAAAGATTTTTCTAACTTGCACCACTCACCTTCCTTGAAGCACTCTGAAATGACTAGCATGTTCAAATACTATTCCATTTCCTCCACCTAAAATAGTTATGACTTTCCTTGTACAATAAATAAGCCAATTTCCACTTCTCTTTTGAATCCTACTAGCCTCTCCTGACCCTCCCACCCCCTTTAGGGGTAACTCTATGTTCCAAACACGTTTTATATATTTTTCTACAGAGCAGTCACACTAGTCATGTATTTCTTTCCATGTATGTTTCCCTTTTAGACTGAATTCCTTAAAGACATGAATCCCCTCTTTTCATCTACTTATCACAATTGCTTCGCACAGAGCTCGGTGCAATATGTAAACATTTCAATAAAATATTACTCATAAATCAGTCAGGAAGTAATAATATAACAAAGTAGTATTAGGTCCATTTGAAACTGATTTGACTTACAAAAACAGCAACTGCATATGGTCCAACCAAAAATTCAGCATTTAATTCTTCAAAGAAAAAGACTTAAAGCTAAGAGGGTTAAAGCCAACTTGAGGCTTATTTTTTTTTTACTTTTAATATTGAATGATACTATTGTCCCAGTTTAACATACATTTAAGGGGCACCTGGGTGGCTGTTGGTTAAGAATCTGAATCTTGATTTTGGCTCAGGTCATGATCTCAGGGTCGTGAGACTGAGCCCCGCACTGGGCTCTGTGCTGGGCGAGGAACCTGCTTAAGATTCTCTCTCTGCCCTTCCCCACCGCCCCTGCCCACACACTCTCTCAAGCTCTCTCCCTCTCAAAAAAAAAAAAAAAAATTAGTACCTTAAAAAATCCTTTAAAAACATTTAAACATTTTAAAAAGCACATGTCTCAGGGCACCTGGGTGGCTCAGTCAGTTGGGCGTCCAACTCTTGATTTTGGCTTAGGTCATGGGACTGAGCCCTGTGTCCAGCGCTGTGCTGGAAAGAGTCTCCTTGAGATTCTGTCTCCCTCTCCCTTTGCCCCTATGCATGCACTCTCTCACTCTCTCTAAATAATGTTTAAAAAAAATCTAAACAAAAATAAAAAATAAAAAGCATGTCTTCCCACCCCAAAAGGAAACAAATCAAATATAAGGCCAAACAAGGGGACTGCTACAACTGAGAACCCCCAGATCAATCTACCACTGATCTTGCCTTCCAATCCCTTATCAAGCCATTACTGGGTATCTTAGCACCATGTTTTGCTATTCTGATTTCCCTTCCCAACCAGTCAGTCCCGAGTACCTCCCTATTCTTTTGCAAAGACTGTCAGAATCTTCTCCCCACCCTTTTCTTTTCCATTTTGACTATACCAGAGAATTAACAGCTTATTTAATTTTTTTAATTTTAGGGGCATCTGCCTGGCTCAGTCTGTGGAGTGTACGACTCTTGGTCTGGGGTTGTGAGTTCCAGCCCCATGGTGGGAGCAGAGACTGACTGAGAGTTGCATGCTCTACTGACTGAGCCAGCCAGGCACCCTGATAACAGCTTATTTTCAAGTCAATTTGACTAAAGTACTTAGAAGTCATCACCTTTTTAGGAGATACTTAATATAACTTTTCATTGCATCAACTTCAGTCTTATATTCCCAATTTGGAGCTACACCAAACTAAATAGAACTGTCTGGACCACCTCTAGATACATACATTAGAAACTTGGAGCTTGGGCACCTGGGTGGCTCAGTCGTTGGGCATCTGCCTTCGGCTCAGGTCATGATCCCAGGGTCCTGGGATTGAGCCCCACATTGGGCTCCCTGCTCAGCGGGAAGCCTGCTTCTCCCTCTCCCACTCCCCCTGCTTGTGTTCCCTCTCTCACTGTGTCTCTCTCTGTCAAATAAATAAATAAAAATCTTTAAAAAAAAACAAGAAAAAAGAAAATTTAGTATTCAGATCCTTCTGTAAACAAAAGTCTAAACTGTATACATAGTCCCCCTTCCCTTTGATGGATTAACCATAACTTGTCTCCTGCCTCCTCATACCCCGTAGATCAGCTTCCGCATTCCCAAACCTAAAATCCCTTTTTATTTTATTTTTTTAGATTTTATTTATTTATTTGACAGAGAGAGACACAGCGAGAGAGGGAACACAAGCAGGGGGAGTGGGAGAGGGAGAAGCAGGCTTCCCACCGAGCAGGGGGCCCGATGCGGGGCTCGATCCCAGGACACTGGGATCATGACCTGAGCTGAAGGCAGACGCTTAACGATTGAGCCACCCAGGCACCCCAATAAACATTTATTTTTAAAAAGGGATTTTAGGGGGGCGCCTGGGTGGCTCAGTCATTAAGCATCTGCCTTCAGCTCAGGTCATGATCCCAGGGTCCTGGGATCGAGCCTCGCATCGGGCCCCCTGCTCGGTGGGAAGCCTGCTTCTCTCTCTCCCTCTCCCACTCCCCCTGCTTGTGTTCCCTCTCTCGCTGTGTCTGTCAAAAAAATAAAATCTTAAAAAAAAAATAAAATGTTTATTTTCAGATAAATAATACATTCACATGACTGCAAATACAAAAGGTAAAATCTTGTTATTCCTCTGCCAAGACTATTCCAAGAGTTCATCAGAAAAACGGCTTCCAGGGGTGCCTGGGTGGCTCAGTCTTTAACCGTCTGCCATCAGCTCGGGTCATGATCCGAGAGTCCCAGGATCGAGCCCTACATCGGGCTCCCTGCTCAGCAGGAAGCCTGCTTCTCCCTCTCCCACTCCCCATGCTTGTGTTCTCTCTCGCTGTCTCTCTCTGTCAAATAGATAAATAAAATCTTTAAAAAAAAAAAAAAGAAAAATGACTTCCAATGTATCTTACAAATTGGTGCCACATTAATCTAGCTGAATGCAAGATAATAATACCAACTCAGTTTTTAAAAGTGTACAATAAAACAAAGGCTGATGTACTATTTTGTAAATTTAGAAGCCCAGGCTTAAAAATGACAAATGATTTTTTTTCAGGTACACAGTAAGTAGGAATACTTCAGCATTCACCTGTCTTCTGTGCAGTTAAGTTACTTCCATTCCACCAGCCCATCTCCCTGATATTCAGTGGCTCCCCACCTGCCTCCAGACTGACCTGATGGTCTGGTAGCAACTTACCTTCCTTCTATGTTCCCTCACCACATCCAAAGCAGAACCCTTCCAATATTTACATTTACTCAGGATTCTCCAACTTATCTATTCTTTGTCTTCCTCCTCTCTGCATTTCCGTAAGTCAAAAAATCTTCCCTATCCATCAAAACTCAGTTTAAATACTGCTGCCTCCATGAAAACAAACCCACATTTACTCTTCCCACCTTTACTCCATTAAAAATTCTCCTTCCACTAAAGTCTTCTAGGTATTTGTATCTGTATGACACTTAAAATCTTGCCTAGTAAACTTGTGTATTGTTTTCACCTCTACTTAAGCTCTTCAAAGAAAAAGACTCACCCTTTCGAAGTCTTCCATAACTAAGCAAAGTACTTTGCCTCTAAGTACATCGTAAGGGAAAGGAAAACATACACACATATGTATTACTGCACAACTGTGGCAGAGAAAAAGAAAAAAAGGATTAAGCTGAAGAAAGCTCTCTAGACTTGGAGTTCCCAATCCTGGCTGGCAATGAGAACCACCTAGTGAGTTAAAACACATTTTTATTCCAGGGTGTGGCCCAGATCTAGTAAATCAAATCATTTATGCCAATAACCTATGGAGGTAACAGAGAAACAAATTCTTAAAGTTTCATACTATAGCCTAGTGTTCCCTCAAGGACATTTTATACTAGATAACAGTCATGTTGACTCACTTCAACCATCAAGAATTACACCTTATTTTATTCATCTCCCCTTGCATCTCTACATGCTGGGTAAAATTTACCATATCAAATTATTTTTTCATGAATACTCCAAAATATCAGCATTCTGAATGCTTGGTAACCTTCAGTGCATTATTAGTTAGGCAAGATAAATCAACCTGGTTTAAACAAACACTGACCAAACACACAACTCACACCAACCTATTTCAACAGATTTGGCTTCAAATGACTTTTTTTTTGAATTAAGTTACTTCAAATGACCATTTCAAAATCAAATATTCACCTCAAAAAGTTAAAGGGTCTAGTGTTACAAGTCTCTTGAAAAGTAAATGCTTTAAAGGAGGCAACAGTTATATGTCCTGGGTATGTGCATTAAAAGCTATTACTCTAACATTAAGTATCAACTAGCAAAATGTTAGGATACCTGGAATTTGCTCTTGACACTGCTACCAAAGAAAGTGTGAAGGTAGGCAGGTGAAATAAGAATGACCATGCTTTTTAAATGTTCAGGCTAGACGATGGGTACATTGGGGTTCATTATAGGTTCCACTTTTGAATATAAATTTTTTCATAGTCAGTTTAAAAAGATATCACTTTAAAGTTCACCCCTTAAGTGCCACTTGAGAATAATAGAGAATAGAACCTACATCTCACCATAAATATTAATACTGCTATGTAATGGTACAATATTCCCCCAGATAATATAAAGATTAACCCTCCCGTTTCTTAAGAAAAGTTAATAACATAATGTGTAAAAAGAAAATTCCCGAGAACTAGAATTCCCACCAATCTCTTTTTTTATGCCTCATCATATCTGTATTTCATATCCTCAAAATGTACTGAACATTAGTCTAAGGCTGCAAGTAATTAATGTTTAATCTAAAAAATGCACCATTCCTACTGAACTGACACCAAGCACCCTCTTACCTACTATTTCCAAATAAAGTTGTTGAAGAGCTTATTTTTGAAGTTAGGAGGTATGCCTAAGAACTTCTATTCCTGAGCCTAACTTTAACTCAGTAAGCGATTGCCTTTGAAAGTTGAAAGAGAAGACTACACTAACGGACCAAGAAAACACAGGTGCTCTTTTAAAGTATTCCAATAAGCCAAACTGATTATTACCTCCTTTAGAGTTTAAGACAACTTGGGGGAAAAAAAAAGCCAGCCTTCGCTTATGAGAAAGATCTGCAGATCTTCAAAAGGTTGTAATTCAAAACAAATTCAAAGAAAAATTAGTGACCTAATGAACCAATCCACATTTGGCAGTAATTCAAAGAACCTGCCACTGGGAACTAACTGAACTGAATGTTATCCATTGTTCGGGCGGGGGGGGGGGGGGGCGGCGACAATCAACACCAATTTAATCTCAGTAATATCCAACTACAGAACTCAAATTGATGCACTTTACTAAAGCAGATCATTCGGTAATATCAGCAAAATTAAATATAACTGCATCCATGTAGGGGCATTTAGCTCATCTAAATACCACTGATTTCCTATCTAGTTAGCCTACCTATACGGAAAATGCATACAGAATACCTAGAAATAAATACAGGAGTTAATACTCCCATTTAAAAAGGCTTACAATTCTCCATAATAAAAATCTATATAAAACCACCAGCCAACCGCCACTTAACGGAACAACTTGTCCTGGACTTTTTTGCAGGTTACGGAAGAACATAATCAGATATCCTCTCAGGTTCACACAATGACCACCAATACAAAATACTCAGGTAAAGCTTTTCCCAATAAAGGTCTCTGGAGGGCAGATGGCACAGAAGACACCACCAAAAACGCCAACTCCCCCAGCAGAATTTAACTGATAATTAACCACAAGTCTTAAGAAACTAAGCAATTTTTTTGCCCTAACTTTCCTAAAAACATCCACTTCCTGGTTAATTCATTTACTTCCAAATAGCAGTGCTGGAGAAAAAAGTGAAGACAGGTAATTTTATCTGCCAGGATTTCTACTCCTAAACTCCCATAAGGCAATACTACTACTTACTCCCATTTTTTAAAGGGAAGAAAAATAGAAAAAGGACATCTGTTCATTTTACTAATGTCTTCCAGTTTGCAGATAAGGAAAGGTATGCAGAGGAGGCAATTTGCTTAAAAGTCACATAAATAGCTTTGTTATTCATCTCTGAGGCAGTGATTCTTCCAGGGAGAATATGGTAATTACCTCATCCCCACTATATGATATGCTGCCCCTTCCCTGCAGTTGCAAGTCACTGCCTAAAAGAGCCAGTGTTAAAAATGGGAATGTGCAGCATATCTTAGGTGTGTGTATGCATGCATGGGGTACAGATTTCTGTTAGGGGAGGAGGGGAATATGGAAGTGGAAGACTGAAAACCACTGTTCTCAAAAGTACCTAGGTTGTAAACATCATTCACTAAGCCTTGTTATTTGCTGTAGGGATAATAAGTTATGCCATACAGCATATATATATATATTTTTAAAGATTTTATTTATTTAGGGGTTGCCTGGGTGGCTCAGTCGTTAAGCGTCTGCCTTCAGCTCAGGTCATGATCCCAGGGTCCTGGGATCGAGCCCCACATCGGGCTCCCTGCTCGGCGGGAAGCCTGCTTCTCTCTCTCCCACCCCCTCTGCTTGTGTTCCCTCTCTCGCTGTGTCTCTCTCTGTCAAATAAATAAATAAAATCTTTAAAAAAAAAAGATTTTATTTATTTATTTGAGAGAGAGAATGAGAGAGAGAACACACGAGCGGCAGAGGGTCAGAGGGAGAAGCGGACTCCCTGCTGAGCAAGGAGTCCAATGTGGGACTCGATCCTGGGACTCCAGGATCGACCTGAGCCGAAGGCAGTCGCTTAACCAACTAAGCCACCCAGGCGCCCTGCCATACAGCATATTTTTAAGACACAAATGGGGTGCCTGGGTGGCTCAGTCGGTTAAGCATCGACTCTGGATTTTGGCTCAGGTCATGATCTCAGGGTCCTGGGACTAAGCCCTGCAGTGGACTCCCTGCTCAGCATTCTCCCTCTGCCCCTCCCGACGCTTGCTCTCTCTCTGATATAAATTAATTTTGACTTTAAAAAAAAGACACAAATAAACCATATTCTAAAAAAGTTATGCGCATGGAACTTGAAAGATATCGGATTCCTTTTTTTAACATAGGCTTTGGGCTATGGAAAGTACAGATTCCAAGAGCCTGGTTCCTACAATGCTAATTGGGCTTGCCGTTGCAGTTATTGAAATTATTTTCCATTTCCCATTCAGCACCCACTATTTCTTCGTATAAGAGGAAAAATAGTTTGACACTCCATCTTTTTGGACTCCTCCTCAAAAACACTGCTCCTACTCATTTTACACAAATTAGAACTATCAAGTGAGCTCACTAATAAAGAAGCATATGATATAAAAAGCAAAGAAGAGCGAACATCTGCTCAAAGAAAAATTTTAAAAAGAACCCAAGAGAAAATATGTCATCCCTTTAGGCACAACCCCACCCCTCTTCACTCTTTGAACCAAGTGTAGGAAGTCAAATATACTTGTACGTATTAAAAAAAAAAAAATGCTTTTAAGTTGAAAATGTAAACATTCCCCTCTTAATAGTACTATTTCCAAAGACCCTGAATTAGTTTATCAGCTGCTTATCCACTGTTATTCTCAACTTAGTTTCCAAATTCTTAAAGAATCTCATAGTAATTTCCAAAATTCACCCTTAATACACCAGCTAATGTAAGTTAAATCAACCAGTAGGAATCTTTATAGAAGAACAAATGAGTTACCTTTAGTGTGATATACAATAGCAGCCCTCAGGTCAAAAGAACCCCAGCTATCATTTCTTTCTAGGCCTCTCTGGTATCTCTGGTCTTTGGCGGAGCCTAACAAAGTGTTCGTAGGAGACGCCAGAGGATTTTGATTTTCTATCTCATAGTCCTTTGAGAGAAACACTAAAGCACCTTGACTACCGGTGTCTGCTTTTTGCAGGTCACCTATATGACTGGGTTCCAAGGATAAGGCTCCACTCTCACTAGTAGTCCCAGATTTTAGAATGCTACCCAGAACTTGAGGACTAGTCCGTTTTTCCAGCTCATAAGCCTTGGGAAACACAGGATGCTCAGTTCCTGAGGGGATTATTTCAGCACCCTGTGAAACCAAAGTGGCAGGATATTCCCCTTGAAATGTCACCTCCATCACTTTATGATCTGATGACTTCCCAATAACAGTCTCAGGGCCAGCACTGGGCTCATTTATAAATGATAAACCCCACTGATTCTGGAAGATATCCCCCAGGTTTTGCTGATCTGTCTGAGAGGGTAGATCCACTTGTGCCGTGCTCAACAGCACAGTTTGCATATTTGAAGGATAGATAAAAAGGCTAGATTTAATTTGTTCAACAGCTGCTGAAGTCAGACTCATGTCCTGGAGAACTGAATCAGTCCCAGACGAGATGGGTGTTAGAGTATTAGCAGCAGTAGTTAGCAGTGGCTGACCCCCTGGAGAATACACACTTGCATCAGTCCCTGCTAAAACAGGCCCATTAGAAAAGTTGGCCGAAGTAACAGATTTCAGCGCTGACATAGGGACCTGGGATAACCGACTTGAAGACTGGGTCTGAGTTTCCCCAGTAGATGATGAAGAGGATGAAGATGAAGATGGCGACACAGAAGAATTCTGTACAGTTTTGTTGAGGTTTTCCTTAACTTTGCTTGCATAACTTATTTTAGGAACTATTTTAGCACTGCTATTGTCCACTGGAAAAACTGGTGGTGGTTTAAATAGGGTCCATGAGTCCTCTTTGGAGGTAACAGCAGAAGCATGCTTTCCTTTGGGCCGATCATCAAACTTTTTGCTGCTCACACCAGGTTTAATATCAGAGCTTTTCCGCAGCATATCACCCACAGCAGGTTTTCCTCGATTTGTTCCTCCAGGCCCAGCTTCATACTTCCAAATGGGCTTCGAACCATCTACTCGATTTCCCTTTTGTTCACTGTAGTCAGGCTTGAAAGTTTCAAGTCCCTGTTTTAAGGTTGGGACACTGGTCTCCTGTTGCATTATTTTGTCCTGAACTAAATTAAGGTTTTCACAACCCTTGGCACTATTGCGCCTAGCTTTCCTTTTTTTAGGAGTGGTATATCCGCTCTCAGATCCACTACCATCATTATCTGCTCCTTTGCCCATATAACCATTAGTAATATAGCCAGAATTAGTTGTTACAACACCATTTGGAATTGCTACTGTATCGGTCTTGTCTACAGACTGGTTCTCTCCAGATTTATTTTCGTAAGATTTCCCATTCTTTTTGTCCATACTGTTTTTCTGAATAAAATTCCTGGTTTTAATTCCTGCTTTCCCAAAGGTGCTGGCCTTTATAGTCTGCTTCAGATTAGTGTCTACAATTTGTTGGTTGCCATTGAGGACCCTGGAAATAGGGTTGGTAGCTTCATCAGAACCCAGGCTCTTTAAAGGTATTTCTCTTTCTCCAGCATTACCATTTAGTTCACCATAGCCTAGAGAGGGCGGAAAAAAAAAGGTGTTGGTTTTTTTTTTTTTTTTACAATTGTAATATATACATTACAGTAGTACCTAACATTTAAAGACACTATGCTATGAGCATTAGCTTGACGATCTGTTATTATTTCACAACTACGAGAAAACACTTGTGAGCCCCATATTAGTAATCAGAAGTCTACCAAGCAAGAGTCTGAACCAAGCTGGAATTCAAACCAAAGTCTGAGGTCAGAAAGAACAAGACCTCTTAACAGCACGCCATAATACCCCTCACCTAAAAGAACCAACTTCCCCATTGTTCTCACAAGGCTGTTATAAAATTTCCTTTACAATTAAGAACAGAGCTACCCTCTGGGCAAAAATCAAGTTATGTTGATACATTAATTGTACATGGAAATTAAAGAATCCCTTTCCAGGGGCGCCTGGGTGGCTCAGTCAGTTAAGCTGCCTTAACTCAGGCCCTGATCTCAGGGTCCTGGGATTGAGCCCCATATCATTGGGCTCCTTGTTCAGCTGGGAGTCTGCTTCTCCCCCCAACCTGTCTGCCCCTCCCCTCTGCTCGTGCTCTCTTGAGCTCTCTCAAATAAAATCTTAAAAAAAAAAAAAATCCCTTTTATGCAACCATAAATGGCTGGTAGTCACCATAAGCAGTTTCTACTGCATTCTGCTGAACAAAAATCTAATACTCATGAAATCTTTCTACAGTGGTCTTGAATTTATTTTGACATTTCCCAGACATTAGATCATACTGTTAATGTATGAAACCAAAACAACTATGTACCAATGTTTCTAACTCTTTTAAAATATATTTTCTTCATTTTACATCTGGGTAAGCAGACTCTCAGGGAAATTAACTTGCCCAAGTCACAACATAGAGAACTGGAAATCTGAACTCCAGTCTGCCTCTAACATAGTATCCTATCACTATGTAATACTGCCTACAAGTGATGCAATATTATTTACTAAACAAAACTACAATGAAAGGTATCTAATTTTAAAAAGTTATGGTGCTCAAGTTTAAGACCTTCAACTACCATAAAGAGTTTACTACTATACATTATTCAATTAGGCTAACAACAGCTTTTCCCATTTCCTTACCCGTAAAATAGTAATATTAGTTATCCACCTTTCTATGAAATGTTCCCAAAAGCATTTTGAGGTCAAGTAATTAGAAATAATTAGAAACAGATACATAATAAAAGGATACACACACATTCATTTAAGGCAGCTTTTCAGGGGATTGGGGGAGAGGTGTCCAATAAGAATACCAAGTAATTTGCCTTTGTCACTTTCATTCATTATTGTGGGCCTTTAGCCTGTGAAGGCTAAAAGGAATGTGAACTATATTCTTGTTTTGAAATTGTTTTAATTCCCAATATGGTAATCAACAGATATATAACCCAAAGTAAAAGCTCTTTGTGAATTTTAAAAACATAAAGGATCTAGGATTTTTTTTTTGTTTTTTTTACAAGTGTGAGAACCATTGTTTTAAAAGAATTTGATGTGGAATAGAACATAGTCTGGGAAGATGTACAACAGGATGTACTATAATTTTAAGGCACTCATTCCATATCAGAGAAAAAGATAAGGACGCTAAGAATGAACAAATAGAGGCATTTTCTTCTACTGTATTAACTTTCAGAAAATAAGACTATAATCGTTCTAAGACTGAATGGCACAAAACTTGTACCATAAAAAATGTTTTGTTAAAGCTCTTAACTTCTGTAGAGTTGTAATTTTTGACTGCTTTTTTTTTTTTTTTTTTTTGACAGCCAATCAAATCAAACTTTGGTGGAAAAATTCTAACTATGAAACTACAAGTAAAGAAGAGATCACTGCTTAGGGTGTTTTCTGAAAGGTTCCTTTTTTCGTAAAAAAGTTCCTAAATAGAGTCTCTCAACGTTTTTAACAGATCCAAGTTTACCTGTGTACAACTCTAGACGAAAAACTACATATACCATTTAACATGCCAACAGGCTAAACAAAGGTCTGTACTCTTGGGCCCATTAGTCGTAACTTTCTCAAAGGTAAGCAAGCAGTCTTAAAAAAAATTCCAATATCCAAACTAACCTGGACCAAAGCCAAGACTTTTAAGTGAACCAGGATAATTTTTCCTAAAATTACTAGTATTTAGTGGTTCCAATATCAGGAATCACCAAACAATTTAATAACAGCTCAAAAGCCACTATACTTCTACTCCCAAGTTTTAATAACAAATAGCATTTCTCATTTAACTAAGGTTTTTTCCAGGGGCACCTGGGTGGCTCAGTCGGTGAAGCGTCTGCCTTATGTTCAGGTCATGATCTCAGGGTCCTAGTCTCGTGGGGAGACTGCTTCTCCCTCTCCCTCAGCACCGCCACCCCCCTCCCCCGGCCCCATCGTGCTACCCTCTTTCTCATATAAAGTCTTAAAAAATTTTTTTTCTATAGTAACTTTGTTGGTATGCAAAGCGTACCAGAGACATTTTCTTTCAGAAACTTAGGTATTTAATAAAAATGCATACACCACAGAATCACTGAGAGAAGTCAAAGAGCTCTCTGCACTTTCACTATTCAGGTTTGTCATGCTAAAGCATCTAACCCTACTTCAAATGGACTCTGCAAAACTTCAGTCCCGATAAATCTAGCTTTTGGATTAGAAACCGGAATTACTGAACACATTTGGCCCTCTCTTGCGCCCTCTTCTGGAAAAAGAAAACAGGTTCCTCTTTATAGGTTTGTGGGTAATGGGTCATAAAAGCCCACTTCAACATATTACAGATACATTTCAAAAATGCTCCTAGTTTTCTTAGTAAATTAGCATTATACATGTTGAAGTCACAATACTGTAACCAGGCCACACATGTAAAACTGTTCATCCCAAATTGTTTACATTCTCTCAAAACTGCTAAGCCCAGTTTCCCCTCTTTATCCTCTTCCTGGATAAAACATACTAATTTGAAGAATGCCACCTTGAATGGTTCAGGGGCTGCTTCTATATGCAGAGACGATGCCTGCAGGGGTATATTAATACCTGACCAACGAAATACAATTTTCCAATCTGAACAGTAATACTGCTTTATATTCCAAGCAACTATAATAAAGTAAGATTTTCTTTCCTCTAAGTTGAAAAAGACCTAAGGTTAAAACATTTAGTGTTGTATACTTTCTAATAGTTTTCAAGCTGTTCCAAATCCGTTAAGATTAAATAATATATATGTTCACTTCTACTGCACACCTGATGTCCCTGCCCCCAAAAGTGGAAAATCTGGCATTCCAATTTCAGTCTTCAAATTACATTAAGTCTTCAATAGAGCAGCAATTTTTCTCCAGCTCTCAGTAACTGCTTGTATCACATTTGATATGCTGGGTTTAACATCCATTTTCTTACCATTCCCTTCATTTCTCTTCAATTTATAAGGAGTCTTTAATTTGTAAAAATCTGCCTAGTTACAAACTTTTAAGTTCATTTCTTCTCAAATGTTTTCTAAAATGACTTTTACTCTCAATTTAACATTTGTTCAAATCAAGACTTTGGGGCTCGCCATCAATTTGAAAATAGAAAAACACCTTTCCTTTTTACATGGAAAAAAGCCTCGTCCGAGGCAAGATGGTAGTGAACCAACCTCATGGATGAGCCACCTCGTTTCTCCTTTAAGGACAAGAAATAGGGGTCAAGAAGAACTCGCCCTCTCCCCCCATCCAATCATTTTTCTAATCGCTCTCCTCGAAATCACTACCCAAGCCCGAAAGGTAAATGCTGGGGGGCTTGAGGGAGCGAAACAAGCTTTTTTTGTAAAAATGAGCTGCTAGAGGGAAAGGGCCCAAGTGAAAGCCTGAGAGGCGGAGTCGTGAGCGAACCTGGCAGGAGACGAGGTTCCTGTGGCAGAGAAACTCGTGACCGGGGAGCCTGGTTCCCGCTGGGTACCCCACCCGGCCTTCAGGCACCGCCTCTACCCAAAATGTACCCCCCCCCCCCAGCCCTCCTGCCCCAAGGAGCGCCGCGGCCGCCGCCCGCGGCCTCCCGCTCCGGGCTCCACTTCCAGGCCGGCTCCCCGCCCGGACCGCCCGCGCCTCCCGCCGCACCCGGGAGCGGGAAACGCGGCCGGCGGCGCGCGGGGCCCGGTGCAGGCCGCTCCCCTCGTGGCCGCTTCCCTCCCCCACCCCAACCGCCCCCGCCCCTCACCCCAGGGACCCGCCCGGGACCGCGCGGCCGCCACCGGGTTACACAACCCGGCCGGCGACGGGGGGAGGGGCGGCCACGGGCCGGGGGCGACGGCGCCCCCGCAGTGCGGGGGGCAAGGCGGCCGCGGGTGGGGATCCCGAGCCCCCCAGCTCCGCCGCGCCGAGCCCCCTCGACACCCTTCCCCCTCCGCTCCTCAGTGGGCCGGAGTCGGTGACAGGAATCGGCTTCCAACATGGCGGACAGGAAGCGGCCCCGCGAGGAGGAGAGAACATTCCAGCCGCGCCGGCTCCGGGGGGAGCGGGCCCGGGGCGCCGGCCTCGCGAGGAGCCGCGAGGGCTGACTGCGGGGTCTGGTGCCCGAAAAGGGCGTCTAGAGGTGGAAATGACTCGAGAGATGAGGGGTCCCGGCCGCCCCCCCAGACGGGGAACCCCAAGGCCACAGGTGGGCTTGGGGTGGCGGGTGAGGGAGGACACTTCCTCAACTCTGCCCACCTACCCTCGCCTCGCCGCCTGCAAAAGGGTCTCGCGACACCACCCAAGTCGGGATTCGCTAGGCCTTCTTGAGATACACCCCGAAGGCTTTTGGGGGGGGAGAGCTATGGACACCCCAAATCAGGGCTACCAAATTAAGGTTCCTCCGGGGCCTCGGGAAGGTAAACGGGAAAGGAATGATGAGGCTGGACTTCCAAGGCCGACCCTCCGGGTCTCCCTCCAGCCCGGGCGGGGGCCGGGAAGGTCACACTGGCCTGGTTGGGCCTCTCCCGTGCTGAGGGGAAGGAGAGGGCGCTGCAAAGCCCGCGGCCCAGGCCGGGCTTTGGGAGAATGGAAGGGGGCTTCCCCAGCCCCGCAGGACACAGAGGGACACAGAGGGACACACACACACACACACACACACACACACACAACCACTCGGACCGCGTCCGCGCTTTCCACATCCAGCCCCACCCCCATCTCCCCTACCCCCCACCCCCATTCCCCTTCCCCCACTCGTCCTCCCTCCCAGACCTGTTTTCTTCTTCGGCGTTTCCTGGTGCTGCTGGAGGGCGTGTTTCTGCTCATGTTTCAGCGCCTTAGGCTGGGCCTTGGGGCTGCCCTCGGCTCCATGCTGCAGGTATTGGTGAGGCTGCTGGTGATGGTGGTGATGATGGTGGTTGTGGCTGTGGTTGTAGAAATAATAATGGTGGTGGTGGTGCGGCTGCTGCTGCTGCTGCTGCTGCTGGGGGTGATGGTGCGGATGGTGGTGGCTGTGATGGTGCTGAGGCTGTGGCTGGCCGGGCTTCTCCTCCATTGAAAGCGGCTGGGACTCCCTGGCTGAGGCTGCGGGCTGCTGCACCGTCAGGATCTGAGACTGCTTCTCAGGGCTCACTCAGTATATCTGAGCGCGTCTAGCCAGCGCACTGGTTAACCGAGCGATTCTGCGAGATTGGCAGCGGCGCTCCAGCAATCAGGAGCCGCGCTGCGCCGCAGGCCCCGCCCCTAGCCCAAATCCTCTTTCCTTCCCCTTCGCCACTGCCTCCTGGCCAACGCCACTTACCCTGTGCAACCTCACAGGGCCGGGCCTTCAACGTCAGCACTATGGCTCTCTGCTGTCGCTGTCTCTCCTTCACCGCGCAGTCTGCGAACAGCACTTTCTACACTCCTCACCCGCAAGCAAACTCACGTCGAGTGTAGCAGATTCCACTGGCGATTCCACTGGCGATTCCACTGGCAATTCCACTGGCTCTGGGAGCCATCTGTTGGTTTTGCACCTCCTAGAATCTGTTGGCTTTTTTTTTTTTTTAAATCCTTTTCCGGGTAACCAGAGGAGAAGATCAGTTCCCTTAACCCTGAGACCACTAAAGGGGCAATACAAAAAGAGGAAATAAATACATTTTTTAAGAATACAAGAGCTTCACAATTCAGTAGATCATTTTGTATTCTGGATTCATTTTGCTTTGTATTCATATGCTAATCTCTTCCTTTCCACGAAGGGATTATAGGGTTCCACAATGGGGTATCTGTGTAATTTTCTAAAAGGGCACAAAGGGTTTAAATCATTGTTTCTTTGTAGTTGGAGGCAAGGGAGAGCGGGAGGAATGAAAATCTAAAATCTACAGTGAAGTAGTATTGTTGTTGAGTTGTTGCTGTTGTTGTTGTTAACTCCAGGTGAGGTCAACTATAGAACCATGATAAGTTGTAGAATATGAAGTTTCAAGAGCGAAAGACAGGAGAAAAGGCACTTTAAAACTTATTAAGTTAAAAAATTTTTTTTCCATGTATGGAAAATATTGGAATTTAAATACTCTATTGCTTTTGTAATGTTGGCTTAATTTATCCTGCATTATCACATCACAACCTGATTTTTTAAAAGCAAATGTTAGAAACATTATGAGTGAGAGTGATTACTCAGGAAGGAAGAGAAAGGTGGTGTTGGGGAGGAGCGCAGGGGTACCCTTTGATAGTATTTTATTTCTTGACCTAGATGGTAATGACACATGTATTTGCTTTAGAATTACTTCTTAAACCGAAAATATTTGTATGTATAATACACTATTCTCAGTTTATGTTATATTGGGGGGATTTTTTTTAAATTTAGCATAAAACATGTATAATTTACCACTTTAACCATTTTTAAGTGTATAGTTCATTGGCAGTAGATACATTCACATTGTTGTGTAGCCATCACCACTGTCCATCTCCAGGACTTTTTCTACATCCCAAACTGAAACTCTGCACCCATTAAACAATAATTCCCCCTTTCTCCTCCCCCATATCCCCTTTTAAGCAATATTTTCTTTTCTTGTCTCTGTGATACCTCATACAAGTCGAACCATACAATATCTATTCTTTTGTGTCTGGCTTATTTCACTTAACACGTCTTCAAGATTCATCGTGTTGTGGTATGTATCAAATTTTCCTTCCTTTTTAATGCTGAATGATAGTCCATTGTATGTATATGGCCCATTTTGTTTATCCATTCATTTGGCAATGGACATATGGATTATTTCCTCAGTGTATACTTTACAGTTTTTAAAATGTGGCTTGAGGAGCACCTGGCTGGCTCAGTCAGTGGAACATGTGACTATTTACCTTGGGGTTGTGAGTTTGAGCCCCACGTTGGGTGTGAAGATTATTTAAAAATAAAATCTTAGGGGTGCCTGGGTGGCTCACTGATTAAGCGTCTGCCTTCGGCTCAGGTCATGATCCCAGGGTCCTGGGATCGAGCCCCACATCGGGCTCCCTGCTCAGTGGGAAGCTTGCTTGTCCCTCCCCCACTCCCCCTGCTTGTGTTCCCTCTCTCACTGTCTCTCTCTCTGTCAAATAAATAAATACAATCTTTAAAAATAATAAAATAAAATAAAATCTTTAAATAAATAAAATGTGGCTTGATTTACTATGGCAGGACAATATTAAAGGAATAAAGAAGCTTTAAGGGAAAAATTTGTGCTCTGAAATTAATGAATATCAACACAAAAACATAATTAAAAGGTAAAAGCCTTTTTACAACAGCATATGTCACTGAATCCAGACAACCATGACCAGATCTTGACTTGTTCTTTATAGTGAGGATTTGTGTCGCTTTGCTAAATTTTGAAGAAAGACCCTTTAGGGTGTGGTGGGGAGTACATTTACCCAGTTTTGAGAGCTAAAACCCCAATAATAGCATTGTGACAAGTAAGTCTTTGCCACTGAGTAGTATTCCACCACTTTCTCATCTATTAAGAAATGAAGAAATTAAATTAAGAAATAAAAGTGCATGTACAAGTTAGAATTATGTTGATAGGGCTATATATTCCTTTCCTGACTTAGACATTTAGTTGGAAGGCAAGAATTCCTGAGTTCGGGCACCTGGGTGGCTCAGTCGTTAAGCGTCTGCCTTCAGCTCAGGTCATGATCCCAGGGTCCTGGGATCGAGTCCCACATCGGGCTCCCTGCTCGGTGGGAAGCCTGCTTCTCCCTCTCCCACTCCCCCTGCTTGTGTTCCTGCTCTCGCTATCTCTCTCTCTCTCTCTGTCAAATAAATAAATAAAATCTTTAAAAAAAAAAAAAAAGAATTCCTGAGTTCTAACTTCTCTATCTCCAGTTGCAGGCAAACCAAAAGCATTTACTCTGAGTTTCTGACTTACCACACCTTAGCCTACCTTACTTTCTTCACATACAGTTGTATGAATTTTAGGAAATTAAACCTTGGCTTCAGGTACTTTGGTTACTATGAATGTTGCCTTAGCATGTAGCAGTATGGAGAAAGGCTTGTGATATAATGTAAGAAAAAAATGCAGAATATTAAATTCTATGTATGCTACCATCATAACCTTGTCAAAACATGAATACTTAAAAATAAGTGTGGAAATACAGCAGTAGAATATGTACCTTTTCTTCATTCTGATTTTTCTAAAAGTTTTATGTAAAAGATATTTGAGATCTGCCATGTATTTGACAACAATGATGCCATAATATCAAAAGATAATAATTGGGTATACTTATTTCAAGCATTTTTAAAATAACATCTGCACTAAGGAGAAAAACAAAACAAGAAAATATAACGTCTGGTAAAATTATGGATGCTTTTTTTTTTCCTTTTCTCTATTTTCCAAATGTTCTGTTATGTAGTTATTACTTTTCATAATAACATTTTTAAAAATTAAAGTAATAAAAAATTGAATCTGCACAATTCTTTGAAATTCATTTTACAGCTTATTTTACCTACAGTCAACGTGGGAAGTTATAATGGAGATAGGAGTTTCCTATACGTGTTAAGTTAATGTTTTAACTATTGCTATGACCATAGTTGTTAATATTTATTGAGCATTTACTCTGTGCCAGGAACTGTACCAAGTATTTTATCTTTGTTTTCGTTTGTAAGTCTTTGAGGTAGACACTAAGCCCATTTGACACATGAGGAATTTGAGGCCTGAAGAAGTTAAGAGACTTGCTTATAATTAAAAGCCACCAAGTTTATAACAAGGTCTGAAATAGATTCCAGGTTGGCTGGATAGAAAGAATTTCTAACACTATCAAAGTGATGTATATTTCTAAAATTTTAGTAAACTTCTGAAAAACGTTCAAGCTGTATCATAACCACCATGAAGATGGAGTCTGGTTAGTAACAGAGACGGGTATACTATGAAGCTAATGAAGATTCAGGGCCCTTCAATGCACAGGCCCCTCCAAAGCCCTAGAAATGACCTGTGGAAAGAGCTAGATATTTTTTCATTATTTTGTAAGAATTTTTTAAAGTAATACATTTTTGTATTTTATTCCTTAATGAGGGAGGGCTCCCAAACTGAGGTTCACCCTGGTTAACAGTCATTTGGGAATCTCAGAAGTGTTGTAACCTCAATAGGTACTTTAAAAGGTTATAGTCATATTATATAATGATATGGAAAAATATTGACACTATAACTCAAGTGCAAAAAGCAAAGTAACAAATTACATATACACATTATTATAGCATATAAAATATGAATTCAAGGACTATGAGGGAACTTGAAAAATGAAAGCAATAAAATCTTTTTATTCATTTGTTCATTCACAAATATTTACTAGGCATTTTTTATGCACCAGGTATTATGCTTTTTGTTATTTGGGTGTCATTTGTTTTGTTTCATTTTATTTTTTAAAGTTTATTTATTTATTTAAATAATCTCTATACCCGATGTGGGGCTCAAACTCATGAACATCAAGATCAAAAGCCACACACTCTTCCGACTGAGCCAGCCAGGCACCCCTTGTTTTGTTTTTTTAATCCATTTCTCTTATTGATTCAGTTTTGGAACTTGGTTAAATATACTTGCAAGACTGTCTTAATTATCAAATGAAATCACTTTTTACACACCTTTAATCTTACACTTTGTGTACTATGACAACTTAAGAGATACAGAAATATTTAAGTCTCTGGGCCTCAGTTTTTTCCTCTCTAAAATATGGAGAATGGGCAAAGAGGCCTCCAAATTTCTTCCCATTCTAACATGTCATGATTATATAGCTCTGCTATTTCTTCCCAGATTAGCCCTTTAATTCATTATAATAAAACTATACAACAGCAGGAAATTTAGCTGATAAAATTTGAGTTTTTCAACTGTAACAATTGATTATAACTTTACAGAAATTATAATCAGAAACAATATTATGTAGTTTTATATAAATGGAAACTGGCTTTCTGATGATAGTTCCAGTTTCAAAATGAGGCAAATCACTAGTAACCTCCACTGTTTTATTTCAGCAGGGAAAGAATTTTATTCATGTATATTTCCTTTAGATCTTAATATTTTTGCCTAGAGACACTAACTTCAAAAAACTTTCAAAGGAATTGAACAGAGGTGTGGGTAAATTAGGTTAGTCTTTTAATAACTGGAATATGACAACTTCTCTAAATATGAAAGTTTTTTAAAAATGACATTTTGCTTTTATGAAAAGTATTAGGGGAAAAGTGTGAGGGAGAAACTACAGCAGAGTGGTTTGAGTTTTGTAGTCAGACAGAAATGAGATGGGATTTCTATTCTGAGACTGCTTAGCTTAGTGACCTTGTTTGGGCAAATCATTTAACCTCTCTAAGCCTTGGTTTACTCAGCTGAAAAATGGAAGTGATATTACTGCCTAACTCACAAGGTATAGTGAAGTTTAAATAAGATAATATAAACAAAGTTGTTGAGTATAGTGTTTATAATACTAGTAAGTGGTACCAAATATCAAATGTTAGTGATACTAAATTATTAAATATTAGACGTATAAAGGTAAACTCTCAGATATATTTCATTAAAGAAACTGAGTTTCAGAGAAATCAGTTAGCAAGTTAACCAAGAATAGAGTGTTTTCCCAGTTTTTGAAAGGATAGGCAAATAACCCTTTTGGCTGTATGAGCAGCACCATGGCGGTACGCAAGAACAAGCAGTTTACGAAAGGCAGCAAAAAGGTTGCCAAGAAGAAAGTGGCTAATCCATTTTCTAGAAATATGGCATGATGTGAAAGCACCAGCTGTGTTCAATATAAGAAATAAAAACACTAGTCTAGAGCACTCAAGGAATCAAAATTGCATTTGATGGCCTCAAGGGTGGAGTTTTTGAAGTAAGCCTTGCTGATCTGCAGAACGATGAAGTTGCATTTAGAAAATCCAAGCTAATTACTGAGGATGTTCGGGGCAAAAGCTGCCTAACTTTCAAAAATTCAGTGGATTTTACCAGTGACAAAATGTGCTCCGTGGTCAAAATGGCAGACCATGGTTGAAGCCCATTTTGATTTCAAGACTACCCATGGTTATTTTCTCTATTTTGTTGTTGGTTTTACTAAAACTCTCAATAATCAGGGGTGCCTGGGTGACTCAGTCAGTTAAGCATCAGACTCTTGATCTCTGCTCAGGTGTTGATCTCAGGGTCATGAGTTCAAGCCCCACATTGGGCTCCATGCTGGGCATGGAGCCTCCTGAAGAAAAAAAAATCTCAATAATCAGATTTGGAAGACCTCTCCCGATAAACACCAACAGGTCTGCCAAATCCGGGAGAAGTTGATGGAAATCATGACCTGACAGGTGCAAACAAATGACTTGAAAGAAGTGGTCAATAAACTGATTCCAGACAGCACTGGAAAAGACATAGAAAAGCCTTGCCAGTCTGTTTCTCCACTCCACGATGTCTTTGTTTGAAAAGTGAAGATGCTGAAAACCCTGAGTGTGTATGGGGAAAACTCATGGGGCTTCATGATGAAGGTGGTAGTTATGAAAAAATGACGCAGGATGAGACAGGTGCTGAAGTTGAAAGATATGAGCCACCAGTCCAAGAAGCTGTTTCAAATTCAGACTTTTAATGGTGACCAAAAGTCTTATTAGTAATGTTGAAGAAAAAAAGATAGGCAAATGTCAACTAAAAGCAATAGTGCATTCAGTCTCAATAGCAGTCCTCTTGGAGTAGCACGTGCAGAGTGGACTTTTACTTTCTTCTCTTTTGCTTTTCTGTTTTCTCTAAATGTTGTACATTTTTTTTAAAAGATTTTATTTATTTGACAGAGAGAGAGACAGTGAGAGAGGGAACACCAGCGGGGGGAGTGGGAGAGGGAGAAGCAGGCCTCCCACCGAGGCGGAGCAGGGAGCCTGATGCGGGGCTCGATCCCAGGACCCTGGGATCATGACCCGAGCCGAAGGCAGCCGCTTAACCAGCTGAGCCACCCAGGCGCCCCTAAATGTTGTACATTGAGCATTTATTCCTTTTATAAAAAGAAGAAAGTATTTTTTAATTTTTTTAAAGATTTTATTTATTCATTTGAGAGACAGAGAGAGCATAAGCAGGGGGAGAGGCAGAGGGAGAGGGAGAAGCAGGCTCCCCGCTGAGCAGGGAGCCCGATGCGGGGCTCAATCCCAGGACCCCAGGATCATGACCTGAGCCGAAGGCAGACGCTTAACCATCTGAGCCACCCAGGCACCCCAAGAAGAAAGTATTTTTAAAAAATGAATGAGTTTGTCAATATCCAACTATCCTGTGAACATTAAAAAAAAAAAAAAAAAAAGGCCAAGAGAATTAATCTGCCATTCTGGATTCCTTTTTGAGTTCCCAGTAGATGAATTTATGTTTGAATGAATCAATAAATATTTAGTTGTCAGTATGTATCCTCAGTTTGTTGGAGTCCATAATTAGATGCATCCAGAAGTTGTATAAAACATCACTCCCTAAGAATAAAACTGGTAAGACTCCACATAAACTGGATGGAATTAACCACTAATAGGGAATCTAGTCAGTGTGATTAGAATGCCTAAAAAGCTATAAGAAAATAAATAGTATAGCCATGAAAATGACAACTTATCAATTTTATCCCCCCCCACTCTCTTTTGGTGTTTTTTAAAATTTGCATTTCAAAAGTTATATGATTGGTTTTTAGTTATGTATTGCCATGTAACAATCTACCCCAAACCTAGTGCCTTAAAACAACAAACATTTATTATCTCATCATTTCTGAGGGTCAGGAATCCAGATGCTGCTTAGCTGGGTGCCTCTGACTGTCAGGAAATTACTGAGAGCATCTCCTTCTAGGCTCACTCATGTGGTTGTTGGTAGGATTCAGTTCCTTATGGTGTGTTGGACTGAGGACCTCAGTTCCTCACAGGCTGTTGACTGGAGGCCTCTCCAAAGGCAGCACACAACATAGCAATTGTCTTCCCTCTGAGTCAATAATAGAACAAGAGGGAGCACTCAAGGGGCGCCTGGGTGGCTCAGTCGGTGAAGTGTCTGCCTTTGGCTCGGGTCATGATCTCAGGGTCTGGGATCGAGCCCCACATCGGGCTCCTTGCTCAGCGGGGAGCTGCTTCTCCCTCTGCCTGCTGCTCCCCCTGCTTGTGCTCTCTCTCTTTCTCTTTCTCTCTCTCGTCCAACCTACACAGAAGGGGAGAGGATCACAGGAGGGTATGAATACTACACTCTCATTGAAGGTCAACTCGGAGGCTCCCACTACAGAGATAAAAGCATTCCTCAGACTTATTCTGCTTGCTATGATGTCATCACCTAGCTATATTCTGAATATAATTGCATATTATATATGACTTGCCTTTAAGGTGAGAAAGTAAACTAATAGCATACGCAAATTTCTCATTCTTCATTAAATTAGTAAATATTCTTAAACACTCAAATTTTGTTAGTTTGCTTAGTGTGCTGAGTGTCCCTAACACTGATCAGTACTGAACCAAAACTTGGGACCAGCCCAGGACTGTAGTCCTGTCTTGAGAGGGCCCACGTGAGCTGCCAGGAGTCCTCCTTGTACAATAGGAATGGAAATATAAAATGTCCACATGGGCCAGGCAGGTAGCTTAAGTTGGGCTGAGTTACTTGGGTGTAAGCAAACTTTAGAAGTAAGAAACATTTCTCACAACACAGCATCAAATTCTACAGTTATAGCTCTATCAAAATACATATCTATTTATCTTAAGAACAGGGTAACTTAATTTCTCAGTCTAATATCTGCATTCAGCTCAACTAAAAAATAATCTGATATACTCTTTCAAAATCCTTAATCCTATCTTTTCACATAAGGTAACATTTACTCTTTTACCATATAAGATGCTATTTACCATATAAGATGCTATTCATAGGTTCCAGGGATTAGGACATGGACACATCTTTTGGGGGGCAACCATTCATCCCACAACGGAGGCACTGTCTGTAAAGAATTTTAAAATCATAGTAAACCTGACTAAATGTCCGTCTACTTTTTATTATTACAACGTGCAGGCAATTTTAAACAATGTCAGTGATAAAATTCTCCCCATGAGGGCAGACCACTCCCAATACCTCCCCTACCCTTGGCGTGCCACTATTGAGTATTCCAATATGAGCTCTTCAGCCTGCCTTAACTTTTCAGGACCAAGTACTGCATAAAACAATTTGGTGGATCATCAGTGGCCAGCCACACCCCCTAATCTTGGCATGATTGACTCCTCGTCCTTTAGGACAATTTCGGTAAATGTCACCTACTCAAGGAACATTTCCCTAAATGTCTAGATTCCAAGTGGCACCCTGCACTTATTTCCCATATTTGTTTCTTTCATGGCAGTTGTCACACTTTGTAGTTATTTTATTTGTAAGTTAATTTATTTCATCTCCTTTATTAGTCTGTAAGCTCCAAGTCCTGTATGTCTTATTCTCTGAGTTATCCCCAGAGCCTAACACAGTGCCTGGCACATGGCAGGTGCTCAGTATATGCGTAGTGTCACTGCATTCTCCTCAGCATGTATGCGACCAGTAAAGTGCACTTGCTAAACATTGAACAAATTATTCTTTCCTCATCTCATGTCCATTACACAAAAAGAAATGGCCACTTGCCTAAGACTGGCGACATAGAGAACTATTTATCTCCATAATTCAGAAACAGCTGCAGCGTCATGGATCTTAGTGGACTTTTCTCCTCTTCCAAACCCTAATTTAGGCGTGATTAGGAATGTTTTATTCTGAAAATTCACAGTTATCCTAAGACTGAATCGCAAAATAAAATATAAATAAAGCATTAGCGTTACGAAGGGGACCTATATGGCTCAGTTGGTTAAGCGACTGCCTTCGGCTCAGGTCATGATCCTGGAGTCCCGGGATCGAGTCCTGCATCGGGCTCCCTGCTCAGCGGGGGGTCTGCTTCTCCCTCTGACCCTCCCCCCTCTCATGCTCTCTCTATCTCATTCGCTCTCTCAAATAAATAAATAAAATATTTAAAAAAAAAAAAAAACGAAGGGGACCTATACATTTTGTCTCGGCACCATACCAGAAATGACAAGAATCCAGTCAGTACCCCAAACTTATCAAGTTTGAAAGATAAAGCATCAATTTCCTCTTTAAACCACTTGCTCCTCTTAATCTCTTTCAGTATTTCTTTTAGTAGCCCAACTATTCACCTGGCTAGTTCTCCAGACTTAATCTTCAGCTCTCTTTCCTTCTCTCTTTACAGCCTTCCTAGGAGATCTCCCCCATCTCCAAGACTAAAATATTATCCCTCAGGTGTTATTCCTTATGTCTGTCCCCAGTCCTCTCCTCTGAGCTCAAACTCACAACTGTTACTTGTTATACCTTCTTCCTTATACCATAGGCATTTCAAATTTATCATGTCTGAAAAGCAAACTCTTATTTTTTCCTCCAAACCCCTTTCTCTCTGACCTTCTCCATCTGTAAGGACACTGCCATTCACCATTGGCTTAATCCAGAAACCCGGGAGTCTTCTTTGACTCCTCTCTTTCTCTCATCCCCCACAGTTAGTTCATTCACAAGTCCTATCAGCTCGACCTACAAATATATTTGAACTGCATTTACTTCTTTCCTTCTCTGCTACTTCCTAGTCTAAGCTACCGGTCTCTCTACTTCCGTTCTTAGCAAAATAGGTGGGGTAACCTTAAAATATAAATCCTATCATGGCATTTCTCTCCAAACTCATGTTAATGTCACTCTCTACTCAACCATCATGTTACACCATCCGTTGTGCCTTTCACTTCTTTGCACAAGTCAAGAACCTTAGCACATTCTGTTTCTTCTGGTGTAATGTTTTTCCTCCAGCCTTTCTCGTTAGCAGGTTCCTTCTTGTTCTAAACCTTAATGTCAGTTTCACTTCAAAGACTCCCTTCCTGCCCTATTTAAGCAGATTTTTCCTCTTCTACGTTTATTTGTGTTTACTGTATCCCATACATTTCCTTCATAGCGTCTTATCCCAATTAAAATACTTGATTAGGGCACCTGGGTGGCTCAGTCGGTTAAGCGTCTGCCTTAGCCTCAGGTCATGATCTCAGGGTCCTGGGATCGAGCCCCGCACCGGGCTCCCTGCTCAGTGGGGAGTCTGCTTCTACCTCTTCCTCAACCCCAACCCCCTTCTCGTGCTCTCTCTCAAATAAATAATAAATAATAAAAATCTTTAAAAAGTAAAATAAGGGGCGCCTGGGTGGCTCAGATGGTTAAGCGTCTGCCTTTGGCTCAGGTCATGATCCCAGGGTTCTGGGATCGAGTCCCACATCAGGCTCTCTGCTCCTTGGGAGCCTGCTTCTCCCTCTGCCTCTCTCTCTCTCTCTCTCTCTGTTTCTCATGAATAAATAAATAAAATCTTTTTTTTTTAAAGATTTTATTTATTTATTTGAGACAGAGAGAATGAGACAGAGAGAGCATGAGAGGGAGGAGGGTCAGAGGGAGAAGCAGACTCCCTGCCGAGCAGGGAGCCCGATGTGGGACTCGATCCCGGGACTCCAGGATCATGACCTGAGCCGAAGGCAGTCGCTTAACCGACTGAGCCACCCAGGCGCCCAGTAAATAAAATCTTTAAAAAAAAAAAAAGTAAAATAAAATGGGGCACCTGGGTGGCTCAGTCGGTTGAGCATCTACCTTCAGCTCAGGTCGTGATCTCAGAGTTCCGGGATCGAGCCCCACGTCAGGCTCCCTGCTTAGCGGGGAGTCTGCTTCTCCCTCTGCCCCTCACCCTGCTTGTGCTCTCTCTCACTCTCTCTGTCTCTCTCAATAAAAAAAAAAAAAAGACCACCTGACTTAATCTTAAAAAAAAAGTAAAATAAAATACTTGATTAGTCTTTCCCACTAGATGTGAAGCTACATGAGGGCAGGAACTATGTCTTGTTTACTGATGTACCTCTAGCTCCTCGTGCAGTGTCTGATACCTGGCAGGGGATTAATCAATTGTTGAACGGATTAAGCTGCCCTATTCTATTTTAGCCTATGTGTTACAAGTGTAATTTGAATGACATTGCACAGAAGGGAGAAATTCTTATTTCTCCATTTCATGTCCATTGCTTTAAAAAAAGAAATCATTTGTCTGAGACAAATGATATAGAGAGCCATTTATCTCCATAGTGCAGAAACAGCTGCAGTGTCATGGATCTTAGCAAAGACAATATTTTTTCCCATGATTCGGAAAATTTCATACTGAATTTTATAGGAATTTCATAAAGAAATTGAATCATAAAATACAAAAAGAATTAATCATTGTGAAGAGGTAGAACCTGGAAAGTTTTCCCCGGGGGCAACAAGATATTTTCTTCAAGCTTCCCAGGTAACTGTACGGATATTTCTTTTTGCACACTTCCAAATCATCTCACAAAGACAGGTGCTGCCTATGCTGGCCAGAAGTACTGAAGTTGTTTATTAAGGCATGATTCACCCACCCAGAGGCTTTCATTTTCATGAAAAGGAGAGGCAAATTCATTTCAGATAAGCCATGCGTGGTAATTTGACCTAATAGAAAAGTGGGTCCACATTTACTACTCTCGTGGGTCTTACGCCACAGGTCCAAAGCAGTGTTCCTTCCCAGCTACAATTCAGAAATGCTTTCCATATCTGGGCTTCGCAGCAACCAGACCTCTTTTGCTATCCCTCCAGCAGATACCCTTTGGGCTAGCTTGAAAACCCCAAAGCCATCATAGCATTCAAACAATAACCAAAAATCCTCAGATTTCCTTAGTGTCTGTCTTTGAACAGTTCAAAGAGCTTCCACATTTGTTTTTTTCTGGTGCTTTCCCTGTAACACTATGACGTAGGAAGATCTGAGATTAGAGAACCTGACGTTCAAATCGTTTGTTCAAAGCCACAAGTGAAATGACCTATCACAATCAGATTCCATTCTCCTGACTCCCACATGGGGTTTGAGACCCTTTATGAAACATTTCAAAACCACATATAATGACGAGTCTTGAGCATTTTTTTTATCACCCTCTTAACATAGAGGGGGAAAATGTTATTTTGTGGGGTTTTTAATAAAATGGCTTTGTGAGGACAGGCTTCTAAGTTGCCTCATTCTAAATTTACATAGAGAAGATCAAAGGAATAAGCAGAGGAAAAGCCTTCCACGTGCCAGAAACTTTGAGGAACTTCTGCTAGTTAGAATGTAAAAGGACTCAATTAGAAGGAAGGGCCAGTTCAAGATTCCACTTCTGTAAAATATATCATCACCCCGGGGCGCCTGGGTGGCTCAGTCGTTAAGCGTCTGCCTTCGGCTCAGGTCATGATCCCAGGATCCTAGGATGGAGCCCCGCGTCCATTGGGCTCCCTGCTCAGCGGGAAGCCTGCTTCTCCCTCTCCTGCTCCCCCTGCTTGTGTTCCCTCTCTCACTGTGTGTCTGTCAAATAAATAAATAAAATCTTTAAAAAAAATGCTCAGGAACCCTCAAAAATAAATAAATAAATAAATAGTGATAAAGATGGGATTCAAACAGTTCTGCTCAACTCCAAAGCCAAATGTGCCAAACCACTATTATCTCCTGAAGGCTATTAATAGGAAACTAGTTAAGGGGCATCTGGGTGGCTCAGTTGTTAAGCGTCTGCCTTCGGCTCAGGTCATGGTCCTGGGATAGAGCCCCACATGGGGCTCCCTGCTCCGTGGGAAGCCTGCTTCTCCCTCTCCCACTGTCCCTGCTTGTGTTCCCTCTCTCGCTGTGTCTCTGTCAAATAAATAAATAAAATCTTAAAAAAAAAAAAAGGAAAGACCAGATTGCATGAACTAAAACCAAGCAGGGAGGGGTGGACAGTGGGAGGTAAAGAATGAGGGTAAAGAATGAGGGGAGGGGCACCTGGCTGTCTCAGTCAGTAGAGCATGCGACTTCTGATAGAGCATGCGACTCCTGATCTCAGAGTCATGAGTTCAAGCCCTGTGTTGAGTGTAGACCTTACTTTAAAAAAAAAAGAGAATGAGGGGAAATAAAAGTATGCTGAATACCGCAACTTGCACTGGAGAAATCAAGAGCTATTATTTCATTGTGATATTGAAAAGAAGGTGTTTTTCTTTAACTTAAAGGTAGGCAATTTTATTTATATATATTTTTAAAGATTTTATGTATTTAATTGAGAGAGAGAGAGAGAGCACACAGGGAGAGTGAGAGGCAGAAGCAGACTCCCTGCTGAGCAGAGAGCCTGACACAGGTCTTGATCCCAGGACCCCAAGATCATAATCTGAGCCGAAGGCAGACACTTAACTGACTGAACCACCAGGTGCCCCAAGGTAGACAATTTTATAATAAAAACAGGATATATGGGGTGCCTGGGTGGCTCAGTCAGTTAAGTGTCTACCTTCAGTTCAGGGTTCTGGGATCGAGCCCCAAATTGGGCTGTCCACTCAGCGAGGAATCTGTTTCTTCTTCTCACTCTCCCTCTGTGCTCTCTCTCTCTCTCTCGCTACCCCTCTTTCAAATAAATAAATAAATATCTTAAAAAAAAAACCAGGATATATAACTTCCAAAGCATTAAACAGGATTTAAAAAGCAAAGAATACATAGTTCATGTAGTAAGAGACAAGAAAAAGAGAAAATTATGCAGAATATGAAAAAAAAGATTAAGAATATAAGATGACAGAAAGAGTCTGAAACATTAGAGCATTTACTCAATATGTCCTTTACCAAAGCAGTGTATGATAAACAGTATTTCATTCATTTATTATTTCATAATCTTATGGAATATCATAAAGCCATTAAAATTAGGTTAATAAAGGATATGAAATGTTATAGAATTATATATTTTACAAAATTATTTCTACAGTAATTCCAATTTGATTGAAGGTGTAGAAATGGACAGGCAGTCCTGCAGCATAACGGTTGATTATAAACTTTAGAATTGGATCTAGATTTGTATCTCAGACCTACCATTTACCAACTAATAACCTTAGACCAACAAATTAACACTCTCATCCTCAATTTACTCACCTGTAAAGTGAGAATGATAATATCTTCTCAGAGAACTATTGAGAAGATTATAAGAGACAATATGCATAAGAAAACCAAAGTATCTGGCAAACTCAGTAAATGATAACTATTATATATGTGTGTGTGTTAAATAGAGAGATTATATATTATATGGATTATATATATGTATGTACATGTATTGTATATATACACCAACATATTATATAATGTGTATATATGTTATGTATAATATATTATATATAATATGGGTGTTTGGGTCTGCACACACATACACATAGAAATCGGCCCAAGAGAAACTATACCAAAGTGTTAACAATGGTTATCTCTAGGTGGTAGAATTTTGAGTGATTTTTGTTTATTTGTTTGTTTATACTTTTTGTTTCTCTTTCCTGCTTTTCTGCATTTTCCAAAATTTCTATAGAGAATATGCTTGCTTTTGCAATTAGAAAAAAAGTTATTAGTTATAATTAAAATACATAGTAAAAAGTTTGTACGGTAGCAATACAAATAGAGAGAATATACTATAACCATCCAAAAGCAATATCCTTTCTTAGATACCTAAAATGCACCAAATTATCTGTAAACGCAGCAATGTCTTTCATATAGCCTGAGTTCAGTTTTCAGCAAAACAAAACAAATGTCTTTTTCTCTGAATGGTGAATGCCTTGGAGTTACTCCAGACTAATATTGAATTATTCACATTGAATGGTGAATGCCTGGAGTTACTCCAAAATAATATGAAATCAAACTTGATTTCAGTAAGGACTTTTAAGCCTAAAATCCAACAAATTGAATCAGTCCTGGTACATGTATCTGTTCCAAAAACCAGTCTCTAAATTTACAGAGACCAGGTCTGGCACTAGGAGATTAAGATGTGCTAGACAATTACTACTTGATGGTGAGGTTAGAGGTTTGGGGGAGAGGGTGAGAGTAGAGGGTGATGAAACCCACCACCAATCATTAAAGTATTATTAGTAAGATCCATTTCCACTCCAAGCTATCCTTCACCAGAATAGTATATGAAACATGACTTTTCATTCATTCATTTATTCTTTCAACTAATATTTATTTATGAGCCTGTTGTTATACATACAGCCCTGTACTACACAGTGGATCTACAGTGGAGAATGGGGTCCCTGCATGCATAGGGCTGAGAGCCTAGTGAAGAAGACAGACAAGTACTTGTACAAATAGACATACAATGGGGCGCCTAGGTGGCTCATTCGGTTGAGCGTCTGTCTCTAGATTTCAGCTCAGGTCATGATCTCAGGGTGGTGACATTGAGCCCATGGTGAGATCGAGCCCTGCATGGGCTCCACGCTCAGCGGGGAGTCTGCTTCTCTCCCTCTCCCTCTGCCCCTCCCCCTGTTCGTGCTGTCCCCCTGCCTCTCTCTCTCTAATAAATAAATAAATCTTTTTTAAAAAACAAATAGACATATAATTGCAAATTGTGATGAGCACTATGGAGAAAAGTACAGAATGTTATGAAAGAGAATTGGGGGAGGGGGTGTTTTAAGGTAGGCAAAGAGAGTGGTTAGACATGACCTGAGTAAGTGACATTTCACCCAGAACCCAGAAGATGAGTAAGAGTTAGGGGAAGGCTGGAGAAGAGTATTCCGGGAAGAGAAAATGGCATATGCAAAGGCCATAAGGTAGAAAAAAAATGTTTGGAGCCTTGGGGTAATCAGAAGATCAGTGCAGTCTCTTATGGAAAGGCGTGTCCAGGCTCCACTGTTCCTAATCTCGCTAATTGCAGAGCACAGAGCCATGATACAATGCACAGGTCTTACTCAGGTCTGTCACTTAGCTGTTCTACTTTATTGCTGGGCCTAGTTTCAACATCCTTGAAATGAGAATTAATGGGTTTCCTTCTGGAACCTCTTGTGAAAATGCATTATATTTCATCTGTAAAATACTTGCCCTTTTTATGGCATTACTTAAGCCATAATCAACAAAGTGTGGTATTTTTACTCTTAAAATGCCCATTCTAAGGACAAGGAGTAGGAACTCTCCACCAGTTTAGGAAAGTGAAAGAGGGAACTATATTCGCTCATTTGCAATTGTCATTCAATTCCAGAAGGCTAATTACGATCATGAGCTAGGTCATCTATTTTTGTAGAAGTAAACTCTTATTTACAAGGAAATGGTCTATTTGGTGCTTTGTCAAGGGGAATCCAGTGGCTTAGCCTGAGAGTTTCATTGTGAAGTTTCTAGATCTTCATGGCTTTAACTCAGATATAATCCTGCTTTAAACCATGTGGTGCTTAGATAAGTGTCATGATCAAACTGACAAGAATATGTCCAAGATCTCTCCCCTGCCCATCCCTACCTTGCACTGGGCCTAACCTCCATGTGCCAGGCATAATGCTGAACATGTGCACACAGTAGTTCAGTTAAGCCTTGCTATAACAACCCTATGAGAGCCAGTCAATTCTCATTATTTACAGTAGTTATTCTATAATATGACCCTGAACACTTAATTAGTGAATAACAAACCATTGCTCCTAAGGGAAATAACAGATTAGGTTCCCGTGAGCCTCTGGTCATAACTATTTTGTCAACTGCTCAACAATACATAACCTTGTTTTATGTGTGTTTCTGTTTAAAGACACCATATTAATATATATTGACTCCTTAACTTTGAACTCATAACCAACAGCACTATAACTCACGCCTGAATGAAGCTTATCTAACTTGCATATTTTCTCCATCTTCATGGCAGCCTTTTTGCACTTAGGAACAGTAGATCGCACTTCAGCGATATGCTTGGAGGCCATTTTAATTGGTGAAATCACCAACAGAAAGCATAAAAATACAAAAGATGTAACACCAAATAGACTGTAAAAAGGACACTTGTTTATGTATGAAAGCTGAAACAAGACGGTAAAGTGTTGCTTTTTTCATCCTTAGCTAGGAACGTGCAAGTTGGACAACTCAAAATTTTCACTGCTCTGCACCTGTCTACAAAGAGGCACAAAAGCACCACAAGTATTGATTTGGGAATTACAAAGAAAGTTTAGCAAATAGGCTAATTCACAAATATAGAATTTGTAAATAATGAGGGTCTACACTAGGTTTATGAAGAAACTAAAGATCAGAGAGGTAAAGATTCCCCTTTGTAAAACATACAAATGTACATTCATTCACCAGTCTGGTGATATGATGTAAGACCAAGGCCTTTACTGGAATGTGGGTCCCCAGCTGGAATTTCAGATTCTTTTTTTTCTTATTCCCCAAGATCATTCTAATAAAAAGTGGTAGGGGCACCTAGCTGGCTCCGTCAGTAGAGCATGTGACTCTTGATCTCAGGGTTGTGAATTCAAGCCCTATGTTGGGTGTAGAGATTACTTCAAAATAAAATCATAGGACTGCCTGGGTGGCTCAGTCAGTTAAGCAGCTGACTCTTGATTTCGACTCAGGTTGTGATCTCTGGGTAGTGAGATGGAGCCCCCAGATTGGGCTCCGCGCTCAGTACCGACTCTGCTTGTCCCTCTCCCTGCCCCTACCCCAGCTCTCGTTCTCTCTCTCTCTCTCTCTCTCAAATAAATAAAATCTAAAATAAATAAATAGGGGCACCTAGATGGCTCAATCAGTTAAGCGGCTGCCTTCAGCTCAGCTCATGATCCCAGGGTCCTGGGATCCAGCCCCTCATTGGGCTCCCTGCTCAGCAGGGAGCCTGCTTCTCTCTCCCTCTGCCTCTTCCCCAACTTGTGCTATCTCTCTCTTTCTTTCTCTCTCTCTCAAATAAATAAATAAAATCTTAAAAATAAATAAATAAATCCAAATAATGACTTCAGAAAAAACCTGAAAGTAACAGCAGTGTCTACACTCCTTAACTACGGAACACCTCAAAAACTGGTAGAATCCGAGTGTCTTCAGGCCAACCTCGTGGAGATGTTGTTCTCTGAAGATTCAGATTTGATGATGGCAATTGTGTCTTGATTTCCTGATTTGCTCGAGTACAAAAGCAATTGCGTACTTGCTATGAATTCATGTTAGCAATAAATAAATAAATGATGATGTTAACAAATAGTTTATGTCTAAATAGAAGGTGCTATTAAGGGGCACCTGGATGGCTCAGTCGTTAAGCATCTGTCTTCGGCTCAGGTCATGATCCCAGGGTCCTGGGATCGAGCCCCACATCGGGCTCCCTGCTCAGCTGGAAGCCTGCTTCTCCCTCTCCCACTCCCCCTGCTTGTGTTCCCTCGCTCACTGTGTCTCTGTCAAATAAACAAATAAAATCTTTTTAAAAATATGGAACTAGTTAAACAAATTCTACAGAAAGTTATGTAAGGTGATGTGTAGATGATACTTTAGTACTACATTCCTATTATTTAATGAGTTACCAAATGAAGTCTTAGGTACTATACAAAGATCTTTCTATTCATTTTCTCACTTGATTCTAACAATTACCCTACCTGTGAGGTAGTCTGTCCAAATTCCCATTTGATGGATTTGAAAATTGAGGCTCAGCGGAGTTACATAACTTGTTTAAGATCATATAGCAAATAAGAAAGGCCCATCTCAAGCTTTTAACCATCATATTATTCAAAATCCAAGAATGAGCATGTGACCAAAAGAGGAAAAAAAAAGACAGAAATTGAACATTGGGAAAAATCTGATAAAACAAAGATTATTTTAAAAATAAGACAGAAACACAAAGCTTATTCAAGCACTTGTAGTATATGACTAAGAAGGAAGGGCAGGGGAAGGATGTGCTTATTCAGTGAGAATCTATTTAGCATGCAGTTAGCAGAGATTTTCACAACATTTTAATTTCTGCCCCTTACATTAAATTTTGCTACCAGATAAAGGGATGAGAAAGAATAAACAATAACATATATCATTGGGATTATGCTAAAGAATGGAATGTTCCATATGAATCTTTGAGGAAAATTTTGTAATCTATCAAGCAGAATGGTCCAGATGGTGGGAAGTTGTCAAATCAAAGGTTTATACTCCAGCCAGCCAGTGCAACACCATTAGGTTTCCAGAAACATCATGTCAAGCTTCGTGTGTAAGCTAAAGAAGCTTTCAGCTCACTGTCTTCTTCTATGAGCTCAAACTCCATCCACATTTGTGGAAACGGGGTACACGTTAGTTTACCTAGGCAGAGGGCTATTCCTCTTAGGGGAACTAGGTCTATCTTAGAAAATGTGTGGACTAAAAATTTCTCCAGGCTCTTTCTCAATTAGGCTGCTTTTGGTTTGCAAGTAACAGAAAACTCCAGCTCAAATTACTTAAATAAGGAAAATTTACAGGTGCCTGGTTGGCTCAGTTGGTAAAAAATGCAACTCTTGATCTCAGGGTCGTGAGTTCAAGCCTCACGTTGGGGCTTAGAGCTTACACACAAAAAATAATAAAATAATTTTAAAAATTAAATAAATAAGGAAAAAATTATTATCTCACATAATGGACAGGAGATAGGATGGTTACTAAGTCAGTGAATTTAGCAGCAAATGACATTATCACAGATGTAGGAGGTTTTGGGGGGTTTTGCTTTTTTCCCCCATCTTTCTTCTCTGTCATCTTTAGCGTGTTGGCTTGTATCCTCAGGCTTATCTCCTCATGGTTGTAAGATGGCTGCTGCAGTTCCAGGGTATCTCATGTAGACATGACCACGTCAAGAGGAACCGTTTCATTCTGTAGGTCTTATTATTAGCAAGGAAAAATCTTTCCCAAGGGTCTCCCGCCCATCCCAGCAGACCTGTTTCATGTATCATTAATAAGAATTAGGGGCGCCTGGGTGGCTCAGTTGTTGGGCGTCTGCCTTCGCCTCAGGTCATGGTCCCGAGGTCCTGGGATCGAGCCCCACATCGGGCTCCCTGCTCGGTGGGAAGCCTGCTTCTCCCTCTCCCACTCCCCCTGCTTGCGTTCCCTCTCTCGCTGTGTCTTTCTCTGTCAAAAAAAAAAAAAAAAAAAGAATTATATTACATGCCCATGCCTAAACCATGATTGGCTTAGACCAAATTAAAATTCACCTTCAGGGGATAGGAAGGACCGAGGTATCCATATCTCAATAAAATTGGGCTTCTGTTAGCAATAAAAAATGGGAGAAGGGAGCAGCAGTTGGGAAGGCAACAAACAGGGTCAACCACACTGCTAAACAGTGATTATTTAATGTCATCATGCCCATAGGTTAGAGTCAGAAAATATACTGCTTGGATACTAATATCCTGTACACTTAATAGATGTTATTAATTGATAATGGAGTCCTTAATGAATCACTTCTTCAACCTCATAAGTTTACTTTTTTTTTGGCAAGATAATACGAGTAACCCCTCCCCACCCCTATCCATTTGGGTGAAAGTTGCCAGCATGATGTCCCATGATCCACAAATACGTCAGAGTGTAATTTCTACAAACATGGGTATTCTTCTATATAACCACAATACAACCATCAAAACTGATACATGACTGCCATATCACACTCAGAATCTATTCATGTTTCAAAAACGTCCCAATAACGTCCTTTGTCGCTACGGATTCCATCTAAGATATATGTTGCATTTAGTTGTGACCTTCAATCTGTAATACTAGTTCTTTAATCTTTCTGTGACTTTCAATACCTTACACGTTTGAAGACTACTAGCCAATTATTTTGTAGACTATCCCTCTCTTTTCTTTAAATTTATTTATTTGTTTGAGAGAGAGAGAGCACACAGAGGGAGAGGGAGAAGCAGACATGGGGCTCCATCCCAAGACCCTGGGATCATGACCTGAGCTGAAGGCAGACACTTAACCGACCGAGCCACCCAGGTGCCCCTAGACTATCTCTTAAGTTGGGTTTGTCTGATGTTTTCTTTTCTTTTTTTTTTTTCCTTACTGGGCCGGGTTGGCAGGCCCCTGTCTGATGTTTCCTGATGATTAGATTCAGGTGATGCATTTTTGGCAGATTTATCAAAGAAGCAGTGCTGTATTTTTCTCTCACTGTGTCCCATCAAATGGTACACAATTTCAATTTGTGCTAAACTGGTGATGGTAACTTTGATCACTTGATTAATGTTGTATTTGCCAGGTTTCTCCACTGTAAAGTTTCTCTTTTTTACTTTGTAATTAAGTATTTTGTGGGGAAGTATTTTTAAGACTATGTAAATATCCTGTTCCTCATCAAATTTTCACCCATTAATTTTAGTATTCACTATGTTTCTTGGCTGAATTAACGATGACTACTAGTTGCCAAATGATGATTTTCTAATTCTAGTCTTCTTTCTGTGATTATTAGTTAGCATTCAAGTGCAAAGAAAATCTTTCTAGTTTTACTGCTTGTTTATTCATTTATTTATTTATATCAATATGGACTCATAGATTCCTATGTTTTATAATCCATTACTATCATTTTTTGTTTTGATGCTCTAATTGTCCCAGATTTAGCTCCTTTGAGTTGGCTTCTGTGTCCTTTTGAATTACCCCATTCTTTTGAGTACTACTTTTTTTGTGGGGGGCACAATAAGATAGCCCAAGCTTATTTTGTACTTTCCATATCCCAGCCTTGGAATAAGCTATTTCTCTCAGCATCCCTGATATCTCTCTCCACCCCCCTTTTTTTTAAGTAGGCTCCACATCCAGCATGGAGCCCAATGTGGGGTTCGAACTTATGACCCTGAGATCAAGAGTCCCACACTCTTCCCACTGAGCCAGCCAGGAGCCCCTTAGGAGAGATATTTTAACTCAAAGAACTATGAGTGAAAAATGTCGGGTGCTGTGACAGGCCAGTGGAAATTTCATTTTGGTGGAAGCAGATCCTCATGATGGTCTTTAAATAAGAAGATAAGTATAAATACTAACAGTATAATGTGATTTCGGTTTTTTTCTTCTACAAATTTATGTTCATCATTTTTACATTAAAATGAGTCACATCACTTAAGCTAGAGCCTTGCTACTCAGTGTGATCCTCAGCCAGCTGCGTCAGCATTTTCTGGCATCCTGAATCTCAACCCCACCCTAGAGGACTCGATCAACATCTGCATTTAACAAGATCCCCCAGGTGATTAATCTGTACATTAAAGTTTGAAAAGCACTGAGTTTGAACATTCACCAATTAGGAGCAAAATCCATCCTGGTCTTACCTACAAAACGTATGTAATGAAAGTCAATCTTCATTAGGTCCAGAAGTTAAAGATAAGAATAAATCCTCCAGGGGCGCCTGGGTGGCTCAGTTGTTAAGCATCTGCCTTTGGCTCAGGTCATGATCCCAGGGTCCTAGGATCAAGCCCCGCATCAGGTTCCCTGCTCCGCGGGAAGCCTGCTTCTCCCTCTCACGCTTCCCCCTGCTTGTGTTCCCTCTCTCGCTGTGTCTCTCTCTCAGTGTCAAATAAATAAATAAAATCTTTTTAAAAAAAGCCCACCATTTAAAAAAAAAATAAATACTCCATCTATCTCCCCTCCTATACTATAATTTTTATTCCCTCACTTCCTTTTCCCTGCCTATCTGCCTGTCTGCTCCCTTCCTTCTCTCCTTTTTAAATGTCTAGTTCCCCTAAACAGGTGGTAAAAACACTTTTAGAATAGGAACCATTTGACCCATAAGTTTACAGTTTAGTAGCCAGATACCAAAAAGTCTGACTGGTGATTCACAAACTAACTTCTAAAGGAACTATATTTAAAGAGTACGGTGAGGGGTGCCTGGGTGGCTCAGTCGGTTGAGCGTCTGCCTTCGGCTCAGGTCATGATCCCAGAGTCCTGGGATCGAGCCCCACATCCCTGCTCAGCAGGGAGCCTGCTTCTCCCTCTCCCTCTGCCGCTCCCCCACTTGTACTCTCTCGCTCTCTCTCTCTGTCAAATAAATAAAATCCTTTAAAATTTTAAAAAAATAAAGCATATAGGGAAATACAACCCAGTTCGATGGCTCTGCTTCCAGAGTTAGCTTCAGATGAAAGACCTGAATTATTTTTGATTACCTTCCTTATTGTGAAATGTCAGCATTTCACCTATGGAGTCAGACAAACCTGGACTGAGATTATCAGTCTACGACTTGTTGGCTGGGTAAATTTGGGCAAGTCTTTTAAACTCTCTGAACTTCCATTTCTATTTTTGGAGTGCTTAAGTTAATGGGCTTTGGAATAAGAAAGCCTAGCTTTGAATCGTTCTTCTTCCTGTTCTTTGCTATATAGACTTGGACAAGCTATTTAACCTCCTTGGTCCTCAGTAAAATATAGACTCACTTCCGGGGTTTGCCACAGGAAAGTGCATGCCAAGTGCTTACCGAGCACCTTGGCAAATCATCTGTATCCAATAATTAAGCCTATGTTCTTTTCTCAATTTTGAAATAATGATTATCATCTGCAACAAAGGTTGTTGTGATAGTTTAGATGAGATAACACAGGGTCTGAAGAGTGGCCCAAAATAAGTGCTCAGTAAATATTAGCTACAATTGGCTCACAGGGTTGTTGGGAGGATCGAGTGGAATAAGACAATATGAAACTCATAACCATAATGATAACATTTCCTCCCGATAAGGGATAATTCTTACTCTGGGTTTTAAAGAATTTTGACTATTCTGTCTGTAACCTGCAAGGTTTTTTTTCCCCTAGCCATTCTACATTTTACTTAGTCCCTATACTTATCACTTATTTATACACTGGGATGCTTCAGAAGGCAGCAGTTGGGCATTTCCACTAGGATCTGGCTGGGTAAAGCTCCTCTGTTCCTAAGATCCTGCTCCTGAAATAGCCAGCACCATCCAGTTCTTCCCAGGTGAGTGGCTGGATTTGGACTGTTAAAAGGGAAGAGGGAAAGCAGGTGGAAATAAATGTTCCAAAATCTTTAAGATAAATGGCAAGGACTACATCTGTCTAGGAAATGACTTCTTTGAGGACCGTGCAAAGGATAAGAGGAGGAACAGTGGAAAGAACAGCATCCAATTGCTACGGCAACTGGAATTTTGCAAATAAATACTTCAGCATAGCTTGTTTCTCAAACAAACATACCTATTCTTTCCGTTATTTGGTCCCCCTCCTGTTTCCTTGTCCTCCTTCATTAGTGTACACCCATTCCTATCATACCTTGGAATAAAAGGAAAAGTACTCCTTTTTGAGCCTTTTAATCCCCCACCCCAAAAATTAAATCTGGCAACACACTGTTTATACACTGACACAGGAAGTGTTCCTATTATAAACCAGGAGCTCTGTCCCTTCACGTGTGTCATCATACCAAGGTCCTGGGAGGTTTGGTAAGCCAGGAACCTCCCCCAAATCCTGACAGTCAAAACAATAAAGGTCTACTAATGACTCGTGAGTCACCAGATTTCTCCAAGCTTCTCTTTCCCAGTGTGCATGAAGGAAATGCTGCTCTAAATTATAGGAAATGTGGACAAGATCTGGGTCATTTGTATTCATATTCAACTGACCCAGTTTGGACCCAGACTCCCTCTCCAGCCTAAGCTCTCACTGGTCTCCTGTGCTTTAGCCAAACACGTCTACTTGTTCCTGGCACACACACTTTTGTGCCTTGGCTCTTGCCATTCTCTCTGCCTGGAATGCCCTCTCCCCTTCTTCCATTTCTTCCTCCCTTTTTATCAAACTCTCATCTGCCTTCTTATATGTCTCAAGTCAAGTAACACCTCTTCCGCAAAGCCTCCTCTGATTTCCATAGCTGGTGCAGATTTTGCTTTTCTTGTTTGTGTCCTTTTCTGCTATTTGTAGTTGTTTGTGTGCATCTTTCATTCCACACTTCCACCCCTGGAAGAGATAAAGCCTGTTGAGAGCAGAGACCATATATTCTCCTTAATTCCCCATAGCATCCCAAACTATACATGGCCTTTTTACTTCTACGTATCCTTCCCCAACCAATGCTTGACTTATAAGCTCTTTAAGACCAAGGGCCGTGTCTTACTTCCTATTATACACTCAGCACCTAGCTCATTGCTTGGCACATTGTTGGTATTCAAAACAAAATAATGGTTGAATTAATGACTAAAAGTAGATACTGGTTTGGGAATGAATTAGATTAATTTGTAAAATAAAACTTTAAATTAGTGGGGAGGGGCGCCTAGGTGGCTCAGTCAGGTAAGCGCCGAACCCTTGATTTCAGTTCAGGTCATGATCTCAGGGGTATGAGATTGAGCCCCACATCCGGCTCCGCACTGGGCGTGGAGCCTGCTTAAAATTCTCTCTCTCCCTTGTCCCCTCCCCCTGCCTAACCCCCACCCCACTTGCACACTGTGTGCATGCACTCTCTCTCTCTCAAGAAAAAAAAAATTAGTGGGGAAATTGAGTAGTTACAGGTTCATAGAATTCATTCATTCATTTAATCAGCAGTGAACAAGGCAAGTGAGAATCTGGACTTCATGGAGCTCATGTTTTAATGGGACATGCAGAGAATTAACAAACAAACAACAAACAAAGAAATAAGATAAATTCATATTATGATAAGTGCTGTGAAGGAAATAAATATGGCACTGAAATAAAGCCACTTTAAATAGGGCGTTATTTGTAGGGTTTCTCAATCTCTGTACTTATTGTCATTTTGGACTGGATAATTCTTTTTTGCAGGGGGCTGTCCTGTACATACTAGAATGTTTAGTAGCATCCTTGGCCTGTACCCATTAGATGCCAGTAACATACAACCCCTCCAGTTGGGACAATCAACTATGTCTCTAGACATTGACAAATCTATTGGGGAGGTGTGCAAAATTACCCCCAGTTGAGAATCACTGTATTAAAGTAAACGCCTCTTTGAGCTTGTGACATGAACTGAGACCTGAAAGACAAGACAAAAATAAACCTTCAAAACTAGTGAAGTGTAGGGCGCCTGGGTGGCTCAGCTGTTTGAGCGAAGGCCTTCGGCTCAGGTCATGATCCTGGAGTCCCGGGATCAAGTCCCGCATCGGGCTCCCTGCTCATTGGGGAGTCTGCTTCTCCCTCTGACTCTCCCCCCTCTCATGTTCTCTATCATTATCTCTCTCAATAAATAAATTAAAAAAAAAAAACTAGTGAAGTGTATTCCAGTTAGGAAAGTAGACCATGACGTGCGCACACACACACACACACACAAATACACACACAAATACACTGTAGTGGTTAAAGATAATGAAGTGTGGGGGGGAAAGCGATATATTATGATGCGATTGGAAAGGGAGGCAAGAGCCCAATCATATAGTTGCTTGAAGTCATATAGTTGCTTAGATTTCATTTTAAAGCAATAGAGGCCATTAAGAATTTTAAACAGAGGGATGCCTGGGTGGCTCAGTCAGTTAAGCATCTGCCTTTGACTCAGGTCATGATCCCGGGGTCCTGGGATCGAGTCCTGCATCGGGCTCCCTGCTCCTCGGGAAGCCTGCTTCTCCCTCTGCCTGGCACTCCCCCTGCTTGTGCTCTCTCTGACAAATAAATAAATAAAATCTTTAAAAAAAAGAATTTTAAACAGAGACATAACATGACCTAATTTATGTTTTTAAAGCTCACTCTGACTATAATATGTCAAATGGATTGGACAAGAGTAGAGCAAGGAGACCAATGAACATGCTATTGGAACAATCCAGGTGCGAGATGATGAAGCTTTAGTCCGGGGTAGCAGCAGTCAAAATGGAGATAAGTTAACAGATTCCTGATATTAAAGAAGTCTAAGGCAAAGACTACCCCCATGAAGTTAAATGCTACCAGCTCAGAACAAGACAAGCTATGAAGTGGTAACCGAGGCTTCTTGCTCCACCTCTCCTAGCCACGCTTGGTCTATTGTCTCCTTTTTCTCTGCAGTTGAGCTTCTATGCATCACCGAACTTTAGCCTGCACATGGCTTTGGTCTGCCATGGCCTCGCCTCTACACTCCCTTTTTGTTTAAGCACACACCATCCACCAATTGCCTCAGTCTCTCAGCTCCTCAATTCCAAATTCCTGGGAGAGGGAATCTGATTAGTCCAGTTTGCTTCAGGTTACCCCCTCTCCTAGGGAATGTGGGATGGACAAGTTCACTAAAAAATGGATCTGAGTGAGAAGACAATGATTGAACATCTACTGAACATGGCAGGGTTTTTTTTTTTTCTTTTTAAACTGTGCTAATTGGGGGGGCGCCTGGCTGGCTCAGTCAGTAGAGCATGTGACTCTTGATTTCAGGGTTTAAGCTTGACCCCCCACGTTGGGTGTAGAGATTACCTAAAAATAAAATATTTTAATAAATAAATAAACTGCTAATTTTTTTACACATATTTCTTATTATGGTGGTAGAATATACATAACACAAAATTTGCCATTTTTAAAATTAATTTTGAAAATTACAAATTTCACCCAAACCAGCTCTAGTCTTGTTGCAGCTTGCTCCTAAAGTCTGGGTCAAGGTGAGGCTGCAGAGGGGCTTAAAACAAGTTCATATCTAGCCCAGAGAATTCCCTGAGAATCTGGTTGTGTTTCAGATTTGCCCCAAATATTTTCTTTTCCTCTTTTGAGGATCAGAGAATCTAGACACAGGAAGCCATGAATGAGAGCATCAAGGTAAGGCTAGAAATAGAAGACTGTCTTATTCTTATCACAGGCTACTCTGAATTATCCTACATCTCATTTCCTCAATTTGTCTACAAGTTTCTTGATGGTAGGTTTAAAACCAGTACTCTATTCAACACCTAGCACATCAGCCTTTACATAGTAAATGCTCAATAAATTGTTGTTAATTGGGCGCCTGGGTGGCTCAGTTGGTTAAGCGACTGCCTTCGGCTCAGGTCATGATCCTGGAGTCCCTGGATCGAGTCCCGCATCGGGCTCCCTGCTCGGCAGGGAGCCTGCTTCTCCCTCTGACCCTCCCCCCTCTCATGTGCTCTCTCTCTCATTCTCTCTGTCTCAAATAAATAAATAAAATCTTTAAATAAATAAATAAATAAATAAATTGTTGTTAATTAACTTACTGTTTGATTAGCTTCCTATTTTTATAGCAGATTATTATGAAGTAGTCTAGATTTTCTCATAAAAACAGCAACAGTTTGAATTCCTGAGTATTTGATATCAAATTTAAAAACATTTGACTGACCACATATTATGACAGGAAAGAGAAAATTATGAAATTTAAAATAATTTCTCAAGACATAGTTATGCTACATAGTTTATAAAAAATTCTTAACAGAATTCTAATATGGCCTCCCAAATTTCTAGTTCCTGGCCTATTTGCTTTTAGGTAAGAGGGTAGAAAAACCAAGCTGTCATAGACTTTTCACTAGTAAGGCACTTGGGAGTTTCTTAAAAGATCAGAGGGAGATGGGGTACCTGAGTGGCTCAGTCCATTAAGCCTCTGCCTTTGGCTCAGGTCGTGACCCTGGGGTCCTGGGATCAAGCCCCATATCAAGGGCTCCCTGCTCAGCAGGGAGTCTGCTTCTCCCTCTCCCTCTGCCGCTCCCCACTTTCCCCCCTCCCTCCCCCCACTCATGCTCTCTCTCTCTCTCTCTCTCTCTCTCTCTCGAGCAGAGCGCGTGTGCTCTTTCAAATAAATAAAATCTTTTTTTTTTTTAAGATTTTATTTATTTATTTGACAGAGAGAGAGAAACAGCGAGAGCAGGAACACAAGCAGGGGGAGTGGGAGAGGGAGAAGCAGGCCTCCCGCGGAGCACGGAGCCCGATGTGGGACTCGATCCCAGGACCCTGGGATCATGACCCGAGCCGAAGGCAGACGCTTAACGACTAAGCCACCCAGGCGCCCCTCAAATAAATAAAATCTTAAAAAAAAAAAAAGATCAGAGGAAGAAAAAGTCTCAGAAATATATATATCTGAACAGAGCAAATAATTTAAACTGAGAAAAAAATGAGGCTAAAGTCATCTTACAGAGACCAGTGGTTGGTAAAAAGATAATTTCCAGAAGGATATGAAAACCATATTTTAACTAGAAGTAAGTTTAAACAGAAAAAGGGGTAGAAGTCTAAGTTCAACCTAGAACATGGGATCAGAAACTATAAAATAGCTTGGAGTAGCCACTAAGTGGATGGAGTGGATGGCAAATGGGCAAAAAATTCTGACTCCTAATTCGTGAAGATCTTAATTGTATTTCTGAAGTATTATCTTGCCTGCTTTTTTAAAAAAAATTGAGATGTAATTGACATATATTAATTTCAGGTGTGCAACATGATTCGATATTTGTATATATTGCAAAATGATCACCACAATTAAGTCTAGTTGACACCTCACAATTTTTTTCTTCTGATGAGAATGTTTGAGATCTACTCTCTTAGCAACTTTCTAATATACAGTACAGTATTATTAACCATAGTCACCATGCTACACATTACAACCCCAGGACTTATTTTATTTTATTATTTTTTTTAAAGATTTTATTTATTTATTTATTTGACAGAGAGAGACACAGCAAGAGAGGGAACACAAACAGGAGGAGTGGGAGAGGGAGAAGCAGGCTTCCCGCTGAGCAGGGAGCCCGATGTGGGGCTCGATCCCAGGACCCTGGGATCATGACCTGAGCCGAAGGCAGACGCCCAACGACTGAGCCACCCAGGCGCCCCAGGACTTATTTTATAACTAAGTTTGGTTTTGTTTGTTTGCTTTGGATTCCACATATACATGAGATCATACAGTATTTGTCTTGTCTCTAACTTATTTTACTTAGCATAGTACTGTCAAGGTCCTTCCATGTTATCGCAAATGGCAAGATTTCCTGTTCTATGGCTAAATAATATCCCATTGTGTGTGTGTGTGCATACCTGAGAGTGTGTGCACATGTGTGCAATGTGTGTGTGTGTGTATGCCACGTTTTCTTTATCTATTAATACATTAACAGACACTGAGGTTGCTTCCATCTCTTGGCTATTGTAAATAATGCTGCAATGAACATGGGGGTGTAGATGTCTTTTTGAAGTAGTGTTTTCATTTCTTTTGGCTGAATATCCAGAAATGGAATTGCTGGATCCACATGTAGATCTATTTTTAATTTTTTGAAGAACTTCCATTGTGTTTTCCACAGTGGCTGCACCAATTTACATTCCCACCATCAGTGCACATGTGGGTTCCCTTTTCTCCACATCCTTGCCAACACTTGTTATTTCCTGTCTTTTTTATTTTAGCCTTTCTAACAGGTGTGGGGCGATATCTCATTGTGGTTTTGATTTGCAGTTCCCAGGTATTAGCAATGTTGACACCTTTTCACGTACCTGTTGGCCATCTGTATGTCTTCTTTGGAAAAATGTTTATTTTGATCCTCTGCTCATTTTGTAATTGGTTTTTTGTTTTGTTTTGTGGCTATTCAGTTTTATGAGTTCTTGATAGATTTTGGGTATGCACCCTTTATCAGATATATGGTTTGCAAATATTTTCTTCCATTTCACAGATTGCCTTTTTGTTTTGTTGATGGTTTTCTTTGCTATGCAGAAGCTTTTTAGTTTGATGCAGTTCCAGTTGTTTATTTTTGCTGTTATTGCCTTTGCTTTGGGGTGTCAAATCCAGAAAATCATCACCAAGACTGACGTCAAGGGGCTTACCATCTACATTTTCTTCTAGGGATTTTATAGTTTCAGGTCTTACTTTCAAGTCTTAATCCATTTTGAGTTGATTTTTGTGTATGTAAGATAGTGGTCCAGTTTCATTCTTTTGTGTGTGGCTGTCCAGTTTTCCCAACACCATTTATTGAAGAAACTGTCCTTTCCCCACTTAATATTCTTAGCTCCTCTGTCATAAATTGATTGACTGTATATGTGTGGGTTTATTTCTAGGCTTGCTATTCTGATCCATTGATCTATGTGTTTTTTATGCCAACATCTTATTGTTTTGATTACTATAGTTTTGTAATATAGTTTGACATCAGGAACTGTGATGCCTCCAACTTTATTCTTCTTCCTCAAGATTGCTTTGGCTATTCATAGCCTTTTGTAGTTCCATACAAATTTTAGGATTGTTTGTTCTATTTCTATGAAAAATGCCATTGGAATTTCGATAGTGATTGCATTGAATCTGCAGATTGCTTTGGGTAATATGGACATTTTAGCTATATTAATTCTTCCTATCTGTGAGCAGGGAATATCTTTCCATTTATTTGTGTCTTCTTCATTTCGTTCATTAGTGTTTTATAGTTTTCAGTGGACAGGTCTTTCACTTTCTTGATTAAACTTATTCCTAGGTATTTAATTCTTTTTGACACATTTGTTTTTGTTTTTTTAATATTTATTCATTTATTTCAGTGACAGAGAGCACGCAGGGGAGACGGGCAGAGGGAGAGGGAGAGAGAATCTCAAGCAGACTCCCCACTCAGTGCAGAGCCCGACGTGGGGCTTGATCCCAGGACCCTGAGATCAGATCTGAGCCAAAGCCAAGAGTCAGACACTCAACCAACTGCACCATCCAGGCACCCCTCTTTTTGATACATTTGTAAGTGGGATTGTTTTCTTAGTTTCTTTTCTGATAGTTTGTTATTAGTGTATAGAAATGTAGGGGTGCCTGGGTGGTTCAGTTGGTTAAGTGTCTGCCTTCGGCTCAGGTCATGTTGTAAGCGTCCTGGGACTGAGTCCTGCATCAGGCTCCCTGCTCGTCAGTGAGTCTGCTTCTCCCTCTGCCTCCCACCTCTACTCATGCTCTCTCTCTCTCTCAAATAAATAAATAAAATCTTAAAAAAAAAAAGTAAAGGTTTTAAAAAAAAAGAAATGTAGGGGCGCCTGGGTGGCTCAGTTGGTTAAGCGACTGCCTTCGGCTCAGGTCATGATCCTGGAGTCCCGGGATCGAGTCCCGCGTCGGGCTCCCTGCTCGGCGGGGAGTCTGCTTCTCCCTCTGACCCTCCTCCCTCTCATGCTCTCTGTATCTCATTCTCTCTGTCTCAAATAAATAAATAAAATCTTTAAAAAAAAAAAA